>NC_141006.1:61025050-61649868 GCF_052327205.1 Somniosus microcephalus | reverse complement strand
AAGATAATTTGCAAAATAACCAGAGGCGAAATGAGGAAATAAAATTTTACGCAGTGAGCTGTTATGATCTAGAATGCACTGCCTGAAAGGGCGGTGGAAGCAGATTCAATAATAACTTTCAAAAGGGAATTGAATAAATACTTGAAGGGGAAAAATTTACAGGGCCATGGGGAAAGAGATGGGGAGTGGGACTAATTGGAGAGCTCTTTCAAAGAGCCGGCACAGATACGATGGGCCCAATGGCCTCCTTCTCTGCTGTATCATTCTGTGATGGTTTCAGCAGCAGATGAGCTGAGGTAGAGGCGGAGATGGGTGACATTATACAGGTGGAAGTAAGCAGTCTTTGTGGTGGAGAGGATATAGGGTCCGACGCTCAGCTCAGGGTTAAACAGGACGCCGAGGTTGCGAACAGTCTGGCTCAGCCTGAGGTTAGGAAATGGATTTTGTGGCGTGGGCCGAAGACAGTGGCTTCCGTCTTCCCAATGTTTCATTGTGGGAAATTTCTGCTTATCCAGGACTGAATGTCGGACAAGCAGCGTGACAATAAAGAGGCAGTGGAGGGGTTGAGCGAGGTGGTGGTGAGGTCGAGCTGGGTGTCAGCATACATGTGGAACCTGATGTCATGTTTTTGGATGATGTTGCCGAGGGGCAGCATGTAGATTAAAATTAGGAGAGGGCGAAGGATAGATCCTTGGGGGACTTCAGAGGTAACGGTGCGGGGTCACAAAGAGAAGCCATTGCAGGAGATTCTCTAGCTATGACTGGATAGGTAAGTGGAACCAGGCAAGGGCAGTCCCACTCAGCTGGACAGCAGAGAAGAGGCGTTGGAGGAGGATGATTTGATGAACAGTGTTAAAGGCTACTGAGAGGTCGAGAAGAAGGAAAAGGGATTGTGCAGCACAGCCAGTCAGAGAGGATATCATTTGTAACTTTGATTGGGGCCGCTTCAGTGCTGTGGCAGGGGCAGAAACTTGATTCATGTTCAAGCATGATGACCATTTAAGGGCTTCTAGCTGAAGATTTGTCAAAGTCTTTAGTTTTGACAAACCACTGAAGATTGATTTATCAAATTCACTAAGTTCAAGGGCCAATTTTCCGAATATGCTCCCTACGTGGAGCCACGGAACATTGTGCGGGGCGCACCCGAGCTTCCACGATATTCTCCCCTGGTGGGCACGTTAAGGAAGTTGTTCCCTTTTATCGACAACAGTCAAAGAAATTAACGCTGTCAACCATGGAAACCGGACCAATGAGGAAATGCCACTGCAGGGTCAACCTGAGGTCATGCAGGCTGAGCCCCGTAAGAAGCAGCGCATACCTGTATTTCACACATAATATTGTTGGGGTGGGGCAGGGTAGGTGGGTGGTGAGGGGGGGGGAAGTACAAGCAACCTGTCTCCCAAAACACGTTCAACTTGGGCACACCCAAACATGTTGATTACATTAATCAAGCTGAAGTTGAATGTTTCTTCTTTTGAACTGATTATTATCACAAGATGCATGTAGATCACAGAATCACAGAATCACAGAAACCCCACAATGCAGATAGAGGCCATTTCGGCCCATCGAGCCTGCACCGACACATATCCCACCCGATCCCTGTAACCCCTACGCCAACACATATCCCACCCTATCCCCGTAACCCCACGTATTTAATCCCCCTAACACTAAGGGTCAATTTATCATAGCCAATCAACCTAACCCGCACATCTTTGGACTGTGGGAGGAAACCGGAGCGCCCAGAGAAAACCCACGCAATGATGAGGAAAACTATTCAGCCCATCCTAGATTGTCCATCCAGAAAAGTTCTATAGGCTCCCCTATCATAACATCCAACTCTTTCTTAAACGATTCCAGGGCTTTTGTCTCCACTATCCTACCGCAAAGTCCTTTTTCGGTGTTGATCGCTCTGTACAAAGGGAGAACTTGCTGGCATCAGTCTAAAATGTGCCTTTCACTTGATAGTTGGTTATTTTTCCTATCCCAGTTTGACCACAGTTTCCTTCAAGCTGTATAAGATGATGGGAAAGTGCAGGACTGGAAAAGAACCTTGAGACCATCCGGCCAGTCCCAAAATCTATTTTCCCTCAATCATCCACTCCCTCAAATATCAACACGATTCTCCCTTAAATATTTCCATACTGTCTGCCTCCCTGGGCACTCCATTCCACACATTTACCTCCCTCTGCATAAAGTAGTTCAGTCCAAGTTGTCTGTGCATCTTCCCATTTCCAGGTTTGAACACACATCTCCTGGTTCTCGAGTTTATGAACCTCAACATATTACAGGGGTTCAATTTATCTATTCGATTAAGAGTATAGGAAATGTTTTGGTCTTGCAGTCGGTTCAAGAAATGTTTTAATTTAATTAATTGTTAGATGTTTGTATGCTGATGGTTGATTTTGGTTATACCAAGTGCAGTAGTGTAGTGGTTATGTTAATTGGACTAGTAATCCAGCGAATGTGAATTCAAATCCCACCATGGCAGTTTGAGAATTTGTATTCAGTTTGAAAATCTGAAAAATAAAAAGCTGGTATCAGTAAAAGTGGCCATGAAGCTGTCAGATTGTCATAAAAACCCAAATAGTTCACTAATGTCCTGCAGAGATGGAAACCTGCCATCTTTACCTGTATCTCACTCCAGTTCCAAGCCAACATGGCCACTCAAATGACCTAGCAAGCCCATTACCAGCGGTTCAAGAAGGTGGCTCACCCACCACCACCTTCTCAAGGGCAACTGGGAATGGGCAATAAATGCTGACCTTGCCAGTGATGCCCATATCCCAAGAATGAATAAATAAAATTTAAAATATCAGGATGTCAAGGAGAATGTGCTGTGTAGATTTATTACAATGATACCAGGGTTGGGGGACTTCAGTTATGTGGAGACACTAGAGAAGCTGAGATTGTTCTCCTTAGAGCAGAGAAGTTTACGGGAAGATTTAAGAAATGTTCAATATTTTTTATTTTATTTATTCGTTCCTGGGATGTGGGCGTCGCTGGCAAGGCCAGCGTTGATTGCCCATCCCTAATTGCCCTTGAGAAGGTGGTGGTGGGTGAGCCACCTTCTTGAACCGTTGCAGTCCGTGTGGTGAAGGCACTCCCACAGCGCTGACTTTGTTGTAGTGGTTTGATACGACTGAGTGGCTTGCTAGGCCATTTCAGAGGGCAGTTAAGAGTCAACCACATTGCTGTGGGTCTGGAATCACATATAGGCCAGACCGGGTAAGGACGGCAGATTTCCTTCCCTAAAGGACATTCGTGAACCAGTTGGGTTTTTCCGACAATCCGGTAGTTTCATGGTCACCATTACTGATACTAGCTTTTTATTCCAGATTTATTTAATTAACTGATTAATTAATGAAATTAGCTGCTGTGGTGGGATTTGAACTCATGTCTCTGAGATTATTAGGCCAGGCCTCTGAATTACTAGTCCACTAACATAACCACTATGCTACTGTACCCAAAATTATGAAGGGTTTTGGTAGAGTTCAGGAGAAAATGTTTCCATTGGCAGGATGGTTGATAACCAAAGGACACAGGTTGAAGATAATTGGCAAAAGAACCAGGGGGAGGGGTGGGTGGGGGAAATATCAAAACTTTTTATATGCAGTGAATTGTTACGATTTGGAATGCACTGCCTGTAAGGGTGGTGGAAGCTTAGTCAATAGTAACCTTCAAAAGAGAATTTGATATATACTTGAAAAGTAACAATTTGCAGGGCAATGTGGAAAGAACAGGGGAGTGGGACTAATTGGAGAGCTCTTTCAAAGAGCCGGCACAGGCACGATGGGTCAAATGGCCTCCTTTTGTGCTGTAGGATTCTATTATCAGGAGAATAATGGCACGTTTTGCAGACCAACAATTGGTTGCCTATGAAACCTTGGACGAGAGTGATGGGACCCTAGACCTTGAGAAGACTAGTACGGTTTTCTATTTCCATCTCGTTTTGCTGTTAAACCTGCTGTTTGCAAAGCTGGCACGTGTAACTTGTATGAGCCTTTCTGTAAATTATGAACAAAATTTACTCAGGAGGTAATGGTTGAAAGCTTTTTAAAAAAAAATTAAATTAATGTTTGCACAGTTTGACTGTTACTGAGATGGTGAACGATTGTGAAACACCTGTCGCATTCTAAATTGCATATGTGACAACTTGTGAACCCCTCCCTCCTCTGAAAGAAACCAAATTTAATTTTTTTTAAGAACGATATGTATTTTGTGCAAGAAAATACCATCAGCCCTGATCTGGCTATTTTTGGTTGGCTAGATAAAGTGACGAGCAGTCTTGGCAGGCATGAGGGAGCAGGCTCGTTCACTATGCTCTGCTCAACTACGTCATGTATGTCGGGGAGATGCGGGCTTGAGGAATTACAAAGAGGTGTGGTTGATCAAGATCCATTATATGATGAAGCAAACTTTGTATGCATTTGAGAGAAGGTTGTCTGGAAGATCTAAGCATTGAGACCCTTGCATTGGAGAAGGTAACAGGGAGGGGAAGGTCCTATAATGTAAGGTCTTATCACCAGTATTGCATTCGGCCCAAAATTCAAAGTTGTATTTAATTTTTGTAGGAAAACATTCTGATGTTATCTGATTCTTTCTGCTGTAGGTCTATCTATAATTGTGATTTCATAAACAGTATTCCAGTGATACCACCGGTGTGGACTGTTTGGACACTGTGCCAGTCAGGAACATCGCACTCTGACATCTTATGCCTCCAAGATTTTGACACAGCGATGATAAAGGATTGGCGATATACTTCCAAGTCAGGATAGTGTGTGACTTGGAGGGGCACTTGGAGGTGGTGGTGTTCCCATGCACCTGCTGCCCTTGTCCTTCTAGGTGGTGGAGGTCGCGGGTTTGGGAAGTGCTGCCGAAGAAGCCTTGGCGAGTTGCTGCAGTGCATCTTGTAGATGGTACACACTGCAGCCACGGTACGCCAGTGGTGGAGGGAGTGAATGTTTAAGGTGGTGGATGGGGTGCCAATCAAACGGGCTGCTTTGCCCTGGATGGTGTTGAGCTTCTTGAGTGTTGTTGGAGCTGCACTCATCCAGGCAAGCGGCGAGTATTCCATCACACTCCTTACTTGTGCCTTGTAGATGGTGGAAAGGCTTTGGGGAGTCAGGAGGTGAGACACTCGCCACAGGATACCTAGCCTCTGACCTGCTCCTGTTGCCACAGTATTTATGTGGCTGGTCCAGTTAAGTTTCTGGTCAATGGTGACCCCCAGGATGTTGATGATGGGGGATTCGGCGATGGTAATGCCTTAATTTCAATGTTTCATATGATATTGCATTATTCTAATATTGCAGAGGACCATGTGACATTATGTCAACTGTCATGACTATGTCATTGACTTGTGTCTGGCACATATTTTCTGTCCCGCATCATTCCTGCACAAACACTAGGGCATGCAGGCTAAATTCCTCTCTGAATTTCTTAAAGCAAGCCTTAACTCATTTAAATTACACAAGTTCACACTTGCTTTAGCAGTCCAGTGGAACTTAGTACGATTGTAGTAAACCTATGTACAAGATCAGCAGTAGCTGGAAAATGTATCCCATCCCCGACACTTATTTATTGTACTTTGAGTAAAGACTGAAATCAAAATACAGAGGCCTTTCAGAATGTTATGCTTTAGCCGCTTTTCCAACAGCAACATATTGGCCCAGAACTTCGGGTCTCCACGGGTGAGTACGCACGGGGTACTCACCCGTAGGCCCAATGGAAGTGCCAGTTTCATGCATGCACTGCGCATGTGCTGGAAACCGGCACTTCCGTTCCCCTGAAAGCAGGGGTTAAGAGGTGGAACGCGTGTGCATCGAACTTACGTTTTTTTTTACAGGTTTTCCCGAGAAGGTAAGTCTCCAGAAGTTAGACATTTAAAAAGCAGTCGCAAGGCCTGCTTTTTACAAGGTAAGTGGTGAATTAATTAAAATTAAAACATTTTTTCCACAGGTTTATTATTTTTAAATACTTTAAAGAAAGGTAAGTTTATTTTTAGCCCTGTTAGAAAATAAAATTACTTTTTTCAAAAATTTAAATTATTGTTTAAAATAGTTATTTCATGTCATTTATAGTTTATTTAAAAAATGTAATTTAAAAAAATGTATTTGAAGATTTAGTGATGTTTTGGGGCTCGTAGTATTTATAAGTTTGACAGCACTTCCTGTCAAACTTATGAATGAAGCATTCCCTGCTACCATTGGCTCTCCATGGCCCACGTGATCCCAGGGGACGCATCGAACTAACTGCGCCCCTGGGATACGCAAGCACTGCGCGCCGGCAGTTGGAGCAGGCCCAGGATTGGAATTCCACGGGGGCCCACAGCACAACGGCCGGCGCGCAAGTTAAGTGTAGGTCGGGGGCTTACACCAGCGGGAAGCCCCCGACCCGAATTTCTGGGCCAATAGTATTGACCTGTGATCTGTGTGGTTCACAGATTGACAATGAAGCCAACCTGGCTGGCTAGCTAAACGCGGTCAGCCGTGGATCATTGGGTGCACACTTGCCTCTCGGTCAGAAGTTCATGATTTCAAACCCGATTCCACGACTTGGACACATATTCTGAGTCAACACTTCAGGGCAGTACTGTAGGGAAAAGAATATTCATCCTTTTGGGTGAGATGTTAAATTGAGGCAGTGTCTGCCTGTTCAGGTTGAATATAAAAGATCCCATTGCACTATTCAAAGAAAAGCAGGGGAGTTTCTCCCGGTGTTCTGGCCGATATTTATCTCTCAGCCACCACCTAAAAACAGATTATCTGGTCATTATCCCTTTGTGAGAGCTTGCTGTGCACAAATTGGCTGCCGTGTACCCTGCATTACAACAGTGACTGCACGTCAAAGGTACTTAATTAGCTGTAAAGCATTTTGGGACGTCCTGAGGTCGTGAAAGGCGCTATATAAATGAAAATGTACTCTTTTTAATATAAAGTAGGTTCACTAGAACTTTCTATCCATAAAATTTACTTCTTATTGTTACAATTTTTGTTCAGGCTTTTCTGTCACAATTTTCCTCTGCCAGCTGTTATGTCAACATTCCCATTTCATTTTCAACTGTCACAGTGATGTTGCAAATTCTCCAGGGCAAGTTTCTGAAGTTCCTCTCCCAAATCTGTCATAACCTAGTACATATAAAAATTATCGGCTGAAAATTCAGTAGCCTTAGCGCCTCATTTGAGGCGCTAGAGGGCCTTGCGCCGGAGTTATGGCCAGTAGTGAAATTCCCCGGGGCCCTAAATCGGCGTTGCTCCGGTAGTGCTGCGCCGGCACCGATGACGTCATCGGTGTGCGCAGCGTCCCGGTTGCCGTGGTAACCCGCCCGAACTCCGAAATTGAGTTGCGGCCGCCTCGCCCGTGGCAGCCGCAACCAGCGTTTTGTCAGAGGTGCCTTACTGCAGTTAGCGCCGGCGCATTAAAGGCCCCGCGGCGGCCGGCCGCTTTCCCGCCGGCCGCCTGCCCGCAGCTCCCTCCCCGGACTTCTCTTCCCCCCCCCCCCGGAACAGATGCAAGCCCGGCACTTGTCCGAGGTGCCGGGCTCATTTTTAAGCAGATTTGCGCGGGCCGCGGCCGGGTGCAGGCAGCTCCTCCTTAACGGAAGGAGGAGGCCTGCACTTCCCCAGCCTGCCGCACCGCATCGGGTGCCGCAGCGCCGGAATTGCGGTGCAAAACGGCAGTTAGCGCCCTTTTCCAGGCGCTAAGACCCTTCAGTAGCGCCGGCAGCCGTTTGGGCGCGGCGCCGCTGAATTTTTGGCACGCGCAGGGGACTTAGCGCCGGCACTAATTTCCGGCGCTAAAGCCCTGGCTAAGCCAAAACCCAATTTCTAGGCCTATATATTTATAAAATAACTGGGCAATTTACTGGAGTGTATCTACAATACAGGAGATGGAGGTTCAGATGATATATTCATGCAGCATCCATTTCTCCGACACTGTAAAATAAATGGGCCAAGACCGAACGAGGCTAAAATGCATATTCTAGAAATTTGTTTTCCCACCTTGCAATGCACGTTAAACAGATTTTTGTTGTGCTGTAAGAGGGGTGTGGAATAGGCCCCATTGTGTGGAATAGGCCCCACTGTATGGAATAGGCCCCACGGTGTGGAATAGGCTCCATTGTGTGGAATAGGCCCCACTGTGTGGAATAGGCCCCACTGTGTGGAATAGGCCCCACTGTATGGAATAGGCCCCATTGTGTGGAATAGGCCCCATTGTATGGAATAGGCCCCACGGTGTGGAATAGGCCGCATTGTGTGGAATAGGCCCCATTGTGTGGAATAGGCCCCACTGTGTGGAATAGGCCCCATTGTGTGGAATAGCCCCGATTGTATGGAACAGGCCCCACTGTGTGGAATAGGCATCACTGTGTGGAATAGGCCCCATTGTGTGGAATAGGCCCCACTGTGTGGAATAGCCCCGATTGTATGGAACAGGCCTCACTGTGTGGAATAGGCCCCATTGTGTGGAATAGACCCCATTGTGTGGAATAGGCCCCACTGTGTGGAATAGGCATCACTGTGTGGAATAGGTCCCATTGTGTGGAATAGGCCCCATTGTGTGGAATAGGCCCCATTGTGTGGAATAGGCCTCACTGTGTGGAATAGACCCCATTGTGTGGAATAGGCCCCACTGTGTGGAATAGGCCCCACTGTGTGGAATAGGCCCCATTGTGTGGAATAGCCCTGATTGTATGGAACAGGCCTCACTGTGTGGAATAGGCCTCACTGTGTGGAATAGGCCCCATTGTGTGGAATAGGCCCCACTGTGTGGAATAGGCCCCATTGTGTGGAATAGGCCCCACTGTGTGGAATAGGCCCCACTGTGTGGAATAGACCCCATTGTATGGAATAGGCCCCATTGTATGGAATAGGCTTCAATGTGTGGATTAGGCCCCACTGTATGGAATAGGCCCCACTGTATGGAATAGGCCCCACTGTGTGGATTAGGCCCCACTGTGTGGAATAGGCCCCATTGTGTGGAATAGGCGCCACTGTGTGGAAAAGGCACCACTGTGTGGAATAGGCCCCACTGTGTGGAATAGGCCCCATTGTGTGGAATAGGCCCCACTGTGTGGAATAGGCCCCACTGTGTGGAATAGGCCGCATTGTGTGGAATAGGCCCCACTGTGTGGAAAAGGCCCCACTGTGTGGAATAGGCCCCATTGTGTGGAATAGGCCCCACTGTGTGGAATAGGCCCCACTGTGTGGTATAGGCCCCATTGTATGGAATAGGCCCCACTGTGTGGAATAGGCCCCATTGTATGGATTAGGCTTCAATGTGTGGAAAAGGCCCCACTGTGTGGAATAGGCCCCACTGTTTGGAAAAGGCCCCATTGTATGGAAAAGGCCCCATTGTGTGGAATCGGCCCCATTGTATGGAATAGGCCCCACTGTGTGGAATAGGCCCCATTGTATGGAATAGGCCCCATTGTATGGAATAGGCCCCACTGTGTGGAATAGGCCCCATTGTGTGGAATAGGCCCCACTGTATGGAATAGGCCCCACTGTGTGGAATAGGCCCCATTGTGTGGAATAGGCCCCACTGTGTGGACTAGGCCCCATTGTATGGAATAGGCCCCGTTTTGTGGAATAGGCCCCATTGTGTGGAATAGGCCCCATTGTGTGGAAAAGGCCCCACTGTGTGGAATAGGCCCCATTGTGTGGAATAGACTCCACTGTGTGGTATAGGCCTCACTGTGTGGAATAGGCCCCACTTTGTGGAAAAGGCCCCATTGTGTGGAAAAGGCCCCACTGTGTGGAATAGGCCCCATTGTGTGGAATAGACTCCACTGTGTGGAATAGGCCCCACTGTGTGGAATAGGCCCCATTGTATGGAATAGGCCCCATTATGTGGAATAGGCCCCATTGTGTGGAATAGACTCCACTGTGTGGAATAGGCCCCATTGTATGGAATAGGCCCCATTGTGTGGAATAGGCCCCACTGTGTGGAATAGGCCCCGTTGTGTGGAATAGGCCCCACTGTGTGGAATAGGCCCCATTGTGTGGAATAGGCCCCATTGTGTGGAATAGACTCCACTGTGTGGAATAGGCCCCATTGTATGGAATAGGCCCCATTGTGTGGAATAGGCCCCACTGTGTGGAATAGGCCCCATTGTATGGAATAGGCCCCATTGTGTGGAATAGGCCCCATTGTGTGGAATAGACTCCACTGTGTGGAATAGGCCCCATTGTATGGAATAGGCCCCATTGTGTGGAATAGACTCCACTGTGTGGTATAGGCCTCACTGTATGGAATAGGCCCCACTTTGTGGAAAAGGCTTCAATGTGTGGAAAAGGCCCCATTGTGTGGAGAAGGCCTCAATGTGTGGAAAAAGCCCCACTGTGTGGAAAAGGCCCTACTGTGTGGAATAGGCCCCATTGTATGGAATAGGCCCCATTGTATGGAATAGGCTTCAATGTGTGGATTAGGCCCCACTGTATGGAATAGGCCCCACTGTATGGAATAGGCCCCACTGTGTGGATTAGGCCCCACTGTGTGGATTAGGCCCCACTGTGTGGAATAGGCCCCATTGTGTGGAATAGGCGCCACTGTGTGGAAAAGGCACCACTGTGTGGAATAGGCCCCACTGTGTGGAATAGGCCCCATTGTGTGGAATAGGCCCCACTGTGTGGAATAGGCCCCACTGTGTGGAATAGGCCGCATTGTGTGGAATAGGCCCCACTGTGTGGAAAAGGCCCCACTGTGTGGAATAGGCCCCATTGTGTGGAATAGGCCCCACTGTGTGGAATAGGCCCCACTGTGTGGTATAGGCCCCATTGTATGGAATAGGCCCCACTGTGTGGAATAGGCCCCACTGTGTGGTATAGGCCCCATTGTATGGAATAGGCCCCACTGTGTGGAATAGGCCCCACTGTGTGGTATAGGCCCCATTGTATGGAATAGGCCCCACTGTGTGGAATAGGCCCCATTGTATGGATTAGGCTTCAATGTGTGGAAAAGGCCCCACTGTGTGGAAAAGGCCCCACTGTGTGGAATAGGCCCCACTGTTTGGAAAAGGCCCCATTGTATGGATTAGGCTTCAATGCGTGGAAAAGGCTCCACTGTGTGGAATAGGCCTCATTATCCGGGCAAACTTTTTCAGCAACATGCTTTGGTGCTGCGTGATTCATTCGCTTTCCCAACAGAAAGTTTGAATCACTCTCTGTGGAATTCCTGACCTGGTGACAGGAGAAAGTAAATTGCTGATGCATTGCTTTATCAGTTCCTGAGCAAATCTAAATTATTTTCTGAAAGGCAATATAATCTATATCTTGAGGGCAGTTATTAAACACATTGACTCCCTGGAGATAAACTTGTTAGATTGAGTCAGCGTTAATAGGAAAACAATAATTGTCTGGATGAATGTCTTGAGTAAAGCTCCAGGAGCAATGTTATCATTAAAATTTGCAAAAAGAAATATTGCTGATAGTCCATGCCCATTATTGCACGCCCATCACAATGCCACTTATGTAAATATTATTTCTTTTAGTAAATAGATGACAATTGAATAGAGATGTTAAACTTGGGCTGTTTTGCATTCATTTGGGTGACGATGTATAAAGAAAGTGTTTCGGTGAAATTCGTTTAAGAAAAACTGCTTGAATTTTTATAGCAATTGACCAGATTTGTTGGAACTGCCTCGAAGTCCTTCATGTGCAAAGAATTACTTTGGAGTTCAATGATGTTGGCAGCCATTTTTCCCACACTGCAGGAATCTACAAATGTTAATGAGATGAACGACCGGTTAATCTGTTTTTTTTGTGGTGTTGATTTGAGGGAGGAATATTGGCCAAGACACTGGGAGAACTCCCTTCTCCACTTCAAGTTGATGTCGCCTGAATCACTGGAACAAGCAGACAGGGTCTCAGTTTGACACCTCATCTGAAATGATGGTGACAACGACAAGCAGTGCTCCCTCGGTACCTCTGAAATTACGCGCCCAAGGCCTGGGGAAGGTGGGCTTGAATCCACAAACCTCTCACTCACAGGCGAACATGCTACCAAGTGGGCCAAATAGACACGTTGTAAAGGAAATAGCCATATTCCAAGAGATACACCATCCTATGAACAGATTTCTGATATTATTAATACATGACCTACTGGGTTTAAAAGTCTGGAAAGCCTCGGCGACACAGGCTGTCAATACAGGCTTCTGAGATAAGATGAAGTGTTAACACAAAAGTTGTAAACACCACACAAGCTTTTGAAATGGGAATTGATTGTTAATACTAAGACAATAGCCCTGTTGAAACAGCAGGCTAGAGGTTCCTCTATGTCGGAACATTGGAACCAACACAATAGCAATGCCCAAGTAAAGTGTTAAAAACTAACACTTCGAACAGGAACACAGAATATTAAAAAACCATGTGCCTTTGTAAAAGTAACATCAAATGAAACAGAAAACATGATTATATATGCAACCAATTGAAGTAGCTAAGAAATGCATGGCACACCCTGGTTGAAGTGGTTTTGATTTACATGTTGTAAAAGATACCTACAGAACACTTTGAAAATATGACTTCAATAGATGACACCAAGCAATCACATTGTGTTTGTGTTGAACTTGGAATACATAGGAGTCATGATGTCTGCTTCCAAACAGCTAGCTGATTTTAGAATTGAATGGAAGACCTTCGATAAGAATGGCATTAAATAAATACTACTGTCATATTGTTTTTTATGAAAAGTTGAACACCTACATAGCCGACAGGATTCTGAATGTCAACAGCTAAATTGACAGTAAGAAAATAAAAAAATCAATAGAGAATGACTAGAGATAATTAGCTTACATCAGCAGAAAGCTTCAAAGGATAAACCACTAAAAAAAGGTATAAAAATAGCTTTTCAGATGAAAAGTCAGAAGTTGCTGGAAAGGGCAAGCGATTCTTAACTTCAGAGACAGGCTCTGTAAGTTTTTAATTCTTTGAGTCTCGGGGATCAAAAAGGTACTCTTATTTGATTTTGGTGGCTATTCTGGATTAAGAATAATAGAAATATAAAAATGTACGAAGTTAAGATTTGAGAATAAGGATCTCTGAGAATAAGAAATGTAAGCTATTTGTATTTTGAACTGTTAAAGTTGTTACCTGTATGTCGGCTCTTAAATAAATCTATATATTTTTAGAATTGTCTCAAGTAGTATTTCTGTATCAAACTCGCGAACTCAATTTCTGTACACTCTTTTGTGAGGAGTTGCAGAATTCTGGGGGGGTTTTCCGGACCCTCATAATATCCGGAAGGTTACAGTCTAGTTAAACTTATTAAAAGTGCTATCTGGAGGACGGTAACATCTTTACGTTGTTCCTTTCCTTTAGGGAGAGATAGTCTGAACCTTTAGACCCAATTAAGCGTCTTATAGGATTCGGCTATCTTTAACTTTAGTTGAAGGTGAACGTCTGGGGAATACGCCTGATCCGGGGTAGCCGAAAAGGGCTAGGATTAGTAATTATCCCTTCAACGTAAGTTACTACAGGTAATTACTTGCCCTCTATCAGGGTACTAAGTTCTTAGCAATTGTAAGCATTCAGCTGCTCACTGGCAACGACCTCTGACCTATGCCAGGGAATAAAAACAGATTGCAAAGATGCCTTGAGGAGTTGGTGAAAAACATGGAATCCTAATTATCACCGTCAGCAAGCTCGGTTCTCTAAAACAGGTGATGAACTATCATAGCCATGTTTGGGAGGCTGCTGATGAAACCAATGTTTCTTGGGTTCAACACAGTCCAAAACCTGTAGGTCTAGAGGGTGTGAATGGTCTTCTCCCAGCCAGATCCAACCACCATTGGAGGGATGCAACCTAGCTGTTGACCATCTACAACCCATGACTAGAGCAGCAACACAAGAATTGGCAGATCTTAAGTTGTGATTTATGTTTACGCCAGAGTTACAAAAACTGCCGTAGCTGCGCCTCAATATTATTTATTGAGAAATCAGCAGTGAATACCAAAAAGAAAAAAAGAAAGACTTGCATTTATATAGTGTCTTTCACAACCTCAGGACATCCCAAAGGGCTTTACAGTCAATTAAGTACTTTTTTAGTCGCTGTTGGAATGTAGAGAAACGCAGCAGCCAATTTGGTACAGCAAGGTCCCACAAACCGCTGAGACAACATCACGCCAGTGATATGCTTCCTGCCTGTGGGACTTCCAGTCAGTGTCATAGTCTGGAACTCTTGTCCCTTGCATACAGAAGTAACTGAAAGAACGTTCTTGGAGCATGAACTCGGACAAAGAGCCGTTGACTTTGACAAATTAAACCTTTGAAAGTTTGCCCGATCTGCAGCATTCTTTACACTCTTAGGGGGAGAAATTCGGTATCGCCCCGTTTGGGGCGCAATTATTGGCCGGGTGCAAAGTTTAGTGCCTGGCACTAATTATCGCCTCCAACTGCAAACTTGGCCTCTATCACCCCTGGAGGTGATTGGAGCGCTTAATCAGGCGTTACACACCTCTCTTAAGGCACTAACGCCGAGGAGCGAGGCGCTACCTCGGAGCGTTGGCGAAGCTCATGTGATGTCAGTCAGCAATGGAACACAGACTCACTGGCACCGGCCAGTTCTGAAAGGGGAGGTTCGATCTTGCTCTCCATCCACACCCTGCTCATTGCAGCCTTGAATCTCAGCCTGGAGAGACCTGTGCATCAATTCTGCTGGAAAGAACAATGGAGAGGCCCAGGGAAAGAGCTCAGAGTGGAGCCCCCATAGTCTCTGCTAAATTGATGCAAGGAAGGTCAAATCAAAATGAACCTGCAAAGTGCCCAAAACTCCTTCACACAGCGTTGAATCTCTCCAGAAGTCTCTCTCTCTCAGAATGTGTGGTGCAAAAATGTCGCCGACAAAAAAGGCAGGAAGTGGCCGCCTTTAAATAGCGCTCCCCCAGTCCCTTCCTGACTGCAAAACGTTCCCCTCAACCTGTCATTGCTAGCGGCAGGCGCTAAGGCAGGGGGCGCCACTCAATATCCGGGCCGGGGCGCTACCAGGGCGTTGCGCACTCGACTGACATTATGATCTGCGGGCGCAGGAGATCGTGGTGGTAGTGTTTAGCGCTGCCGCAAAATGTCTGGTCAATTTTGCGAGTGCCACAAACATCGCCACGCCCAGGCGCTAGTTGCTTTGTGCCCCATTAGCGCCCTCTTAGGGCGCTAATGGGAGGTGCAAAGCATCCAAATTTTTCCCCCTTAGCTACTCCTTCTACCTTAACCCATATGTTTAGTGCCGTAACAAGTCTAGTTATCTTGTGCACAGTTTTACATAGAATTACATAGCATGCACAGCACAGAAGCAGGCCATTTGGCCCAACAGGTCTATGCTGGTGTTTATACTCCACACGAGCCACCTCCCACCCTTCAACAGATCCTTCTCCCTCATGTGTTTATCTAGCTTTCCCTAAAATGCATCCATGTGGTAGCAAGCTCCACATTCTAACCATTCAACTGGGTAAAGAAGTTTCTCCTGAATTCCCTATTGGATTTATATTTATGGCCCCTAGCTTTGGTCTCCCCCACAATGGGAACATCTTCTCTACGTCTACCCTGTTGTGTCGGTACCTTTCTACCTAGACACAATTTAGGACTCAGAACTCAGAGGTTCAAACATGAAGTGCTTTATTGGAAGGAAAGGAAGTTCTGGAAAGTTCCGAACAAAGAGAGCTAAACTTAACCGAGAACACCCAACCATTTATCTCCTGTGAGAGCGCCACCACAGGTGGGAGGAGAACACACAATAGAACACACAATACATAACATTTCCTCCCCTCTTAAATGGAAGGTCCACATTATTCCTCAACAGGTAAGTTACTTTCAATGCACTCAACGAACCTAGGGTAGAGGTAGACTGCCTCAAACCCTGACTTTACCCTGGGGTTTATTCTGCCCCAGTCTTGTGGGTAAGTCACTAAACCTACAGATCCAAGCGTCTTGGAGGCCACCACTCTCTGACAGGATACCGGCAGTCATCGCTGGCTTCCACAGCAGTAGGCATTGACACAGGCCTAGATGGAGAAGGTGCCTGTGTCAGTTGAAAGTCAGAAGTTTGCACAGGTGGAACAGTCTCTTTGACTTCCTGTGTTGGAGAAGAGCAATGTGGCAAGGGATGCTGGTTTGCGGTATCATCCGGAAACAGTTCAGGCCAACCAGCCATTGAAGCCTCTGTGGCTGTCTCTGCTCCTAGCAACAGTTCATCTGTGTGTCTTCTCCAGACGACATCCTCAGCAGTCTCAACCGTGTAAGACACAGGGCCCGTCTGCGCGATCACCGTAGCAGGAACCCATTTCGGTCCAGTGTTGTAGTTTCGAGCTAGGACGTGCTCTCCCGGATGAAACCGTCTCTCCTTGGCTCTTTTCTCTCTCTTTTCAACTTGAGCTTGTTGTTGACGATGGACAACCTGCTCTGCCCTTGGAGGTTTGAGTAAGTCAAAACTTGTCTGCAACTGCCTTTTCATCATGAGCGAAGCGGGGAAAGTTTTGGTTGTGGCATGCGGCTCGTTCCTGTAGGACAACAGGAAGCTGTTCAGACGTTGGTGGATTGAGCCCTGACCTTGCGAAGCCTTCAAGGCGTGCTTCAAAGTTTGCACGAACCTTTCTGCCTGGCCATTAGTAGAGGGATGATAGGGCGCAGACCTGATGTGTTGGACACCATTCACATGCAGGAAGGTTGCAAACTCCTGTGATACAAATTGTGGACCGTTGTCACTTAAGAGTTGTTCCGGTGAGCCATAACGGCTGAACATCTCACCAAGTTTCTCAATTGTTTTCTCTGCCGTGGTAGACCTCATCACAGCGACCTCCGGCCACTTGCTACGAGCATCTACAACCACCATAAACATCTTCTTTTCGAAAGGACTGGCGAAGTCCACATGTACTCGCTGCCACACTTCTGCAGGCCAATCCCAGGGGTGTAGGGTTGCCAGCTGTGGAACATTCCGGACCCTTTGACATGGGGGACATGTTTTGGCTTTCTCCTCAATATTCCCATCGAGACCTGGCCACCAGAAGTAGCTTCTTGCCATTTCCTTCATCCGAACCATCCCACTGTGGCCTGTATGAAGTTGTTGCAGTATAGGTTCCCTCAGGGGTGGCGGAATGATGACACGGCATCCCCAAAGAAGACAACCTGCCTGGACGGAGTGCTCATTTCTTTTTGAAACGTAAGGTTTCAAACTAGGAGGATCTCCTATAGCTCTCCCTCGAATGACATCGTCCATTACCTCAGACAGGACTGGATCATTGCGGGTGTACCTTCGCACCTGAACTGCAGTGACAGGTGCTCCCTCCACTTGTCTAAAATAGAAGATGTCTATCTGACGAGGCTCTGGGGGAGTAACAGGCAAGGGTAGCCTCGAGAGACCGTCTGCGTTGCCGTGCAAGTCTGATTTGCGATATTTCATGTCGTATGTGTGTCCTGACAACAGTAAAGCCCACCTTAGCACCCTGCTTGCAGCGAGAGACGGAATTCCGGTGTGGGGCCCGAAGATTGAAGTCAATGGACGGTGGTCCGTCAGGAGTGTGAACCTTCTCCCAAACAGGTACTGATGAAATTTTTGAATTCCAAAAACGATTCCCAAGGCCTCGCGCTCGATCTGCGCATAGTTACTCTCGGCCTTGTTCAAGGTGCGTGATGCGAAGGCGATAGGTTTCTCTTCACCCGAAGGCATGACTGCTCCCACACCATATTGTGATGCATCACATGCTAGCTGCACGGGTAGCTTTGGGTCGAAGTGTGTCAGGACCTCCGATTTCAGCAATGCTTTCTTTGCTTGGGCAAAAGCTTCGTTGCACAGTTCAGTCCATTTCCATGTTTTGCCTTGACATAGCAACTGATGTAACGGCTTCAGCAATGTTGCTAAGTCTGGAATAAACCTCCCATAGTAGTTAAGTAGCCCCAGAAATGAACATAACTGGCTCACATTCTGGGGTGCTGGGGCCTCCACGATCGCCTTGACCTTTGATGGCGCCTTATGCAGGCCAGTAGCGTCAATCACATGCCCCAGGTACTCAACTGAAGACTGAAAGAATTCACATTTGCCTTTACGAACTCTGAGTCCGTACTCTTTCAGTCGTTGTAGTGTCGCATCCAAGTTCAGAAGATGATCCTCCTCATTTGTCCCAGTGACAAGGATGTCGTCCAGGTAGCACTGGACTCCTGGCAGTCCACTCAAAATCTGATCCATTGCCCTTTGGAATAGAGCAGGGGCCGACGTAATTCCAAACGGAAGGCGGCAGTACCTGTATAGCCCCTTGTGTGTCACAATTGTCAGCAGCTCCTTTGATTTGTCATCGACATGCATTTGTAGATAAGCCTGGCATAAGTCTATTTTGCTGAACTTTTGCCCTCTGGCCAGGCCCGTAAAAAGATCCTCAATGAGGGGAAGAGGGTACTGTTCCGCAGACAGCACCGGGTTAATAGTCACTTTAAAATCCCCGCAGATTCGAACAGATCCATTCTTTTTCAGGACAGGAACAATGGGTGTGGCCCATTTGCTCACGCTCACAGGCTCCAGGACTCCATTCTCGACTAAGGCCTCCAAGTTAGCCTCAACTTTTGGCCAAATTGCATAGGGTACAGGTCGGGCTTTGTGAAACTTTGGCTTGCTGTCAGGTTTAATGTCCAGTCTCACACTGATCTTTTTCATGCTCCCAAGTTCCCCATTGAAGAGTTCTGCATGTTTGTTTAACACTGCAGTCAGAACTGACTCCCCTTTTGACATCATGCGGACTGCAGGCCAGTCCAGCGTGATTTTCTCTAGCCACGCACGTCCCAGTAGCAATGGGTAATTTCCCTTTACCACATACAGTGGCAGTTTTGCAGTCTGTCCGTTCAATTTAACTGTCACCTCAATGGCGCCTCTCATGGCCACAGGTTCGCCGGTATACGTCTTTAGCACAATGTTTGTTGGCTGAAGGGTAAGATGCTTTAGCATTTTGTTGTAGACAGTGTCTGAAACAAGGGACACAGCCGCGCCTGTGTCCACCTCCATCCGCACTGATTGTCCCTCCACCAGTGGTGACACCTGTTACGTCCGTGTAATAATCAGACACAGACTGCGGAGAACGGTACAAACAGTGTTTACTCAACGTGGCTTAGACTGCAACTGAAACAACAGATTACTACACAGCGTTATATACAGGTGTGGTCACTGCCGGTACTACAGTATACATGAGCTGTAGAAAGTAGTTCCCCCCTTAAAGGTACATACATTACAATTCCTCCCCTTTTAGATTAACAGTACCATAACACTCATTTAACAATTAAATATCAAACTAATTACAATTAACACTTTTAACATGCAACATTAGCTGAAAATAGTCTATTTATAAATTCAGTCTTTGGGGAGGCTTCCTGATCCTTTCTGGATAATGCCTTTCCTGAGTGTCTTGCTCTTCGTGCGGAGGCGATTCTGGCCCCCTGTCGTCGGTTGGTTCCTCAGCTTCCGATGCTACTGTTTCTGGGGTAGATGCTACCTGTACGTCGGGTTCATCACCAGGTACGTATGGGCGAGGCATGGGGTTGACTTGTTCCTGTGACTCTAGGATCTGGTCAGCATGGCATCTCATGATGCTCTCCCCAATGTCCACTGTGTACATTAGTGGGCCCTGCCGTGTGCATATCGTTCCTGGCTGCCATTTTTCTGTTCGGTAGTCGCGGGCCAAGACTGGTTGCCCTACATTGAAGCTCCTTGTTGGCTTCTCATGGATGTGCTGGAATTGCTTACTCTCAACATCTCTTCGTACATTTGGTCTGAGCAAATCCAGGCGAGATCTTAACCTTCGGTTAAAGAACATCATGGCTGGGGCCTGGTTGGTGACTGCATGTGTCGCATTCCGGTAGACGAACAGGAAATTGCCCACCTTGTGCTGCAGCGGAATGTTGTCATTGTACATAGCCTTTATTGCCTTCTTAAAGGTTTGTACAAACCTCTCAGCCAATCGATTTGTGGCTGGATGATACGGGGCGGATGTGTAATGCCTTACCCCATTCTTTTTCAAGAACCTCCGGAACTCTTCGGACACAAACTGTGGTCCGTTGTCGGAGCAAATCTGTTCTGGCAAGCCATTCCGGGCAAAAATGGTCCGTAGGACTGCAATAGTTTTCTCCGTGGTGGTGGAGGACATTTTGATGACCTCAGGCCATTTCGAGTGCGCATGCACGGCTATTAAAAACATTGAGTCCATGAATGGACCAGCAAAATCAATATGCACCCATTGCCATGGAGATGAGGACCACTCCCATGGGTGTAGAGGGGCCTGTGGTGGTGCATTTTGGACTTTCTGGCATCCTGAGCAGCTCTTGGTCAGGTCCTCGATTTGTTTATCGATTCCCGGCCACCACACATAAGCCCTGGCTAGGCTTTTCATTTTTACCCCTCCCAGATGAACCTCATGAAGCTCATTGAGCACTCTATCCCTTAGCTTGGGTGGAATTACCACTCGGGATCCACACATCAAGGTTCCCCGGCACACTGACAGCTGTTCTCTCCTTGTCGAGAATGCTGGCAACAGTGAGTCGCCATGTGCTGGCCATCCCTTCACCGTCAAATCATATACCCGAGACAGTGTCAGGTCATTTCGGGTTTCCTTTTCGATACAAGCGTTAGTTACCGGTAGGTATTCAACTATAGTCGAATGGAATATTTCGACAGGATCTACTGCTAGTGCTTCCTCCGCAGTAGGCAGTGGCAGGCGTGATAGCCCATCAGCATTTCCATGCTGTTTCGTGCCCTTATATTCAATCTCGCAGTGGTGCGCCCCTAGAAAAAGTGACCATCTTTGTAGTCGTTGCGCAGTCATCACCGGAACGCCCTTCCTCGGATTAAAAATGGAGACAAGAGGCTGGTGATCAGTCAGCAAGGTGAATTTCTGCCCGTGCAGATAGTGATTGAACTTTTTCACTCCCCACACTAGGCTGAGGGCTTCCCTGTCAATCTGGGCATAGTTACGCTCGGCTGAGGTTAGTGATCGTGACGCAAAAGCTATTGGCCTCTCTGAGCCGGCCGAGAATTTGTGCGACAGCACCGCTCCAATGCCGTAGGGTGACGCATCACATGCCAACCGAATTGGTAATGCTGGGTTGTAATGGGCCAATACCTCTTTCGATGTGATTAGTGTTTTGCTCTTCTGGAAAGCTCGTCTACATTCGTCACTCCACTTCCATGGCACCCCAGTTTGCAGTAGGGTGTTCAGTGGGTGTAGTATTGTAGACAAATTTGGCAAGAACTTATGGTAGTAGTTTGCTAGACTGAGGAACGACCTCAGTTGTGACACATTTTCCGGTGCTGGAGCCTTGACTACTGCCTCAATCTTCTCTGGGGACTTATGTAACCCCTCTTTATCGATAACGTGGCCACAATACGAGATCTGTTTTCTAAAAAACTCGCATTTGGGGCGGTTAGCTCGGAGCCCATATTCCTGCAATCTAGTGAGCACCTGCTCCAGGTTGGCAAGGTGATCACTGTCATTTTCGCCCGTGACCAGGATGTCGTCCAAATAACACTGGGTCCCTGGGATCCCTTGCAGGACTTGTTCCATTGCCCTCTGCCAAATAGCCGGAGCTGATGCTACCCCGAATAACAGCCGGTTGTATTGGTAGAGACCTTTATGGGTGTTGATTGTGAGGTATTTTTTTGATGCTTCTTCTACCTCCGTTTGCAGATACGCCTGGGCCAGATCAATCTTAGTGAAGCGTTTCCCTCCAGATAGCGAGGCGAAAATATCTTCAATTCGCGGAAGTGGATATTGTACGGTGTGAAGGACCGGGTTCACTGTTACCTTAAAGCCCCCACAGATGCGAACCTGCTTTGGTTCCCCAGGCGTGCTGCTCAATGACTTTTTCATCACAGGGACGATGGGTGTAGCCCACTCGCTCCAGTCTACCTTGGACAGTACACCTGAACATTCCAGACTCTCCAGCTCTGCTTCGACGGCTGGGCGGATCGCATAAGGTACCGGTCTGGCCTTAAAAAATTTTGGGCTTGCGTTTTCTTCAATTTTAATCGTCGCTGTCATGCCTTTAAGTGTTCCGAGTCCTTGCTGGAACACTTCTTTCGCATCAGTTAGGATCTTTGACAGTCGCCCAGGTGTGACGTCGTCATCCTTTTTGTCAGCCACAGTCAGTGCCTGTATGGAATGCCAATCCAGTTGTATTTTCCGGATCCATTCACGTCCTCCATCTTGCAATACATACAGGTCTAGTTTTGGTGTTTCCTTTCCGTTATATATAACGGTCACCCTTATTTCTCCTTTAGGGTAGACTTTTTGCCCCGTGTACATCTTCAAAATAATTTTTGTGTCTCTCAAGGGTATGTGTGAGAATAGCCACTCGTAGTCCCGTTGGTTTATGACTGTTAGGGCTGATCCTGTGTCCAATTCCATCTTTACCTGGACTCCTACTATCTTGAGAGTGACCCAAATGGTTCGGTGATCCTCCGTTGTGATCACATTATGTAGTTTCAGACAACTCAGTTCCCTGCTTTCGGAGCCGTTATCACTCTTTTGTTTGTCTGAACTATTCTCCGTCATCTTATGTACCTTCTGGTACTTTCCTTTGGTAGGTTTCTTATTGCTGGTTTTCTTTCCCGACCTGCAGACTCGTGCTATGTGTCCTACTTTTCCACACTGTCTGCACACTTTGTCTTTGAACCAGCAATCATTCTGGTCGTGTGTTGTTCTGCCGCAGCGATAGCACTTCTCTGTTCCATATGACATTTCGTTTGTGCCATATTCTTGCGGTCTCTGTTGTATCTCTGCAGCGCCCCGTGCTGTTGCTTCATATGATACCGCAATGCTGAAAGCCTTTTCTAGCGTAAGGTCCTTTTCAGATAAAAGCCATTTCTGGGTTCCTTCACTTTGTAGCCCACACACAAACTTGTCCCTTAAGGCATCTGTCAGTCCCGCTCCAAACTGGCAGTGTTTCGATAGTTTGCGCAGTTCTGTTAAATAATCAGCATTGCTTTCATCCTTATGCTGGTTCCGTTTGTGAAACTTGAATCTTTCTGCTATCAGCGGTGTGGGGTTTAAATGTTCCTTTAGTATCGTTACTATGTCTTCAAAACTCTTTTCCATTGGCTACGTTGGGGTTACTAGATTTCGCAATAACCCATACGTCTTTGCACCCATTAAATTCAACAATACCGACGCTTTCTTGTCATCTGACACCTCATTTGCCTTGCAGTACACCTCTATTCATTCGACATATGTAGTCCAATCTTCGACTTCATTGCCACTCTTCGGCATTTTGGGTGTGGTTTAAAATGGCGTCTCCCAATGGCTTAAAATGGCGTCTCCCGCGCTTTCCTTCCTCCCCCGCTGCCACCGATGCCGCTCTCGGCGGTCCTCGTGGCAATGGCGGTGCCTCGCGGGTTTCTGCGCGTCTCTCTCTCTCTCTCTCCGATGCTGCTCGGCCCCTGAACACCGGCTGCGCCCTGTGCGCTCTGCCCTCTCTCTCTCTCCCCGTCGACGCTGCTCGGCCCTTTGCTGTGCCGCTCGGTCGGGCTCTAGCCGGGAAGGGTCTGTCCGGGAAGGGTCTGCGCATTACCTGTTGCCAGCCCGTTTCGCTGGACCACCTCGACTGGAAAGCCAAGCCTGGCTCTCGACAGCCTACCCCGCAATTCTCGAGTCTCTGGCCTTGACCTCCAATCCACTGATCTCCAGGAACGAATCCCCGGGAGGTGATACAGTGTTGCAGGTAGGTTCGAACTTGCCTCGTCGCCAATGTTACGTCCGTGTAATAATCAGACACAGACTGCGGAGAACGGTACAAACGGTGTTTACTCAACGTGGCTTAGACTGCAACTGAAACAATAGATTACTACTCAGCGTTATATACAGGTGTGGTCACTGCCGGTACTACAGTATACATGAGCTGTAGAAAGTAGTTCCCCCCTTAAAGGTACATACATTACAACACCCAATAGCCATTTGAACCACCTGCAACCGTCAGTATGTGCACCTCTTCCTCCTCAGAGGTGTCACTCCCCTCTGTTTTGCTTGTTCCATCATACTGCACTGAATGAACACTCTTTTTCCTCTCTTGTCCAAATACAGACATTTTGCTTCCATGCTTCCCAGCTCTGTCTGTTCTTTTTTTACCTCTACAGGCGCGTTCAATGTGACCCTTTTTGCCACAATTTCGGCATTCCAGCTCCGTACACCAGCAGTCATTAGCGTGATGGCCCATTTTCCCACAACGGTAACATGTGCCGCTCCACGCACCTTTAGGCTCAGACGACACCTTGTGAACTCTCCCTGTTGAACTCAACTGGTGAGCCTCCTTTTCCGCCATCTCCATGGAGACACTAACTTCAATGGCCTTTTCAAGAGTAAGGTTGTCCTCAGTAAGAAGGCGCTTCTGTGTGGCTGCATTTTGCAGACCACACACGAGTCTGTCTCTAATGGTGTCCTTCAGCACCTCCTTGAACTCGCAGTGTTCTGATAACCTTTTTAAAGCAGCAATAAACATCGTCACTGATTCCCCCTCCTCTTGATTCCGTTTGTGAAATCTAAATCTCTCAGCAATAACCAGAGGTTTTGGTGAAAAATGTGCTCCAAGAATTTCCACTAGTTGCTTATATGTTTTAGTTCCTGGCTTATCTGGTTGCATGAGGCTGCGAGGTAAATTGAATGTCTTCGGCCCGATTACACTCAAAAAGGTAGGCACGACCTTTTCATTTGCCACCGCATTCGCCAATACAAAATAGTCAAAACGTTCCATATATGCGCTCCATTGCTCCACATTTTCATCAAAATCACCGATGTTTCCTAATATAGTAGCCATTTCACGTTCCAAATTAAAATTTCTGTTTACTCACTGCACCCGTCTCTGTTCCGAGTGTTTTGTAGTCGAAAACAAGAAAGTTCCCACAACACAGATTCACCCGATCCTCGTCGCCAGTTGTTGTGTCGGTACCTTTCTGCCTAGCCACAATTTAGGACTCAGAACTCAGAGATTCAAACATGAAGTGCTTTATTGGAAGGAAAGGAAGTTCTGGAAAGTTCCGAACAAAGAGAGCTAAACTTAACCGAGAACACCCAACCATTTATCTCCTGTGACAGTGCCACCACAGGTGGGAGGAGAACACACAATAGAACACACAATACATAACATACCCTAGCAAAAACTTTCATAATCTTAGACCGCTATCACGTCACCCTTCAGCCTTCCCTTTTCTAGAGAAAAGAGCCCCAGCCTGTTCAATCTTTCCTGATGGGTATAACCTCCCAATTCAGGTATCATCCTTGTAAATCTTTTTTGCACCTTCTCCAGTGCCTCCATATTCTTTTTTTTTATAATATGGAGACCTGAATTGTTGAGAGTATCCCAAGTGATGTCTAAACAAAGGTTCGATATAAGTTTAACAGAACTTCACTGCTTTTCAATTCAACCCCTCGAGAAATGAATCCCAGTGCTTTGTTATGGCCTTTTTTTGTTAATGAAATTAACGTGAAATTGGCAGTGAGGATTGCCAGTAGTAGGTGAAGCTACTAGTTTCACTCCCAGTTCATACTTTAGTGGTGCACAAAAACAGGGAGATGCATTGCCTGTGCATGTCATGAGGGCTGAAATTATATATCACAGAAATCACAGAAACCCCACAGTGCAGATAGAGGCCATTTCGGCCCATCGAGCCTGCACCGACACATATCCCACCCGATCCCCGTAACCCCTACACCAACACATATCCCACCCTATCCCTGTAACCCCACGTATTTAATCCCCCTAACACTAAGGGTCAATTTATCATAGCCAATCAACCTAACCCACACATCTTTGGACTGTGGGAGGAAACCGGAGCAAACCCACGCAAACACGGGGAGAATATGCAAACTCCACACAGACAGTCGCCCGAGGCCGGATTCGAACCCGGGTCTCTGGCACTGTGAGGCAACAGTGCTAACCACTATGCCACCGTGCTGGTGACACTATGACACAACCTGGAGAAAATGTTTGCATTTATCCATTGACCACAAAGGAAAATTGAGTCTAATGTGTAACCGAGCTTGTATATTTTATAGAGCATATCTTACCATGCCCTGATCCTAACCTGCAACATACTTTGTAAATTAATCTACCATTTCACAATAATGCATACCTTGCAGAACCTTACCCATAACCCTTGGCTTGCTGTGTCATAAACATTCCATTTCACAAAGTCTATCTTACAGAACCCTAACCCTTATTTTGTAATCAGAGTTCATATCCCACAATAGCGCATGCTTTGCAGAACCCTACTCTTAACCCTTGGCACAGTTTATAACAATTAGCTCTGTACAGAACACTGAGCCTAGAACTTGGAGAGGCCACAGAAGTGCTGTTGTGGGGCACGGAGGTGCTAGCCTCATGCAGTGGAGGACACACTATCTAGGTTGAAGAGGGTGAAATTAGGACATGGGCAGGGGCACATAGCGGATGGTATTGCATTGGTCACCCGTTATATGCTCTGCCCGATATTCAGTTCTGTTGACTTCAATAGAATTGAATATTGGGCATATCGTATAACGGGCGTCAAAAGCAATTCTGCCTGTTTTGTGTCTCCGGTCAAGTCCAATTTCACGCCCATTGTTAGGACGGAAGAAAGGGAGATTTAAGAACATAAGAAATAGGAGCAGGAGTAGGCCATACGGCCCCTTGAGCCTGCTCCGCCATTCAATAAGATCATGGCTGATCTTCGATCTCAACTCCACATTCTTGCTCAATCCCCATATCCCTTGATTCCCTTAGTGTCCAAAATCTATTGATCTCCGTCTTGAGTATATTCACTGACTGAACATCCACAGCCCTGTGGGGTAGAGAATTCCTAAGATTCGCAGCCCTCTGAGTGAAGAAATTTTTCCTCATCTCAGTCCTAAATGTCCGACCCCTTATCCTGAGACGGTGACCCCTTGTTCTAAGCTCTCCAGCCAGGGGGAACAGCCTGTCAAGCCCTCTAAAAATGTTATATGTTTTAAGATCACCTCTCATTCTTCTAAACTCCAAAGAATCTAGGCCCATTCTATTCAATCTCTCCTCATTGGACAACCCTCTCATCCCAGGAATCAATAGATAATCATTTGTACACTTGACTTTTTTTAAAATTTGTTCTCAGGATGTTTGTGACACTGGGAGGGCCACATTTATTGCCCATCTCTAGTTTCCCTGTGAGAAGAAAAAATGGTACCTCTAGTTTACGCAGAGGTCACGCTCCAGACTCCTGTTATTACAGATGCAAAACAATCTTAAAATACTAGATGATTCTGACCTTCACTTCTAACCTCCAACAGACTAGCATATTCCAACCTTTAAAGTTCCCTGAACAAGCAGCAATTAACCTCTAAATGACCTCAGATTCTGTGTTTACTTAACCACAACCATTGTGCCCTAAAAAGGTGAAGGGGCACCTGCTGGCACTCAGATAAGTGTGGGAAAAAGGGTTCAGGGGAGGGGGAACTCCAGGGCAGGGGAGGCCTAAACGTTCCTCATGGGGCTCAGAGGAGCACTCCTGGCCCAAGAAAGCACAGTAGAAATGTCCCTTGAGTGCCTCTTCAGCTTCCCTGATCCTCTTCAGGCTGGCCTACATTTGGCAGGAAAGCTGCTCAGACCAAAGGTAAAACTGCCGGCGGGGCCTGATAATACCATCAGACCCCAATCCGCTTAGTTGAATTAGGATTTCCACTGACAAAGGGCGGGCTGTCCAGAAGCATCACTTAAATTTAGAAATGGTGGAATCCATTGGCTAACTGCTCACTTGCCCGGTTACTGCCAGGTGTGTAGGGTTAAAATCTGCTCCCCGCCATTATCTGGTTGTTTATCTATTTGCTGTTTGTGGGACCTTGTTGGACACAAATTGGCTGCCACGTTTTGCTACATTACAACAGTGACTACGCTTCAAAAGTATTTCATTGGCTGTAAAGTGCTTAGGGACGTCCTGAGGTTGTGAAAGGCGCTATATAAATGCAAGTTCTTTGTCTCTTTCATCAGTTGTACAGCGCCAGGGCAACGGACAAATAATTATTCGTGCATCATCGTGTGAAAGTCACGGTTTGCAACTTTTTCTTTCTGGCTCTTGGACTGTTCTCACAGCTAAGGGAGCATCTGCGCAGGCCAGGGATGGGAAACTGGGTCGCTGGCCTGTCCAGAGGGCTGAGTGTTCAGAAGCAAAAAGAAAAGGCAGTCGGCGCTTTACGGTTGCCTCTTTAGGTAGCTCTTGATGCTTTCGTAGGCCTTGTTTAGCATTGCAGTACAGAGTGAGGGATGCTGTCAGCAGCGGTGCTATAATGTAAAGGAGTAATCATCCCATCTGAATCCCAGCAATGATAAATGAATCCTATTGTGGCCTGTTGTTATTTTAGTGGAGCAGTGATATGGCAGCAAATAATTCATGGAGTTGTGCCTGGGTCAGCTTTTCCGCACAGCCACTATACCCTAAAAATATTTCTATCCCAATGTGAACAGCAACCAGACGTCTTGTATACCACACACACACAACTCACACAAAAATGTCACCACAGTGCCTGAAGCAGGTTAGCCAAGAAAAATAAGCACGCAAAGTTTTTGACTTCAGTTGCTGCTACTCGCAGAAGAACTTTTCACTTTAGGGACAGGAGCTGACACGGCCTCCAGACTCAACGGAGCCTGAATTGAGATGGTTTTGGCCACTTCTATAAGACTCAGTTGCTGATAGAAAAAACAAAACAAAAAGCAATTGCAAGTACGTACAAAGGAGGAAAATATCTCCGTACAATCATTTAAACCTTTTATAAATCACTGGTTAGGCCTCAGCTGGAGTATTGTGTCCAATAGCAAGGAGGTCAAGGCCTTGGAGAGGGAGCAGAGGAGTGTACTAGAATTGCACCAGGGATGAGAGACTTCAGTTAAAAAGAAAGACTTGCATTTATATAGTGCCTTTCACGAACTCGGGCTGTCCCAAAACGCTTTACAACCAATCAAGAACATGTTCCGTGGAGAGACTAGAGAAACTGGGATTGTTCTCTTTAGAGCAGAGAAGGTTAAAGGGGAGATTTAATAGAAGTGTTCAAAATTATGAGGGGTTTTGATAGAGTAGATAGGGAGAAATTGTAAATAACAATAGGAAACGCTGGAAAAACTCAGCAGGCTGGGCAGCATCAGTAGAGTGAGAAACAGAGTTAACGTTTCAGGTCGATGACCCTTCGTCAGAACTGAGAAAAAAAGCAGGAAATGGAAAGCAAGGTTGGGGACTGGGGAAAGGGGGAGGAGATGAAAGAACAAAAGGGAAGGTCAGTGATAGGATGGAAAGCAGGAGAGTTTAAGAGATATTGAGAGACATTAAGAGATATTCAAGGGAGCAATTGTTTCCACTGGCAGGAGGGTAGGTAACCAGAAGACACAGATTGAAGATCATTGGCAAAAGAGCCTGGTGGGAGATGAGAATTTTTTTATCCAACGTGTTGTTATGATCTGGAATGCAACATCTGAAAGAGTGGTAGAAGCAGATTCAATAGTAACTTTCAAAAGGGAATTGAATATATACTTAAAGGAAAAATTTGCAGGGCTATGAGGAACGAGCAGGGGAGTGGAGTTAATTGGATAGCTCTTTTAAAGAGCTGGCACAGGCACGATGGGCCGAATGGCCTCCTCCTGCTGCAAACTCCATCTCTTATTATTATCATGCACTGGCACTATGGGGCATTTTGCACCATCACACATGTTCGCCAACATGTTGTGCTTCTCACTTCAGTTTCTAGTTAGTGGTAGGCAAGTGAGCTTTTTGAAAATGGTCAAAATTGGTAACATAGTAGAGGAGCTGGTAACTCAGTTGGTGTCATTGAATTCCTCGTAGTCCAATGCTAGAGTATACATTCCTTTTCGCTGGCATTATATTGGGAACGTGCCTATTTCGTTTGTTGGGGTTGGAGGTCTACAATGAGGTGTCTGCACTCAATGCCTGGTGAAGCACAGGTATAGGTGCTGTATTCCCTATTGGTGTATATGGGGGATTCCTGTCCTGTTTTCCAATTGGTTCCAAGGGGTTTGTGTGCAACCATGGAGGTTTGGTTCTTTGTGTATTCAACTTCCTGAATGCTTGGATACAAGCTCTAAATAACCAGCCAAAACCACGAATGAACAGAAGCTTGCCCCTGCTTTCTTGGACACACGTGGGCACTGCAGCAGCTCAGCTGATGGCTGCATTACAGTAAACTCCACTCAAATAAGGAAGCTTTTTTTTTGATGGCCGTCACACTGAGTGGATTGTAGGCTTCCAAAGCCAGTGTCTTCTGTTGACCTGTCCAGGGACGGGCAGTGTCCCCTCTGGTGACTAAGAGGACCCAGCACTGGGCAGGCTATGGTGATGAGTTGCCCTAAGTGTTGCTTTCTCGCACAAACGCCTGTTTGAGTTGACTAGAAAACCATTAAATCACACCGGCTGTAGAAACCACCTCACTCCAGCCAGAGCATTGCACCCTGCAAACAGCGTCAAAAGGCTCACGCTTCTGACAGCATCAGTCACCATCAGACGCACCTTAGCACCTGAGAAACTTTTAATGATCTGAACATCCTTGACGAGAGAGACGCTGGAAACAACCCAACAGTGTGAAAGACTGCTCTGGTAGGTCCTATCCATAAAACCACACAATAAAACTAACTCAGTCAATTACCACCCCATCAGCCTCCTCCTAATCATGAGTGAAGTGATTGAAAAGCTGCTGAGGCTGGGTGGCTCAAGTGAAAATGTCAAAAACTGAGATTGATTTTTGTTAGGCAAGGATATTAAGGGTTACAGAACCAAGGCAGGTAAATGGATCTAAGACACACTTTAACCATGATCTACTTGAATGGCTGAACAAGCTTGAGGGGCTGAATGGCCTCCTCCTGTTCCTATGTTCATATACAGGAACTTCTCGTTTAAACGGCATCTAAATATCCGGAATTCTCTATTAACCGGCAAAATTCATACTCCGAAAACACCTCAATAACCGGAAATGTTGCCGAGTCCGAGTCCAAGTCCGAGTCTCCTGCGGTGGCCGAGTTAGTTAGTGGGGCTAGTTTTCCAAACTGCCACTACTCGGCTTCTTGGCACTATCAGAAGTCCGAACACCTCAATAACAGGAGGCTGACTCTTTGTTTGTTAAAAATAGCCTCGGTAGATAACCCTCTCCGTCATCCGGAATTTTTAATCAACCAGCACCATCCTGGTCCCGTCGGTGCCGGATACCAAAGAGTTTCCTGTAGTAGGAGTCATCAAGTCTGTGTTTTTAGTATTCGCATGATTGGCAGCTTCATTTGATTTTGAAAGATATAATTTTGGTTTCCTATATTTCTGGTTGAACTTTGAAGGCCACCAGTGGTATATCTTGGAGAATGCTCCCAAGTCACAATTCTTCTGATGTCATCAAGAGGTTCTTTGGAGGAAAATAACAAAGAATCTAACGTAAAGTTATTGGCCTAGAAATTTGCGCTGAACGTTACCGCTGGGTTACTGCAAAAAAAAATGATGGCCGTCCCGCCTCTGGTGCGGGACATGGCGGCCACCATTTTGGTAAGGGCCATAGTGCTGCCATTGATGGCACTGCCCGCTGAAATGTAGATGAGCAAGGCATGATGTCAATCGGCGTGCAATGCCGACTTGACGCCACATCTGCAAACCTCAAGTCTGTTCAAGGCCGGGTCCGAAACATGCCCAGAAAAGTATGCATGAAGCAACCCTGCAGAGATGCTGTCAGCGCTTCTTAAAGGGACGCATACATCTTTCAAGTAAATTTGGATTTAAGCTTTTGGAATTTAAAAAAATATTTTATTGAAGTAGTGGATTGGTGCAATAGATGTTGAAAACTTTTAAAGAGCGCAGGGAATGCTGTTGGATGCTTGCAAGGCTTCGGATAGTAAAGGAAGGCCTCTGAGAAGGCAGAAAATACTGGAAATATTCAGCAGGTCAGGCAGCATCCGGGGAGAGACAAAAAGAGTTAAGGTTTCAGGTCGAGATGCTGCCTGATCTGCTGAATATTTCTAGCATTTTCTGCTTTTATTTCAGATTTCCAGCATCCGCTCGCCGAGGGAAGAGGAAGAAGCAGAGGGAAGGATGCAACCCAGACAGCCCCTTTCTGGCCAGAATATCTGGAATGGAATCATCTGCCTGCGGTACCAGTGACCACAACCCCAATTTCCCTTTCAACATTTGTCCCACACCTTACCTTCCCTCTGTTACTGACCATCACAGTGTCCTCTTGGCCACAATGCTGAAATAAAAACTACCACAAAGCAACTTTCCAATCCAACTTTATACATCTATCCATCCAATATGACATCAAGAATCTTCTTCTACTACCACCAGTGCCGCCGTTGCTGCTGCTGGCTGGGCAAGATGGATTTCTTAGGTGTGTGAAATGAGGAAGGCACAAGGGTGGAGTTGTGGTGAGGGGAGGGCCGGAAAGCAAGATTCTGATTTACAAGGTGCACATGCTTACACCATGTGCACCTTGTAAATCAGAAGATATCGTGGGATGTAAGGATGAGGACAACATATGAGGAAACTAGCATCTTGTATCCTTTCAGCCCCTCTGCTGGTCCAGGACTCAGTCATGCCCCTGCCAAGAATGGCCAGCACCATCTGCTCCAAGGAGGTGAGGTGAAGCTAGGAATGGGAGGTGTGCCTCATGTTTGGTACAGGTTGTTGATAGGTGAGTGACTAGCGGGGGGTGGAGGAGTCATGCATTGAGAAGTGTGTGAGGCTAGTGGTGCAGTTGGTAGGAGATGGATTTTGAAGATGCATTTACTGACCTTGACTATTGGTCTGAAGTCATGAAGCTTCTTTGGGCACTGGAGCCAGGTCATGGGGTTGACACTGCTGGCAGTGACGGCTTCGGTGATCTGGTCCCACCTCGTTCTTTCTGGAGGGCCTCCTGGCCCCTCTGGACAGAGGACCTCTCTCTCAGTGTTGACCCCCTGCACAAAGCTGGAGTGCTGCATGCGAGATCCTGGGTGCCCCTTCCCTGGTTTGTTGAGCCATTTGTGTCAGTGCTGAAGCACTTTTACCAATTTTTTAGGTGCGGAAAGCAGTTCAGCTTTAAGAGCTGAAGACTGCCATTTGGGAAATATTTTTAATGTTTATTTTTTTTTTTCAGAAGGCAGTTGAGCTCTAAGGGCTAAAGACTGCCTATTTTGAAATGATTTTTACTTTTTTTCATTTTAGAAGGCCGTTCCCCTTTAAGGGATTGACAGTGCTTTCAAAAATGACAGGCTAGCTTTAAGACAGCACTGCTCTTGTTCCAGGGACGCTACAGCCACACGACATTGGACCTCCTGATGAAAGTACTGCCAAAGAAACAGTCTTGCACTCCAGGTTTTGCGCTGTGCTAATTTAAATTAGCTGGCATCAACAAAATACCGGTGCTGCCTGCGCTATTATTTCGGCCGGCCGTTAACTTCGGCCTGCGGTGGTTTCCGGCCTATTCCAATTTCTAGGCCTTTGTTCAGAGATGGCTCTCTCAGGTCTAGCATTAATAAGAGTCTGGGTGAAGGGGTGTGTCTGTTTCTAACTTTCTATGTCCGAGGGGGAAAGATGTGTTCTGTAAACTATTGTAATTGCTACTGCTTGGGTTAGTTTATAACCTTAGCCACAGCCTGACAGAGTATGTAGTCTATCACTTTCAGAAGTCTAGCAGATCATCAGAGGCTTTGTAACATATCCAGTAAGTTGAGCAGAGCGATGAGGGTTTCTGTTTAATCCCTGGACTTGCTACATTACCAAATATCAAGTACATAAAGGTACAATCTGGTTCATAGGAAACATGGGCTCTCCTTATGGGAGTGAGCCATTGGCACTGAAAGTGAGAGAAGCGTCTGAGTTAAAACATAACTGCTTCATTCCTTCCTCCCCACTCCTTACAATTTACTGCTTTAACGAAGCAGTCCCATCATTACTGCAATTGAGATTGAGTGATGTGTGTACACCATATAAGCAATCCTGAGAACTTTGTGGTAAATTCAGTATTTTTCCTTGTACATGTTTACATTTTCTCATGTTTCCTGCAAGATGCTTGAGTACAAAAATGGATTTTTCCAATGGCAAAGATGAACTGATTAGATTTCCATTGGAGATGACAATTGCAATTTTGGAGATACCCAAGTCATTTCTCATGTAGTTGGCCTTATCAGTATAAAGTACCTACCTCTTTATGTGTTCCACATTCATTCTTTACTAAAGCTTTATTTAGAATTGGGACAAAGTTATAACTAATGAAACATTACCTCGTGCAGACATCATCAAAGGAAATCAAGTTTTGAGATCGAGAAACTTTTCTGTGAAGTTCATTGAACTTCCATTCTTACCTATCAAATCGTAGCCAGAGAATCACCTCCTGGGACTAGGGACAGGGTCACTGGCAAGGCTTGGAAGCTAAGCAGAGCCAGGCCTGGTTAGTACTTGGAGGGGTGACCATCAGGGAAGACCAGGTGCAGAAGGTCACGGAAGGAGCCCCGAGGAGGGGCGGTTGGTGAGAAGGTCACGGAAGGAGCCCCGAGGAGGGGCGGTTGGTGAGAAGGTCACGGAAGGAGGGGCGGTTGGTGAGAAGGTCACGGAAGGAGCCCCGGGAGGGGCGGCTGGTGAGCAGGCCCGGGCGTTGGGCTGAAGATTGTCGGACAGGAGGAATGGTGGAAATGGAATGGCGGCGTGCACAGACGCAGCGGCTTTGCTTCTCCCAGGACGGTGCTATTTACGTTTAATGTTAATGTTATTTGTACTGGACTCATGGGAGCTTGCAAGATCACATTTCGTTGTTCATGTACTTGTGCATTGTACAATGACAATAAAGTTGAATTATTATTATTATTATTACCTCTGGTGTCCCCCAAGGATCTATCCTTGGCCGCCTCCTATTTCTCATCTACACGCTGCCCCTGCGCGACATCATCCGAAAACAGCGTCACTTTCCACATGTACACTGACAACACCCAGCTCTACCTCACTACCACTTCTCTTGACCCCTCCACGGTCTCTAAATTGTCAGACTGCTTGTCTGGATGTGCAGAAATTTTCTCCAATTAAATATTGGGAAGACCGAAGCCATTGTTTTTGGTCCCCGCCACAAACTCCGTTCCCTGGCCACTGACCCCATCCCTCTCCCCAACATCTGTCTGAGGCTGAATCACACTGTTCGCAACCTTGGTGTCATATTTAACCCTGAAATGAGCTTCCGACCTCATATCTGCAGCATAACAAAGACCGCCTATTTACACCTCCATAACATCGACCGTCTCCGCCCTTGCCTCAGCTCAACCGCTGCTGAAACCCTCATCCATGCCTTTGTTACCTCTAAATGTGACTATTCCAATGCACTCCTGGCTGGTCTCCCATGTTCTACCCTACATAAACTTGAGGTCATCCAAAACTTGGCTGCCCATGTCCTAACTCGCACCAAATCCTGTTCACCCATCACCCCTGTGCTCGCTGACCTACATTGGCTCCCAGTTAAGTAACGCCTCGAGTTCAAAATTCTCATCCTTGTTTTCAAATTGCTCCATGGCCTCGCTCCTCCCTATCTCTGTAATTTCCTTCAGCCCCACAACCCCCCGAGATATCTGCGCTCCTCTAATTCTGCCCTCTTGAGCATCCCTGATTATAAACGCTCAACCATTGCTGGCCGTGCCTTCTCTTGCCTAGGCCCGAAGCTCTGGAATTCCCTGCCTAAACCTCTCCGCTTCTCTACCTCTCTTTCCTCCTTCAAGATGCTCCTTAAAACCTACCTCTTTGACCAAGCTTTTGGTCACCTGCGCATATTTCTCCTTATGTGGCTCAGTGTCAATTTTTTTGTCTTCTAATACTCCTGTGAAGGGCCTTGGGACATTTTACCACGTTAAATGCTGAATGCTAAATAAATGCAGGTTGGGTTTATATTGAACATAGGGGAATAGTTGACCAGAATAGATTTGATAAGTAGGCCATTGTAGCATTTAATGTTCAATCTCGTTTCAGAATGTCTACCCTGCATTACTAGTGCTGTTCCATGTGGTATTGCGTAAAGAGTAAATTACCCTCAGATTGCAACGTATGCAAATTAGATAGATTTCTTTCTGAAAATTACACTTGGGGTTACAGTATAGGAGTAATTTGAGACACGACGTGTGACAAGTGTAGCGGGCTTGGGATGTACAGGTGACTTTGGACCTATGGTTCCCAAAGCTCTCCACCACTGGGGGTTTTCCTCACCTCATGTCTAGGTCTGCTGTAGACCAATCGATAAGAGATTGATTGCGATGTTTGGTTTTTCATCTTTTGTTTCTTTACTTGTCCCATTACCATCTCCTTTTGCTTTGTACTATCATAACTTTTGTCATTTAATCTCTCCTGCCTGCCACCTTATCACAGACCTTCCCTTTTGTTCTTTCCTTCTCTCCCCCCTATCCCTGCCTCTGCACCTGTTTAAAAACTGTTGCACCTCCTTTCCAGTTTTGACAAAAGGTCATCGACCTGAAACGCTAACTCTGTTTCTCTCTCCACAAATGCTGCCTGACCTGCTGCGTATTTCCAGCATTTTCTGTTTCTAGTCCTATGTATGGTGTTGCATTGCATAAAGAGTGAATGCAATATGTTTTATACTAAAGTAATTGTTTGGCTCCCATGATTTTTGTGTCATGGAAATCTTAACTGAAAGGTTCATGTTCAACCCACACGCATCAACTGTTTAATATCACTGATCTAACAAGCTCCTATTACAGCTACATCAAAATCAGTATTTAATATCTCTCCACTCCATTAGCTAAAATTTACTTGATCTACTGCCAACACCATGGATATAAATTCCCCACAATTTGCAGTATCAGGAGATGTACATTCCACTTGTTGCCACTTTCTTATTGATGCACCTGATATTTGCCTTGAACTTGTCTTAAAAGGAAGTTTCAAACTCCAAACTGTATTTACTAACTGTGTTGCTTTGCATTCTTAGGTTGCAGTTCTCAGACCTGCTCATGAACTTTGCTTGAACTATTAACCACACTAAAACCCATCCGAAGCTGAAATAGCCTGGATCCCACACAACAGAAACTAGAATATGCTGCAGCATTTCTGCCACCACAGAGAATTGTTTTACTTGTTAAAGATTTAAAAAAAGAAAGAACTTGCATTCATAGAGCACCATATCATATCGTTCAACCTCGCCTCTGAGTCAGAAGGTTGTGGATTCAAGCCCTACTCCAGAGACTTGAGCACATAATCTGGGCTGACACTTCAGTGCAGTACTGAGGGACTGCTGCATTGTCAGAGGTGCTGGCTTTTGGATGAAGTGTTAAACCGAGGCCCTGTCTGCCCTCTCAGGTGGACATAAGTGTTCCCATGGCACTATTTGAAGGAGAGCCGGGGAGTTCTCCCTGCTGTCCTGGTCAACGTTTATCACTCAACCAACATCACTAAAAAGCAGATTCTCTGGTCACTTATCCAATTGCTGTTTGTGGAACCTTGCTGTGTGCAAATTGGCTGCCACGTTTCCCTAAATTACAACAGTGACTACACTTCAAAAAACTATTTATTTGGCAGTGAAGCACTTTAGGATGTCATGAGGTCATTAAAGGCACTATATAAACACAAGTTCTTTCTTTCAAAAACATCTCAATGCTCTTCACACATAATGAATTACAGTGACTGTTCTATACACACATATGGCAGCCATTTTGCACAAAATAAGACACCAGAAAGAGGAATAACGTGAAGTTCCAAATCATGTTTCTGGTGGTGTTGGTTGAGAGAGGAATGTTGGTTGGAATATCAGGAGAACATAAGAACAGGAGGAGGCCATTCAACCGCCTTAGCCTGTTCCGCCATTCAATCAGATCATGGCTGATCTGTATTTTAACTCCATATACCCACCTTGATTCCATATCCCTTAATAGCCTTGCCTAACAAAAATCTGACCTGAGTATTTCTAGCATTTTCTGGTTTTATTTCAGATTTCCAGCATCCGCAGTATTTTGCATTTGTAAAAATCTATCAATCCCAGTTTCTAAAATTTTCAATTGCTCCCCAGCCTTTTTGTGGGGAGAGAGTTCCAGGTTTCCTCAACCCTTTGTGTAAAGAAGTGCTTCCTGACATCACATATGATTCTATGGTCACCCCTCAATAGCCTAGCTCTAATTTTAAGGTTATACCCACTTGAAGTCCCTACTTTTCTATTTGTCTTTACCCTGACTATCTAAAATCATATAAAATAAAGAAGAAACCTCAGTCTCTGTCTTGCACGTCCTTGACAAAGCAACACTCTCTGAACACTGGAGCTTACATTTGAGGCCGGAGTGGAATATCAATAATGGGCTAAATCGTAAGAGTGAAATATCTTCTAATTTCTGGATTGGGACTATAAAGAGAAAAATGCCTGAAATCTGAAATAAATGGAGGACATGCAGGGCAGGTCAGCCAGCATCTGAAAGAGAAAACAATCAATTTGGACCCTTAATCAGAATATCCTGAAAGTATAGACCCTCCAGAACCAAAAGCAGTATTTTATAGCATACCAACTAAAACTAACCCCAGAGCAGGAACATGTTACATAATATAGAAGGGACGGACTGGTAAAAGACTAATTTTATATTCCTTCTTAGTGCTGGGAAACCAAATGGGGCCATAACCTTGTTTCATGGCTGCTTTAAGATCAATAAGGACGTACAGAAGATCAAGAATGTGATTTTTCCTGTGACCACCTGCACATGGGGCAATGTCCTGATCAGAATGACGAGGAGACCCTTGGACTGGTTGGGATGGAGGAGAGTAATCATGGTGGTGTTGGCAGAGAATTATCATGGACATTGCCTTGTCAACTTCACCTTATCATCATTGGACAATAACCAATTCATTAAATATTTTAAACTGGGCTCCACCCTGAGATACATATTTTGTAAATTATTAGTTAAATATTATGCTGGTGGAACATTAATATTAAACATTACAACTTTAGCATAGTTTGAGTTTACAAGGAGCCCAGGAACAGGGAATGCTTTGTATCAGTGTGTATATAAAATAATGTCAGAACATTCTGATATTCATTAGATTGTTTTTACAGATCTGTATGCATGAGATCAAGGATTAAAAATAGGAATACGATGATAGTAGGCTAGTTATGTGGCCCTAGTCAAGGCCATCAATAATGTCTGCCTTAAACTAACACAATGTAAAATATTAATTATGTACAATAAAAATACCTTACTGTTTGGCAACTATGGCTTAAGATGTGGGAGCTGAATGCCAGCAATGCACTTTCTTTGGTGCTGACCATCTAGTCTAAAAGTTATGGAGGGAAGTATGGACTTTCTAGGTAAATTTAAGTTGTGTGTCACCTTTCATCTCCCATTTTAGGTCTCAAATCCTGGCAATGCCATGTAAAGCAGACAGCAAAACCAGATTGATCTAACCAGACGTCCTTCCAACCAGGAAATGCATCTGGTTCAACTAGAATTTTTTTTTTTAAGGCACCAAATCCATGGAAAGAAGGGATGACTCAAAATATGGCCTTTAACAGAAACTAACAGAGAACTACAAATAACTGTTAGGGAGCTTTAGGATTATGAAGGAGTTCGATAGGGTAGATGTAGAGAAGATGTTTCCTCATGTGGGGGGTGTGGGGGGTGGGAGGTGGAGCGGGGGGACGGAGCATGGTGGAAGGAGTCCAAAACTAGACGTCATCAATATAAGATAGTCACTAATAAATCCAATAAGGAATTCAGGAGAAACTTCTTTACCCAGAGAGTGGTGAGAATGTGGCACTCACTATCGCAAGGAGTAGTTGAGGCGAATAGCATCGATGCATTTAAGGGGAAGCTAAATAGTACATGAGGGGGAAAGTAATAAAAGGATCTACAGTTAGGGTTAGATGAAGTAGAGTGGGAGGAGGCTCATGTGGAGCATAAACACCGGCATAGACCAGTTGGGCCAAATGGTCTGTTTCTGTGCTGTAAATTCTGTGTAATTCTATGTAACTGGATGGGAGGTCAATAGACCCCATATAAGGATCACCTTTATGATTTAATTGAAAATCTTCAGGATTCCATGGGAGAGCTGGGATTGTGGTAATGGACCTCCTCATGTGGTGTGATGGAAACCCTTTAGGTTACTTCTGTTGACTACCTATGGAAAATATTTGGGGGGAGGGGGGGTCCAGGGGAATATTTTGGGGTCACAGAGAATAATTATGATTGTGAAATGGTTCTCCTTTGCCAAGGTGTCAAGGTATAAAATGCACATGTATTAACTATGTAGCCAACAGAAGGGACTTTTGTCCCATCAATTTGGGCCAGTTTCAAATTCAGATCCCAGAGGTTGAGGACAGTGGCCACTGAATCACCTACAAATGAAACAAGTTGGTAAACTGCAAATAATGTTTGAAAAAATGAATATAGTTCTGATACAACCAAAATTGAGAGAGAACAATGCTGTTCCTTCAGACCACCCAAGGTAGATCTGGAGTGATTTGTGGAAAACCGTATTCTCAATATAGCACACTTAGAAAAACTGTTTCACAAACCAGAACTGTGAGGTTATAATTATCAGGAAAGGACAAACAGGCTGCGTCTCTTTTCTCTTAAAAAGAGAAGGCTGAGGGGTGGCCTAATAGAGGTCTTTAAAATCCTGAACGGTTTCGACAGAATAGACAGAGAGTGTTTCCACTTGTGGGGAAGAGCAAAACTAGAGGTCATCAGTAGAAGATAGTCACCAAGAAATCAAATAGGGAATTCAGAAGAAACTTCTTTACCCAGAGAGTGGTGAGAATGTGGAACCGTTAACACAAGTAGTTGAGGCGAATAGTATCGATGCATTTAAGAGGAAGCAAGATATGCGGGAGAAGGGAATTGAGGGTTATGCTGATAGTTAGATGAGGAAGGATGGTGGGAGGCTCGAGTGGAGCATAAACGCTGGCATGAACTGGTTTGGCTGAATGGCCTGTTTCCGTGCTGTATATTCTATGCTTCACAAACCTCCTTGTGTCTGGTTGAAGATACACGATGTAACAATAGAATTTACATTGCGACTCATTGGAGTATAAATTCACCTTGATCAGTAGCGCAAAACAAGGCGATAGCGCATCAGCAGCCTGATTTTCTTTTCCATTGACTTCAAGGAAGAGCTAAAAACTTGTGTTTAGATAACAGCTTATCATATCCTTCAGAAGCAACTCAGCCTTTCACAGCCAGTGAATTACTATGAAGTGCAATGATTCTTGGGGCTCGATTTTCAGTGTGCCGTGGAGTCGGGATTGGAGGCGTGGGGGGGGTTAAAATCCCAATATCAGGGGTCCCGACCCCATCCCGCCCCCAACCCGCCTCCATGCCAGTTTCAAAGGAGGCGGGTACCCGTCCCGCACTGGGACCTGCCTCCCTGAGGCGGGAAGGGATTAGTGCCACTTAACTGCCTGTTAACATGTAGTTAACAGGCAGTTTTTAGCCTAATCCCTATTTTTAAGCTTGAACTGTGGGATTCCCGATGGCTCCAAACCATGCCAAGTTGGAGGGGTCGGGCTGTCGGGTTGAAGGACTTGGAGGGGGTCGAGATGTCGGTGTTCAGGTGAGTGATGTGTGCATGAGTGCAAAGGTAAGTGTGTTTGGTGTGTCTAAAGTGATTAAAGAAGTGTAAATTACCTTTTCTTACCTTTACAGCCTTCCTTCCTTTAGGTTCGGGGAGTCCCTCATCTCACCGGCACAGAAAGCAGAATGGCTGCGATCTGTCAAAAGTGACAGCCTGCAGCTTTCTGTGCAGGAGAGATTTCTAACTGAGTCTGTGGAGAAGGACTCATCTTAGAAGTAAGACTGTCAGTGTTTGACAGCTTCAAACAACTGTGAAACACTGATATTTCATCTGTCAAAACGTCTTGACAGATGGAATTTCAGCCTGTGACGTCATCTGTTGCCAGGTGGCCCTTAATTGGCCTGCTGAGCCCGCTGGGCGGGCTCAACAAGGTCAATCAATATAAAATCGCGTAGATTGGCCGCATCTCGATGGAGGCGGGACTACAACCCTGAAAGTTGTAGTCCCGCCTCCAACCCGACTTCTAAATGAAAATCCAGCCCTTGTTCTCTAGGCAAGCCCAGCAGCACCATCCCCATCAGCAAAAAGAGAAATCACCTGTTGCTGATGGTGTTGGTTGAGGGACACTTGGGAGAATGCCATGCTTTTCTTTGAACAAGTTTTGAAATGTTTAGCATCCATCCAACAAAAAATTGTTGGTGGGATGAATCTGCTTTTACCATGGGAGTAATTTTAACTTGGTGTAAAATGGGCGCTACTGAATTGGCAAACATCGCTCCCAATTTTTCTTTCCATCGAAGCGAATGGAATGGAAAATGAGACAGACTGTATACTGGGTGGCTAATTCAATATGACTCACTTTACACCATCACCCAAAGTTAAAATGACCACCCATGAATTCAGTTTTGGAAATATTGATTTTGTCCTAAAATTAGCACAGTCCAACCCAAAGTCCTCGGGTTCCAACTACAATGTGCAAAGTGACAAGGTGAGCGCTACAGTGAATGGCCCATAACAGCTAACATGTAACATAAACAAATCAGAAAGCAAGGTCCAGTTATCATCTAACAAAGGTTGTTTGATAATTGAGTGTCCTTTATAATAAAGTGGAGTTTGCACAGGAAGTGAATTACTTTTAACCCCTTTGCCCTTTTTGCAAAACCATTTTTTAATGAAATTTAATTAACTTTAATGGGTTATTTTTCTAATGATTAGTTTTTGTGCTTTTAATGGGGCGGTGTTGTCAAGGTGAAGCATTTTGAAAGACATCAGACATATTTATAGTTGGAAAATGATGACATTAGTGATAGAATGGTCACCTGTCACATCTAGTGCTACAAATTGACTGTTCCCGAGTTAAAGTTATTCTTAGTGTACAAACAATGTTTCAATAGTTGGGCCAAAATCCTGGAACTTCTTATCCACAGCACTGTGGAATACCTTAACCACACGGACTGCAGCGGTTGAAGAAGAAGGTCCATCACCACCTTCTCAAGAGCAACTAGGGATGGGCAATAAATATCAGCCTTGCCAGCAACGCCGATATCCCGAGAATTTTGCTTTTAAGTCTGGTTTTGGTACTTGCAGGAGTCCACCACCTCACTGTCTGCATTTCTGGAGGCTCAGTCACATAATTCACCAGCATAGAATCATAGAATAGTACAGCACAGAAGGAGGCCATTCGGCCCATTGAGTCTATACCAGCTCTTTCGAAGAGCAATCCAGTTAGTCCCTCCCCCCGCTCTTTCCCCATATCCCTGCAATTTTTTCTTCAAGTATTTATCCAATTCTCTTTTGAAAGCTAATATTGAATCTGCATCCACACCCTATCAGGCAGTGCATTCCAGATCCGAACCACTCGTTGCGTAAAAAATATTTTCCTCATGTCGCCATTGGTTCTTTTGCCAATCACCTTAAATCTGTGCCTTCTGGTTATTGACCCTTCAACCATTAGAAACAGTTTCTCTTTATTTACTCTATCTAAACCCTTCATGATTTTAAGCATCTCGATCAAATCTCCTCTTGGCCTTCCCTGCTCCAAGGAAAACTCCAGTCTATCCACGTAACTGTAATCCCACATCCCTGGAACCATTCTAGTAAATCTCTTCTGTACCCTCTCCAAAGCCTTCACATCCTTCCTAATGTATGGTGCCCAGAATTGGACACAATGCTCCAGCTGGGGCCGAACTAGTGTTCTTTATAGATTTAGCATAACTTCTTGGCTTTTGTACTCTAGGGGCAGGAATTTAACTCTGGAGTCGGGTTGGAGGCGGGACTACAACTTTCGGGTTGTAGTCCCGCCTCCATCGAGATGCGGCCAATCCACGCGATTTTAACTTGATTGACCTTGTTGAGTCCGCCCAGCGGGCTCAGCAGGCCAATTAAGGGCCACCCGGCAACAGGTGACGTCACAGACTGAAATTTCATCTGTCAAGACGTGGTGACAGATGAAATATCAGTGTTTCACAGCTGTTTGAAGCTGTCAAACACTGACAGTCTTACTTCTAACATGAGTCCTTCTCCACAGACTCAGTTAGAAATCTCTCCTGCACAGTAAGCTGAAGGCTGTCACTTTTGATAGTTCGCAGCCATTCTGCTTTCTGTGCCGGTGAGATGAGGGACTCCCCGAACCTAAAGGAAGGAAGGCTGAAAAGGTAGGAAAAGATATGTAAAACTTATTTAATCACTTTCGACACACCAAGCACACTTACCTTTGCACTCATGCACACATCACTCACCTGAACACCAACATCTCAACCCGACGGCCCGCCTCCTCTAACTTGGCGTGGTTTGGAGCCGTCGGGAATCCCACACTTCAACATCAAAAATAGGGATTAGGCTAAAAACTGCCTGTTAACAGGCAGTTAATTGGCACTAATCCCTTACCGCCTCGGGTAGGCGGGCCCCAGTGTGGGGCAGGTACCCGTCTCCTTTGAAACTGTCATGGAGGCAGGTTTGGGTGCGGGAAGTGGTCGAGACCCCTGATTTTGGGATTTTAACCCCCCCCCACGCCTCCAATCCCGATTCCACGGCACACTGAAAATCCTGCCCTATGACTATTTATAAAGCCCACGATCCCATATGCTTTATTAACTGCTTTGTTAACCTGTCCTGCCACCTTCAAAGATTTGTGCACAAACACCGTATGTCAAAAATAGCAGTGGTCCGACTACTGAATCATGGGGAACTCCACTGCCATTCACCTCAACTCTCTGTTTTCTATCCCTTAGCTAATTTTGTATCCATGCTGCTACTGCCCCTTTTGTTCCATGGGCTTCAATTTTGCTAACGAGCCTAATATGTGGTTCTTTATCGAATGTCTTTTGAAAGTCCATGTACACATCATCAACCTGTAGGGGGTGGTGGTGTGGGGTGGCGCATACGCCCAGTCAGTTATGCCTCTGACTGTTTATGAGCGGTTCGAATCGCTCCCACGCCCCTGGGTTCTAGACACCGGACTTAGGTACAAGGCGGCGATACAGAAAAGACTCGAGTAGACAGGTGGTTGGATGTAAGCAAAACCAAGATTTTTATTGAAGAAGAAATTAACACAATCAGTCGTTACCGTTTACATTTTACTAGCCATGCATCAAACGCCTGTATATTGCGGCGTAGACACCTGCGTTCTCGCAGTGTTTAACAAGGTGTTTGTCTTCACCATCTACAAGGACTTTCTTCCCCAAGCGTCAGCTTATAACTAGGCGCTTGGTTTACTTATCGATACATTTTTCGCTGCCCTGCTCTGCCCTTATTGAGCTATTATCGTCTTCTTCATCTCCACTCGCCTCATCTCATCAGACTACTATACAAGTCCTGGGCTACCTGCTCAACTTCATCGCACCTCTTTCTGCGGCCTGGACGTCCTGGATGGCTATGGACTTGGGCCTCGTTCCCCTTCCTAGCAGTTGGTATGGTGTCCTTAGTGTAGTGTCCGAGTATAAATAATACACGGACTGCAGGAGAACAATAATAACAGGTATTTACTGAACAGAGGGTACTCTTTTATTTGGACCCAAAAAAAAAAAACAATTCAACTGTAAATAAACAAAAGTTCAACTAAAGCTTAACAAATCAAATTAAAATTTGGTTTTCTGTGTTGATGATGCACTCCAGTCCCCGCGGCACCCATCGGTCGCGGAAATACTCAAGCGCACCGGCGGACACCGCGAGCTCCATCTCCAGGGCCACCCGGGCGCGAACATGGCCGCGGAAGAGATGCAGGCAATCCGGCTGGATGACCCCCTTGACCGCCCGCTGCCTGGACCAATTGATGGCTCTTTTAGCCAGGCCCAGGAGCAGGCCCACAAGGAGGTCCTCCAACCTGTCCGCTCCCCTCCGCACCGGGTGACCGTAGATCAAGAGCGTGGGACTGAAGTGCAACCAAAAATCGAGGAGCAGCCCCTTCAAGTAGTGAAAGAGGGGCTGCAACCTCTCACAATCCATATAAACGTGAAACACGGACTCCTCCAGGCCGCAAAAAATGCAGGCGGCCTGGGAGTCCGTGAACCTACTTAAAACCTTATTGCACGGGACCGCTCCGTGCAACACCCTCCAGGCCAAGTCCCCGATGGAACAAGGGAGGACTCCCGCATAGAGAGCCCTCCATTGGGGACCTCCGCTACCGCCGGTCGGCAAAACGCCACGCCAAGGCGTGTCCGGACGGTAGACGAAGATGGCAAAGTGGAGAGTGTGCAGGAGCAGCCCGTACAGGAAACCCCTCCGCGCGGAATGAAAAGGCACGGAGGGTATTTCCTCGAGACGGCTCAAGTTGTGAGGCGCCGGTTCCCGAGGGGAGTTTCGGGGCCGGGCGCCGATGAGGAATTCCGTCCGAACGGGGGTAAGCTCGGACGGGATCGCCCCACGTGCTTGAGCCGCCTCAATACACCTAGTGGAGTCGGGGCCCAGTGCCGCTTTTACCGATTCGATGGTTTCGACCGCGAGCCGGACGTTGGCCCAGGACAGGCGCCGCACCAGCTCCTCCGGCGCCATCCAGCCCGCTCCTCCGCCATCGAGCAGGTCCCCGACTCTGGTCACCTTGCCAGCCACAGCCCTACCCTCCGCCAGCCGCCCGAACCCGTGTTCGTGGAGGTGCGGATTCCTGAGCAGCGGCTCCCGAAGGAGAGCCGCCGCTCCTGACGGGGGAGAGCTCCGCCTGGAAGCGACGTAGTTCCAAACCCATAGTAGTTCCTGGTAGAAGACAGGCAGCTCCCGCAGGCCGGCACGCCTGCTGCCCACTTTCGCAAACAGGAGCTGCGTGTCGTAATTGAGGCCATGCAGCTGGCGGAAGAAAAACGTCACCAGCGCACACCATCTCGGAGGATTCTCGACGTACAGGTATCTCTGCAGCGTCTGAAGACGGAAAGTCGCAGCCTGGGTGCAAAGGCACACCAGCGCCTGACCGCCCTCCCTAAGCGGGAGACACAGAACCACGGCAGAGACCCAGTGCTTCCTTTTGTCCCAGAAGAAGTCGATGAGCTTCTTCTGAATCTTGGCGACAAACGCAGGGGGAGGGATCAAAGTGACCAACCGGTACCACAACATGGCGGCCACCAGCTGGTTTATGACCAGCGCTCGACCCCTGTAGGACAACACTCGGAGCAGTCCTGTCCAGCGTCCTAGGCGAGCGGTGACTTTGGCCTCCAGCTCTTGCCAGTTCGCCGGCCAAGCGTCCTCGGCAGGGCTAAGGTAGACTCCCAAATAGAGGAGGTGCGTGGTGCTCCAGGCGAAAGGCCTGAACTCCTCCGGCAGGGAGTCCACCCGCCACTGACCCACCAGGAGTCCGGAACATTTCTCCCAGTTGATCTTGGCGGAGGATGCGTCCGAGTAAATCTGCTGGCATTCCCGCATCCTCCGCAAGTCAGCGGGATCCGTGACCATGAGGAGCACGTCATCGGCGTAAGCCGAGAGGACCACCTCCACGCCCGGCCCTTGCAGAGCCAGTCCCGTCAACCTCTTCCGCAAGAGGCGCAGGAAAGGCTCCACGCAAATGGCATATAACTGACCGGACATGGGGCATCCCTGACGCACCCCCCTCCCGAAGCGAAGGGGCGCCGTCAAGGACCCGTTAACTTTAATCAGACACTCCACGGCGGCGTACAGAAGTCGGATCCAGGCGACGAAATGCGTCCCGAACCCGAATGCACGCAGAGTCCCGAAGAGATACTCGTGATCCACCCTGTCGAGCGCCTTCTCCTGATCCAGGGAAAGGAAGGCGACCGACAGACCAGCCCTCTGGGAGTGGTGGACCAGGTCCCGGACCAGATGGACGTTATCGTGGATGGTCCGGCCCGGGACCGTGTAGGACTGGTCGGGGTGGATCATGTGGGCCAGCACGGTGCCAAGGCGAGCAGACATGGCCCTGGCAAAGATTTTATAGTCCGTGCTGAGGAGGGAGACCGGGCGCCAGTTCTTAAGGAGGCGGAGATCGCCCTTCTTAGGCAGCAGGACAATGACCGCCCTGTGCCAAGAGAGGGGCATCTCCCCGGTCGCCAAACTTTCCCCCAGGACCCGCGCGTAGTCGCCCCCCAAGACGTCCCAGAATGCCCTGTGGAACTCCACGGTCAGCCCGTCCAGCCCCGGGGACTTTCCCCTAGAGAGCTGGCGGAGGGCGCCGGTCAGCTCCGCCAGACTTAGCGGAGCGTCCAATTTTTCGGCGCCCTCCGGGCCAACCTTCGTCAGGTCCTCCCACAAAACACTGCGCGCATCCTCGCTGGACGGATCCAGAGAGAACAGAGCCCCGTAATAGGCGCGGGTCTCCGCGCTGATTCCCTCCGGATCCGAGACCAGAGATCCGTCGTCGGCCAGCAGCCCCAAGAGCTGCTTACGGACCCCCCGTCTTTTTTCCAGCGAGTAGAAGAAGGGGGAGCCGCGGTCCAGGTCCCACAGGAGCTGGATCCGCGACCTCACGTACGCGCCTCGGGACCCGACGAGCTGCAGGTCCTTCAGCGCGCCCTTCTTCTCTTCGTACACCTTCCGCAGGGCCGGGTCCTCGACGACCTGACCGAGACGGGACTCCAGGTCGAGCACCTCCTTCTCCAACCGCCCGACCCGGGCCTCCCGCCTCTTGGTCGACCCCTTCGCGTACTCCTGACAGAAGAGACGGATGTGAGCCTTGCCCACATCCCACCATAGCCTCAAGGAGAGGAAGCCCCCCTGCTTCCTTCTCCAGTCGGCCCAGAATCGACGAAACGAATCCCGGAACCATGCGTCCTCCAGCAGCAGGTTGTTAAAATGCCAGTACACGGACCCCCCCCGCGCGCGCAGCGGAGCGAGCTCCGCCCACACCAGGTGGTGGTCCGTGCACGGCACCGGCCGCATGGAAGCTGCCGGAACGCAGGAGACGTACGCCCGGGAAATGTAGAGGCGGTCGATTCTGGACCTTCCTCCCCCAGACCTCACGCTAGTGAAGGCGCTGGAGTCGGGGTGGAGATTTCGCCAGGCGTCCACCAAGTCGAAGGACCCAACCAGGTCCCTCAACTTCTCCATCGCCGCCGGGCTTCGCGGGGGACCCGAACGGTCCCTCGCCTCGAGGGTGCAGTTAAAATCCCCCCCGAGGATGACGCGCTCACCCACGTCGATGGAGCCCAAGAGAGCGGACACTTCTTCGAAGAAGCGCACTTGCTGCGCACTGGTCTGAGGGGCGTACACGTTCACTAGATGGAGCGGCACGCCCCCCCAGGCGAACAGTGACCTGGAGCAAGCGGCCCGGCACGTGCTCCTTGACCCCCAAGATCTCCGGCTGAAAATGCGGGGCCAGCAAGATAGCCACCCCGCTGGAATTGTTGGAGAGGTGACGCATGCTGACCCCTCCTTGCCACTCCAGGAGCCACGTGGCTTCGTCTCCCGGAACGGTATGGGTTTCTTGCAGGAAGCACACCGCATACTTCCCGTCCCGAAGGACCGAGAAGTTATTGAATCTGCGGCGCGCCTCCCTGCTGCCGTTGATGTTGAGGCTGGCTATGGTTATCTTCATGTCAGAAGCATAGTGCAACCTCTACCTACACCTAACGGGGGGAGGAAGCGCAGCCGCTGGTCAGCCGCCACTTCCTCAGCAGCCCAGTGAGAAACGTTGTGAGCCGACGCAGCTCGAGCGGGTTCACACCCTCGTCCGCGCCCATGATCTTAACGGCGGCGCGGACAGAATCGATGAGCAGCGCCAGCTCCGACCACCTGTCGAGGGCCAGCCGGACCTTATTGCGCTGACCCAGGCACGTGGCCATAAAATCCCGGAGTTCCCTTACGGAAATGAGGGGAGACTCGGCAAGGGGCACGAGGTCATCCATCGCCACGTCGGCGCTGGAGTCCGAATCGTCCTCCGTGCCCATCACCGAGTCCCCATCCTCCTCCAGGGGGTCATCACCAGCGGCCGACCCGTCCGCCGCGCAGTGCGAAGCGAACGACTCGGCCGCGCCAGCCAGCCCTGCCTCCGCCCGGATCCCACCCCCAGGATCGGCGGCAGAGGATTTCTCCCTGGGCTCCTCTAGGGGTGCCGGGCCAGAAGACGGCGGCGGTTCAGAGCTCCCCTCCACCTCAGACGCCGGAACGACCGGAGAAACCGGGGAGAGAACAATTTCCAGCTCCTCCAGTACGTCCGGCACCAGAGACGCAGCCAGGGGGCCATCCTCCTCCCCGCCACCAACCTCCGACCCAGCGGACGGGGGGTTTTGAATTAAAAGCTCTACCAGGACGAGCATCCCCTGGGAGACGTCCGGGTCGCATTGGGCGAGCTCATTATCCTCGAGCTCGCCCGACCCAGCCCCCAGGCTGCCCGACCCGGCGAGGGGTAACGGCACCGATAAAAGGTCAATTTCAATAACTGCCGCGGGTTGTTCCGCAACCCCCCCCACGGGCAGGGTCTCATCCCCATCCCCGGGAGGCACGTGCTGGACAGACACATCTGCCTCAGCCTCCCGAGGGACAGGCGACCCCTGCCGATCGCTGGTGATGACGACAGCGCTGGGGGGGGGGGCGGGGGCGCAGTACCCGCGGCGGGCGACGACTCCCCCTGCTCGGAGGGACCTTCCTCCTCCCGGTCCTCCTCCTCATCCAGGGGGTCGCGCCTTCTTTTTAGCACGGAGGGAGCGAGGGAGACCTCCATGTCTGCAAAGGCCTCCTACTCGACTCCCTCCGGCGGAGCAGGTTTGTCGGGTTCCTCGGGCCCGAGCCCGGCCGCAGGTATTGGCATTACCGCTGTGGCGGTTGCGGCCACAGGCTCGGGCACGAGGCCCCTCCCGCTCACATCTGCCCTGATCAACTCCGCGAGGAGCGCGGGTGTAAGGGGCTCAAGGGGCAAGGGCTCGCCATCCACAGGGGGACCCGCCCTAAGGTGCTTCTTTTTTCCCCGCGCCTTCTTTCCGGCCGGACACGCACCCTCCCCCCCGCCGGAGGCCTTGCTGGCATCGGCCCCCGACGTCAACCGCGCATCAGACGTAATTGACGCGCGGGCAGATCCGGGGGGGAAGGGCAGCGGCGGCGGCGCCAGCCTCGGCCGCACGAGATGATCCGGCGGCCTTGGAGGCAGGGCAGTTCCTCCTGATGTGCCCCACCTCCTTGCAGGCATGGCACCTCACACCGTCCAACGTCCAAAAGGCGCGGTAGGCGGTCCCCTCGTGGAGGACGACGAACGCCCCGTCAGTGTCCTCCTCCCGCGCCAGCTGAATAAACAGCTGGCGCCGGAAGGAGAAGACGTGGCGAAGGCTGGCCTCCCGGAAGCCGAGCGGGATGGGTGTGATCCCCGACCTCACCTCCCCAAGTTGTCGCAAATGGGGAAGGAGGAGCTCACCAGGAACATAGGGCGGGACGTTGGAAATAATGATCCTCTGCGCGGTGGCCTCGAGAGGATCCACCGGCAGGAAGGTCCCGCCCATGGTGAGCCCCTTGGCGACAGCCAGGGACACCGCCCGCTCCGACCCCAGGAAGAACACAGCTTTCCCATACATTTTCGAGGCCGCGACGATGGCTGAGGGGCCGACAACCCCAGCCATGGCCTTGACGCAGGCCTCGATGGTCATAGTGGGGTGAGTGTAGCTCTTCACCCCAAGCTTTTTTGTTATTAATCGAAAAGGTGACGGGGCAGCAGGAACAGCGGGAGCAGCTGTGGCTGTGGCTACCACTCTCACATAGGTCCCGGCTGGCCCCGCCACCGGCGAAGACGCAGTCGCCATTCTGGGGTGCTTTTTTTAAGGGCTACACTCACCCCAAGTCACAGGCCTGAAGGTGTTAATGGCCTCGGTGTATATATATAATTTTTTTGTCCTCTATTGAGCAGAGGGAGCTGATTAAAATGAGGACACACTTCTCTCCTTATTGATTTAAATTGGGAGAGGGGCCCTCTCCCCTCTGCTCAATTGGCAATTAATAAAATAGATGAAACTAAGGTGCCTTAGAAAGACAGGCAGAGAGAGACACAAAGAGAGAGAGAGAGGTGGGGGTGTGGGAAGGAGGGAGGCCGCAAAGGGCAGTGTTGCCACTCAGGATGGTGGGTGGGTGTTGGCAGGGTTGCACTCTCCGATGGAAAAAGTCTTTGGTGGTGGTGGTCTTCTGGCAGGGGGAGAAGACGTCTTCACCTGGAAAAGCTGGAGAATTCTAGTCCTGCAACAGGTCTTAACGATGTAATTAAATTAAATTAAGGACTTCACCTTGGGCAGCTCCAAGCTCTCCCAGGGCAGGCAATAGAAGGGATGCTAATTAGTGGTGTGTGTGGCCTAGCTTTTAACAGGAGCCACACACACACACACTACACCCCTTGATGATCCGGCCTTGCTTCTTCTTTTCTCCCCCCACCTAAAATACAAAGTCTTGGGAGAGTGCCCCAAATAACACCCACCTGTAGATGTTCCGGATGAAGTTTTCTTCCCTCCTTTCAAGCAGTTGGTTTCTCTCCCCTCTCTCCCTCTCCTGAAGTGGAGGCCAATTTGGGGAGGCAGTGATAGAAAAGGCCTCTCCCCTGGTTGATGTTGATGTAGGCCTCCTTTCTCCTTCTCCTCCTCTGTCCTCTCTCTCCAGGCACCTCAGTTGATGTAATGATGGTGAAGTTGGTGGTGGTGGTGGTCCAACGTTCTCCTCCTCTTCCTGGTCAGGGGACCACCACTTTAATCCACTCTCCAAAGTCTGGCTGCTCCCTCTGCTCGTGCTTGCAGCTGCACAGCCAACAATGCTGTGCAAACTGAACAGAGGGTAACTTAAGACTGAAATACAGAAGCCTGCTATGGCTTTATATACAGGGGTGGTCACTGCCGGTACTGCAGTATAGAATCAGTTCTTCTCTTAAAGGTACATACACAACAATTCCTCCCCTTTTAGATAAACAGTACATAACATTCATTTAACAACTAAATAATAACTAATTACAATTACAATTTTCTCTGTACTATATACATCAACTGAAATAATCATTTATAAGTTCAGTCTTTGAGGAGGCTTCCCGATCCTGACTGGATAGCGCCTTTCTCGAGTATCCTGTTCTTGCGGCGGAGTTGATTCTGGCTCATTGTCATTGGTTGGTTCGTCAGCTTCCAATACCACTGGTTCTGAGGTAGACGCAATCTGTACTTCGGGTTGATTACCAGGTGCACCTGCTCATGGTATGGGTTTGGCTTGTTCCTGTGACTCTAGAATCTGGTCAGCATGGCATCTCACGATGCTCTCTCCAACGTCCACTGTGTACATTAGTGGTCCCTGCTGTGTGCATATCGTTCCTGGCTGCCATTTTTCTGTTCGGTAGTCGCGGGCCAAGACTGGTTGCCCTATCTTGAAGCTCCTGGTTGGCTTCTCATTTATGTGCTGGAATTGCTTATCCTCAACATCTCGTCTTATGTTTGGCTTGAGCAAATCCAGGCGACATCTTAGCCTTCGGTTGAAGAACATTATGGCTGGAGCTTGGTTGGTGACTGCATGTGTCGCATTCCGGTAAGCAAACAAGAAATTATCCACCTTGTGTTGTAGTGGTATGTCGTCATTATGCATTGCCTTTATGGCCTTTTTAAAGGTCTGAACAAACCTCTCAGCCAATCCATTTGTGGCTGGATGATATGGGGCAGATATGTAATGCTTCACCCCATTATTCCTCAGAAACCTCCGGAAATCCTCTGACACAAACTGTGGCCCATTGTCGGAGCAAATCTGTTCTGGCAAGCCATTCCTGGCAAAGATGGTCCGTAGGACTGCAATAGTTTTCTCCGTAGTGGTGGAGGACATTTTGATGACCTCTGGCCATTTCGAATGGGCGTCCACAGCGATTAGGAACATTGAGTCCATAAATGGACCAGCAAAATCAATGTGTACCCGTTGCCATGGAGATGAGGGCCATGGATGTAGCGGGGCCTGTGGTGGAGCGTTTTGGACCTTCTGGCATCCTGTGCATCTCTTGGTCATATCCTCGATTTCTTTATCGATTCCCGGCCACCACACAAACGCCCTGGCTAGGCTCTTCATTTTTACCCCTCCCAGATGACCCTCATGAAGCTCATTGAGCACTCTATCTCTCAACTTGGGTGGAATTACCACTCGGGATCCACACATCAAGGTCCCCCAGCACACTGACAGCTGTTCTCTCCTTGGCGAGAATGCTGGCAACAGTGAGTCGCCATGTGCTGGCCATCCCTTCACCGTCAAATCATAGACCCGAGAGAGTGTCGGGTCATTTCGGGTTTCCTTCTCTATACTTGAGTTTGTAACAGGTAGACATTCGTCTATATTTGCATGGAATAACTCAACAGGGTCCACTGCAGGTGCTTCCTCTACCGTAGGCAACGGTAGGCGCGACAGCCCATCAGCGTTTCCATGCTGTTTCGTACCCTTGTACTCTATGTCGTACTGATGTGCCCCTAGAAAAAGTGACCATCTTTGCAGCCGTTACGCCGTCATCACTGGAACGCCCTTCTTTGGGTTAAAAATGGAGACCAGGGGCTGATGATCAGTCAGTAGAGTGAATTTCTGCCCGTGCAGATAGTGATTGAACTTCTTCACCCCCCACACCAGGCTGAGGGCCTCCCTGTCAATCTGGGCATATTTACGCTCGGCTGAGGTTAACGAGCGCGACGCAAAGGCTATTGACCTCTCTGAACCGTCAGGGAATTTGTGTGACAGCACCGCTCCGATGCCGTAGGGAGACGCATCACATGCTAACCAAATCGGTAGTGTTGGATTGTAGTGGGCCAATACTTCTTTTGAAGTGATTAGGCGTTTACATTTCTGAAAGGCTCGCTTACACTCATCACTCCATTTCCATGTTACTCCAGTTTGCAGTAGGGCGTTCAGTGGGTGCAGAATTGTAGATAAATTCGGCAAGAACTTATGGTAGTAGTTCACCAACCCGAGGAACGACCTCAGTTGCGACACATTTTCCGGTGCTGGAGCCTTGACTACAGCCTCAATCTTGTCCGGCGACTTATGCAACCCTTCCTCATCAATCATGTGGCCACAATACGAGATTTGTCTCCTGAAGAACTCGCATTTGGGGCGGTTGGCTCGTAGCCCATATTCCTGTAATCTCGTGAGCACCTGCTCCAGGTTGGCAAGGTGTTCACTGTCATTTTCGCCCGTAACCAGGATGTCGTCCAAATAACACTGGGTCCCCGGGCTCCCTTGCAGGACTTGTTCCATCGCCCTCTGCCAAATAGCCGGGCTGATGCTACCCCGAATACCAGTCGATTGTACTGGTAATGGCCTTTGTGAGTGTTTATCGTGAGGTATTTCCTAGACGCTTCTTCCACCTCCATTTGTAGATACGCTTGGGCCAGATCAAATTTTGTAAAGCGTTTCCCTCCAGATAGTGAGGCGAAAATATCTTCTATCCGTGGAAGTGAATATTGTACTGTGTGCAGGACTGGGTTCACAGTTACCTTGAAGTCCCCACAGATGCGAACCTTCTTCGGTTCCCCAGGCGTGCTGCTCAATGATTTCTTCATTACAGGAACGATGGGTGTGGCCCACTCGCTCCAGTCCTCCTTGGACAGCACACCCGAACGCTCCAGACTCTCCAGCTCTGCTTCAACGGCTGGGCGGATCACGTAAGGTACCGGTCTGGCCATAAAAAAATTTGGGTTTGCGTTATCTTCGATTTTTATCATTGCCATTACTCCTTTTAGAGTCCCAAGTCCTTGTTGGAACACCTCTTTCGCGTCAGTTAGAATTTTTGACAGTCGTCCAGGTGTGACGTCATCATCCTTTTTACCAGTCACAGTTAGCGCCTGAATGGAATGCCAATCCAATTGTATTTTTTGGATCAATTCACGTCCCAATAATGGTGGTCCTCCATCTGGTAGTATATATAGATACAGTTTCTGTGTTTCCTTGCTGTTGTATTCAACTGGCACCCTTATTTTTCCTCTGGGGTAGACTTTTTGCCCCATGTATGTCTTCAATACAATGGACGTGTCCTTCAAGGGTATGTGTGAGAATAGCCGCTCATAGTCTCGTCGATTCATGACAGTTAGGGCTGATCCTGTATCCAATTCCATCTTTACTGGGGACCCCGCTATCATGAGGGTGACCCAAATGGTTCGGTGATCCTCCTTTGCGATCACGTTGTGTAACTTTAGACAACTTAGTCTCCTGCTCCCGGAGTCCTTATCACTCTCCTGATCTTCCGAACTACTGTCTGTCAATTTCTTTACTTTCTTGTACTTTTCCTTAGTAGTTCTTGTAGTGTTGGTTTTCTTTCCCGACCTGCAGACTCTTGCTATGTGTCCCATTTTCCCACATTGCCTGCATACTTTGTCCTTAAACCAGCAGTCCTTCTGATCATGGGTTGTTCTGCCGCAGCGATAGCACTTTTCTGCTCCATACGCCATTTCGTTAGCGCTGTATTCTTGTGGTTTCTGTTGTATTTCCGCAGCTCCCCATGCTGCTGCTTCGTAGGATACTGCCACGCTGAAAGCCTGTTCTAGCGTCAGGTCCTTTTCCGAAAGTAGTCGTTTCTGGGTTCCTTCACTCTGGAGCCCGCAGAAAAACTTATCCCGTAAGGTGTCTGCCAGTCCTGCTCCAAACTAGCAGTGCTTCGATAACTTGCGTAGTTCCGTAAGATAGTCAGCATTGCTCTCATCTTTGTGCTGGTTTCTTTTATGGAACTTGAATCTTTCTGCTATCAGCAGCGGTGTAGGGTTTAGGTGTTCCTGTAAGATATTAACAATCTCTTCAAAACTTTTCTCCATTGGTTTAGCTGGGGTAATTAAATTCCGCAATAGGCCGTACGTTCTCGCGCCCATCAAATTTAATAATACCGACGCCTTCTTTCCATCGGCCACCTCATTTGCCTTGCAGTACACTTCAATTCTTTCCACATACGTGGTCCAGTCTTCTACCTTGTTGTCGAAAGCAGTGATACTGCCACTTTTCGGCATCTTGAGTGATTTAAAATGGCGCCTCCCGCGCTTTTTCTTCTTCACCAATGGATTAAAATGGCGCCTCCCGCGCTTTTCCTTCTTCCCCAATGTAATAAAATGGCGCCTCCCGCGCTTTTCCTTCTTCCCCTTGCTGCCACGCTGCTCCTAGCGTTCTGCAGGGTAATGGCGGCGACCTGCGGCTTTGGCGCATCTCACTTTTCCTTCCCCTTGTTTTATTTTCGCTACGCTGCCTGGTTCTTGAGCACCGACCGCGCCCTGTGCGCTCCACCCTCTCTCTCTCTCTCTCTCTTTTCCTCCCGATGACGCTGCACGGCCCCTTTGCAGAGCCGCTCGATCGAGCTCGAGCCCGCCGCAGTCTGGAAGGGTCAGTGCACTACCTGCTACCAGCACGATTTGCTGGAACACCTTGACTGGGGAGCCAAGCCCAGCTCTCCACAGCCTCTCCTGCAACTCTCCGAACTCTGATGGATCCTTGGGCGGTTGCCCACGGTCGACGCCTGTTGTTCTGACTTCGACCTCCAAGAAGCTTCTTCTCAGGGAAAGATCCCCATGAGGTGATGCAGTACTGCAGGTGAGTTCTAACCTGCTCGTCGCCAATGTAGTGTTCGAGTATAAATAATACACGGACTGCAGAAGAACAATAATAATCAAATCAAATCAAATCAACTTTTATTGTCATTGTTAGTGCACAAGTGCAGTACAACGAAATGTAGGCTTGCGGCTCCCGAGAGTGTACATTTGGATTAAGACATTTAAACATTCAACATACATTTGGCTTGTAGTATATTAACATAAACATAACCCTAATAAAGTGCATTGGCAGATGTGCAGGCTTTAGTGTTTATTTGTGGAGTTCAGTAGGATGACAGCCCTGGGAAAGAAGCTGTTCCTAAATCTGGTCGTACGGGTGCGAATGCATCTGTAGCGTCTCCCAGATGACAGGAGGGCGAACAGACCGTGGCTGGGGTGGGTAGGGTCTTTGATGATGGACCGTGACCTCCGTATAACAGGTATTTACTGAACAGAGGGTACTCTTTTATTTGGACCCAAAAAAAACAAATTCGACTGTAAATAAACAAAAGTTCAACTAAAGCTTAACAAATCAAATTAAAATTTGGTTTTCCGTGTTGATGATGCACTCCAGTCCCCGCGGCGCCCACCGGTCGCGGAAATACTCAAGCGCACCGGCGGACACCGCGTGCTCCATCTCCAGGGCCACCCGGGCGCGAACATGGCCGCGGAAGAGATGCAGGCAATCCGGCTGGACGACCCCCTCGACCGCCCGCTGCCTGGACCAATTGATGGCTCTTTTAGCCAGGCCCAGGAGCAGGCCCACAAGGAGGTCCTCCAACCTGTCCGCTCCCCTCCGCACCGGGTGACCGTAGATCAAGAGCGTGGGACTGAAGTGCAACCAAAAATCGAGGAGCAGCCCCTTCAAGTAGTGAAAGAGGGGCTGCAACCTCTCACAATCCATATAAACGTGAAACACGGATTCCTCCAGGCCGCAAAAAATGCAGGCGGCCTGGGAGTCCGTGAACCTACTTAAAACCTTATTGCACGGGACCGCTCCATGCAACACCCTCCAGGCCAAGTCCCCGATGGAACAAGGGAGGACTCCCGCATAGAGAGCCCTCCATTGGGGACCTCCGCTACCGCCGGTCGGCAAAACGCCACGTCAAGGCGTGTCCGGACGGTAGACGAAGATGGCAAAGTGGAGAGTGTGCAGGAGCAGCCCGTACAGGAAACCCCTCCGCGCGGAATGAAAAGGCACGGAGGGTATTTCCTCGAGACGGCTCAAGTTGTGAGGCGCCGGTTCCCGAGGGGAGTTTCGGGGCCGGGCGCCGATGAGGAATTCCGTCCGAACGGGGGTAAGCTCGGACGGGATCGCCCCACGTGCTTGAGCCGCCTCGATACACCTAGTGGAGTCGGGGCCCAGTGCCGCTTTTACCGATTCGATGGTTTCGACCGCGAGCTGGACGTTGGCCCAGGACAGGCGCCGCGCCAGCTCCTCCGGCGCCATCCAGCCCGCTCCTCCGCCATCGAGCAGGTCCCCGACTCTGGTCACCTTGCCAGCCACAGCCCTACCCTCCGCCAGCCGCCCGAACCCGTGTTCGTGGAGGTGCGGATTCCTGAGCAGCGGCTCCCGAAGGAGAGCCGCCGCTCCTGACGGGGGAGAGCTCCGCCTGGAAGCGACGTAGTTCCAAACCCATAGTAGTTCCTGGTAGAAGACAGGCAGCTCCCGCAGGCCGGCACGCCTGCTGCCCACTTTCGCAAACAGGAGCTGCGTGTCGTAATTGAGGCCATGCAGCTGGCGGAAGAAAAACGTCGCCAGCGCACACCATCTCGGAGGATTCTCGACGTACAGGTATCTCTGCAGCGTCTGAAGACGGAAAGTCGCAGCCTGGGTGCGAAGGCACACCAGCGCCTGACCGCCCTCCCTAAGCGGGAGACACAGAACCGCGGCAGAGACCCAGTGCTTCCTTTTGTCCCAGAAGAAGTCGATGAGCTTCTTCTGAATCTTGGCGACAAACGCAGGGGGAGGGATCAAAGTGACCAACCGGTACCACAACATGGCGGCCACCAGCTGGTTTATGACCAGCGCTCGACCCCTGTAGGACAACACTCGGAGCAGTCCTGTCCAGCGTCCTAGGCGAGCGGTGACTTTGGCCTCCAGCTCTTGCCAGTTCGCCGGCCAAGCGTCCTCGGCAGGGCTAAGGTAGACTCCCAAATAGAGGAGGTGCGTGGTGCTCCAGGCGAAAGGCCTGAACTCCTCCGGCAGGGAGTCCACCCGCCACTGACCCACCAGGAGTCCGGAACATTTCTCCCAGTTGATCTTGGCGGAGGATGCGTCCGAGTAAATCTGCTGGCATTCCCGCATCCTCCGCAAGTCAGCGGGATCCGTGACCGTGAGGAGCACGTCATCGGCGTAAGCCGAGAGGACCACCTCCACGCCCGGCCCTTGCAGAGCCAGTCCCGTCAACCTCTTCCGCAAGAGGCGCAGGAAAGGCTCCACGCAAATGGCATATAACTGACCGGACATGGGGCATCCCTGACGCACCCCCCTCCCGAAGCGAAGGGGCGCCGTCAAGGACCCGTTAACTTTAATCAGACACTCCGCGGCGGCGTACAGAAGTCGGATCCGGGCGACGAAATGCGTCCCGAACCCGAATGCGCGCAGAGTCCCGAAGAGATACTCGTGATCCACCCTGTCGAACGCCTTCTCCTGATCCAGGGAAAGGAAGGCGACCGACAGACCAGCCCTCTGGGAGTGGTGGACCAGGTCCCGGACCAGATGGATGTTATCGTGGATGGTCCGGCCCGGGACCGTGTAGGACTGGTCGGGGTGGATCATGTGGGCCAGCACGGTGCCAAGGCGAGCAGACATGGCCCTGGCAAAGATTTTATAGTCCGTGCTGAGGAGGGAGACCGGGCGCCAGTTCTTAAGGAGGCGGAGATCGCCCTTCTTAGGCAGCAGGACAATGACCGCCCTGCGCCAAGAGAGGGGCATCTCCCCGGTCGCCAGACTTTCCCCCAGGACCCGCGCGTAGTCGCCCCCCAAGACGTCCCAGAACGCCCTGTGGAACTCCACGGTCAGCCCGTCCAGCCCCGGGGACTTTCCCCTAGAGAGCTGGCGGAGGGCGCCGGTCAGCTCCGCCAGACTTAGCGGAGCGTCCAATTTTTCGGCGCCCTCCGGGCCAACCTTAGTCAGGTCCTCCCACAAAACTCTGCGCGCATCCTCGCTGGCCGGATCCGGAGAGAACAGAGCCCCGTAATAGGCGCGGGTCTCCGCGCTGATTCCCTCCGGATCCGAGACCAGAGATCCGTCGTCGGCCAGCAGCCCCAAGAGCTGCTTACGGACCCCCCGTCTTTTTTCCAGCGAGTAGAAGAAGGGGGAGCCGCGGTCCAGGTCCCGCAGGAGCTGGATCCGCGACCTCACGTACGCGCCTCGGGACCCGACGAGCTGCAGGTCCTTCAGCGCGCCCTTCTTCTCTTCGTACACCTTCCGCAGGGCCGGGTCCTCGACGACCTGACCGAGACGGGACTCCAGGTCGAGCACCTCCTTCTCCAACCGCCCGACCCGGGCCTCCCGCCTCTTGGTCGACCCCTTCGCGTACTCCTGACAGAAGAGACGGATGTGAGCCTTGCCCACATCCCACCATAGCCTCAAGGAGGGGAAGCCCCCCTGCTTCCTTCTCCAGTCGGCCCAGAATCGACGAAACGAATCCCGGAACCGTGCGTCCTCCAGCAGCAGGTTGTTAAAATGCCAGTACACGGACCCCCCCCGCGCGCGCAGCGGAGCGAGCTCCGCCCACACCAGGTGGTGGTCCGTGCACGGCACCGGCCGCATGGAAGCTGCCGGAACGCAGGAGACGAACGCCCGGGAAATGTAGAGGCGGTCGATTCTGGACCTTCCTCCCCCAGACCTCACGCTAGTGAAGGCGCTGGAGTCGGGGTGGAGATTTCGCCAGACGTCCACCAAGTCGAAGGACCCAACCAGGTCCCTCAACTTCTCCATCGCCGCCGGGCTTCGCGGGGGACCCGAACGGTCCCTCGCCTCGAGGGTGCAGTTAAAATCCCCCCCGAGGATGACGCACTCGCCCACGCCGATGGAGCCCAAGAGAGCGGACACTTCTTCGAAGAAGCGCACTTGCTGCGCACTGGTCTGAGGGGCGTACACGTTCACTAGATGGAGCGGCACGCCCCCCAGGCGAACAGTGACATGGAGCAAGCGGCCCGGCACGTGCTCCTTGACCCCCAAGATCTCCGGCTGAAAATGCGGGGCCAGCAAGATAGCCACCCCGCTGGAATTGTTGGAGAGGTGACTCATGCTGACCCCTCCTTGCCACTCCAGGAGCCACGTGGCTTCGTCTCCCGGAACAGTGTGGGTTTCTTGCAGGAAGCACACCGCATACTTCCCGTCCCGAAGGACCGAGAAGTTATTGAATCAGCGGCGCGCCTCCCTGCTGCCGTTGATGTTGAGGCTGGCTATGGTTATCTTCATGTCAGAAGCATAGTGCAACCTCTACCTACACCTAACGGGGCGAGGAAGCGCAGCCGCTGGTCCGCCGCCACTTCCTCAGCAGCCCAGTGAGAAACGTTGTGAGCCGACGCAGCTCGAGCGGGTTCACACCCTCGTCCGCGCCCAAGATCTTAACGGCGGCGCGGACGGAATCGATGAGCAGCGCCAGCTCCGACCACCTGTCGAGGGCCAGCCGGACCTTATTGCGCTGACCCAGGCACGTGGCCATAAAATCCCGGAGTTCCCTTACGGAAATGAGGGGAGACTCGGCAAGGGGCACGAGGTCATCCATCGCCACGTCGGCGCTGGAGTCCGAATCGTCCTCCGTGCCCATCACCGAGTCCCCATCCTCCTCCAGGGGGTCGTCACCAGCGGCCGACCCGTCCGCCGCGCAGTGCGAAGCGAACGACTCGGCCGCGCCAGCCAGCCCCGCCTCCACCCGGATCCCACCCCCAGGATCGGCGGCAGAGGATTTCTCCCTGGGCTCCTCTAGGGGTGCCGGGCCAGAAGACGGCGGCGGTTCAGAGCTCCCCTCTGCCTCAGACGCCGGAACGACCGGAGAAACCGGGGAGAGAACAATTTCCAGCTCCTCCAGTACGTCCGGCACCAGAGACGCAGCCAGGGGGCCATCCTCCTCCCCGCCACCAACCTCCGACCCAGCGGACGGGGGGTTTTGAATTAAAAGCTCTACCAGGACGAGCATCCCCTGGGAGACGTCCGGGTCGCATTGGGCGAGCTCATTATCCTCGAGCTCGCCCGACCCAGCCCCCAGGCTGCCCGACCCGGCGAGTGGTAACGACACCGATAAAAGGTCAACTTCAATTACTGCCGCGGGTTGTTCTGCAACCCCCCCCACGGGCAGGGTCTCATCCTCATCCCCGGGAGGCACGTGCTGGACAGACACATCTGCCTCAGCCTCCCGAGGGACAGGCGACCCCTGCCGATCGCTGGTGATGACGACAGCGCTGGGGGGGCGGGGGGGCGCAGTACCCGCGGCGGGCGACGACTCCCCCTGCTCGGAGGGACCTTCCTCCTCCCGGTCCTCCTCCTCATCCAGGGGGTCGCGCCTTCTTTTTAGCACGGAGGGAGCGAGGGAGACCTCCATGTCTGCAAAGGCCTCCTCCTCGACTCCCTCCGGTGGAGCAGGTTTGTCGGGTTCCTCGGGCCCGAGCCCGGCCGCAGGTATTGGCATTACCGCTGCGGCGGTTGCGGCCACAGGCTCGGGCACGGGGCCCCTCCCGCTCACATCTGCCCTGATCAACTCCGCGAGGAGCGCGGGTGTAAGGGGCTCAAGGGGCAAGGGCTCACCATCCACGGGGGGGCCTGCCCCAAGGTGCTTCTTTTTTCCCCGCGCCTTCTTTCCGGCCGGACACGCTCCCTCCCCCCCGCCGGAGGCCTTGGTGGCATCGGCCCCCGACGTCAACCGCGCATCAGACGTACTTGACGCGCGGGCAGATCCGGGGGGAAGGGCGGCGGCAGCGGCGCCAGCCTCGGCCGCACGAGATGATCCGGTGGCCTTGGAGGCAGGGCAGTTCCTCCTGATGTGCCCCACCTCCCTGCAGGCATGGCACCTCACACCGTCCGACGTTCAAAAGGCGCGGTAGGCGGTCCCCTCGTGGAGGACGACGAACGCCCCTTCAGTGTCCTCCTCCCGCGCCAGCTGGATAAACAGCTGGCGCCGGAAGGAGAAGACGTGGCGAAGGCTGGCCTCCCGGAAGCCGAGCGGGATGGGCGTGATCCCCGACCTCACCTCCCCAAGTTGTCGCAAATGGGGAAGGAGGAGCTCACCAGGAACATAGGGCGGGACGTTGGAAATAATGATCCTCTGCGCGGTGGCCTCGAGAGGATCCACCGGCAGGAAGGTCCCGCCCACGGTGAGCCCCTTGGCGACAGCCAGGGACACCGCCCGCTCCGACCCCAGGAAGAACACAGCCTTCCCATACATTTTCGAGGCCGCGACGATGGCTGAGGGGCCGACAACCCCAGCCATGGCCTTGACGCAGGCCTCGATGGTCATAGTGGGGTGAGTGTAGCTCTTCACCCCAAGCTTTTTCGTTATTAATCGAAAAGGTGACGGGGCAGCAGGAACAGCGGGAGCAGCTGTGGCTGTGGCTACCACTCTCGCATAGGTCCCGGCTGGCCCCGCCACCGGCGAAGATGCAGTCGCCATTCTGGGGTGCTTTTTTTAAGGGCTACACTCACCCCAAGTCACAGGCCTGAAGGTGTTAATGGCCTCGGTGTATATATATATATATTTTTTTGTCCTCTATTGAGCAGAGGGAGCTGATTAAAATGAGGACACACCTCTCTCCTTATTGATTTAAATTGGGAGAGGAGCCCTCGCCCCTCTGCTCAATTGGCAATTAATAAAATAGATGAAACTAAGGTGCCTTAGAAAGACAGGCAGAGAGAGACAAAGAGAGAGAGAGAGAGGTGGGGGGGTGGGAAGGAGGGAGGCCGCAAAGGGCAGTGTTGCCACTCAGGATGGTGGGTGGGTGTAGGCAGGGTTGCACTCTCCGATGGAAAAAGTCTTTGGTGATGGTGGTCTTCTGGCAGGGGGAGAAGACGTCTTCACCTGGAAAAGCTGGAGAAGCCCAGGCTTAGTCCTGCAACAGGTCTTAACGATGTAATTAAATTAAATTAAGGACTTCACCTTGGGCAGCTCCAAGCTCTCCCAGGGCAGGCAATAGAAGGGATGCTAATTAGTGGTGTGTGTGGCCTAGCTTTTAACAAGAGCACACACACACACACACTACACCCCTTGATGATCCGGCCTTGCTTCTTCTTTTCTCCCCCCACCTAAAATACAAAGTCTTGGGAGAGTGCCCCAAATAACACCCACCTGTAGATGTTCCGGATGAAGTTTTCTTCCCTCCTTTCAAGCAGTTGGTTTCTCTCCCCTCTCTCCCTCTCCTGAAGTGGAGGCCAAATTGGGGAGGCAGTGATGGAAAGGCCTCTCCCCTGGTTGATGTTGATGTAGGCCTCCTTTCTCCTTTTCCTCCTCTGTCCTCTCTCTCCAGGCACCTCAGTTGATGTAATGATGGTGGAGTTGGTGATGGTGGTCCAACATTCTCCTCCTCTTCCTGGTCAGGGGACCACCACTTTAATCCACTCTCCAAAGTCTGGCTGCTCCCTCTGCTCGTGCTTGCAGCTGAACAGAGGGTAACTTAAGACTGAAATACAGAAGCCTGCTATGGCTTTATATACAGGGGTGGTCACTGCCGGTACTGCAGTATAGAATCAGTTCTTCTCTTAAAGGTACATACACAACACTTAGCTACTGAAAATCTGCTCCGGGGAGAGAACCCGCCACGAGGCCAGGGCACAAGTACGAGCGGCAGCCCAAGAGGCCGGAGCCACGAGAGCAGAGTCAAGGGTGAGAGCAAGAGTCAAGAGAGCGAGCAAGCCCAGATTGCTACCCGGGGCCTGCAGTTATACTCCTTTCGATAGCCCTTATCTGCGCACCAAATCAGGTTGGTTCATTGTCCCAATCTTGGCGGGCCAGTTTAAATAATTGTAGCAATTTACTCTAACTGTTTTTAGATGGCCGGTAATCGCATCTACTGGCCTGATAATTGAATTGTTTTGTTATTAATACATCTTAATGGGCCTGTCCAGCCTCGATGGCTTCCTTAAGCTGTTCCCGATTATTTATGCAAACTGCTTGATGGTCTTAACTATAGGCCTGACTGGGTTTGATCTGTCTCCGATTTGGTCCAATACATAATTCAAAGTCCTGTCTGGTTTTCAAAATGCAAAGTCTCTCCTCACAGAAACTGCAGCTTTGGTTTCGATTTCTCCACGAGCTGCCTGTGCCGCAGAGTCCAAGTTTTAAAAATCTCACAGGCTTTCTGCCACAAGGCGCGGACGCCATCTTGGGTACCCTTTTTTATTAAAATGTCCATGCAGGGTCCCTTTTCTTATTAATAACCTTTGGGGAAATGTAGAAATTTTGCAAATCTTACAAACCGCACAGCCCTCATCCACCCTCTCTGTTGCCTCATCAAAAACTCAATCAAGTTAGTCAAACACAATTTGCCCTTAACAAATCCATGCTGGCTCTCCTTCATTAGTTCATGCTTGTCCAAGTGGCAGTTGATTTTCTCCCAGATTATTGTTTCTAAAAGCTTCCCCACCACCGACGTTAAACTGACTGGCCTGTAATTTCCAGGTTTATACTTCTCCCCTTTTTTGAACAAGGGTATAATATTTGCAATCCTCCAGTCCTGTGGCTTCACCCCTGAATCTAAGGAGGATTGGAAGATTGTGGCCAGCAACTCCACAATTTGTACCCTTACTTCCCTCAGCAACCTTGGATGCATCCGATCCGGACCGGGTGACTTAGCCACTTTAAGTACTGTCAGCCTTTCTAGTACCTCCTCTTCACCTATTTTTATCTTAACCACTATCCCGGCAACCTCCTCGTTTACCATAGCTTTGGCAAAGTTCTGTTCCTTACTAAACACCGATGCAAAGTACTCATTTAGTAGCTCAGCCATATCTCCTGCCTCCACCAATGGTTCTCCATTTTGGGCGCTAATTGGCCCCACCACTCCTCTGACAACCCTTTTACTGTTAATATGCCTATAGAAGATCTTTTGGATTCCCTTTGATGTTAGCTGCCAACTGTCTCTTTGCCTCTCTCTCTTCCTTTTTCACTTTTCCTCTGTACTTTTTATATTCAGCCTGATTCTCACTTGTATTATCAAGCTGACATCTGTCATATGCCCTCTTTTTCTGCTTCATCCTACTCTCTAAATCCTTTGTCATCCAGGGAGCTTTGGCTTTAGCAGCCCTCCCTTTGTCCCTTATGGAAATGTAACTAGACTGTACCCAAACCGTCTCCTCTAAAAAGGCCGCCTATTGCTCCATTACATTTCTGACTTCCAGTCTTTGACTCCAATTTACCCGGGCCAGATCCCTCCTCAATTCGCTGAAATTAGCTTCCCTCCAGTATTTTTATTCAGATTGCTCCTTGTCCTTCTCCATAACTAATCTAAACCGTACGATATTATGTTCACTATTCCCAAGATTCTCCCGACTGTGACATCCTCCACTTGACCCACTTCATTCCCCAGGACTAAATCCAGCAATGGCTCCTTCCTCGTTGGGCAGGAAATATCCTGATCAAGAAAATTCTCCCGAACACACTTCAGAAGTTCCTCCCCTTCCCTGCCCTTATCACAAGCATCTTGACCTACGCAATCAAACAGTAAACTGCAAACTGACTGATCACTGTAAGAATTGTGTATGTTTCAATGAGATCACCTCTCATTCTTCTAAACTCTAGAGAATATAGGCCTAGTCTACTCATAGAACAATCCCCCCATCCCAGGAACCAGTCTGGTGAACCTTTGTTGCACTCCCTCTATGGCAAGTATATCCTTCCTTAGGTAAGGAGACCAAAACTGCACACAATACTCCAGGTGTGGCCTCACCAGGGCATCAACAGATTTAACTAAATTACTTTCAAGCTCAATATAAAATTCTATCATATTGTGCTCACTCTTCCCTAAAGGCCCCTTTACTACAAGGTTATTAATTCACCCTTTCTCATTGCACAATACTAGATCTAAAATAGCCTGTTCCCGAGTTGGTTCCTCAACATACTGATCTAGAAAACTATCTTGCATACATTCCATGAATTTGTCCTCCACACTATTACTGCAAATTTGGTTTGCCCAGTCTAAAGTCTCCCATGACTGCCTCCTGGATCAAAGTGTCCAGGTAACTCTCCCCATCCCTGATGCCCTGCAATGTCTGCACCTCAGACTCCAATCCGGAGAAGTGTGAGGTAATGCATTTGGGGAGGGCTAACAAGGAAAGGGAATACACATTAAATGGTAGGACACTGAGTAGTGCAGAGGAACAAAGGGACCTTGGAGTGCATGCCCACAGATCCCTGAAGGTAGCAGGCCAAGTAGATAAGGTGATTAAGAAGGCATACGGAATGCTTACCTTTATTAGCCGTGGCATAGAATACAAGAGCAGGGGTGGTTATGCTTCAACTGTATAAAACACTAGTTATGCCTCAGCTAGAGTACTGCGTGCCGTTCTGGTCACCACATTACAGGAAAGATGTGATTGCACTAGAGAGGGTACAGAGGAGATTTACAAGGATGTTGCCAGGAGTAGATAATCTTAGCTATGAGGAAAGACTGGATAGGCTGGGTTTGTTTTCCTTGGAACAGAGGAGACTGAGGGGAGACCTTATTGAGGTGTATAAAATTATGAGGGGCATAGTTAAAGTGGATAGAAAGGACCTATTTCCCTTAGCAGAGGGGTCAAAAACCAGGGGGGCACAGATTTAAAGTAATTGGGGGAAGGTTTAGAGGGGATTTGAGGGAAATTTCTTGACCCAGAGGGTTGTGGGGGGTCTGGAACTCACTGCCTGAAAGGGTGGTAGAGGCAGGAACCCTAACCACATTTAAAAAGTACTTGGATGTGCACTTGGGATGCTGTAACCTGCAGGGCTACGGACCAAGAGCTGGGAAGTGGGATTAGGCTGGATAGCTCTTTGTTGGCTGGCGCGGACACGATGGGCCGAAATGGTCGCCTTCCGTGCTGTAACTTTCTATGATTCTACTTTCTATGATTCCAGCTCAAAAACTCTGAGTGGAAGTTCCTCAAGATGCAGGCAATTACTGCAAACGTGGTTGTCCGGGATCACAATGTTCTCCACAAACTCCCACATGCTACAGTTGCAGCACACCACCTGCACTGCCATCCCTATATGACCTTGTTGTATTTAATTAAATTTAATTACATTTGTAATGAGGTAATTTAGTTTACAGTGTAGTTTCTTGACTACTTACTTGCTCTATATTAAGTTAAGGGTACTGAAATTAAATATCTACCTGTAACACAAAGTACTACAAGGAGTGTAGGCAAAAAGCAACAACTCCTTCCCCCTCTTCTCCAAATTCCCACTCTTTCCAAATTCCCAAATAAAACACTCTGTTCAAGTCCACTCCGTTTAATCCCGCTCTGTGCAGACCGCTGTTAACAGGATCCTGAGTGCTATCCAAGTGTTTGGGAACTTGCTCTTGAAAGTTGAAGTTTGCTCTTCTCGAGGAGCACTACAGTCTGTTGGAAGCAAACTCTGGAGAAAGCCAAGTTCTTCGCAGAGGTCGACGCTGTTAATGTCAGACCCTCTTGACCACAGTGCCCCCTCCGACCATATCGCCCACTTCACCCACCTGTAAGGCCGGACCTGGAAAGGTTAATTGGGCTCGCTACTAAGCAAATAGAAAAACAATCTCCACATTGGTGAAATATGCCTTTATATTGAATTTGTTTTTATCACATTTATGTAACAAGAATTCACAGGAGGCTGGTATTGAATGTTCAGTGTTTATGTTCAATGTGTCTATCTCTTTCATTGGTTTCTGTAGAGTGCAAGACACAGTTACAAGAATCAAACTATTTATTGGACACATTAAAAGTGCCACCCATCATGCAATTCACTCTTTAAACAGACTCTTTAAAAAGAAAGAAATAACTTTATTAATTCATTAAATATATTCAAGAAGGAGTTAGATATATTTCTTAAGGCTAAAGGGATCAAGGGATATGGGGAGAAGGCAGGGACAGGGTACTGAGTTTGGATGATCAGCCATGATCTCATTGAATGGCGGAGCAGGCTCGAGGGGCCGAATGGCCTACTCCTGCTCCTACCTTCTATGTTTCTATGTTTCTGGTTGTACAGCACCTGTCAAGATTTCAGGATATCCCAAAGCGCATTAGAGCCAATGAAGTATTTTTGAAGTGTAGTCACTGTTGCAATGTAGGAAACGCAGCAGCCAATTTGCGCACAGCAAGGCTCCACAAACAGCAATGAAATAAATGACCAGATAATTTTTTATAGTGTCGTCGGTTGAGGGATGAATCTTGGGCAGGACACCAGGAGAACTCACTTGCTCTTCTTCGAATAGTGCCGTGGGATCTTTTTACGTCCATCTAAGGGGGCAGACGGGGCCTCAGTTTAACGTCTCATCCAAAAGACAGCACCTCCGATAGGATGTTGAGAAAAGGACAAAGACTTCACAGATTGGCACATGCATAACATTAAAAAGGGCCATAATTTCAAGGGCCTATGAATCATGGAGCAACTGTTTAGTGATCTATTCCCTTGTGTTATTTCAAATCAGGATCTAACCAGCTGATTAGTCCACCTCTTTGTCACCCTGGTAGCCATCACCTCATGGGTCTGAAATGTCTGTGCCAATCCTTTGGGTTTGGCACTCACTCATTACCAACTGTTTTAGCACTAACTGCAAACCCATTGCAATGGAAGAAAAAATTCCATTTGAGATGGTAAACAGTGATAAGGATCAAGAATCCAGAATAAATTCACACATAATGTAAAACAAGCATCGAGTCTGAAATTCTGGTGATGCTGTGAGTAGTTTAAAGTCTGGAGCTGAGCACGAGGGACAAGAATGTGGGACAGGACATGGTTATACCAAATAAGCATTCAACAGGTGAAGGAAAGAAAGAACTTGCATTTCTCTAGCGCTTTTCACGACCTCGGGACATCCCAATGCGCTTTACAGCCAATGAGGCCCTTTTTTAAGCTGTTGTAATGTAGGAAACGCAGCAGCCAATTAACACACAGCAAGGTACCACAAGCATCACTCAGATAAGTAATAGGATAATCTGTTTTTTTTGCTGTTGGTTGAGGGGTAAGTAATGGCCAGGGCACCGTGGAGACCTCCCGCGCTCAAGGCAGATACTGAACGGTGTCTATTTTTGTTGTGGAATATACTCGGGAATGTGGATTGAGGGAACGTTCAAGTATTGTGATTTTTGTAGATAAGACAAAGGTGCATGTTCATAAATAAGCTAGAGGAAAGAGCAGTGTGTTCTAATACTGAGAGAAGAGAGGAGGTCAAACTGAAGAAGTTGTATTATTTCTGTTGCACCGCCACTAAATGGTAACACCACCAGGGGCTGCAGCACGACAAGGGTCATTTTGGGTGGTAACATCAGCTGTGTTTGGTGCACAGCTACAGAGGGAGTTGTTGGGGGCAACGGCCATACTTGGGTGACACCAGGGGCACAGCAAGCTCCCACAATTAGCAATGAAATAAATGGCCAGATAATCTTTTTTTAGTAACGCTAGTTGAGGGAAGAATATTGTCCAGGACACTGGGGAGAACTCCCCTGCTCTTCTTCAAAATAGTACCGTGGGATCTTTTACATCCACTTGAGAGGGCGGCCTTGGTTTAATGTCTCATCCGAAAGACGGCACCTCAGACAGTGCAGTTGAGAAAGAGATGAAGAGAGTTCAGATTGACACAGACATAACATTGCAAAAGGCCAGAATTTCAAGAGCCTGTGAATCATGGAGCAACAATTTAATGATCTCACCTCCCATCAGCAGAAAGCAATGCACACTTCTTAACCAAAATTCAAGTGCATAATTTCTGCCTGTTAATTTGCATAATTCCACCCCCCCCCCACTGAGGAGTTGAGACCATGTGTAGTTTTCAATTGAAGCTGGGTTAGGGGGTAATTGGATCCGTGCATGCAGCCATAATTCAGTCACCATTTTAAAGTCCTTACATTTGTATAATAACACTTTGATTGGACCACAGGAGTTTCTCTGCATTGCGGGCTGAGGAGCTGGGAGCTGCAGAACTGGAGTGCTGCAGCATCCCCACTGGTGGGAGTGTGCAATTACAATGTGATAACTTGACATCGGCAGTTCCCATTAGAAATATGGACGCTTGCAAGAGGGAATTGAAAACTTTTAACATCAGTACTACAAGCTGGGAAGATGTGGCTAACAACAGGTCACAATGGGAAACTCGGCTAAATCAGGGAGCCATAGAGGCTGAAGAGAGGTGGCTGAGAGAGAGGAAATGGAAGTGAGCAAAGAGGAAAGCGCATCAAGCTTCATGAGCTAATACTGCGCAGGATTCATCATCTGCACCATCTGTGGAAAGGACTGTCCCTTGAGAATTAGACTCTTCAACCACTCATGGTGTTGCCGTGCGGCAAAGTTACTGAACAACTTCTTACATTTTCCATTCCTTAGTCAATTCACTTTTAAGAAGTTTAAATATAATATAGGTTCTAAAAAGTAACTTCTCTTTCTGAAGATGGTGCACAATTGGAAAAAAAAATTATTCGTTCATGGGATGTGGGCGTCGCTAGCAAGGCCAGCATTTATTGCCCATCCTTAGTTGCCCTCGAGAAGGTGGCAGTGAGCCGCCTTCTTGAACCGCAGCAGTCTGTGTGGTGAAGGTACTCCCACGGTGCTGTTAAGGAGGGAGTTCCAGGATTTTGACCCAGCGACGATGAAGGAACGGTGATATATTTCCAAGTCAGGGTAGTGTGTAACTTGGAGGGGAACTTGGAGGTGGTGGTGTTCCAATGCACCTGCTGTCATTGTCCTTCTAGGTGGTAGAGGTCACCGGTTTGGGAGGTGCTGCCGAAGAAGCCTTGGTGAGTTGCTACAGTGCATCTTGTAGATGGTACAGACATGGTATGCTGGTGGTGGAGGGAGTGAATGTTTAAGGTGGTGGATGGGGTGCCAATCAAGTGGACTGCTTTGTCTTGGATGGTGTCGAGCTTCTTGAGAGTTGTTGGAGCTGCACTCATCCAGGCAAGTGAAGAGTATTCCATCACACTCCTGACTTCTGCCTAGAATCTAGAACATAAACCTATTGGAACTCTACTGATCAGTACCTCCTCTCCTAACTGAGCTTTTCCAAGTTATGATCACTTTCTGTTTTTTGTTGCAAGGCCACTTTTCAGTCCAGTTAACTGATTGTCTATAAAGTCCACAAATGTTAACTTTTAAGCCTTCTGAAAATATCCACTAGATAGTCTTCATCAACCAATTTAGTTGCCTCCTCAAATAATCCCAGTTGATTTATGAGGCACAGTGTTTTGCTCCAAAGCCCCTGTGGACTATTCATAATGGCCTCTGTGCACTTTAGATCAACATTGATAGAATCCTGTAAAATGCCCAGAGTCATTGTTCCCATGGCCACTGTTAGACCGTTCTATAATTTCCAGGTTCATGCCTCATTCCCGTTTTGAGGATTGGGATAATATTGTTATCTTCCAGATCTTAATTCTATCTCCTGTATAACTCCATTCTAGGCTGCATTCCAGCTGAACTTCTGGGCAGGGTCATGGAGGCAAATCCTTGGTATTATTCAAGTTGGATGGTGTGATAGGAAAGTGCAGATTCTTTCTGGATGGGCGAGCAAAGATGGGCAACTTGTCTTTCTTGTCTGTATTTAACTTGCGATCTTGTGGTCTAAGTGCACTGTACACACTTAATTCTTTGTGTTTCTTCATTGTACATGCATTACTGATGTTGTAGATTCCTCGGCTAAGAGATTTGAATCCAGTTTTTGATTTGTGAAAACTTGTTCATTTAACACTCCTGCCATTTCCTCAACTCTATCATATTTTTATCCCAAGTATTGATATCCTCCAGTGAACCCTATTCAGTCTTTTACCTTCCATCTACAGTACCATGTATATAGACAAAAAATACTAGCTCCTTCTTGCCAAAATTCATAATTGGACTTTCTGTTGTCTTACCTTTTCTAACAATTTGAGTTAAAATGACTCCCAAATCTCACTTCTTTTCGTTCCTATCTTTCAAAATAGTTCCACTTGGGTTTAACAACAACTTGCATTGATAGAGTGCCTTTAACGTAATAAAACATCCCAAGGTGCTGCACAGGAGCGATTATCAAACAAAATTTGACACTCAGCCATATAAGGAGATCTTAGGACAGATGTTGGTCAAAGAGGTAGGTTTTAAGGAGCGTCTTAAAGGAGGAAAGAGAGGTCGAGAGGCGGAGAGGTTTAGGGAGTAAATTCCAGAGCTTAGGGCCTTGGCAACTGAAGGCACGGCTGCCAATGGTGGAGCGATTAAAATCAGAGATGCTCAAGAGGCCAGAATTGGAGGAGCGCAGATATCTCAGAGGGTTGTAGGGCTGGAGAAGGTTACAGAGATAGGGAGGGGCGAGGCCATGGAGGGATTTGAAAACCAGGATGAGAATTTTAAAATCGAGGCGTTGCTTAACCGGGAGCCAATGTAGGTCAGCGAGCACAGGGGTGATGGGTGAACGGGACTTGGTGCGAGTTAGGACACAGGCAGCAGAGTTTTGGATGACCTCAAGTTTATTGATCATGGAAGGTGGGAGGCCGGCCAAGGGGGAATAGTCAGATCTAGAGGTATCAAAAGCATGGATGAGGGTTTCAGCAGCCGATGAGCTGAGGCAGAAGCGGAGTCGGACAATGTTATGGAGGTGGAAATAGGCGGTCTTAGTGATGGCGTGAATATGTGGTCGGAAGCTCATCTCGACGTCAAATACCAAGTTTGCGAACAGTCTGGTTGAGCCTCCGACAGTTGCCAGGGAGAGGGATGGAGTCGGTGAGTAGGGAATGGAGTTTGTGGCGGGGACTGAAGACAATGGGGGAAAAATTCAGTCGGTTGCGCCTCCCGTTAGCACCTTAAGAGGGCGCTAACGGGACGCAACGCAACTAGCGCCCGGGCGCAGCACTGCCCATGCCTCCCGCAAATTTCAGCGGGAGGTTAGTGGTGGCGCTAACTGGTAGCACCCTGCGGCGTTGCGCCACTGGCGATGATGTCATTGGTGTGCGCAGCGCCCCGCTCACGCCCCAGCCACGAACTTCGGGAGCGCCCCCTAACTTACCGTCGGACGCTATGTCCGACGGGTTCAGGGGGGGCGTACCTGTGGCCATAGAGGCGCAATTTAAAGGCGAAGTGCGGGGCGGCCATTTTCGTTGCTGGCCGCCTGCCAGCACCTGCCTGCGCTCCCGTCCCAGATCTCCTGAAAGGCCCCCCCCCCGCGGAGTGCTGGCTGCGCTCCAAGAGCCCGGCACTTCTCTTGAGTGCCGGGCTCTTTTGCCTGCACTCCCGATCCCCGGGGGCCCAGCTGGGCCCCAGGTCGTGCTGCACAAGGCCCCTCCCCTTTAAGAAGGGGAGGAAGGCCTGCAAAGGGGAGGAAGGCCTGCAAGGGCAGCACGGTGGCATAGTGGTTAGCACCGTTGCCTCACAGCGCCAGGGACCCGGGTTCAAATCCAGCCTCGGGTGACTGTCTGTGTGGAGTTTGCACATTCTCCCTGTGTTTGCGTGGGTTTCCTCCGGGTGCTCCAGTTTCCTCCCACAGTCCAAAGATGTGCGGGTTAGGTTGATTGGCCATAATAAAAAAATTGGCCCTTAGTGTTAGGGGGGATTAAATACATGGGGTTACGGGGATAGGGCTTGGGCGGGACGGCTGTCGGTGTAGGGACCGGGTGCTAGGGTTTGGGTGATCAGCCATGATCTCGTTGAATGGCGGAGAAGGGCCGAATGGCCTACTCCTGCTCCTATCTTCTATGTCTATACCGCGGCGCGATGTGCTGCAGCGTGTGGCGCTGCGGCACATAACACCACAATATTGACTCACAGCGCCCCAAGAGGGATGCGGGATGCCTCCATTAGCGCCCCGCTTCCCTCTTGGGGCGCAACCACTCAATTTCCGGCGCGGGGACGCCCCGGCGAAGTTGGGGCGCTACTCAATTTTTAGCCCAATGGGTTGGAGAGGTGCCATCACAGTTAAATATACTTGAAAGCTAGGAGACAAAGAGCAGTCAAAGTACTGCAAGTCATGTAAAAATGATTTAAGGTTGCTTTAAAACTCTCAAAATGTTATAAAAGAAAGACAGTCATTTCATGCTGAGGTTTGATTACAAGTTGTTTGCTGTTTGTGAGGGAAGTTTGCAGATTTACCTGGAACCAGTATTTTCCAAGCACCAATCAATCTGTCAATTTTTCCCAGCAAGAGGAATTAAGTTGTAATTGACCTTAAGCTAATCCTTATTTACTGCTGTTTAACTTTGTGGCCTTAAATGAGTGCGACATAAATGATTGCTAGCTTAAAGAACCTCAGTTACTCAGGTAGGTTCAAGGACCTTGGTTTATTTACTTTAGAGCAGTGTAGAGTTGTAGGTGACCCGATAGAGGTCTATAAAATAATTAAAGGGCTGGACAGCATCCCTATTGATAGATTATTCCAGTTTAACAGATTGGGGAGGACCAGGGAACATGAGTTTAAACTATGTCAGAGTAGGAATAGACTGAACGTTGGGCGGTTCTTCTTTGCCCAGAGAGTAGTGAGCCTCTTGAGTACATTGCCAGCTGGTGTAGTGGGTGATGACTCTCTCTATGCCTTCAAGAGGGAGCTGGATCGGTTCTTGAACAGGGCAGAGATCGTATCATATAGAAGATAAGAGGCTTTATAGATAAAAGTTGGCCCATGTGATCTCTTGGATTGGTTTCCATCGCTTGAGGGGGTCAGAGAGGAATTTTCCAGAGTATTGTATCCCTTATTGGCCCTGGGTTTTTTTCTGTTTCTTTCCCCCCCCTTTTCCCAGGAGATTGCTTGGCTGGGGGTGGGTCGGGGGGGGGAGGGATGAAGAGTTTAGTCATGAAGCTCTGGCCAGCATGGTGTGGGGCAGGCTTGATGGACCAGCTGGTCTTTTCCTGTCCATCAATTTCATAAGTTCGTAACAGCCACTTGCACAGAGAGCAGAAAAATAAAGTATTGCACATGGTATGACATTCCTGTCAGTACATTCAATGACAGAGGTAATCCATTAGTCTTAAAACATTTCACTTTTCCCCTGCTTCATTATCTACGGTAATTCCACTTTCCTTGTTATTTCCTCTCCTCCCCAGAGTTGTTCTGATTACCCTGCAATTTGCTTATCCAAATACTTGCGCAACTTTATTGTTACCGTCAGCCTTGACATTGATTATGAATTGATTCTAGGACAGCTTATCAATACCTAACAAGCTGACACTGAATAACCATTGTTTCTATAATAAAAACAGGAGTGAAAGCTCTTACCTTGAAACTCTCACCTTGCCGTTGGCTGCAAGGAGCTTGCGTGAAATGAGATTGGAGTTATCACAACCTAATTCCTCGTTCAAGTGGGTCCATAGCGGAAAACTGCTCCGAGTTCAGCACAAACTGTTACAGAATAACATGGTCCTTTATCAGAGAGGTCATAAAGATGTTAGATATGTGTACGTATATTAAGGGGATCTCCATTTGTGTTGTAGGGGTCTTCTAGCGTTACTGGTCAAAGAAAGCTGTTGGGAGAAATAAAGACCAGCATTTATATAATGCTTTGTCTCGTCTCTCGGGAACGTAACAATGAGTGGTTGAAGCGAATAGTATAGGTGCATTTAAGGGGAGGCTAGACAAGCACGAGGGACAGGGGAATAGAGGGTTATGCTGATAGATTTAGATGAGGAACTGGTGTGACATTATTCTCTGACTATATAAGCTGTGTTTTTATGCATCTCTCCACTTCACCTGACGAAGGAGCAGCGCTCCGAAAGCTTGTGATTTCAAATAAAGCTGTTGGACTATAACCTGGTGTTGTGTGATTTCTTAGATGAGGAAAGACGGGGGGGGAGGCTCGTGTGGCGCCTAAACGCCGGCATGGACTGGTTGGGCCGAATGGCCTGTTTCTGTGCCGTATATACTATGTAATCCTATGTCATTATTTTGAAGAGCACCCGTTGTAAACAAACATGACAGTGATTTCGCATCGTAAAGTTCCACAAACAGCAACAAATTTAATAATTTGGTAATCTGCTGTTGGTTGGTGGAAGAATATTGGGGACGCTGGATAGCCCCCTGCTCTTTTTCTCTAGTTGTTTGAGAAGACCTATAGTAGGACCTCAAAGGGAAGTGTTCAACAATGCAGCACTCCCTCAGTGCTGCACTAGAATGTCAGCACATATTGTGTGTTCAAGGTCCTGGAACTGGGGTTTGGAACCACAGCCTCTTGACTTTGGGAGTGCTTGATGGGACAGTGTAGAGGGAGCTTTACTCTGCATATTCTACATCTCAATTCACAGTACGTGATGCTGACACCAGGTGCCAAAAATAGATAATGGTTCCAGTCTCACGCAGTCTGATCCTCCACACTGAACAGCACAAATATAAATTAGAAAAGAAAGAACTTCCATTTATATACGAGGCGCCTTTCACAACCACAGGATATTGCAAAGCTCTTCACAGCCAATGAAATACTTCTGAAGTGTAGTGACTGTTGAAAAGCGGCAGCCAATTTACGCACAGCAGGCTCCCACAAGCAGCATGGTGATCATGTCCAGATAATCTGTTTTTAGTGATGTTAGTTGAGGGTTAAATATTGGCCAGGACACCCCTGCTCTTTGAATAGTGCCGTGGGATCTTTTACATCCACCCGAGAGGCAACTCCGACTGCACTGGGAGTGTCAGCCTGGATTATGTGCTCAGTCTCTGGAGTGGGACTTGAACCCATGACTCTGGGACGAGAGTACTACCAACTGAGTCACAGCTGACACCTTAAAATAAAATACAAGTTTAAAAAAGTAAAATGAATTTACTCTTTGACAGTTGATGTGCTGCTAGCAATCCAGATGTAAGGATCCAATTTTTCAGTATGTGCCTCTTCTAGTGACGAAGATGTGACTTGATGCCATTGCATTGCTTCTGCTTCTTCCTGACTCTGGTACAGTGCAATCGTCACCCTCCAGTGACACAAACTGTGTTTCCAAACCACCTACACGAAAGAGCATTGAACGACAATTGCAACAGGTGGACAAAAGCCAATTTACCTAATCCCTTGAGAAAGCTTCATCACGAGTACGAGACACACTTGCAGGGTCATTGTTTGAGGAGTGTTTGAAAACTGAGGCTCTTTGTTTTCTGCTGCCTTCACATTTTTTAATGAAAAGATCAGCACATATGCGTCTTTATTGACCTGGTTCATTCAGGAAATGTCTGGCTGGTTTAGAGTTGACCGGCAGGCTCCAGATATACCTCCAGCTTTTCACATTTGTACAGCTACTTGAGGAACCACTTATCTCTGCGGCCAAGTATGACTTTCCAGTATTTTGGAATTGCCTCTTCGATGCGTTTTTCCTGTTGGTCTTAACCAGGTTTCATCTTAATATGTTATGAAAAAAAGAGACATGCATTTCTATTGCACCTCACACGACCTCAGGACCTCCAAAAGCACTTTATAGCCAATGAAAGAAGAAAGACTTGCATTTCTATAGCGCCTTTCATGACCACCGGACGTCTCAAAGCACTTTACAGCCAATGAAGTACTTTTGAAGTGTAGTCACTGTTGTAATGTAGGAAACGCGGCAGCCAATTTGCGCACATCAAGGTCCCACAAACAACAATGTGATAATGACCAGATAATCTGTTTTAAGTGATGTTGACGGTGGGATAAATATTAGCCAGGACATCGGGGGGGTGGGGATGGTGGCGGGGATCTCCCTACTCTTCTTCGAAATAGTGCCACAGGATCTTTTACATTCTACATTCACCTGTGAGGGCAGACGGGGTCTCGGTAATATCTCATCCGAAAGATGGCACCTCCGATAGTGCAGCACTCCCTCAGTACTGCACCGGAGTGTCTGCTTAGATTTAGTGCTCGAGTTCCTGGCGTGGGATTTGAACTCACAACTTTCCTGATTCTGAGGCAAGAGTGCTACCGACTGAGCCACAGCTGACACCGCAAAGGTAGAAAATTAAAACGAAGCACTCCCCAAATGACCCGCCCTGTGTGGAACCAAGCCATAGCGATTCCGAAGCTTGGGGGTTGGATCGCTGGTCTGTGCTGAGTCAGCAGATTGCAGCCAGGCTGATAGTAAGAGTGCTACAATTGATTTCAGCATCCCTGGGCTAGGGCAAGAAAAAAATACAGTAGTCAGAGCTCCTGCTCCTGATCGCTATTTAGTGATTCCTAAATTGTGTGCGTGTGTACATTTGATAAGGTTAAGATCAGGCTTGGCTTTGATGGCTCCTGTAGTTTATTAGCTTGCTGACACTCACTGCCTAAGCTCCCAAGTGAAGCGTGGTCAGTTGGGCAGTCAACAGCTGTGCAATGACACCTAGCATGGCAGCACCTTCAGGCAAAGGGTTTGTGGCGAGGAATGAAAATGAAGCCCGTTCATGCAGTAGCTCTGTTACTGGCATTCTCGAGTAACTCTCGGTACGTTGGGAAAACAACAGGGCATTCTGAGCATTACACCCACTGGGCTGGTCAGTTTTTAAAAAATAATTAATGAATTCTATCAGTGAAATAATGGCTAAAAACCAAGGTTACCAATGTGAATCGCCATTCTTGGTGCGGACTGTCTGAGGCATACGATTGTTTCTGGGCGGAGAGAAAGGGGGTGGGATACTGAAAGCAGACAGCCTTCCAACTCGCACCACTCTGCTCCCCCTGATGGTTGGTGCAAAAGCATGATTGGTAGATTCTTGGCAGCAGATTGCTTGTCCACCTCAATTGAGGCAATGGGCAGGAAAGATCTAGGAACATAGGAATTGCTGGACGGAGAAAGGCCAAAGTCCATCCAGTTCGCCTTCTACCATCCTAGTAGTCGCACAATACAACGATAATGGCGTTGTTGACCTATTATGGCAATTCAAGTGAGCCAGGATATTATGTCAAGTGAATTGAGGACAGAGCATAGTCATAAATTTAAATCGTGGAAAGTAATTCAAAACATATCTTACACACAATTCCTTCATTCCACTGGCATTAAAAATTTGGAATGTTAAGTTTAGGGAATCAAAGACATTAGAAGAGTTCAAAATTCAATAAACTAGACTGGGTGTATTGTCATGCCAACAGGAATGAGTTAATGGACCAACTGGCCTTGTCTTGGTCCTTGACTTTTTCTTATGTTCTTAAACTAGCTCTAGGCTGCCTCCCTGTTCAAAGCATGATGCGTCAAACTGGCATGGATTAACTGACCATGACATTATTCCAGTGCTAATAATGAGCAAAGTGTAGAGCTGGCTAGCACTACAGGGGTGGGTGTGGGGGCTAGGGGGGAGGGGTGGCACACATAGGTGAACAGTGGTAGAAATTAACTAATTGACACAATAAGAGATTTGGAGGATATGCTGTGGCTATTAGATCAATTGAAATTTTCAAGACTCAGATCGATAGATTTTGTTAAGTAAGGGTATCAAGGGATATCGATCAAAGGCAGGTAAATGGAGTTGAGGTGTAGCTCAACCATGATCTGATTGAATGTCAGAACAGGCTCGAGGGGCTGAATGGCCTACTCCCGTGAAGCATACAAATGGTGTTCTGTACAGCCTGCCAACCTTGCAGCAGTGGTGATGCAGCTTTGCAATACCAAAGGAAAGTGAGATGTAAGATAAAGGTAAAATTGCTGTAAGATTTGAAATTGGGCTTTTAATTAAATACATTTTGGCCTAGAAATTGGGTATAGCCCCAATTGGGGCGTTAGAATTGGCGCAGCGCAAAGTTTATAGCCAGACGCAACTTATCGCCACCTGGCGCAATATTGGGTTGCATCGCCCCTAAAGGTGATTGAGGCGCGAGTTCAGGCGTTACACGGGACTCCTAAGGTGCTAAACTTCCGGCGCAACCCAATATCGGAGCGGACGGGCGCAGCGCAGGTGTTCTCAACTACCGATGACCACGAGACATCCAGGCGCCGGCCAGCTCTTAAAGGGGTGGGTCAGTCAGCTTCAGCATCCACACTCTGCGCCTTGCAGGCCTCAGAATCGGCGCAGGCCCTTCTCTGGTGCTAAAAACTTGGACCAGATGGAGAAGGTGAGACAGAGAGCAGAGCGCTTCACCAATGAGGCTCTGGAGCAATTGGTGGCCGCAGTGGAGCGCCGGCGAGATGTTCTCTGCCCAGACAATGGCAGGAGGCCGAATCATAAGGACTACCGACGAGCTTGGAGGGATGTATGCCAGAGGGTCAACTCCAGCAGCATGGTGACCAGGAGCCCTGTCCAATGCAGAAAGAAATTCAACGACCTCACTCGGGTCGTGAGGGTGAGTGTTGTTTATGCAAACTTCTGCATCCCTTCATTTGCTCCTGACTTTATGGCTACAGGGTGGGCTGTGCCCCATTGGCCATCTGCCAGCAAGCACCCATGGCCCTTTCTGGGCACACACATGCACATTTGACTCACGGCATCATGTAAGGACTCTTGCACCATGGGGGGCATGAGATGATCACTCAGGGCATCATGTAAGGGCTCTTCCACCATGGGGGGCTTGAGATGATCACTCAGGGCATCATGTAACATAACTTCCCCTCCTTTCCCGTGCAGTCCAAGCTGGCAAGGATTGGCAAAGACCAGCTTCGCACTGGTGGAGGACCTCCACAAGTGGTCGCTCTCACGGATCTCGAGGAGAGAGTCCACCAGATTCTTGGAGGACGTCTGAGTGGTCCTGTAACCACTGCAGCTGCTGACCCCATTGTCGACAGCGATGGTAAGGTTCTCACCTTTTACAATGTCTCCTTCCACTTGTTCCCCCCGCCAGCATGCTTTCTCACTGTGGACCCATGTCATAGCCTTGCCGTAATCTGGCATCCCTTGCTGCCAAGCTGTCCTTTTGCTAAAGCCACTCTTCCACCTCCCTGCTTTCAGATGCTGCATCACCAGCTCGGGAGCCGGGCCCTCAAGCTGCCAGTGCCAGTGCCTCCGAAGGCTCAATGAGAAGGTCAGCAACTCTCTCCAGCAACGATCAGAATGGCCAGCCCAAATGGCTGCAGCTTTCATACTAGTGCTGTCCCCTTTAAATAGCGCCCCCCGAGTCCGAGAAGGGCCTGGTAACGCTCCATCCAACTGTCACTAATAGCACCAGACGGAAAGGTTGCGGGCGCCACCGAATATCCGGTCCGGGGCGCCAAAAAGGCGTTGCACACTGAAATGACGTCATGATCTGCCTGCGCCCGCGGGCGCGCGCAAAGAGTTAGCGCCGGCGCTAAAAGGATACTCAATATGGGAGGTGCCGCTATATTCACTGCGCCTGCCCGAAAGTTGGGTAACGCCCCAATTCTCGGGCTCTTTAGGCGCTAATCGCTGGCGCTACCAACCAAATTTCTAGGCCATTGTTCCTGTGAGAACCAATGACTAAAGTTCGGAAAGTTCCAATTTGCATTTAGACTTGGAGAGACCAGAGAAGCTGGGATTGTTCTATTTAAAGCAGAGAAGGTGAAGAGGCGATTTAATAGAGGCATTTAAAATCATGAAGAGTTTTGTTAGGGAAATTGATGGGATTGAAGGCTGATAAATCCCCAGGGCTTGATAATCTACATTCTAGGGTACTTAAGGAAGTGGCCCTAGAAATAGTAGATGCATTGCAGATCATCTTCCAAAATTCTATAGACTCTGGAACAGTTCCCATGGATTGGAGGGTAACTAATGTAACCCCACTATTTAAAAAAGATGGTAGAGAGAAAACAGGGAATTATAGACCGGTAAGTTTGACATCGGTAGTGGGGAAAATGTTAGAGTCCATTATAAAAGATGTAATAGCAGAGCACTTGGAAAACAGTGACAGGATCGGACAAAGTCAATATGGATTTACAAAAGGTAAATCATGCTTGACTAATCTGGAATTTTTTGAGGATGTAACTGGTAGGATAGATAAGGGAGAACCAGTGGATGTGGTGTATTTGGTCTTTCAGAAGGCTTTCGATAAGGTCCCGCATAAGAGATTAGCATGCAAAGTTAAAGCACACGGGATTGGGGGTAAGGTACTGTCTTGGATAGAGAACTAGTTGGCAGACAGGAGGCAAAGAATTGGAATAAACGGGTCTTTTTCCGAGTGGCAGGCAGTGACTGGTGGGGTACCGCAGGGATCAGTGCTAGGACCCCAGCTATTCACAATATATATAAATGATCTAGACGAGGGAACTAGATGTAATATCTCCAAGTTTGCAGACGACACAAAGCTGGGTGGGCATGTGTGCTGTGAGGAGGATGCCGAGAAACTCCAGTATGATTTGGACAGGTTGGGTGATTGGGCAGATGCATGGTAGATGCAGTATAATGTGGATAAATGCAAGGTTATCCACTTTGGTGGCAAAAACAGGAAGACAGATTATTATCTGAATGGCAATAGATTGGGAAAAGGGGAAGTGCAACGAGACCTGGGTGTCCTTGTGCACCAGTCACTGAAGGTAAGCATGCAGGTGCAGCAGGCGGTTAAGAAGGCAAATGGTATGTTGGCCTTCATAGCGAGAGGATTCGAGTACAGGAGCAAGGATGTCTTGCTGCAGTTGTACAGGGCCTTGGTGAGACCAAACCTTGAGTGTTGTGTGCAGTTTTGGTCGCCTTATCTGAGGAAGGATGTTCTTGCCATGGAGGGAGGGCAGCGACGATTCACCAGACTGATACCTGGGATGGCAGGAATGACGTATGAGGAGAGATTGGGTCGATTAGGCTTATATTCGCTAGAGTTTAGAAGAATGAGAGGGGATCTCATTGAAACTCATAAAATTCTAACAGGACTAGACAGACTAGATGCAGGAAGGATGTTCCCAATGGCGGGGGAGTCCAGAACCAGGGGTCACAATCTAAGGATAAGGGGTAAGCCATTTAGAATTGAGATGAGGAGGAATTTCTTCACCCAGAGAGTGGTGAACCTGTGGAATTCTCTACCACACAAGGCAGTTGAGGCCAATTCATTAAATATATTCAAGAAGGAGTTAGATATATTTCTTAAGGCTAAAGGGATCAAGGGATATGGGGAGAAAGCAGGGACAGGGTACTGAATTTGGATGATCAGCCATGATCTCATTAAATGGCGGAACAGGCTCGAGGGGCCGAATGGCCTACTCCTGCTCCTATCTTCTATGTTTCTATGTTTCTAAATAAGAAGAAACTGTTTCCACTGGCAGGAGGGTCAGCAAGTAGGGGAAACAGATTTGAGGTAATTAGCAAAAGATGTAGAGGTGAAATGAGGAGAATATTTTTTATGCAGCGAGTTATGATGATCTGGAATGCACTGCCTGAAAGGGTGGTAGAAGATTCAGCAATAACTTTCAAAAGGGAATTGGATAAAAACAATGAAGGAGAGAAAATTGAAGGGCTAAGGGGAAAGAGCAGGGGGAGTGGGACTAATTGGATCGCTCTTTCAAAGAGCCGGCACAGGCACAATGGGCCGATTGGCGACCTCCTGGGCTGTAAGATTCTATGATTCTAAGACTATCTGAGACCTTGCTCATGTTAAAATCAGTTAGGCATGTGTTTACCATTCATTTCTTAATAACAATGGTTAGTCAGTGCGACTGAGACTGACTTTCATGGAATGCGGTTTACGTTTTCCAAACATGTCCCTCAAATGATTCAGCACCTTTACAAACAGCAGCTTTGTTTTAGTCCCTTTAATTCTTTGGCATCGTCATCTTAATTACAAAAAGGAATTCAATCAGAACAGTTTAGTATTTCTTAATGCAGCACATAACTCACAAACTCAATACTTAGTATTTTAATACAATAGCAAAATTTTAAGTACGTCAGTTGGAATATTTGTATACTATGATATCACCTTTTTGGCTACATCTATGCTGATACACATAAAAGTCCTTGTATGCCACATTTCAGAAGGTCAAGCATTTCATGATGGATTTTTCTGACCTGGAGACAGAAATTTCCCAGCAGTTGCAATTGCCCTCTGATTGCCCTCAAGAGTTGACAGGCAACTGCTTATCTAATTAAGCTTAGAGGAACAGGGCCACTAGATCAGCCAGGAGCAATACCACAGGAGATCTATTATTAGTGGTATATAAAAGGGCTCGCGTATAATGCACAGCACACTTTGCAAGCACAGATAAAACCTGTCAAGATGTTCTTATTGGTTCGTGGGAAAGTTCGGTTGATCATAAACATTTTACAACCTGCGATTGTTCTCCTTAGAACAGAGAAGGTTAAGGGGAGATTCAATAGAGGTATTCACAATTATAAAGGGGTTTTGATAGAGTAGATGAGGAAAAACTATTTCCACTGGCGGTAGAGTCGGTAACCAGAGGACACAGATTTAAGATAATTGGCAAAGTACCAGAGGGAAGATGAGGAGAATTTTTTTACACAATGGGCTGGATTTTCATTCAGGAATCGGGTTGGAGGCGGGACTACAACTTTCGGGGTTGTAGTCCCGCCTCCATCGAGATGCGGCCAATCCACACAATTTTAACTTGATTGACCTTGCTGAGCCCGCTGGGCCGGGCTCAGCAGGCCAATTAAGGGCCACCCGGCAACAGGTGACGTCACAGACTGAAATTTCATCTGTCAAGAGTTTTTGACAGATGAAATATCAGTGCTTCACAGCTGTTTGAAGCTGTCAAACACTGACAGTCTTACTTCTAACCTGAGTCCTTTTCCACAGACTCTGTTAGAAATCTCTCCTGCACAGAAAGCTGCAGGTTGTCACTTTTGACAGTTCGCAGCCATTCTGCTTTCTGTGCCGGTGAGATGAGGGACTCCCGAGACCTAAAGGAAGGAAGGCTGAAAAGGTAAGAAAAGGTATGTAAAACTTATTTAATCACTTTAGACACACCAAACACACTTACCTTTGCACTCATGCACACATCACTCACCTGAACACTGACATCACGAGCCCTCCAAGTCCTTCAACCCAACAGCCCGACTCCTCCAACTTGGCGCGGTTTGGAGCCGTTGGGAATCCCACAGTTCAAGCTTAAAAATAGGGATTAGGCTAAAAACTGCCTGTTAACTACCTGTTAACAGGCAGTTAATTGGCACTAATCCCTTCCCGCCTCGGGTAGGCGGGTCCCAGTGCGGGACGGGTACCCGCCTCCTTTGAAACTGGCATGGAGGCAGGTTGGGGGCGGGATGGGGTCGGGACCCCCGATTTCGGGAATTTAACCCCCCGCACGCCTCCAATCCCGACTCCACGGCACACTGAGCATCGAGCCCAATGAGTTGTTAAGATCGGGAATGCACTGCCTGACAGGGTGGCGGAAGCAGATTCAATGGTAACATTTAAAAGGGAATTGGATATAAATGTAAAAAGGAAAATTTGCAGGGCTATGGGGAAAGAGCAGGGGGTGTGGGACTAATTGGATAGCACTTTCGGAGAGCCAGCACAGACAGGATGGGCCGAATGGCCGCCTCCTGTGCTGTATGATTTACTTACTTCACTGTCTCTCACTCCAGGTAGATATTCGTCTTTGCCCCCAGGAGTTAATTTGGTAGGACGGGGAAGATTGCACTCCATTTGCAGAACCCTCCAGATATCCTTTTCATTTAAATTAATTTTCCATAGAAGGACGTGCGATCTGTTCCGCCCATGTTACCGCCCAGGCAGCGATACATCTTTCTCAAACTCCCACCGTATCTGACTCACTCTGAGCAACGAAGCGGGAGGTCCGCTAACAGATTTGCAAATACCTTGATTGTTCAGCCTTTTAGTCTTGATTTTGAAGAGGTACAAAGTCGGACTTTATCAGTTAACAAGGGCGTGTCCATGAAAAGCGATGAAGTTGGTTTGAAAAACTTCCGCCCATGGGTTATAAAGACTGGCTGAACTGAAATATTTTTACTGGAGGAAAGGTTGAGAGGGCAGCGTGATGCAGGGTTTGTAACTGCTAGCAGGAATAGATAAGATCAATGTAAGCAGGATACTTAACTTAGACTAAATGCCCTGAACTGGAAAACACAAGTAAAATAAAATTGGTAAGTATCTAGCGAGAGGCTAGAGTTTCCAAGAACTTATTCAATCCCAAAGCAGTGCATGTGTCGAGCTGTCTCCCGGATAAAGCAGTGTCAATGTATTATTTCTTTAAAAAGAACTAGTTAAGGATTGGGGTTCAAGATTACAGACAAAGGTATTCATTTTAAATAGGGGATAAGCAGAGGCAAATGTTTTTATAGGGATTTGTACTTGTATAGTGCCTTTAACGTAGTAAAACATTGCAAGGTACTTCACAGGAGCGATTATCAAACAAAATTTGACACCGAGCCACATAAGGAGATATTAGGACAGATGACCAAAAGCTTGGCCGAAGAGGTAGGTTTTAAGTAGTATCTTAAAGGAGGAGAAAGAGGTGGAGATGTTTAGGGAGGGAATTCCAGAGTTTAGGGCCTAGGCAGCTGATGGCACAGCCACCAATGGTGGAGCGATTTAAAATTGGGGATACGCACGAGGCTTCACAGATGCCATGGTTTCTGTGTGCTGGGGGCTCGGAAATGTCTTCTGTGGAGAACAACCAACCGATGTTCACTGGTGAAGATGTGGGGGATGATAAATATACTGGTGGTTCCCGTGATTACTTAGAAATATAAAGAGAAAATGTTGGAATTATGCAGTGGGGCTGATTTTGTGTCCTTTATGGCCCTTGTGTGCTAGTTCATGAATCATAGACTCTTACAGCACAGAAGGAGGCCATTCAACCCATCTTGCCTCTGCCGGCTCTTTTTAAGAGCTATCCAATTAGTCCCACTTTCCTGCTCTTTCCCCATAGCCCTGCAAATGTTTCCTTTTCAAGAATATATCCAATTCCCTGTTGAAAGTTACTTTTGAATCTGTTTCCACCACATCTTCAGGATGTGCATTCCAGATCATAACAACCCGCTGTGCAAAAAAAAAGGAATTCTCCTCATCATCCCTCTCCTGTAATGGACCAAATAAAGGGTGGAAGTCGATGATATCGGGTCTCTGCCCAACCGCATCTGAACTCGCCTGGGGGTGAGCACAGGAAACTCTGACCTGGAACAGGTAGGAGTTCCAGTAAAATATTTAAATAATGCCGGAGTGCTGTCAGAACGCTTCCTGTGTCTTTTTTGTCTGTGTGCCGGAACAATTGTAAGAAATAGAACAGAGAAATAAACAGCAGCAAAGTCAGATAACAAGCACAAATGACAAATGGCCGAAGCCAGGACACGGAAGTGATGAGGAAGTCAAAAAATTCAAGACAATATGAACCAGAAAGTCATAAAGTGTTCTTAAAGAAACATAACAAGACCTTTAGAACAGAGATAAGGAGGGAAATGACCTCATGAGGCTGGGAGGGGTGCTGTCAGAGATACCCTCTCCCTTGTAATTGAACAATGGAATGGGTAAAAATGATTCATACCAGGCAATCACCAGCCCAGCAAAATAAAATATAAAAGCAGACGATCGAGAGAGGAAAACAGACAGCTAGGGGCAAAGGCTTCCTCGAGGTGGAAATCAATGCTGGTTTATACCCAACACCTTGGTCAAGTTTAGCCTCTGAGGTGGATCGATGCTGACTGACGGCCTAACACCTCCAACAGCTCGAGGGATGACCCAGCGGAAGTGACTACTGCTGCAGGCTGCAGAGATCCGCTGACCCAAGACCTCCATGCTGTCTCATCGGGCATCTAATCTTCTGTCCGTCCGGTCATGGCATTTAGCTTCGGGGGTCGTAGATCGCTCTCTACTGTCACGGGCTGTGTGTCTATTATGCTTATCTTAACCACATGTAATATATGATTATGCTTTGAACTGTAGCGCTTTAATAAAATACCTTAAAACTCCTAAGACCGTTTGGGTATCGGTATGTGACCTGTGATCCAAATCTTACGCAATACCAGATTGTAATCATTCCCACATCTAATAGGAATCCAGGGTTGCTGGGGATCAGCTGAAGGCCAAAACAATTCATTTGAAGAGAATAGTGAGAAGATCAGGGTTTCGGAGTGGAATGGATTCTGGAGAGGTCCCAGCGGACTGGAAAACTGTAAATATAACGCCCCTATTTAAGAAAGGAAGGAGACAGAAAGCAGGCAACTATAGACCAGTTAGCCTAACATCTGTCATTGGGAAAATGCTGGAGTCCATCATAAAGGAAGTGGTAGCAGGACATTTAGAAAATCATAATATAGTCAAGCAGAGTCAGCATGGTTTTATGAAAAGGAAATCATGTTTGACAAATTTACTGGAGTTCTTTGAGGATGAAATGAGTAGATGTTGTGTATTTGGATTTCCAGAAGGCATTCGATAAGGTGCCACATAAAAGGTTACTGCACAAGATAAGAGCTCACAGGGTTGGGGGTAATATATTGGCATGGATAGAGGATTGGCTAACTAACAGAAAACAGAGAGTCGGGTCATTTTCAGGTTGGCAAACTGTAACTAGTGGGGTGCCGTAGGGATCAGTGCTGGGGCCTCAACTATTTACAATCTATATTAATGACTTGGATGAAGGGACCGAGTGTAATGTAGCCAAATTTTCTGATGATACAAAGATAGGTGGGAAAGCAAATTGTGTGGAGGACGCAAAGAATCTCCAAAGGGATATAGATAGGCTAAGTGAGTGGGCAAAAATCTGGCAGATGGAGTATAATGTGGGAAAATGCGAGGTTATCCACTTTGGTAGGAAAAATAAAAAAGCAAATTATTATTTAAATGGGGAGAGATTACAAAATGCTGAGGTACAGAGGGATCTAGGGGTCCTTGTACATGAATCACAAAAAGTTAGCATGCAGGTACAGCAAGTAATTAGGAAGGCAAATGGAATATTGGCCTTTATTGCAAAGGGAATGGAGTATAAAAGTAGGGAAGTCCTGGTACAACTGTACAGAGCATTGGTGAGACCACACCTGGAGTACTGCGTACAGTTTTGGTCTCCTTATTTAAGGAAAGATATACTTGCATTGGAGGCAGTTCAGAGAAGGTTCACGAGGTTGATTCCGGAGATAAAGGGGTTGTCTTATGAAGAAAAGTTGAGCAGGTTGGGCCTATACTCATTGGAGTTTAGAAGAATGAGAGGGGACCTTATTGAAACATATAGGATTCTGAAGGGGCTTGACAGCGTAGATGTAGAGACGATGTTTCCCCTCATGGGGGAATCTAGAACTAGGGGGCATAATTTCAGAATAAGGGGGCACCCATTTAAAATGAGGAGGAATTCCTTCTCTCAGAGGGTCGTGAATCTTTGGAATTCTCTTCCCCAGAGAGCTGTGGAGGCTGGGTCATTGAATATATTTAAGGTGGAGATAGACAGATTTTTGAATGGTAAGAGAGTCAAGGGTTATGGGGAGCGGGCAGGGAAGTGGAGTTGAGGCCAAGATTAGATCAGCCATGATCGTATTGAATGGCGGAGCAGGCTCGAGGGGCCAAAGGACCTACTCCTGCTCCAACGTCTTATGTTCTTATGTTCTTACTGGGCCACTGATCCAGAAAACGTGAGTTCAAATCCCACCATGGCAGTTTGACAACTATAGGTAGGAAATTGCTAAATGATGAATTATCTCTGTCGTGAAGAGAAAAGGCATCAGACAGACAAAAAGTATAGGAGACAGGGGTGAGAACAGCTCCAAAATGGAAGGGATAAAGTGGTAAATGGATGAAACAGGTAGGAAAATGAGGGAAACAGGTAAGAAAGAAAGAAAGAACTTTCATTTATATAACGCCTTTTACAACTTCTGGACATCCCAAAGCATTTGAAGTACTTTTAATGAAGTTTAGTCACTTGTTGTAATGTAGGAAAGATGGCATCTAATTTGCGCACAGCAAGGTCCCACAAACAGCAATAAGATATTGCTTGATGGATAAATGTTGGCCAGATCACCGGGGAGAACTCTCCTGCGTTTCTTCGAAGTAGTGCCGTGGGACCTTTTACGCCCACCTGAGAAACCAGACGGGGCCTCGGTTTAACGTCTCATCTGAAAGGCGGCACCGCCGACAGTGCAGCGCTCCCTCAGTACTGCAATTGGAAGTGTCAGCCTAAATTATGGGGCTCTCTGGAGAACCCACAATCTTCTGACTCAGAGGTGAGAGTGCTACTGACTGAGCCACGGCCGACACCCAAGGTAAGGCCCGAAGTTGCTAACGTCAGTGTTTGAGTCAGAAGGCTGTTGAGCGCTATGGGGAAAGATGAAGTCCTCATAGAAATCATAGAAATTTACAGCACAGAAGGAGGCCATTTCAGCCCATCATGCCGGCTGACAAAGAGCTATCCAGCCTAATCCCACTTTCCAGCACTTGGTCCGTAGCTTTGTAGGTTATGGCACTTCAAGTATACATCCAAGCAGTTTTTAAATATGGTGAGGGTTTCTGCCTCTACCACCCTTTCAGGCAGTGATTTCTAGACCCCCATCACCCTCTGGGTGAAGAAATTTCCCCTCATTGGAACATTGGAACTATAGCATTGTGAGGAGACAAGATGGCGACCGAGGTGTCCCGGAGGTAAGCGCTCTCCCTGCTCCGGGCAGCCCGCTCCCGCTACCGGAGCTTTTACATCTCCGACGATGTGTTCGGCGAGTCGGGTGGAGGCAGCGCAGCAGCAGCAAGCAGCAGCAGCGACGACGACCTGCTACAGCACGTCGGCCGGCAGCTCTTCGGTGGGAGGAGGGGGAGCCGGGCATGGCGGCCAGAGGCCGGACCGTGAGCGGGAGAAGCAGGCCCCGGGCCGTCGGACACTACATCGTGGAGCCGGCGACAGTGAGGAGGAGGCCGCGGCGACCGGAGCTTATACGTCTCCGACGATGTGTCCGGCAAGTCGGGCGGAGGCAGCGCAGCAGCAGTAAGCAGCAGCAGCAGCGACGACAATCCGCTACAGCACGTCGGCCGGCAGCTCCTCGGCGGGAAGCTCGCAGTCCGACTGGGAGGAGGGGGAGCCGGGCATGGTGGCCAGAGGCCGGACCGTGAGCGGGAGAAGCAGGCCACCACATCGTGGAGCCGGCAACAGTGACGAGGAGGCCATGGTGACGGGATGGACGGAGCGGCTGAAGGACATCGCGTTCCCATTGCCATTAGATGCCATTAAATTGACTTTTTCAGAACACGGCGCTGGAGAATAGCTGACGTGTCTCTGTGAGCTCCCACAGCTTTATTGTGGGAGTGATTGGGGAGTAAGCATTCCATTGTACTAGTTACATATGGCAAATAAAATATCTTGAATCTTGAATCTTGAATCAAATCCCCTCTAAACCTTCTACAATTACTTTAAATCTATGCCCCCTGGTTGTTGACCCCTCTGCAAAGGGAAATAGGTCCTTCCTATCCACTCTATCTAGGCCCCTCATAATTTTATACACCTCAATAAGGTCTCCCTTCAGCCTCCTCTGTTCCAAAGAAAACAACCCCAGCCTATCCAATCTTTCCTCATAGCTAAAATTCCCCAGCCCAGGCAACATCCTTATAAATCTCCTCTGCACCCCCTCTAGTGCAATCACATCCTTCCTGTAATGTGGTGACCAGGACTGCACGCAGTATTCTAGCTGAGGCCTAACTAGTGTTTGATACAGTTTAAGCATAACCTCCCTGCTCTTGTATTCTATGCCTCACCTAATAAAGGCAAGTATTCCATATGCCTTCTTAACCACCTTATCTCCTGGCCTGGTACCTTCAGGGATCTGTGGACCTGCACTCCAAGGTCCCTTTGTTCCTCTACGCTTCTCAGTGTCTTACCGTTTAATGTATATTACGTTGCCTTGTTAGCCCTCCCCAAATGCATTACCTCACACTTTTTCAGATTGAATTCCATTTGCCACTGTTCTGCCCACCTGACCAGTTCATTGATATCTTCCTGCAGTCTACAGCTCTCTTCTTCATTATCAACCACACAGCCGATTTTAGTATCATCTGCAAACTTCTTTATCATACCCCCTATATTCAAGTCTAAATCATTGATATATACCACAAAAAGCAAGGGACCTAGTACTGAGCTCTGCGGAGCCCCACTGGAAACAGCCTTCCGGTCACAAAAACACCCATCACCCTTTGCTTCCTGCCTCTGAGCCAATTTTGGATCCACTTTGCCCTGGATCCCATGGGTATTTACTTTCGTGACCAGTCTGCCATGTGGGACCTTATCAAAAGCCTTGCTAAAATCCATATACACTACATCAAATGCACTACCCTCATCGACCCTCCTTGTTACCTCCTCAAAAAATTCAATTAAGTTAGTCAGACACGACCTTCCCTTAACAAATCCATGCTGTCCCTCAGAATTTTTTCCAATAATTTTCCCACCACCGAGGTTTGGCTGACTGACCTGTAATTATTCGGTTTATCCCTTTCTCCATTGTTAAACAAAGGTACAACGTTAGCAGTCCTCCAGTCCTCCGGCACCACACCTGTAGCCAGAGAGGATTGGAAAATGATGGTCAGAGCCTCTGCTATTTCCTCTTTTGCTTCTCTTAACAGCCTGGGATACATTTCATCCGGGCCTGGCGATTTACCCACTTTCAAAGCTGCTAAGCCCCTTAACACTTTCATCTAATATTTCACACTCCTCCTCTCTGATTGCAATGTCTGCATTGCCTCTCTCTTTTGTGAAAACAGACGCAAAGTATTCAATAAGAACCATACTTGTTATAAATCTCATCATCAAGAAACTACTTATGAAATAACGCTGGACGGCCAGCTGGTGGCGCCGTCCAAGGAGTATAAATACTCGGGCGTCGGCCCCAGCTTTCCAGGGACATTTTGTAAGACAAGTAGCTAGGGAAATACAACTAGACTTCCATGTTCTGAAACAAATTGATTAAAGCCTTGCTTTATGCTCAAACCAAGTGCGTAGTGAGTTTTATTACGTCAATACTCATGTCTTCCGCCTGCACACACAGATTACCTTTATGGTCTCTAATGGGCCCTACTCTTTCTTTAGTTATCCTCTTGCTCTTAATGTATTTATAAAACATCTTTGGGTTTGCCTTGATTTTACTTGCCAAAATTATTTCATGCTCTCTCTTTGATTTCCTAATTTCCTTTTTAATCTCACCCCTGCACTTTCGATACTCCTCTAGAGTTTCTGCAGTATTGAGCCCTCGGTATCTGTTATAAGCCTCCCTTTTTTTCTTATCCTAACCTGTAGCTGAAGTGTTAGCTGTGACTCAGGTGGTAGCACTCTCGCCTCTGAGTCAGAAGATTGTGGGTTCAAGTCTCACTCCAGAGACTGGAGCGCAAAACCTAGGCTGACACTCTAGTGCTGTACCGAGAAAGTGCTGCACTGTCGGAGGTGCCGTCCTTCAGGTGAGATGTTAAACCGAGGACTCCTCTGCCCTCTCAGGTGGGCGTAAAAGGTCCCATGGCACTATTTCGAAGAAGAGATGGCGAGTTCTCCCTAGTGCCCTGGCCAATATTTATCCCTCAACCAACACCACTAAAAGAACAGATTACCTGATCATTATCACATTGCTGTTTGTGGGACCTTGTTGTGCAAATTAGGTTCTGCATTTACATTACAACAGTGACTGCACTTCAAAGGTACTTCATTAGATGTAAAGCGCTTCGGAAGTCCTGAGATCACGAAAGGTGTTATATAAAAAATCATGTCTTCCTTTCTTTCTTTTATTTTTTTATATTCATTCCTGGGATGTGGGTGTCGCTGGCAAGGCCGGCATTTATTGCCCATCCCTAATTGCCCTTGAGAAGGCGGTGGTGAGCCGTCGTTTTGAACCGCTGCAGTCCTTGTGGTGAAGGTACACCCACAGCGCTGACTTTATCGCAGTGGTTTGGTACAACTGAGTGGCTTGCTAGGCCATTTCAGAGGGCAGTTAAGGGTCAACCACATTGCTGTGGGTCTGGAGTCACATATAGGCCAGACCGGGTAAGGGCGGCAGATTTCCTTCCATAAAGGCCATTAGTGAGCCAGTTGGGTTTTTGCAACAATCTGATAGTTTCATGGTCACCGTTACTGATCCTAGCTCTTTAATTCCAGATTTTTTTTTTAATTAACTGAATTTAAATCCCCCAGCTGCACGTGGTGGGATTTGAACTCACGGGGCTGGATTTTCATTCAGGAGTCGGGTTGGAGGCGGGAATACAACTTTCGGGGTTGTAGTCCCGCCTCCATCGAGATGCGGCCAACCCACGCGATTTTAACTTGATTGACCTTGTTGAGCCCGCCCAGCGGGCTCAGCAGGCCAATTAAGGGCCACCCGGCAACAGGTGACGTCACAGACTGAAATTTCATCTGTCAAGAGGTTTTGACAGATGAAATATCAGCGTTTCACAGCTGTTTGAAGCTGTCAAACACTGACAGTCTTACTTCTAACCTGAGTCCTTCTCCACAGACTCAGTTAGAAATCTCTCCTGCACAGAAAGCTGAAGGCTGTCACTTTTCACAGTTCGCAGCCATTCTGCTTTCTGTGCCGGTGAGATGAGGGACTCCCAGGACCTAAAGGAAGGAAGGCTGAAAATGTAAGAAAAGGTCATTTAAACTTCTTTAATCACTTTAGACACACCAAACACACTTACCTTTGCACTCATGCACACATCACTCACCTGAACACCGACATCTCGACCCCTCCAAGTCCTTCAACCCGACGGCCCGACTCCTCTAACTTGGCGTGGTTTGGAGCAGTCGGGAATCCCACACTTCAACCTTAAAAATAGGGATTAGGCTAAAAACTGCCTGTTAACTACCTGTTAACAGGCAGTTAATTGGCACTAATCCCTTCCCGCCTCGGGTAGGCGGGTCCCAGTGCGGGGCGGGTACCCGCCTCCTTTGAAACTGGCATGGAGGCAGGTTTGGGTGCGGGATGGGGTCGGGACCCCTGATTTCAGGATTTTAACCCCCCGCCCACGCCTCCAATCCCGCGTCCACGTCCTAATGAAAATCCTGCCCACAGTCTCCGGGTTATTAGTCCAGTAACATAACCACTATGCTACCGTACCCTATAATTTGGTTGCAAAAGTGGAAGAGGTCACAATTGGATAGGCCAGACTGGAGATGAGAGAGGAAGAGTTGCAGGGGCAGCAAAGTAACTTTGGAGATTGGCCAGAGATGACGTGGAATGGGGTGTCGAAGCTTTGGTCTTCACGGGCTGCATAGGTGTGTATTATGGAGCCTCGGGCCACGTGTAAAGTTTAAATCAGTGATCCCATTAATTTGCAGGTATAATTAGCTGTTACCACCAGATCTTGGTGTTCTTGATTAGGATTTATTCATCAACGAGGCAACAGTGCTAAGAATAGCCCTTTCGAAACCTCCAACCATGCTAAATTTGAACAGGACAGAGCAGCAGATAAGAAATACAAGTGCACGTAGGACTGAATTATGTGGACTCGAACAAAAAAAATTGCATTTATATACTGCGTTTAACATTGTAAAACATCCCAAGGTGCTTCATGGGAGTGTTAGCAGACAAAAATTGACAGTGAGCCAAAGAAGGAGACTTTAGGACAGGTGACCAAACACTTGGTCAAAGAGGTAGATTTTAAGGGGTATCATGGAGAAGGGGAGAAGAGGTGGAGAGGTTTATGGAGGGAATTCAAGATCTTAGGGCCTAGATGGCTGAAGGCACGGCCGCCAATGGTGGGGCGAAGGAAGTGGGGGATGCGCAAGTGGCCAGAGTTGGAGGAACACAGAGTTCTCGGAGGAAGGCCGAATTGTCGAAGGTTGGAGACACCTGAGGCAGGAGAGTCTCTCTGGAGACTAAGGCCTAGAAATTCATTAAGGCGCTGCCAGCTTTGCGCCCAGTTAACGCCTAAAGGGTGATTTTGCGCCAAAAATGAGTTTGCGCAGATATTGAGCGCAGCGGTATTGGCGGCGGTAGCCGTTAGCGCTGCGCCGGCACCGATGACGTCATCGGTGTGCGCAGTGCCCCGGTTCCGCCCTGAAACCGCGCCGATCCCCATATTTAGTTGCGGCCGCCTCCTCCGAAGCGGCCGCAAACAGCGACCAGAAAACGGGGCCGTCCTGCTGCCTTAGTGGAGCGCTTTAAAGCGGAAGGTGCGGCCAGCCGCTTTTGCGGCGGCCGCCTGCCTGCACCTCCTCCCCCGGCCTCCTCCACCCCCCCCCCCCCCGCGGCATTGCCGGCTGCTTTCCGCGAGCCCGGCACTTCTCCGTGGTGCCGGGCTCATTTGCCGGCACTATCCAGCGGCGATCTCCCCGTTGCAGGCAGCTCCCCCTTAAGAGAAGGAGGAGGCCTGCAGTACCGCAGCCTGCCGCTGCGCAGCGCCTGGCGCAGCGGCGCCAAGAGCGCTGATATTCAGTGTCAGCGCACCAAGCGGAGGCGGGCACACCCTGGTATAGCGCCCGCTTCCGAATTGGGGCGCTAACAATGAATATCTGACGATCGCTATAGGCTTCCTGCCCAGCGCTAACTTTTGGGCGCTAGCCAGCTGGCGGGGCCATAGTGAATTTCTAGGCCTAAGTAACTGGGGTGAAGTCTGTGATGGAGTGCACTGTAGTTGTCTTTGGGGAAAACAGCCTAAAAGACTTTTCTTGCTGCATGTTTGCATTGTTTAAAAAAGAAACAACTCATTGTCAGTAGGAAAGGGGGACTCTCTACACTTGTTAACTGCAGTATTGTTTCTAATAAGATGCTTAAAATTTTGGAGTCCCCTCTGATTCCATGGTAATGTCTTGTTATCTGTCGTTCCTGTCATTGAGAGTCTGTTTCGTGTCTGCCACATTTCTGAAATCTCGAAGGTGACTGTTGCATGAGACACTGGGAATAATGCGAAATGCAATTGTGGAAAGGAATCCAAACCGTGTCGAGTCAGGCTGCCTCCCACACACTGAAAGGTTGTCAAATACCCTATGGCAACAGTGGAGCAGGCATCAGTGCACCATTGACAACTCTGTCACATTCCTGCAGGCAGCAGAAACAAGCTGCTTCAAGGAAACCGGAGATGTTTCCCCTATAAGTGAACATATTACGCGTGGCTTGCTCTCCTGTGGGCTGTGCATTGCGTGATATTTTATTCCAATGTTCCTAATCTCCAACATACTTTTATTATTTTAGTTCAAGACGTTTCATGACTGATCACTATTTGTTTTCCTTCTTCTCTCTATAGACGCAAGCTGCCTATTTGACTCAGATTTGATTATACTGCACCTGGCACAAACTCCCTTATAAGAAAGAGCTTGATAAATATGTGGTTGGGAGTGTAGGGATAGATACGGTCTCGGGTGATCAATTACTACCTGGGACATACTTCCCTCATACTCCCTCTGTTGCTGGGGATGTGGGCAACAGCTTAGGTTTGAATAGTGGACCCTGCAATATGTAGCCCATCATGCAGGGATAGACTCTTCATGCTTCATGAAAGGAATGGTTTTATCTACCACATAATTCATATGGGGGAAAAATTTGGTTGCTTTGCACCTCCCATTAGCGCCCTAAGAGGGCGCTAATGGGGCACAAAGCAACCAGCGCCCGGGCACGGCTATGTTTGCGCCGCTCACGAAATTAACTGGACATTTTGCGGCGGCACTAAACACTACCGCCACGATCTCCTGCGCCCGCAGATTGTGACGCCAGTCAAGTGCGCAACGCCCTGGTAGCGCCCTGGACCGGATATTGAGTGGCGCCCCCTGCCTTACTGCCTGCCGCTAGCAATGACAGGTTGAGGGGAGCGTTTTGCAGTCGGGAAGGGGACTGGGATGTGCTATTTAAAGGTGACAGCTTCCTGCCTTTTTTTGTCAGCGACATTTTTGCACCACGCATTCTGAGAGAGAGAGAGAGAGAGAGAGACTTCTGGAGAGATTCAACACTGTGTGAAGGAGTTTTGGGTACTGAGCAGCACTTTGCAGGTTCATTTAGTTTTGACCTTACATCGATTTGGAAGAGACTATGGGGGCTGCACTCTGAGCTCTGGGTTTCTCCATTGTTCTTTCCAACAGATTTGATGTACAGGTCTCTCCAGGCCGAGATTCAAGGCTGCAATGAGCAGGGTGTGGATGGAGAGCAAGATCGACCCTCCCCTTTAAGAACTGGCCGGTGCCAGTGTGTCTGTGTTCCGTTGCTGACTGACATCACATGAGCTTCGCCAGCGCTCTGAGGTAGCGCCTCGCTCCTCGGCGTTAGCGCCTTAAGAGAGGTGTGTAGTGCCTGATTTAGCGCTCCAATCACCTCCAGGGGCGATAGAAGCCAAGTTTGCAGTCGGAGGCGATAATTAGCGCCAGGCGCTAAACTTTGCGCCCGGCCGATAATTGTGCCCCAAACGGGGCGATGCCGAATTTCTCCCCCATATACTCTTAATATCCCTTCCTTCTATTTTATTTCAAGATTGGTATCCCATTTCTTATTGTGATTCAGTGATCCCTGCTGGAAGGTACATTTTTTACAAACATCGAGTGAATATCCAAGATCAGGCCTGGTGGCGATGCCGTCCACAGCCAACGTTGGGTTCACAGGAGAAGAATAGCGATTTGAGTCAGATACCAGAGGGTTGCTGGCACCCACATCTCCGGGAGAGGAAGAAACCTGGGGAGAAACGCAGTCTAATATTACGAGAAAAATATCTGTGTTCCCCTCTGCCTGTGATGCTTATATATAAAGGATCTTTTACATGACTCATAAAGACCCAGGCTCATGCAAAGACCAGAAAGATGTGGACCAAAATTTTTACAACGACCCTGTAAATATCCAAATTTTATGGACTGACATTGAAACCAAAGAAATTAAAAATGGTAGTTGCTGACTTTATTGGCGCTTTTCAAAGTCACATTTATTTTTGTAGATTTCAGTGTTTACTGAAGAACCTAAGAGTATTTTATGAATGGGGAAAGATCATTAGGCCCAACAATCATGGTCCTTTTTTAAAGATTAACCCCACATTCCACCTTCCCACCATAACTCTCAGTCCCTTTCCTACATTACAACAGTGACTTCACTTCAAAGGTACTTCATTGGCTGTAAAGTGCTTTGGGACGTCCTGAGGTTGTGAAAGGCGCTAGAGAAATGCAGGTTCTTTCTTTTTCTCGCTTTCTCTTTCTCTCCTCTTCTTTCTCTCCTCTTTGTTTCCTCTTTCTCTCCTTCTCTTTCCTTCTCTTTCACTCCTCTCTCTCTCTTTCCCTCTCTCTCTTTCTCTCCTGTTCTGTCTCCTCTTTTTCTCCTTCTTTGTTTCCTCTTTCTCTCCTTCTCTCTCCTTTTCTTTCTGCCCTGCTCTCTCTTTCTCTCTCTCTCTCTTTCTCTCTCTTCCTCTCTTTCTTTCTCTTTATTCTCTTTCGCTTTATTCTTTTTCTCATTGCCGCCTCTTTCTTTCTTTCTCTCTCTCTCTCCACAACGGTATCTAATTGTCTCTTGAACTCATTCATACTTTACATTCCAATGGATTTTCTTGCTAACTTGTTCTGCTACTCTTTTGGGTGGTGAAAAAAAATTCTGACTTCCCTTCTTAGTTCTAATTTCTCACAGTCAATTGGCATTTCCCTAACTTTCATTGGAGTAAAATCCTTTGATTTCCAGCCAGTAATGGAATATTCTGCAAGGACCCAGGTTTACATGCCAGGAATGTAACTCGCACATGTTAACAAGCTGAAGCCATTAAGGCCCCGATATATTTCCATACATAGTTCAGTGCTGGTATCTCAATTCGTGCATGGATTAGAAAAACACATTTAGCCCGTGATACACATGAGAGCAAGACCCAGAGGCCAGTCAGGTGTACAACACCATTTTCTGAGCGCAACAGTTACTGCCAACAAAATTTTTGCCATTAATCAATATTTGATAGACTGAGCACATTCTTTCATCAAGCGATGAATGTTTTCCTGTGGGTTTGAAATTCTTTTCTGGCATATAGTTGCATGGCACGAGATCATTTTTCAAATACCACAGCAGTTTGTGTTTTTCCAATGAAACCGCTTAACCGGATGAACCTTCACACACGCAAGCATACCTTCAGTGTTAAGGAGAGCGTCGCACTACCAGGTCACAAGTCAAAGGGCAGGGGTCATGATGCAGAAGCACGTCAACCATGTGTATCTCAAAATGGCCTCTGCTGTCAACAGCTCCAAAATGGAGGATGCTGAGAATGATTTTATTTCTCCGATGCCTTAGTGCACTGCTCCAGTGGTGGGGCTCAGCATTCAGACCAGTGTAGGGGTTTTTTTCCTGCTCTCTTGCCCGTTCTGGCCTCCTGCCAGGCTTTGTGCAAGAATTACCCTTGAGTGGTTCGACCCACTCCCCCTACGGTTCTAGACCTTGGACTTAGATGCAGAGAACAGTAGTGCAGAGAAAAGGGCTCAATAGACCAGGCTGAATAGCACGAAATGGATGCTTTTATTTTTAAACAGTCTGAAGCATTACAAAATACATGTCATAGGCACAGATTAAGGTAACTACAATCATGCACAAATTTATGAACTTGACTCTATGGAAATGGGGAACACACGGCACATCGTAAAAGGGGAAACACATTACGATTTCCCTTAACTCCCTCCCCTATACCTAAACTAAGTTTCGACCTGGGGAACCTGGGATCATGCTCACCACTCTCGAAATCGTGAGAAAGGGGGGGTTCGCAGCCCTTTTGGCACCGCTTTCCGTCATCACGTGGATTTGGAAACTTCTGGCGCAGTCGATATTCTCTCTCTCTCTCTCGAGGCGATGGGGTAGACACAGCCTCGATGAGCGCTCGTCAAGGTTGAAGATCAGCTACAAGCTGTTGTCGATTTTGGTTCATGGAGCAGACCAACAACCAGATGGGATGTTGAGACACGGGAGTGTCAGGCCCGGACTGTCCTTTTTGTCTCCGGCCTGGTCGGTTCTCCAGAGGGTTTCTTCTCCGTCGGCCTGGGTCGTCGATGATCTCCCGACCCCAGCACCCGGGCCACCCTCGTCGTCTTCTCGTCGTGGCCGAGCCTTGTTTGGCTGAACACCGACCACGTTGTCCTTTTACCGAAACCGTCCGTCTTTAAAAAGATGAAAACGTTTTCATCGATTCTGCATCTGCCGAAGTGGAAGAGGCGCCGATCCTGGCCCCGTCCGAAGAAGTTGAAGAAGTAGCCGTCGTTCAGTCAAGCGAAGTTGCTCAAGTAACCCGAAGTCCGAAGCCCCCCTTAGATGGACTTTCAATCCATAGTTATACTCTTTTGGGACAGTCCTATCTCCCGCCAAATCATAGTCCTGTCTTTGTATTAATTTTGGCGGGCAGAAATCTCTGCAGGGGCGCTTTGTCTTGTAACGGAGCCGGTGATAACTTAAACTGGCCTTCCTGGCCGATAATGTCTTTTAATGTCCTTTGCATTGTCACCGCGGCTCGGTTCGCATATTGATCGGTCCGGAGATTTTCCTTGATGGCTGCTAAACGGTTTTTCCTTTGTACAATAAATGGGTATGAGCGATTTTGCATTGTCCGCCCATACCTTGATGGGCCCCATCCTGTACTTGTAATCCATTGAATATGTATGCTGTTCCTCTGAGTTTCGGTTCCCAGATACTGGCTTTCGCGGGCTCACTGTCTTCAATCCACAAGCCTGTCTGGCTTGCAGTAACAGAAATAAAATGGTTCAGAAACTGATCACGGGGCCTGGCGGCCATTTTGTATGCCCTTTTATCAAAGGTTTTTCTGTGCAAGCTTACTTTGGTCAATAAACAGTCTTATTTTATCCAGGTTTCTTGCGTGATTTTTGCTGAAAATTGCGAATCTTACACCAGGAAGGGTCCAGATTCAAGCCTCGGTCTGTGCTAAGTTGGCTGATCTCGTCGAGGGTGGTAGTAAGGCAATTTAGGTAAAAAAATTCTGCTGCCGAAATGTGGGGAGGGACAGATCTTCTGCCCAGTGTTTTGTCCCCGCCATGACTCTGCTCCAAATCGCAGGGTCGGGGTTCGTTACTCTATACCGGGGGGACTGGTGCCCATGCAATAGTGGCACTACATGGGCACCTGCCCAGTGGAGCTGCCGTAATTTCAGAGCGACAGCTTGCTTCTACATTCCATGGGGGTCAAAGGCCAATTAGGCCGAAAACTCAGAGCCCTGCTTTTGTCATTCTTCCTTTCTTTCTGCTTGGTGTACAGAATTACAAAGAATGTACAGCACAGAAATAGGCCATTCAGGCCAACTGGTCCATGCTGGTGTTTATGCGAGCCTCCTCCCACCCTTCTTCATCTAACCCTGTTAAAATATCCCTCTATTCCTTTCTCTCTCATGTGTTTATCTAGCTAATCACATCAACTATTCCTTGTGGTAGCAAGTTGTACACGCTAATCACCCTTTGGGTTAAAGAAGTTTCTCCTAAATTCCCTATTGGATTTATTAGTGACTATCTTATATTTATGACCCCTAGTTTTGGACTCCCCACAAGTGGAAACACCTCTATGTCTACCCTATTGAACCCTTTCATAATCTTAATGACTTCTATCAGCTCAACCCTCAGTCTTCCCTTTCCTGATAGGTATAACCTCTCAGTTCTAGTATAGTATCTGGTTTGTGAGGTGTATATTTAACCTGATTTTCCCCTGTTTAAACTGTGATGGATAGATTTATGTTAGGTAAAGGTCCAGGGATACAGAGCAAAGATGGACAAATGGAGTTGCGTTGTAGATCAGCCATGAATTTACAGATCAGCCATAAATAAGACAGAATTTCAGCGCGCAGCCTCCTGGCTTTGGGAGTGCTTGATGGGACAGTGTAGAGGGGGCTTTACTCTGTGTATAACCCATACTATTCCTCAGGGGTTCTCAACCGAGAGTCCGCAGATCCCTAGGTTTCAGGGGGTCCGCCATAAATAACTCCGGGATTTAAAAAGAAATTAAAATACACTGGGGGAGAAATTCGGTGGGCTGCGCCACCAGTTAGCGCCTAAAGTGGGCACTCAGTGGCTTTAGTGCCACTGGCCACGCCTCCCGCGATATTTAGCTGGGGCGCTAATGGCGGTGTTAGCCTGTTGCGCTGCGCCGCCACCGATGACGTCATCAGTGTGCGCAGTGCCCCGCTACCGCCCCGATCGCGATATTTGGCAGCGACCGCCTCTGTAGCGCCGCTCGCTAATCGCGCCCGGTTCACGGGGCCTACCCATGGCGGCAGTGGCGCAAATTAAGGTGGAGGTGCGGGGCGGCCGTTTTTTTCGGCAGCCGCCTGCCAGCACCTCCGTCCCCAGCCTCCTGTTCTCCCCCCGCGGCATTGCCGGCTGTTTTCCAAGAGCCCGGCACTTCTCCTCGGTGCCGGGCTCTTTTGCCGGCACTCACGATCGCTCATCGCGCTGGTGCAGGCCCCTCCCCCTTAAGAATGGGAGGAAGGCCTGCAGTACCGCAGTGCGCCGTACTGCAGCGTTTGGCGCTGCGGCACGTTGCGATGCGATATTCAGTTTCAGCGCCCTAAGAGGGACGCGGAGCACCTCGAGCCTCGCCCCGTGTCCCTCTTGGGGCGCTCAAGCTGAATTTCCGGCGATCGCTGCTGCTCCGATCGCAGCGCAAAACCTGGCGCCCAGGTGAGCTTGGCGCCCCGTTTGCGGCTCCACCGAATTTCTCCCCCAGTGTCTTGTAAAGGTAGGGTCGAGCTGAGCAAACTGGCGGCCCCAGCCCCGACACCACCTCTGTTTCCCCCCTCCCAAATGTCTGTGTAATGACGGTGGCAGCTGCCAATGACCCCAGGAACCTGCTCGCTGGGAACGGGGAGAGACGGTGGGTCGCTGAGCGCCGATCCCCTGGCTCGAGCTCTCCGTCCTCCGCTCTCCCCTGGCCAGGTCCCACCGTATATACGGGCAATCAGGCCTGCTGGCCGAACAGTTGCAGTATAACCAGCAGAGCACCGCTGGAGCCACCTACGTGTCCAACCGATTCGACATCTAGACTCGCAACCAAAAGCGTCCGACTGCACCCTTACCTTATTCTGTGCAATATCGGAAACTCCCGGTTAGCCGATAGATTTTAGCAAGAGTCGTGACTCATGCAGTAGTATAGATACGAGGGTGCTGGCTGCCCTTTGGTGCCTAATCTCTCTGATTCTTCACCTGCGAGCCTATACCTTGAGTGTTAGCAATCTTGCTCTACCAAGGAGGGCATCACAGGCAGGCCTGACTGTTCACATCCGATGTCGGCCTCCAGCTAGGATTTCAACCTTCCAGGAGAGTCCTGGAGTCACCAGGAATAAAACATTCATCTGGACACTGCTGCCAGCAATTGGGGAGAAAAATCACACGGGCCTCAAAAAAAATGTGTTGTTTCATTTTCATTGTACACTTTTGTTTATTAGTTATATAAATATTGGAGATGGGGGAAAAAAGGCTGTTTGACTGACAATCGAGCAGAGAACCGGGACCGGCTGATGTGTCGGGAACAGTCGGTGAGGGAGTTGGGGTTTGCGGGGGAAAAGAAGGAGACTGGGGGTCAGGTGATTGGGGCTCATGTGGAGGGAAAGAGGGAGTGAGACGGGCGAGGGGGACGGTATTTTCTGCAGTGCCGGGATAGCACCACCAGTAACATGGTGAGTGGGAGTAGCGCTGAGAATTTTATACAGAACAGATACCTGTGTTGTGTTACAGGGAGTCCATGGCATTTTTATAACACAGGACGGGGGCCTCAGAAGCAAAACGGTTGAGTAGCCCGTGCTATACCTGCCCTGGGACTGTTTGATGGGACAGTGTAGAGGGAGCTTTACTCTGTATCTAACCCGGGCTGTACCTGCCCTGGGAGTGTTTGATGGGACAGTGCAGAGGGAGCTTTACTCTGTATCTAACCCGTGCTGTACCTGCCCTGGGAGTGTTTGATGGGACAGTGTAGAGGGAGCTTTACTCTGTATCTAACCCATGCTGTACCTGTCCTGGGAGTGTTTGATAGGACAGTGTAGAGGAAGCTTTACTCTGTATCTAACCTGTGCTGGACCTGCCCTGGGAGTGTTTGATGGGACAGTGCAGAGGGAGATTTACTCGTATCTCACCTGTGCTATACCTGCCCTGGGAGGGTTTGATGGGACAGTGTAGACGGAGCTTTACTCTGTATCTAACCCTTGCTGTACCTGCCCTGGGAGTGTTTGATGGGACAGTGTAGAGGGAGCTTTACTCTGTATCTAATCCATGCTGTACCTGCCCTGGGAGTGTTTCATGCGAAAGCGTAGAGGGAGCTTTACTCTGTATCTAACCCGTGCTGTACCTGCCCTGGGAGTGTTTGATGGGACATTGCAGAGGGAGATTTACTCTGTATCTAACTCGTGCTGTACTTGCCCTGGGAGTGTTTGATGGGACAGTTTAGAGGGAGCTTTACTCTGTATCTAATCCATGCTGTACCTGCCCTGGGAGTGTTTGATGGGACAGTGTAGAGGGAGCTTTACTTTGTGTCTAACCCGTGCTGTACCTGTCCTGGGAGTGTTTGATGGGACAGTGCAGAGGGAGCTTTACTCTGTATCTAACCCATGCTGTACCTGCCCTGGGAGTGTTTGATGGGACAGTGTAGAGGGAGCTTTACTCCGTATCTAATCCATGCTGTACCTGACCTGGGAATGTTTGATAGGACAGTGCAGTGGGAGCTTTATTCTGTATTTAAGCCCGTGCTGTACCTGCCCTGGGAGTGTTTGATGGGACAGTGTAGAGGGAGCTTTACTCTGTATCTAACCCGTGCTGTACCTGCCCTGGGAGTGTTTGATGGGACATTGCAGAGGGAGATTTACTCTGTATCTAACTCGTGCTGTACTTGCCCTGGGAGTGTTTGATGGGACAGTTTAGAGGGAGCTTTACTCTGTATCTAATCCATGCTGTACCTGCCCTGGGAGTGTTTGATGGGACAGTGTAGAGGGAGCTTTACTCCGTATCTAATCCGTGCTGTACCTGACCTGGGAATGTTTGATAGGACAGTGCAGTGGGAGCTTTATTCTCTTTTTAAGCCCGTGCTGTACCTGCCCTGGGAGTGTTTGATGGGACAGTGTAGAGGGAGCTTTACTCTGTATCTAATCCGTGCTGTACCTGCCCTGGGAGTATTTGATGGGACAGTGCAGTGGGAGCTTTACTCTGTATCTAACCCATGCTGTACCTGCCCTGGGAGTGTTTGATGGGACAGTGTAGAGGGAGCTTTACTCTGTATATAATCCGTGCTGTACCTGACCTGGGAGTGTTTGATGGGACAGTGTAGATGGAGCTTTACTCTGTATCTAATCCGCGCTGTACCTGACCTGGGAGTGTTTGATGGGACAGTGTAGAGGGAGCTTTACTCTGTATCTAACCCGTGCTGTACCTGTCCTGGGAGTGTTTGATACGACAGTGTAGAGGAAGCTTTACTCTGTATCTAACCCGTGCTGTACCTGCCCTGGGAGTGTTTGATGGGACAGTGCAGAGGGAGCTTTACTCTGTATCTAACCCATGCTGTACCTGCCCTGGGAGTGTTTGATGGGACAGTGTAGAGGGAGCTTTACTCTGTATCTAACCTGTGCTATACCTGCCCTGGGAGTATTTGATGGGACAGTGTACAGGGAGCTTTACTCTGTATCTAACCCTTGCTGTACCTGCCCTGGGAGTGTTTGATGGGACAGTGTAGAGGGAGCTTTACTCTGTATATAATCCGTGCTGTACCTGCCCTGGGAGTTTTTCATGCGACAGTGTAGAGGGAGCTTTCCTCTGTATCTAATCCGTGCTGTACCTGCCCTGGGAGTGTTTGATGGGAAAATGTAGAGGGAGCTTTACTCTGTATCTAGCCCGTGCTGTACCTGTCCTGGGAGTGTTTGATAGGACAGTGTAGAGGGATCTTTACTCTGTATCTAACCCGTGCTGTACCTGTCCTGGGAGTGTTTGATGGGACAGTGCAGAGGGAGATTTACTCTGTATCTAATCCGTGCTGTACTTGCCCTGGGAGTGTTTGATGGGACAGTTTAGAGGGAGCTTTACTCTGTATCTAATCCATGCTGTACCTGCCCTGGGAGTGTTTGATGGGACAGTGTACAGGGAGCTTAACTCTGTATCTAACCCATGCTGTACCTGCCCTGGGAGTGTTTGATGGGACAGTGTAGAGGGAATTTATTCAGTATCTAACCCTGTGCTGTACCTGCCCTGGGAGTGTTTGATGGGACAGTGTAGAGGGAGCTTTACTCTGTATCTAATCCGTGCTGTACCTGCCCTGGGAGTGTTTGATGGGACAGTGCAGTGGGAGCTTTACTCTGTATCTAACCCGTGCTGTACCTGCTCTGGGAGTGTTTGATGGGACAGTGTAGAGGAAGCTTTAGTTTGTGTCTAACCCGTGCTGTACCTGACCTGGGTGTGTTTGATGGGAAAGTGTAGAGGGAGCATTACTCTGTATCTAAAACGTGCTGTACCTGCCCTGGGAGTGTTTGATGGTACAGTGCAGTGGGAGCTTTACTCTGTATCTAACCCGTGCTGTACCTGCCCTGGGAGTGTTTGATGGGACAGTGTAGAGGGAGCTTTACTCTGTGTCTAATAGGTGCTGTACCTGCCCTGGGAGTGTTTGATGGGACAGTGTAGAGGGAGCTTTACTCTGTATCTAATCCGTGCTTTACCTGACCTGGGAGTGTTTGATGGGACAGTGCAGTGGGAGATTTACTCTGTATCGAACCCGTGCTGTACCTGCCGTGGGAGTGTTTGATGGGACAGTGTAGAGGGAGCTTTACTCTGTATCTAACCCCGTTCTGTACCTGCCCTGGGAGTGTTTGATGGGACAGTGTAGAGGGAGCTTTACTCTGTATCTAATCCGTGCTATACCTGACCTGGGAGTGTTTGATGGGACAGTGCAGTGGGAGCTTTACTCTGTATCTAACCCGTGCTGTACCTGCCCTGGGAGTGTTTGATGGGACAGTGTAGAGAGAGCTTTACTCTGTATCTAACCCGTGCTGTACCTGCCCTGGGATTGTTTCATGGGACAGTGCAGTGGGAGCTTTATTCTGTATTTAAGCCCGTGCTGTACCTGCCCTGGGAGTGTTTGATGGGACAGTGTAGATGGAGCTTTACTCTGTGTCTAATCCGTACTGTACCTGCCCTGGGAGTATTTGATGGGACAGTGCAGTGGGAGCTTTACTCTGTATCTAACCCATGCTGTAAATGCCCTGGGAGTGTTTGATGGGACAGTGTAGAGGGAGCTTTACTCTGTGATACGCTTATCAATTACTTCATAAAAGGTGATGAGTCGAAGAAGAGATGACGAGTCGAAAGAAGAGATGAATAAGGCTTTTATTAGCTAAGAAGAGACCATGCTTCTTCGTGAGTGACTGAACAAGTCTGAACGAAACCCACACAGTGGTGGGTGGAGTCAGCTGAGGCATGCCTCCATACACAGCGCCACCCAGAGGTGGCAATATACAATACAGTGGTTTACCACATTCACCCCTTGTTTAATGTGAAGTCCGGCGGGGTGAAGGGTACTACAAGTTAAGTCTATCAGGAGGCCTTGTCTGACGTCCTGATCGTCGTGGTGGCGGCGGTGGTGTTGCAGCATCCGACGTCGGGTCTGGTGTCTGGGTGGTTGGCGAAGATTCCTGGGGCTTTGGCATGCCGTCTGCAGGGGTTGGGTTGGGAGGGGTGGTGGGGGATAACAGTGGTAAGGGGGATAACGGTGGTAAGGGGGATAACGGTGGTAATTCAGGGGTACCCGAGGGTGCGAGATCTCGTATGGAGACCGTGTCCTCCCGCCCGTCTGGGTATGTCACCCAGGCATACTGGGGGTTGGCGTGTAGGAGGTGCACCCGCTCGACCAGGGGGTCCGTTTTATGCGTCCTCACGTGCCTCCGCAGTAGGACGGGCCCAGGAGAAGTCAACCATGCCGGTAGCGAGGTTCCCGATGTAGACTTCCGGGGGAAAACGAACATTTTCTCATGAGGGGTCGCATTAGTGGCAGTACAAAGCAGTGACCGAATGGAGTGGAGCGCTGCAGGGAGGACCTCCTGCCAGCGGGAGGTCGGAAGGCCCTTAGATTTTAGTGCTAAGAGGACTGCCTTCCAAACCGTCGCGTTCTCCCTTTCCACCTGGCCGTTCCCCCGGGGGTTGTAACTGGTGGTCCTGCTCGTGGCGATACCTCTTGTTAGCAGGTACTGCCGAAGTTCGTCGCTCATGAACGATGAGCCCCTGTCGCTATGTATATAGCTGGGGAACCCGAACAGAGCGAAGATGTCATTCAGACACTTGATGACCGTGGTACTGGTCATGTCTGGGCAAGGGATGGCAAAGGGGAAACGGGAGTACTCATCAACTATGTTGAGGAAGTACACATTGCGGTCAGCGGAGGGGAGGGGCCCTTTAAAATCGACGCTCAGGCGTTCGAAGGGGCGGGTGGCCTTGATCAGGCTTGCTCTGTCCGGCCTATAGAAGTGCGGTTTGCACTCGGCGCAGATTTGGCAGCTCTTGGTCATGGTCCTGACCTCCTCGATGGAGTAGGGCAGGTTACGGGATTTGATAAAATGGAAAAACCTGGTGACCCCCGGGTGGCAGAGGTCATTGTGGAGGGACTGCAGCCTATCACTCTGCGCGTTGGCGCATGTACCACGTGATAGGGCATCTGGGGGCTCATTGAGTTTCCCTGGCCGATACAAGATATCATAATTGTAGGTGGAGAGTTCGATTCTCCACCTCAAGATCTTGTCGTTCTTGATTTTACCCCTCTGCTTATTATTAAACATAAAAGCTACTGAACGCTGGTCAGTGAGCAGGGTAAATCGTTTCCCGGCCAGGTAATGCCTCCAGTGACGCACCGCTTCTACAATAGCCTGGGCCTCCTTTTCGACGGAGGAGTGTCTCGTCTCGGGGCCCTGGAGGGTCCTTGAGAAAAAGGCCACGGGTCTGCCCGCCTGGTTAAGGGTCGCGGCTAGGGCGAAGTCGGAGGCATCGCTCTCCACTTGGAAGGGGATGGACTCATCCACCGCGTGCATTGCGGCCTTCGCGATATCGTTCTTGATAAGAGTGAAGGCTGCACACGCCTCTGGTGTCAGGGGGAAGGAGGTGGCTTTGATGAGGGGCCTGGCTTTGTCTGCATAGAGGGGCACCCACTGGGCGTAGTAGGAGAAAAACCCCAGGCATCTCTTCAGTGCTTTTTGGCAGTGGGGAAGGGGTAGCTCCATTAGGGGGCGCATTCTGTCGGGGTCGGGCCCGATGACTCCGTTCTCCACCACGCAGCCGAGGATGGCCAGGCGCTTGGTGTGAAACATACATTTTTCCTTATTGTACGTTAGGTTCAGCCGTTGGGCCGTACGGAGGAAATTTGCTAGATTAACGTCGTGGTCCTGCTGGTCGTGGCCGCAGATGGTGACGTTATCCAAATAGGGGAAGGTTGCCCGCAGCGCGTTCTGGTCAACCATTCGGTCCATCTCCCTTTGGAAGACCGAAACCCCGTTGGTGACGCCGAAGGGGACCCTAAGGAAGTGGTAGAGGCGGCCGTTTGCCTCGAAGGCAGTATACTGGCGGTCCTCATGGCGGATGGGCAGCTGGTGGTACGCTGACTTAAGGTCGATGGTGGAGAATACTTTGTATTGCGCAATCTGATTGACCATATCAGATATGCGAGGGAGGGGGTACGCGTCCAGCTGGGTGTACCGGTTTATGGTTTGGCTGTAGTCGATTACCATGCGGCGTTTTGCAGTGGTTTTAACGACTACAACCTGGGCTCGCCAGGGGCTAGTGCTACCTTCGATAATGCCCTCCTTCAATAGCCGCTCCACCTCAGAGCTGATAAAAGCTCTGTCCCCGGCACTGTACCGCCTGCTTTTGGTAGCGATGGGTTTACAGTCGCGGGTGAGGTTAGCGAACAGGGGAGGGGGGGGGACTTTTAATGTGGAAAGGCTGCAGACTGTGAGTGGGGGGAGGGGTCCACCGTATGCTAGTGTGACACTCTTAAGGTGGCACTGAAAATCCAACCCTAGCAGGACGGCAGCGCAAAGACGGGGCAGGACTAGCAGTTTAAATTTTTTATATTCAGTGCCCCCTACTGACAGGGTCACCACACAGTAGCCGCTGATGTCCATTGACTGGGACTTGGACGCCATAGAAATGCGATGGTGCGTTGGCAGAATCGTGAGGGAGTGGCTACGTACCGTGTCGGGGTGGACGAAACTCTCTGTGCTCCCGCTGTCGATCAGGCAACTGGTGGCGCGGCCGTTTACCGCGATATCCATCATGGAGCTGGATAGATGGTGAGGGAGGGCTTGATCCAGCGTCACGGAGGCCAGTATGTGGCTTAGTGAGTCACTATAGTCATCCGCCGAGACGGTGGTCGGTTCCGGTGACGAAATGGCGGTTGAGTGCGTTGGATACGATGGCGGCGGATGCCATGCGGCCGGGGGTACACAAAATGGCGGATAAGATGGCTGCTCCCACGGCCCGCACGCTGCGCTGCTGGCTGGCTTCCCCTTGCAGGCGTTAGCGTAATGGCCTTTCTTCCCGCAGCCCGAGCAGGTAGCTGTCTTAGCTGGGCAGTGCGCTCTGGGATGTTTTAACTGGCCACAGAAATAGCATTTTTGGGCCTGGTTACTGGGCATCGAAGCAGTTCTTACCGGAGGCTGCTGTCTCGGTTGGGTCGCTGCAGCGGTTGGTGCCGGGGGCGGCGGTCCCGTGTCCCACGGTTTCGATTGCCATGTCTCGGCGCCGTTACGGGGGTATGCCTCGAGGTTTCGGTGGGCCTCCTCTAACGAGAGCGCAAGGGCAATGGCCGTCTTCAGGTCGGGTTCCTTGCTTTCTAGCAGTCTCTGCCGGGTGTGGTCTGACTGGAGGCCCCTGACGAAGGCATCACAGGCGAGTCCCTGCGCGTGCTCCACAGCCGTTACCGCTTTACAATCGCAGTCTCTGCAGAGTGCCAGTAGCGCCCGTGCAAATGCCCCTACCGATTCTCCCGGTTGCTGCCTGCGGGATCCCAAGAGGTGTCGGGCGTAAATTGTGTTCACTGGGCGCGTATATTGCCCTTTTAGTAGCTCGAGGGCCGCCACGTACGTATTAGAGTCCCGGATTAGCATATATACTTGATGGCTCACCTGGGCGGTCAAAATTTTCAGTTTGTGATCCTCCTCTGTAACCTGTGAGATTGCGAGGAAGGATTCAAAGCAGCTCAGCCAGTGTTCAAACTTGGCTGATGCACCCACCTCTTGAGGGTCGAGGTCCAGGCGTGGTGGTCTGAGGGCTCTCAGCAATGTCTGCTGTATCCGTTGCTGTTGTTGCTCCTCAGGTGTCGCCATTTAACTTTTAGCTAATAAAATTGATACGCTTATCAATTACTTCATAAAAGGTGATGAGTCGAAGAAGAGATGACGAGTCGAAAGAAGAGATGAATAAGGCTTTTATTAGCTAAGAAGAGACCATGCTTCTTCGTGAGTGACTGAACAAGTCTGAACGAAACCCACACAGTGGTGGGTGGAGTCAGCTGAGGCATGCCTCCATACACAGCGCCACCCAGAGGTGGCAATATACAATACAGTGGTTTACCACACTCTGTATCTAATCCGTGCTGTTCCTGACCTGGGAATGTTTGATGGGATAGTATAGAGGGAGATTTACTCTGCATCTAATCCGTGTTATACCTGACCTGGGAGTGTTTGATGGGACAGTGTAGATGGAGCTTTACTCTGTATCTAATCCGTGCTGTACCTGACCTGGGAGTGTTTGATGGGACAGTGTAGAGGGAGCTTTACTCTGTATCTAACCCGTGCTGTACCTGCCCTGGGAGTGTTTGATGGGACAGTGCAGAGGGAGCTTTACTCTGTATCTAACCCGTGCTGTACCTGCCCTGGGAGTGTTTGATGGGACAGTGTAGAGGGAGCTTTACTCTGTATCTAATCCGTGCTGTACCTGCCATGGGAGTGTTTGATGGGACAGTGTAGAGGGAGCTTTACTCTGTATCTAACCCGTGCTGTACCTGCCCTGGGAGTGTTTGATGGGACAGTGTAGAGGGAGCTTTACTCTGTATCTAAGCCTTGCTGTACCTGCCCTGGGAGTGTTTGATGGGACAGTGTAGAGGGAGCTTTACTCTGTATCTAATCCGTGCCGTACCTGCCCTGGGAGTGTTTCATGCGACAGTGTAGAGGGAGCTTTACTCTGTATCTAATCCGTGCTGTACCTGCCCTGGGAGTGTTTGATGGGACAATGTAGAGGGACCTTTACTCTGTATCTAACCTGTGCTGTACCTGTCCTGGGAGTGTTTGATAGGACAGTGTAGAGGGATCTTTACTCTGTATCTAGCCCGTGCTGTACCTGCCCTGGGAGTGTTTGAAGGGACAGTGCAGAGGGAGATTTATTCTGTATCTAACCCGTGCTGTACTTGCCCTGGGAGTGTTTGATGGGACAGTTTAGAGGGAGCTTTACTCTGTATCTAATCCATGCTGTACCTGCCCTGGGAGTGTTTGATGGGACAGTGTACAGGGAGCTTTACTCTGTATCTAACCCGTGCTGTACCTGCCCTGGGAGTGTTTGATGGGACAGTGTAGAGGGGGCTTTACTCTGTATCTAACCCGTGCTGTACCTGTCCTGGGAGTGTTTGATACGACAGTGTAGAGGGAGATTTACTCTGTATCTAATCCATGCTCTACCTGCCCTGGGAGTGTTTGTGGGACAGTGTGGAGGGAGCTTTACTCTGTATCTAATCCGTGCTGTACCTGACCTGGAATGTTTGATGGGACAGTGTAGAGGGAGCTTTACTCTGTATCTAATCCGTGCTATACCTGACCTGGGCGTGTTTGATGGGACAGTGTAGAGGGAGCTTTACTCTGTATCTAATCCGTGCTGTACCTGACCTGGGAGTGTTTGATGGGACAGTGTAGAGGGAGCTTTACTCTGCATCTAAACCGTGATGTACCTGCCCTGGGAATGTTTGATGGGACAGTGCAGAGGGAGCTTTACTCTGTATCTAACCCGTGCTGTACCTGCCCTGGGAATGTTTGATGGGACAGTGTTGAGGGAGCTTTACTCTGTATCTAATCCGTGCTGTACCTGCCCTGGGAGTGTTTGATGGGACAGTGTAGCGGGAGCTTTACTCTGTATCTAACCCGTGCTGTACCTGCCCTGGGAGTGTTTGATGGGACAGTGCAGAGTGAGCTTTACTCTGTATCTAACCTGTGCTATAACTGCCCTGGGAGTGTTTGATGGGACAGTGTAGAGGGAGCTTTTCTCTGTATTTAACCCGTGCTGTACCTGCCCTGGGAGTGTTTGATGGGACAGTGCAGACGGAGCTTTACTCTGTATCTAACCTGTGCTATAACTGCCCTGGGAGTGTTTGATGGGACAGTGTAGAGGGAACTTTACTCTGTATTTAACCCGTGCTGTACCTGCCCTGGGAGTGTTTGATGGGACAGTGTAGAGGGAGCTTTACTCTGTACCTAACCTGTGCTATACCTGCCCTGGGAGTGTTTGATGGGACAGTGTAGAGGGTGCTTTACTCTGTATCTAATCCGTGCTGTACCTGCCCTGGGAGTGTTTGATGGGACAATGTAGAGGGAGCTTTACTCTGTATCTAACTCGTGCTGTACCTGTCCTGGGAGTGTTTGATAGGATAGTGTAGAGGGATCTTTACTCGGTATCTAACCCGTGCTGTACCTGCCCTGGGAGTGTTTGATGGGACAGTGTACAGGGAGCTTTACTCTGTATCTAACCCGTGCTGTACCTGCCCTGGGAGTGTTTGATGGGACAGTGTAGACGGGGCTTTACTCTGTATCTAATCTGTGCTGTACCTACCCTGGGAGTGTCTGATGGGACAGTGTAGAGGGAGCTTTACTCTGTATCTAATCTGTGCTGTACATGCATTTGGAGTGTTTGATGGGACAGTGCAGTGGGAGCTTTACTCTGTATCTAACTCGTGCTGTACCTGCCCTGGGAGTGTTTGATGGGACAGTTTAGAGGGAGCTTTACTCTGTATCTAACCCCGTTCTGTACCTGCCCTGGGAGTGTTTGATGGGACAGTGCAGTGGGAGCTTTATTCTGTATTTAACCCCGTGCTGTACCTGCTCTGGGAGTGTTTGATGGGACAGTGTAGAGGGAGCTTTACTCTGTATCTAACCCATGCTGTACCTGACCTGGGAGTGTTTGATGGGACAGTGTAGAGGGAGCTTTACTCTGTATCTAATCCGTGCTGTACCTGCCCTGGGAGTGTTTGATGGGACAGTGTAGAGGGAGCTTTACTCTGTATCTAATCCGTGCTGTACCTGACCTGGGAATGTTTGATGGGACAGTGTAGAGGGAGCTTTACTCTGTATCTAATCCGTGCTATACCTGACCTGGGAGTGTTTGATGGGACAGTGTAGAGGGAGCTTTAATCTGTATCTAACCCGTGCTGCACCTGCCCTGGGAGTGTTTGATGGGACAGTTTAGAGGGAGCTTTACTCTATATCTAACCTGTGCTATACCTGCCCTGGGAGTGTTTGATGGGACAGTGTAGAGGGTGCTTTACTCTGTATCTAATCCGTGCTGTACCTGCCCTGGGAGTGTTTGATGGGACAATGTGGAGGGAGCTTTACTCTGTATCTAACCGTGCTGTACCTGTCCTGGGAGTGTTTGATAGGATAGTGTAGAGGGATCTTTACTCGGTACCTAACCTGTGCTGTACCTGCCCTGGGAGTGTTCGAAGGGACAGTGCAGAGGGAGCTTTACTCTGTATCTAACCCGTGCTGTACTTGCCCTGGGAGTGTTTGATGGGACAGTTTAGAGGCAGATTTACTCTGTGTCTAATCCATGCTGTACCTGCCCTGGGAGTGTTTGATGGGACAGTGTACAGGGAGCTTTACTCTGTATCTAACCCGTGCTGTACCTGCCCTGGGAGTGTTTGATGGGACAGTGTAGACGGGGCTTTACTCTGTATCTAACCCGTGCTGTACCTGTCCTGGGAGTGTTTGATGGGACAGTGCAGAGGGAGCTTTACTCTGTATCTAATCTGTGCTGTACATGCCTTTGGAGTGTTTGATGGGACAGTGCAGTGGGAGCTTTACTCTGTATCTAATCCTTGCTATACCTGACCTGGGAGTGTTTGATGGGACAGTGCAGTGGGAGCTTTACTCTGTATCTAACTCGTGCTGTACCTGCCCTGGCAGTGTTTCACGGGACAGTGTAGAGGGAGCTTTACTCTGTATCTAACCCCGTGCTGTACCTGCCCTGGGAGTGTTTGATGGGACAGTGTAGAGGGAGATTTACTCTGTATCTAATCCATGCTGTACCTGCCCTGGGAGTGTTTGTGGGACAGTGTAGAGGGAGCTTTACTCTGCATCTAATCCATGCTGTACCTGCCCTGGGAGTGTTTGATGGGACAGTGTACAGGGAGCTTTACTCTGTATCTAACCCGTGCTGTACCTGCCCTGGGAGTGTTTGATGGGACAGTGTAGAAGGGCCTTTACTCTGTATCTAACCCGTGCTGTACCTGTCCTGGGAGTGCTTGATAGGACAGTGTAGAGGGAGATTTACTCTGTATCTAATCCATGCTGTACCTGCCCTGGGAGTGTTTGTGGGACAGTGTAGAGGGAGCTTTACTCTGTATCTAATCCATGCTGTATCTGACCTGGGAATGTTTCATGGGACAGTGTAGAGGGAGCTTTACTCTGTATCTAATCCGTGCTAAACCTGACCTGGGCGTGTTTGATGGGACAGTGTAGAGGGAGCTTTACTCTGTATCTAATCCGTGCTGTACCTGACCTGGGAGTGTTTGTTGGGAGAGTGTAGAGGGAGCTTTACTCTGCATCTAAACCGTGATGCACCTGCCCTGGGAATCTTTGATGGGACAGTGCAGAGGGAGCTTTACTCTGTATCTAACCCGTGCTGTACCTGCCCTGGGAATGTTTGATGGGACAGTGTTGAGGGAGCTTTACTCGGTATCTAATCCGTGCTGTACCTGCCCTGGGAGTGTTTGATGGGATAGTGTAGTGGGAGCTTTACTCTGTATCTAACCCGTGCTGTACCTGTCCTGGGAGTGTTTGATAGGACAGTGTGGAGGGAGCTTTACTCTGTATCTAACCCGTGCTGTACCTGCCCTGGGAGTGTTTGATGGGACAGTGCAGAGGGAGCTTTACTCTGTATCTAACCCGTGCTGTACCTGCCCTGGGAGTGTTTGATGGGACAGTGCAGAGTGAGCTTTACTCTGTATCTAACCTGTGCTATAACTGCCCTGGGAGTGTTTGATGGGACAGTGTAGAGGGAGCTTTAATCTGTATCTAACGCGTGCTGTACCTGACCTGGGAATGTTTGATGGGACAGTGCAGAGGGAGCTTTACTCTGTATCTAACCTGTGCTGTACCTGCCCGGGGAATGTTTGATGGGACAGTGTAGAGGGAGCTTTACTCTGTATCTAATCCGTGCTGTACCTGCCCTGGGAGTGTTTGATGGGACAGTGTAGAGGGAGCTTTACTCTGTATCTAACCCGTGCTGTACCTGCCCTGGGAGTGTTTGATGGGACAGTGTAGAGGGAGCTTTACTCTGTATCTGACCTGTGCTATACCTGCCCTGGGAGTGTTTGATGGGACAGTGCAAAGGGAGCTTTACCCTGTATCTAACCCGTGCTGTACCTGCCCTGGGAGTGTTTGATGGGGCAGTGTAGAGGGAGCTTTACTCTGTATCTAATCCGTGCTGTACCTGCCCAGGGAGTGTTTGATGGGACAGTTTACAGGGAGCTTTACTCTGTATCTAATCCGTGCTGTACCTGCCCTGGGAGTGTTTGATGGGACAATGTAGAGGGAGCTTTACTCTGTATCTAACCCGTACTGTACCTGTCCTGGGAGTGTTTGAAATGACAGTGTAGAGGCATCTTTACTCTGTATCTAACCCGTGCTGTACCTGCCCTGGGAGTGTTTGATGGGACAGTGCAGAGGGAGCTTTACTCTGTATCTAACCCATGCTGTACTTGCCCTGGGAGTGTTTGATGGGACAGTTTAGAGGGAGCTTTACTCTGTATCTAATCCGTGCTGTTCCTGACCTGGGAATGTTTGATGGGATAGTGTAGAGGGAGCATCACTTTGTATATAATCCGTGTTGTACCTGACCTGGGAGTGTTTGATGGGACAGTGTAAATGGAGCTTTACTCTGTATCTAATCTGTGCTGTACCTGACCTGGGAGTGTTTGATGGGACAGTGTAGAGGGAGCTTTACTCTGTATCTAACCCGTGCAGTACCTGCCCTGGGAGTGTTTGATGGGACAGTGCAGAGGGAGCTTTACTCTGTATCTAACCCGTGTTGTACCTGCCCTGGGAGTGTTTGATGGGACAGTGTAGAGGGAGCTTTACTCTGTATCTAATCCGTGCTGTACCTGCCCTGGGAGTGTTTGATGGGACAGTGTAGAGGGAGCGTTACTCTGTATCTAGCCCGTGCTGTACCTGTCCTGTCAGTGTTTCATAGGACAGTGTAGAGGGAGCTTTACTCTGTATCTAACCTGTGCTGTACCTGTCCTGTGAGTGTTTCATAGGACAGTGTAGAGGGAGCTTTACTCTGTATCTAATCCGTGATATACCTGACCTGGGAGTGTTTGATGGGACAGTGCAGTGGGAGCTTTACTCTGTATCTAACCCGTGCTGTACCTGCCCTGGGAGTGTTTGATGGGACAGTGTAGAGGGAGCTTTACTCTGTATCTAACCCCGTTCTGTATCTGCCCTGGGAGTGTTTGATGGGACAGTGTAGAGGGAGCTTTACTCTGTATCTGATCCGTGCTGTACCTGCCCTGGGAGTGTTTGATGGGACAGTGTAGAGGGAGCTTTACTCTGTATCTAACCCGTGCTGTACCTGCCCTGGGAGTGTTTGATGGGACAGTGTAGATGGAGCTTTACTTTGTGTCTAACCCATGCTGTACCTGCCCTGGGAGTGTTTGATGGGACAGTGTAGAGGGAGCTTTACTCTGTATCTAACCCGTGCTGTACCTGCCCTGGGAGTGTTTGATGGGACAGTGCAGTGGGAGCTTTACTCTGTATCTAATCCGTACTGTACCTGACCTGAGAGTGTTTGATGGGACAGTGTCGAGTGAGCTTTACTCTGTATCTAACCCGTGCTGTACCTGCCCTGGCAGTGTTTGATGGGACAGTGCAGTGGAAGCTTTACTCTGTATCTAATCCGTACTGTACCTGACCTGAGAGTGTTTGATGGGACAGTGTAGAGTGAGCTTTACTCTGTATCTAACCCGTGCTGTACCTGCCCTGGGAGTGTTTGATGGGACAGTGTAGAGGGAGATTTACTCTGTATCTAATCCGTACTGTACCTGACCTGAGAGTGTTTGATGGGACAGTGTAGAGGGAGCTTTACTCTGTATCTAATCCGTGCTGTACCTGACCTGGAAGTGTTTGATGGGACAGTGTGGAAGAGGTTTTACTTTGTGTCTAACCCATGCTGTACCTGACCTGGGAGTGTTTGACAGAACAGTGTAGAAGGAGGTTTACTCTACACATTCTACATCTCACATCAGTACCATGTGCCAAAAATAGATAATCATTCCAATCTCGCGCAGTCTGATCCTCCACATTGAACAGCACAAAAACCATCATGAAATACAGATTAGAAAAGAAAGAACTTGCATTTATATAGTGCCTTTCATGACCACAGGACATCCCAAAGCTCTTCACAGCCAATTAAGTACTTTTGAAGTGTCGTCACAGTTTTAATGTAGGAAACGTGACAGCTATTTTGTACACAGCAAGGTCCCACAAACAGCAATTGGATAATGACCAGATTATCCAATTGCTGTTTGTGTAATTGACCACTCGGTTTAACATCTCATCCGAAAGTCGGCATCTCCAACAATGCAGCGCTCCCTCAGCACTGCACTGGGAGTGTCCGCCTGGATTATGTGCTCAAGTCTCTGGATTGGGACTTGCCTGTTCAATCTCTCCTGCAAGGTATAGCCTGTTATGGCATGTACAGCTGCTTTCTGCAGACATACATCTCACTGGCCATAAAAGGAATTGTTTCTGGCTCAGTTTTCTGGAGTGCCTGGAGATTCCCCAATAGACATTCCCCCAAACTGGCATTGGGAAAGAGGAGTGGGTGGAAGAAGCCCTTAACCCACCACTCTCCTCCCCACCCCACCCCACTCCCCCACCCCCCACCTCCACTCCACACTCTCTCTCCTCCTTTAATACACTCCTTAAAACCTACCTCTTTGACCAAGCTTTTGGTCCTAATATCTCCTTATGTGTCTCAGTGTCAAATTCTGTTTGATAACGCTGCTGTGAAGAGTCTTGGGACGTTTTACTCTGTTAAAGGCACTATATAAATGCAAGTTGTTGTTGAGTGTTCGTCCCTGGACGTTTGTGTCAGATGAAGACAGTGCTACATCTCCATAAACACACAGGACTGGGTCATCCATTTTCTAAGAGCTTCAACATCAGGGTAGCGGGTTAGAGCTTCCTTTCACCTCTGAAATTGTTGCTGTTCACCCCAGATAGTCACAAACCACTGGAGAGTTAATTCTCAGGAATAAATTCTACAAATAACACATGTGGGAATTATTACTTGCAGCCTAGCTCCTAGAATACCTTTAAAAGCCAGCCTAACAGTTCAGGGCACATTCACGGGAGATGGAAGGGGAATTGGGGCTCAATATGTCAACGCCTTGGTCCAACATGGAGATAGTTGTGAAGGTTTTCCATTGTGCACTTCTTACTTGCACCAGATTTTCTTTCCCCCGCTGCCCAGTGTTTGTAGAGAATCTGTGCAACCTGTGTACACTAGTTTCATGCACCACAAGTGTCCACACACCTGCATCTGGTGCAAGTGAGCATCGTGACAGATTTTGCTTTGTGAATATGAAGTTCGGGCCCATCAAAGCCGCTCCGTCTGGAGTTCATGCATCATGGGCTACCCATCACTCACAACTGTCCGTTGATCCCTAAGGAACTCTGAGTCCCTTTCCCAAAATAAAACAAGCATTGCAGCACAGATAAATAGATGAAGCAGAGGAAAGTATAGGGCAACAGGGGGAGAGAAGAGCAAACAGCTGTGCAAACACATTGGGCCAAATGGCCTCCTTTTGTGCTGTAATTTTCTATGGTCCTAATTCAATTATGTGGAGAGACTAGAGAAGCTGGGATTGTTCATCTTACAGCAGAGGAGGTTAAGGGGAGATTTGATAGACGCTTTCAAAATCATGAAGGGTTTTGATAGAGTAAATAAGAAGAAACTGTTTCCACTGCAGACCAAAGGATGCAGATTTAAGGGAATTGGCCAAAGAGCCAGAGGTGAGATGAGGAGAATGTTTTTTACGCAGCAAGTTGACACGATCTGGAATGCGCTGCCTGAAAGGATGGTGGAAGTAGATTCAATAATAACTTTCAAAAGGGAATTCGATAAATACTTGAAGGGGAGGAAGTTGCAGGGCAATGGGGAAAGAGCGGTGCAGCAGGACTAATTGGGGAGCTCTTTCAAAGAGCCAGCACAGATATGATGGGCCAAGTGGCCTCCTTCTGTGCTGTAAACTTCTATGGTTCTATATAATTAACCATGAATCCCCTTCCCAACAGATATTAGTCCAACTCCCTTTTATCGTTTATACTGTTTGGGGGAAAAATACGGTTGCTTTGGGCCATAAGAGGGCGCTAATGGGGCGCAAAACAACTAGCGCCCGGGCGCGGCGATGTTTACGCCGCTCGCGAAATTGACCAGATATTTTGCAGGAGCGCTAAACACTACCGCCACGAGCTCCCGCGCCCTCAGATCGTGACGTCAGTCGAGCGTGCAATGCCCCGGTAGTGCCCCGGACCGGATATTGAGTGGCGCCCCCTGCCTTACCGCCTGCCGCTAGCAACGACAGGTTGAGGGGAGCGTTTTGCAGTTGGAAAGCAACTAGGGGAGCGCTATTTAAAGGCGGCCGCTTCCTGCCTTTTTTGTCGGCGACATTTTTGCACCACGCATTCTGAGAGAGAGAGAGAGAGATTTCTGGAGAGATTCAACGCTGTGTTGAGGAGTTTTGGGTACTGAGCAGCACTTTGCAGGTTCATTTTGATTTGACCTTCCATGCATCGATTTAGAAGAGACTGTGGGGGCTGCACTCTGAGCTCTTTCCCTGGGTCTCTCCATTGTTCTTTCCAGCTGATTTGATGTACAGGTCTCTCCAGGCCGAGATTCAAGGCTGCAATGAGCAGGGTGTGGATGGAGAGCAAGATCGAACCTCCCCTTTAAAAACTGGCCGGTGCCAATGTGTCTGTGTTCCATTGCTGACTGACATCACATGGGCTTCGCCAGCGCTCTGAGGTAGCACCTCGCTCCTCACCGTTAGCGCCTTAAGAGAGGTGTGTAGCATCTGATTTAGCGCTCCAATCACCTCATGGGGCGATAGAAGCCAAGTTTGCAGTCGGAGGCGATAATTAGCGCCAGGCGCTAAACTTTTCGCCCAGCTGATAATTGCGCCCCAAACGGGGCGATACCGAATTTCTCCCCCATTTCTCTGTGTCGTGTTTTCTTCAGGTCTATCGTTTGCATTCTATGATACAGTGCCAGTGTATAATGTTACAGATTGTAGTATTTAGAACCTATGATAATCCTTTATACTTCTCTAGAATCACAGCCTTCCTATCACCTTGTAAACTGTTTTTTTTTTAAACGGTCAAAATAGGCAGAAGCCAATTAACTTGGTGACACAAGAAGTACAAAGAATAGTGGATGCCTGGGAGTGATTACACCAAAGTCATCTAATCAGAAAGTTTATATATAGAAAAAAGGATCTCTGGGAGTGATTACTGGTGCTCATCTAATCATTTGACTGGAGATGGATTATATATAGCGTAATGAATATCTGGGAGTGATTATAAGTCGTAATCTGCTTGAGGGGGTTCAAATGCTGTCATGAACTGAAGGAACACAAGACCATGGAAGTTTTTATGTGCTATTTGTAGGGCACTGGTTAATGCATTTTAGTTGAATTTAGTTCAGATATTAAACCCATTTACAATCAACCGTGCACAGACAAGAACTTAACGCAAGTGCTTTAACTAGTGCACTTAACTTCGGGAGTTAAAACTACAGCTGGTCAATCGCTGCCCTCCGACCCAGCAATTTAGAGTACAGTCCGCACCGCGTATAGTGGGCTTGTTCATGTGATCATGATTTGCCTGTTATACACGGTGGATGGTAAAACCATAATAGGTTGTAGCCATGAAGTAACTGTTAACAGATCAAACAGCTGATTCAAGACCTGACTTTGCCTGAAATTAGTGGAGTTTTGAAATCAGTACTGAACTGAACAAAATAGTCGGCTCGTTTAATACGGTTTAACCTACGCCTTAGTAATTGACTTCTATGATAATGGCAAATGGTTAGTGCCATTTTTCCTGAACTAGGCAGATGCCCGTGCTCAGTGTGGAGGGTGTATGTGGTGAGGACTGTACCATTGTAATCAGGGCCACGTGGCATTGTTTACCTGTTATAAGTAGTTCTTGTGTACACATGAGCCTAGAAATTGGATTGAGCCCGAATCGGGGCACGATCCCAGTGCAGTTCCCACTGCGGGTGCCTAATGAGGCTCGCAGCAGGATCACGTTAAAGTGGTCCGCCAGACTCATTAGGACAGTACCGGTGAGCTGCGGGCTCAGTCATGGTCCCAGAGGCAGCTCGTCAGCCTTGGGGGTAGGGGTGGGGACAGCAAGACGGGTCAGCTCAGGATGCTGACCGAGGGCCTTAGGAGAGTGCGGGACTGGGGGGGTCGGTGGGGGTTGGGGGGGAGAAGTAATGGGGAGGGCGGGGGGAGTGGTTGCATGTTATGGTCCGTGGCAAGAACATCCTTATCTGAGGAAGAATGTTCTTGCCATGGAAGGAGTTCAGCGAAGATTCACCAGGCTGATACCTGGGATGGCAGGAATGACGTATGAAGAGAGATTGGGTCGATTGGGCTTGTACTCACTGGAGTTTAGAAGAATGAGAGGGGCTCTCATTGAAACTTATAAAATTCTGACAGGACTGGACAGACTAGATGCAGGAAGGATGTTCCCGATGGTCGGGGAGTCCAGAACCAGGGGTCACAGTCTAAGGATAAGGGGTAAGCCATTTAGGACAGAAATGAGGAGGAATTTCTTCACCCAGAGAGTGGTGAACCTGTGGAATTCTCTACCACAGAGGGCGGTGGAAGCCAATACATTAAATATATTCAAGAAGGAGTTAGATATATTTCTTAAGGCTAAAGGGATCAAGGGGTATGGGGAGAAGGCAGGGACAGGGTACTGAATTTGGATGATCAGCCATGATCGCATTGAATGGCGGAGCAGGCTCGAGGGGCCGAATGGCCTACTCCTGCTCCTATCTTCTATGTTTCTATGTTTTAATGTGGAGATGGGAGGAGCACTCCTGCTCCCCTTGGCTCCACAATAAGTAGGTAACAAACTTTCGGCAGCCCTTTCTGGTTCAGCTGCTGAGCGGCTGAAGAAAATGATCACAGCATGCACGGCGCACACTGCGACCATTCACAGACCAATTTGACAAAGAAACAGGCGTTAGACCTCCCACACTATCCCCTCATCCCCCCACACACCTCCCCCCCCCCCCCCACTCCCAATTTACATATGCGTTGGGCCTAACTCTATTTTCAGGCGTGCGTCCTAGACACCTACTAACCAATAGTTAGTGTCAGCTGTGGCTCAGTGGGTAGCACTCGCGCCTCTGGGTCAGAAGGTTGTGGGTTCAAGTCCCACTCCAGGGACTTGAGCACATAATCCAGGCTGACACTCCAGTGCAGTGCTGATGGGAGTGCTGCACTTTCGGAGATGCCGACTTTCGGATGAGACGTTAAACCGAGGCCCTGACTTCTCTCTCAGGTGGATGTAAAAGATCCCATGGCACTATTTCGAAGAAGAGCAGGGGAGTTATCCCCAGTGTCTTGGCCAATATTTATCCCTCAATCAACATCACTAAAAAAAAAACCAGATGATCTGGTCATTATCACATTACTGTTTGTGGGAGCTTGCTGTGTGCAAATTGGCTGCTGTGTTTCCCACATTACAACAATGACTACACTTCAAAAGTACTTCATTGGCTGATAAGTGCTTTGGGACTTCCCACGGTCATGAAAGGCGTTATATAAATGCAAGTCTTTCTTTCTAATATGGTGGGCGGAGCACCATTGGCATGGAATGAGTGTGCACACGCTGCCTGCCATAGTGGACCCTTAGGCGGCCGTTTTACGCCTGTAAACCGGGCACGGTGCCATTGCATTTCTAGGCCCATGTGGAGCAATATTCAGAATTCTCAGCAACTCGCACACCTGCCTGACTCATATATTAATCTCTCCATTCCTGGGATTCTTTTTACTTTTATTGCTTAAAGCAATGAATCCAGGTGAAGTCGCTGGAGCAATCAGCCGATGAAAGTCCAAAACACAAGTAATGGTTTGAGTGCCAACCCTTTGCCTGATGAAATTTATGGTCTCCTCACCTTATTCCCAGATTTACTTAATTCGAATTGCATGATAATTCAGCTTCTTCACAGTAAATTCTCACTTTGCCCTGTTATTTACGTTGCTTAATTTAAATTATTGGATAATCCAATTTTTTGGGTCGCAAAAAACGACGACTGAATTGTCAGGTGGGTTCTGCACCTAAGCATTAACCTCGATTTTCTTTTAACAAATGTTTTAGTGTTTTTCCGCATGAAGTGCCCATCTAATTCTTTCTTAACTCTTGTGATTGCCCGAGCTTTAAGAGCCAGCACACCGCATCTGTATTTCGCTGGGATACCGCTCGTGGAATGTAGTGATGATATATAAAATTAAGAACATCAGAAGACAAACAGATGTAAGGTGATGCTGTGCAGGAGGCATGTTGTTCCAGGCTAAATATAGGTTTGTAAAGGTTTGGGAATGGGAGGAGTAGGTGGGGGTGTGAGTTAAGTGGTGCAGTGTGATGTTTCCAAGCCAATAGGTAAATATGACAGCTGAGCTTGGGTATTGCAGGGACACTCTCATTGACCAGATCTCATTTTTTGACAGAGTGATAATGACAATGTGAAAAGGAGAATGTGTTTTCTTTTCTTCTTGATGGCTGTAAGGTACAGCTCATTAGGGATAACAAGAGGGACATTGTCTGGTGAGGAATGCGATTGGGCTGCATGTGGCAGGACTATGCAGCTGGAACAAGGGACATTTTGTCACGTCTCCTGAACCCCTTCACGTCAGAGATTTTCATTGTGTACACAATGCATTCTCCTGAGAATTAATTTGTTGGGTTTTTCTTTCATTTCACATGTCCACGCTAAGTAGTTGATACGACAGTTGGAATGGTATTATGTTGCAAAGAACCAAAAACACCTTCAGAGATTATGTTGGGGAGGAGACAGCATGTTTGCAACGTCTCAATTTTAAAATTCTCATCCTTATTTTCAAATCCCTCCATGGCCTCACCCCTCCTTATCTCTGTTACCTTCTCCAGCCCTACAACCCTCCGAGATCTCTGCTCTCCTCCAATTCTGGCCTCTTGCGCATCCCCGATTTTTATCGCTCCACCATTGGTGGCCGTGCCTTCAGCTGCCTGGGCCCTAAGCTCTAGAATTCCCTCCCTAAACCTCTCCGCCTCTCTACCTCTCTCTCCTCCTTTAAGACGCTTCTTAAAACCTACCTCTTTCACCTGTCCTAATATCTCCTTATGTGGCTCAGTGTCAAATTTTGTTTGATAATGCTCCTGTGAAGCATAAGAACATAAGAAATAAGAGCAGGAATAGGCCATTTGGCCCTTCGAGCCTGCTCCGTCATTCAATAAGATCATGACTGATCTTCTACCTCCACTTTCCTGCACTATGCCCATATCCCTTGATTCCCTTAATATTCAAAAATCTATCGATTTCTGTCTTGAATATACTCAACGACTGAGCCTCCACAGCCCTCGGGTAGAAAATTCCAAAGATTCACCACCCTCTGAGTGAAGAAATTTCTCTGCATCTCAGTCCTAAATGGCCAACCCCTGGTTCTAGATTCCCCAGCCAGGGGAAACATCCTCCCTGCATCTACCCTGCCAAGCCCTGTAAGAATTTTGTATGTGTCAGTGAGATCGCCTCTCATTCTTCTAACCTCTAGAGAATATAGGCCTAGTCTACTCAAGCTCTCCTCATAGGACAATCCCCCCATCCCAGGAACCAATCTGGCGAACCTTTGTTGCCCTCCCTCTATGGTAAGTATATTCTTCAGTTTTAATAGGTGCTATACAAATGTAAGTTATTTTTGTTGTTAGTGTTGTTGCGTGTTCGACATGAAAGGTCAGTAAATACTGATATACGTACCTGAGTATTTCACTTTCATCACATCTCTTGTGTCAATTCTGGGCACCACACTTTAGGAAGGATATCTTGGAGAGGGTGCAGAGGAGATTTACTAGAATGGTACCAGGGATGAGGGACTTCAGTTACATAGGGAGACTGGAGAAGCTGCGTTTGTTCTTCTTAAAGCAGTGAAGTTTAAGGGGGTATTTAATAGACGTGATCAAAATCATGAGGGATTTTGATAGGGTACATAAGGAGAAACTGTTTCCACAGGCAGGAGGGTGTGTAACTAGAGGACACAGATTTAAGGTACAGTAATTGGCAAAAGAACCAGAGAGGAGATGAGGAGAAATCTTTTAGGCAGTGAGTTATTATGATCTGGAATACACTGACTGAAAAGGTGATAGAAGCAGATTCAATAGTAACCATCACCCACCCCATTCCTCGCCCCCCACCTGTCTTTGATAAGTTCCACCGGCTCCCTGTCCCCCAGCATATTGACCGCCGTCCATACTCTCATTTTCAAGTACCTCCATGGACTCTTTCCACATTATCTGAGCAATCGGGTCGTGAAAGGCACGATATAAATGCAAGTCCTTTCCTTTTTCACTGGAACTGAGAAGGTTAAGGGATGACCTAATAGAGGCTTAGAAGATTATGAAGGGTTATTCAGGGGGTAATGAATAACAGATTTCTTCCATTAGTCAGCGAGACGGTGAAAAAAGGACACAAATTTTAGTTCATCACAAAAAGAATTGCAGGGGCGGCTCAGAAAAAACATATTTGGGCCGAGGTCGGTTAGAATGTGGAATTCCCTGCCACAAATGATTGTTAAAAGCAGAATCAGATTTACTAGAATGGTACCAGAGATGAGGGACTTCAGTTATTTGGAGAGACTGGAGAAGCTGGGATTGTTCTCCTTTAGAGCAGAGAAGGTTAAGAGGAGATTTGATCGAGCTGTTCAAAATCATGAATGGTTTTGATAGAGTAAATAAGGAAAAACTGTTTCCACTGGCAGAAGGGTCAGTAGCCAGAGGACACAGATTTAAGGTGATTGGCAAAAGAACCAGAGGTGACATGAGGAAACATTTTTTTTTACACAGCGACTTGTTGTGACCCGGAATGCGCTGCCTGACAGGGTGGTGGAATTCAATAGTACCATTCAAAAGAGGATTGGGTAAATACTTGAAGGGAACAAAAAAATTACAGGGCCATAGGAAAATTGCAGGGGAGTGGGATTAATTGGACAGCTCGACCAAAGAGCCAGCACAGGCATGATGGGCCAAATGGCTTCCTTCTGTGCTGTATCATTCTATGATTCTACGATTCACAATCCATGTATACTTTTAAGAGGGAATTAGATAGTTGCTTGAAAAAGTGGAATATTAAATGGTGTGGGGAGCAAGCAGGAGAGTGGGGGATTTGACTAGATGACTCATAGAGGAAAACACTTGATGGACTAAAGGCCAGTTTCCTCACAGAATCACAGAAACCCCACAGTGCAGATAGAGGCCATTTCGGCCTACACCGACACATATCCCACCCGACCCCTGTAACCCCTACACCAACACATATCCCACCCTATCCCCGTAACCCCACGTATTTAATCCCCCTAACACTAAGGGTCAATTTATCATAGCCAATCAACCTAACCCACACATCTTTGGACTGGGGGAGGAAACCGGAGCACCCGGAGAAAACCCACGCAAACACGGGGAGAATATGCAAACTCCACACAGACAGTCGCCCGGGGCCGGATTCGAACCCGGGTCCCTGGCACTGTGAGGCAACAGTGCTAACCACTATGCCACCGTGCTGCCTGTGCTGTAAAGGTTAGCTGTGGCTCAGTTGGTTGCACTCTCGCCTCTGTGTCAGAGGGTTGTGAGTTCAAGCCCCATTCCAGAGCCTTGAGCACAAAAATCTAGGCTGACACTCCAGTGTAGTGCTGAGGGAGTGCTGCACTGTTGGGGGTGTTGTGTATGTACCTTTAAGAGAATAACTGGTCTCAGACTGCAGTACCGGCAGTGACCACCCCTGTATAAAAGGTGCTAGAGAGCCTCTGTTTGTTAGTTTCGCTATTGACTTCCACCAGTAAAGACTTGTTTGTTTTCACTCCTGCTGGTCCGTGTCTCAATCATTCACGGACTTAACACTGGCGACGAGTAAGAAACGAACTTACCTGCAACTCGGCAGCACCTCAGACGACGTTGTTGAAGGTCGGAGCCAGAAGAAAGAAAAAAAAAAAATAGAGTCCAAAGAAACTCGGGAAACGGGCGTCGACCGTCAATCATCGGTTTGAAAACTTGCAGGAGAGACTGTCCAGAGCCAGGCTGGGTTCCTAGGTCTGTGGTTTCCCAGCTAATCGGGCTGGTGGCAGGTAGTGCTCTGATCCTTCCTGGGCTGCGGCGGGCTGAAGCTCGATCGGGTGGCTTTTCAACGGGGCCGGGCAGCGAGCCGGGAAGCAAAGAGAGAGAGAGAGAGTGGAGCACACAGGGCGCGGCCGGTGCTTCGAAGCCGGGCAGCGTTCGGACCTAAGAAGAGGGAGGGAAGTGTCCCAGAGGGCCCGCTCCATGACGGGAAAATAATAAAAGAAAAAGAATCAATATTTAACGCGCAAGAAACCGTGGAAAGCAGCGCTAACAACAGCGGGGAAGAAGGCAAAGCGCGGGAGGCGCCATTTTGTTAAATCGGGGAAGAAGGCAAAGCGCGGGAGGTGCCATTTTAGATTTGCAAGATGCCGAAGACTGGCTGTATCACTGCTTTTGATAACACATTAGAGGACTGGACCACGTATGTGGAAAGAGTCGAGGTATATTTCGAGGCAAACGAAATAGCGGAGGGGAAAAAGGCATCGATATTGCTAAACTTAATGGGCGCTAGAATGTACGGCCTATTGCGGGACCTGATTACTCCAGCCAAACCGAAGGCGAAGAGTTTTAACAAAATTGTTGCTGTCCTACAGGAACACTTAAACCCTGCACCGCTGTTGATAGCAGAAAGATTTAAATTCCACAGGAGAACTTAGCACAAAGATGAGAGCAATGCTGAGTATCTTACGGAACTACGCAAGCTATCAAAGCACTGCCAGTTCGGAACAGGACTGGCAGATACCCTACGGGACAAATTTGTCTGTGGACTCCTGAGTGAAGGAACACAGAAGAAGTTACTCTCAGAAAAAGAGCTGAAGCTAGATAAGGCTTTCAGCGTGGCAGTATCGTATGAAGCAGCAGCCAGGGGAGCTGCAGAAATTCAACAAAAACCACAGGAATACGGCACCCACGAAATGACACGGGGATTTGCAAAATGTTATCGCTGCGGCAGAACAAACCATGACCAGAAGGACTGCTGGTCCAAAGACAAAATATGCAGACAATGCGGGAAGATTGGACACATTGCATGAGTTTGCAGGTCTGGGAAGAAGACCAGAGACAACAAAAAGGCTACTAAGGAACCGTACAAGAAAGTACAAAAGATGACGGACAGTAGTTCCGAAGACCAAATGAGTGATAGTGAATCCGGAAACAGGAGACTAAGCTGTCTCAAACTTCACAATGTAATCGCAAAAGAGGATCACCGAACCATTTGGGTCACCCTCACGATAGCAGGGTCCCAAGTTAAAATGGAATTGGATACAGGATCAGCGCTAACCGTCATGAATCGATGAGACTACGAGCGGCTATTTTCACACATACCCTTGAGAGAGACATCCATCATCTTGACGACGTATACGGGGCAAAAAGTATACCCCAGAGGAAAAATAAAGGTGCCTGTCGAATACAATGGCAAGAAAATACGGAAATTGTATCTCTACATACTGCCAAATGGTGGACCACTGTTATTGGGACGGGAATGGATCAGGAAGATAAACTTAGATTGGCATTCCATTCATGCAATGACGGTGGACGGTAAAAAAGATGAAGACGTCACTCCTGGACGATTGTCAACAATCTTAGCTAACGCCAAAGAGGTATTTCAACAAGAACTGGGCACGCTTAAAGGCATAACCGCCTCGATAAAAATAGAAGAGAATGCAGTTCACAAGTTTTTCAAAGCAAGACCGGTAACATATGCAATTCACCCAGCCGTCGAGGCAGAGCTGGAGAATCTGGAGAAGGCGGGCGTGTTGTCTAAGGTCGACTGGAGCGAGTGGGCGACACCCATCGTTCCTGTCATGAAGAAAACGTTAAGCAATAAGTCCGGAGAGCCAAGGAAGATCCGCATCTGTGGGGATTTCAAGGTGACAGTGAACCCTGTCCTTCACACAGTACAATATCCTCTTCCAAGGATAGAAGACATCTTCGCCTCACTGTCTGGAGGGAAGCGTTTTACAAAAATTGACCTAGCACAAGCATATTTGCAGATGGAGGTTGAAGAGTCTTCTAGGAAGTATCTCACAATAAACACTCACAAAGGTCTTTACCAGTATCATCGATTGGTATTCGGAGTAGCATCGGCTCCGGCGATATGGCAGAGAGCAATGGAACAAGTCCTGCAAGGGATTCCGGGGACTCAGTGTTACTTGGACGACATCCTTGTAACAGGTGAAGATGACAGTGAACACCTTAACAACCTAGAACAGGTGCTCACTAGACTACGGGAACATGGGCTGCGAGCCAACCGCCCCAAGTGCGAATTTTTTAAGAAACAGATATCGTATTGTGGCCACGTGATTGATGAAGAGGGGTTACATAAGTCCCCTGGCAAAATTGAAGCGGTTGTTAAGGCCCCAGCGCCTGAAAATGTGTCGCAACTGAGGTCATTCCTCGGATTGGTGAATTACTATCATAAGTTTTTGCCGAATTTGTCGACTATTCTGCACCCACTGAACGCCCTGCTACGAACGGGGGTAGCATGGAAATGGAACGATGATTGTAAGCGTGCTTTTCAGAAGAGTAAGGACTTAATCACTTCAAGGGAAGTATTGGCTCACTACAACCCAGCACTGCCAATCAGGCTGGCGTGTGATGCGTCTCCCTACGGCATTGGGGCGGTACTGTCACATAAGTTCCTTGATGGCTTAGAGAGGCCGATAGCTTTTGCGTCACGCTCATTAACTTCTGCCGAGCGTAACTATGCCCAGATTGACAGAGAGGCCCTCAGCCTAGTGTGGGGGGTGAAGAAGTTCAATCACTATCTGCACGATCAAAAATTTACTCTACTAACCGATCATCAACCTCTTGTCTCCATTTTCAACCCTCAGAAGGGCGTACCGATAATGACGGCACAACGGCTGCAGAGATGGTCCCTTTTCCTAGGGGCACACCAATATGACATTGAGTACAAAGGAACCAAACAGCATGGAAATGCTGATGGATTGTCACGCCTACCGTTGCCGACGGTGGAAGAAGAAGACCTTGCAGTGGATCCAATGGAGTTATTCCACTCGACCATAGTCGAATGTCTCCCTGTGACGAATGCTAACATAGAAAAGGAAACACGGAATGACCCGACACTATCACGGGTCTATGATTTAACGGTGAAGGGATGGCCAGCACATGACGAACCACTGCTGCCAGCATTCTCGCCGAGAAGAGAACAGCTGTCAGTGTGCAGAGGAACCTTGATGTGTGGATCCAGAGTAGTAATTCCACCCAAGTTGACGGATAGAGTGCTCAATGAGCTTCATGAGGGTCATCTGGGTGGGGTAAAAATGAAGAACTTAGCCAGAGCGTTTGTGTGGTGGCCGGGAATCGATAGAGAAATCGAAGAGATGACCAAGAGCTGTGCAGGATGCCAGAAGGTCCAAAACGCCCCACCACAAGCTCCTCTGCATCCATGGGAGTGGCCCTCATCTCCATGGCAAAGGGTGCACATTGATTTTGCTGGTCCCTTCATGGACTCGATGTTTTTAATTGCGGTGGATGCACATTCAAAGTGGCCAGAGGTAATAAAAATGTCCTCAACCACCACGAAAAAAACTATCACAGTTTTGCGAACCATATTCGCCAGGAATGGGCTGCCTGAACAGATTTGCTCTGACAATGGACCACAGTTTGTGTCTGAAGAGTTCCGGAGGTTCTTAAAGAACAATGGCGTTAAGCATTACACATCTGCCCCATATCATCCAGCCACTAATGGATTGGCCGAGAGGTTTGTCCAAACATTCAAGAAGGCTATCAAGGCAATGTGTAATGAAGATATACCCCTACAACACAAGGTGGACAACTTCTTGTTTGCCTACCGGAATGCGACACATGCGGTTACCAACCAAACCCCAGCCATGATGTTCTTCAATCGAAGACTACGATGCCGCTTGGATTTGGTTAAGCCAAACGTCCGAAGAGATGTGGAGAACAGGCAGTTTCAGAATATGAATGAAAGGCCGACCAGGAATTTTAAGATAGGTCAACCAGTTTTGGCCCGGGACTACCGCACTGAGAAATGGCAGCCAGGAACGATTTGTACACGGCAAGGACCTCTCATGTATACCGTGGACGTTGGAGAGAGCATTATAAGACGCCATGCTGACCAGATTCTAGAGTCACTGGAAAACGTCAACTCCACACCACGATCTGATACACCTGGCAATGAAATCGACGTACCAATTGCAGCTACCGCAGAATCGGTGATATTGGAAGCAGATGAACCAAACAACGACATTGATCTCGACTCAACATTGCCAGAAGAACCTGATACCCCAAAGAGGCGTTATCCAGACAGAATCAGGAAGCCTCCTCAAAGACTGAACTTATAATTGCTTAAACTTAACCAATGTATCTAGCAACCGTAATTGTGATTGTAATTAGTTATCATTTAGTTGTTAAATGAATGTTATGTACTGTTTATCTAAAAGGGGAGAAATTGTTGTGTATGTACCTTTAAGAGAATAACTGGTCTCAGACTGCAGTACCGGCAGTGGCCACCCCTGTATAAAAGGCGCTAGAGAGCCTCTGTTTGTTAGTTTCGCTATTGACTTCCACCAGTAAAGACTTGTTTGTTTTCACTCCTGCTGGTCCGTGTCTCAATCATTCACGGACTTAACAGGGGGGTGCCATTTTTCGGATGAAACATTAAACCGAGGCCCTGTCTGCTCTCTCAGGTGGATGTAAAAGATCCCATGGCACTATTTTGAAGAAGATCAGGGGAGTCATCCCCGGTGTCCTGGTCAATATTTATCCCTCCGTAAACATCACTCAAAAAAAACAGATTATCTGGTCATTATCACATTGCTGTTTGTGGGACCTTGCTGTGCTCAAAATTGGCTGTCGGGTTTCCTACTTTACAACAGTGACTTCACTTCAAAAGTACTTCATTGGCTGTAAAGCGCTTTGGGGCATCCTGAGGTCATGAAAGGCGCTATATAAATGCAAGTCTTTCTTTTTTGTGGTTCTATCATAGCCGAGCAACATCATAAAAAAGGCAAAAGCAAAATACTGCGGATGCTGGAAATTTGAAATAAAAACAGAAAATGTTCACGTTTCAGGTCGATGACCTTTCATCATAAAAAAGACCTTCTGATCTTTCTTTCATTGTTGGTTATTTTTGTAGTTGCCTTGTGACTATAACCGTGGTGCCTTTATCTAATTTATATGCCACCATAAATTATGTTGTAAATTATATAGCGCACTTAAAATTGGAAAGCTCACTTTCTAACAGTTTCATTGTAACCCGTATAAAAAGCACATTTAAGTGAAGGTATGTTTTAAATAGCTTCTCTATTAGTTATGGAGCCATAAATAGTTCAGATTATGTAAGAGATTATAATATTTCCATATATATTGCACCTTATCAGGTCGAAATGCCTCGAAGCGTTTCACACAATGAAGCGATTGTTAGTTATTCTGCATCACCAATGTCGCACAAACGGCAATGACGTGAATCTGTCTTTACATAGAATTTACAGCACAGAAACAGACCTTTCGGTTCAGCTGGTCCATGTTGGTGTTTATACACCACACGAGCCTCCTCCCACCCTACCTCAACTAACCTTATCAGCATATCCTTCTATTCCTTTCTCCCACGTGTGTTTATCTAGCTTCTCCTGAAATGCACCTATGTTATTCGCCTACTCCCTGTGGTAGCGAGTTCCACATTCTCACCACTCAACTGGGGAAAGAGGTTTCTCCTGAATTCCCTATTGGAGTTATTAATGACTATCTTATATTTATGGCCAATGTTCCCTTTAAACTGTGTGGCCACGCAGTGCTCCAGGGAAGCCGGCTTTTCAGTGCAAAAGCTGCACATGCGTGGTATTTTGAATGGCCTGCACAGCCCCCAGCATCAAGAAAAACTATGAGGAACATTGATTATGGCCCCTAGCTTTGGTCTCCCCCACAAGTGGAAACATCTTCTCTGCGTCTACCCTATCAATCCCTTTCATTATCTTAAAGACTTCTATCAGGTCACCCCTCAGCCTCCTCTTTTCTAGAGAAAAGAGCCCCTGCCTGTTCAATCTTTCCTGATAGGTGTAACCCCTCAGTTCTGGTAAGATCCTTGTAAATCTTGTTTGCACCTTCTTCAGTGCCTCTGTATCCTTTTTATAATATGGAGACCAGAACTGTGCACAGTACTCCAAATGTGGTCTAACCAAGGTTCTGTACAACTTTAACATAACTTCACTGCTTTGCAGATATAATCTCCCACTTCTGGTATCATTCTGTTATTAGGTGGCATTGACTGTGGGAGAAATGTTGGTGAGGAGACTTGGAGGTCTCACTGTACACAGTGCTGTGGGATCTTTAATACCAAAACAGGCCATCTCATCCAAAGGGCGGCACTGCCAGCCATCTACTAGGTTATGGGCTCAAGCACTGGTGTGGGGCTTGAATTAACAACAACCCAGAGATGAGAGTGCTACCGACTGAGCCAAACTGACACAATGGGCTGGATTTTAGCAATGGGGACGTGATGGAGGCGGGGCTCCCACTTTTTGGGTTGTAGTCCCGCCTCCATCATCTTGTGGCCAACCCACGCTATTTTCCCTTGATTGACCTTGTTAAGCCCGCCCAGCGGGCTCAGCAGGCCAATTAAGGGACACCTGGTTACTGGTGACGTCAGTGATTGACATTTCATCTGTCAAGAGCTTTTGACAGATGAAAAATCAGTGTTTGACAGCTCTGTGAAGCTCTCAAACACTGACAATCTGTCTTCTAACTTGAGTCCTTCTACTCAGACTCAGTTAGAGATCTCGCCTGACCAGAAAGCAGAATGCTGCAGCTTTTGACAGTTCAGCGGCCATTCTGCTTTCTGTGCCGGTGAGCTGAGGGACTCCCGAGAACTGAAGGGACGAAGCCTGCAGGAGAAAGTAAAGGTAAGTAAAACTTATTAAAACACTTTACACTTACCCTCACACTCTTACCTCTGTACACATGCACCCATCACTCACCTGCACAACAGACACCTCGACCCCTCCAAACCCTTCAGACTGATGCTCCGCCTTGCTAACTTGGCATGGTTCGGAGCCGTCGGGAAGCCCACACTTCAGGGCTAAAAATAGGGATTAGGCAAAAAACTGCCTGTTAACTACCTGTTAACTGGCAGTTAATTGGCACTAATCCCCTTCCCACCTCGGGGAGGCGGCTCCCAGCACAGGTCGGATACCCGCCTCCTGGGACATGGGCACGGAGGCGGGTTGGGGGCGGGATGGGTTCGTGCCCCCCGATTCTGCAATTTTCCCACCACTCCTGCCTCCAAACCCGCCTCCACGGGGCTTGGAAATTCGAGCCCAATGTGATCTCATTTTAGAATATGGAATATCAGGGGAGATGGTGTAAAATTGGAGTAAGAAGCAATTGTGTTTTATATTTTTAGATTCTAAGGAATAAAGCACATGATTTTGTTTCAAACACCCCACTGTGCCATGTTCTGCTGTCATGTGGCCCGAGCTCAGCCTTCTCTGAACTACTTCCTGTAATGATATCAGCAAATAGTGATGGTATTTGCCTGTTTGATTATGATGCCTTACCAGCATATTTGCCTGTTTGATTATTTATGCCTTACCAGCAGAGGGCATGTGAGAGAGAGTTTAGTTTTAGTTTCATTTTAGATGGATCTCTGACATGGTGTCTCCTGTAATGCTGTTAATTGAGTTGTACATACTTTAGATAGAAAGACATTCTCTTTCATGAATGTGTCGTCATTGAACCCACATACAAATCAATACACTTCCCATAGCAATTACTTGGCAGATTGTGTTTGGCACAAAACATGGAACAGAATTTAGTAAACCTAATGAAATGGATGTGTCGCACTTAAAACACGTCGGGATCTTCTCATGGGACCAGCCACAGCAGGTCAAAAGACTGATACTGTTGAACAACCTGATCACACAGCTGAGAAATCATCATCTGAGGCAACAACTCAGATTCAAGGACAATCAATCAGAAAATCCTCAAGACACGTGAAGCCTCCTGAGAGACTCATTGAGCAAGTTTAAGGACTCTTGATATAGAAGGAAGTAATGTTATCTTATTCTCTCTTCAAGTTATAGTGTATTTACATATTTCATGTGAACACACAAAACAAGGTTAAAAAACATTGATAATGATAATGATAATGTAAGTTCATTAAGTGTTACAGTTAAAATGCAGAGTAATACAAAGAAAACATGTTGATAGATAAAAGTAAAATACTTTTGTTTTAAGAAAGGGAGATGTAATGATATCAGCAAATAGTGATGGTATTTGCCTGTTTGATTATGATGCCTTACCAGCATATTTGCCTGTTTGATTATTTATGACTTACCAGCAGAGGGCATGTGAGAGAGAGAGAGTTTAGTTTTAGTTTCGTTTTAGATGGATCTCTAACATGGTGTCTCCTGTAATGCTGTTAACTGAGTTGAACATACTTTAGATAGAAAGACATTCTCTTTCATGAATGTGTCGTCATTGAACCCACATACAAATCAATACATGGTGTCAGAAGTGATTGAAAGAGATGAAGAGGAAAAATCTGAAGTTAAATCAGCTCTCCACATATTAGCAAGCCAAAAGAGAACATCGTTACTTACCTTTGGAGAATAGCTAACGAAGTGAAAAATGGTAGGATTACACCCACCGGCGAAGCTTCAGTTGACAGGTAATGTGGCTGAAAATTGGAGGAGATTCAAACAACGTTTGGAGTAGTATTTAGCGGCAATCGGAGCTGATGAGAAAAGTGATAAAATGAAAGCGTCAGTGTTCTTACATGTCGTGGGTGATGAAGCGCTGGAGGTGTATAATAACTTCACATTCGCTACTGATGGAGACAAAATGAAGCTGGATAAAATAATGGAACAGTTTGAGGCCTACTGCATACCTAAACGTAACGTGACGTTTGAGAGGCACAGATTTTTCACGTGTACAGAAAACGGGAAAGACTATTGATCAGTATGTGACTGAACTGAGAAACCGAAGCAAAACATGTGAATTTGGGGGACTGACAGACTCGCTGATAAAAGACAGACTGGTGTGTGGTATTCCAGATAATGATCTAAGGGAAAGACTGCTAAGAGAGCAAGATCTAGACCTGGGAAAAGCCATAGCACTGTGTAGGGCTACAGAGACTGTGAAGTTGCAGGCAAAGGAGCTGTTCAGTGACAGTAGCTGCAACGTGGATGCAGTGAGAATGAACGGACACAAACCGTTTAACAAAAAGAGCGCCAATGTGAAAAAAGAGGCGTGGCCAGCGAACAAAAATGAAAGGGACAATCGAAAGTCATGTAGTCGATGCGGTACACAGCATACACCAAAAAAGTGTCCAGCATATGGTAAAAAATGCAATAGTTGCAACAAAAACAACCATTATGCCCGTTGCTGTAAGAACCAAGCGCAACAAAGCAAGGTCCATACAGTAGATGAAAGCGAGATAGAGGAGTTCTATGTAGATGTTGTGTCTGAAAACAAAGAAGAAAAAAGAGACTGGATGTTGACACTAAAAGTGAATGACATACACATTCCATTTAAATTGGATACTGGAGCACAAGTTAATGTGATATCAGAGACTGATTTTAAGAAAATTAGACCCAGACCAAAGATACATGGAATAAAAGTGAAAGTGACAGGATACTCAGGTACTGATATACCAGTGAAAGGAAGATGCATTGTCAAAGTGACACACAAGGACAGAGAGCACACGCTAGCATTAATCGTGGTGCCAAAGGATGTGCAAGCCATAGTAGGTTTAATAGCCTGTGAGAGACTGAAACTGGTAAAGAGAGTCCTCATTGTGGAAAGCGAAGGAGAGACAGTCTATGATGAACTCATGAAAGAGTACAATGACCTATTTCAGGGTCTAGGCTGCCTTCCAGGAGAACACACGATCAGAGTAGATAAAAGTATGCCAATGGTCATACATCCATGCAGAAAAGTTCCGTTTGCTCTTCAAAAGCAACTGAAGGCAGAGTTGGACAGGATGGAAAGCCTGAACGTGATTCAGAAGATAGATGAGCCAACTGAGTTGGTGAGTTCCCTCGTCATTGTGGACAAAAAGAATGGAAAGCTCAGAATTTGCCTGGATCCAAGAGATCTAAACAGAGCAATAAAGAGAGAGCACTTCAAGCTTCCTACACGTGAGGAAATCATGTCACAGTTTGCAAATGCAAAGTATTTCAGCAAGTTAGATGCATCATCAGGATTTTGGCAGATGAAACTGGACGAGGCAAGTTCAAGACTGTGCACGTTCAACAGTCCATTTGGCAGATACAGATTCCTAAGGTTACCATTTGGCATTGCCTCAGCTCCTGAAGTGTATCACAAAACTATCCATATGATCTATGAGCACCTGGAGGGAGTTGATACATCAATGGATGACATCATAGTATGGGGAACCATGAGAACTGAGCATGACGAGAGACTGAAAAAAGTGCTGGAAGCAACAAGGAAAACAAACCTGAAGCCGAATAGAGAGAAATGCCAGCTCGGGGTGACAGAACTGACATTCGTGGGAGATATCCTTAGCAGTGAGGGCATCAGACCAGATCCCAGAAAGGTGTCCGCCATTGAGAATATGCCAAAGCCACAATGCAAAAAGGATGTGCAGAGGTTTAATGGAATGATCAACTACATGGGTAAATTCATATCCAACCTCTCAGAAAAGATGGCGCCACTGAGACGACTAACTGAAAAGAACATAGAATGGGAATGGAATCATGAGCATGAGAAGTCATGGAGCGATCTAAAGAAACTGCTCACAGAGGAACCAGTTCTGAGGTTTTATGACCCAGCGAGACCCATCAAGATATCATCAGATGCATCACAGAGTGGGCTCGGTGCCGTTCTTCTGCAAAAATATGACTACTGGCAACCTATTGCATATGCATCGCGTTCAATGACAGACGCGGAGACGCGATATGCTCAAATAGAAAAGGAGCTGCTCAGCATCACATACGCCTGTGAAAGATTTCACCAGTTTGTGTCAGGACAAGCAATCAGTGTAGAGACTGACCATAAGCCCTTGATTGCATTGTTCCAAAAGCCACTAAATGGGTGTCCGCTTAGAATACAAAGAATGATGATCAGGCTGCAACGCTATACACTGAATGTTGCGTACACACTGGGTAAGCTGATGTATACAGCAGACACGTTGTCCAGAGCTGTAGACCCAAGAGAGCCCGCAAACACCAAAATGGATGAAAAAGTGAACGCCTACGTGGACATGATCACAAGTGCACTGCCCATAGCAGATGCAAAAATGGAGCTCATAAAGACTGAGACAAACAAAGATGAAACAATGAGACGACTGAGGAAAAGCATCTTGGATGGATGGCCCAACATGAAGCAAGACTGCTCACCTGACATGGCAGAGTACTGGAACTGCAGGGCGGAACTATCAGTGGTCGAAGACATCATCTACAAAGAAAGTAAAATAGTTATCCCAAAGAGTCTGAGAAAAGAGATGCTAAAAAGGATCCATGGAGGACATCTGGGAATCGAAAAGTGTAAGAAAAGAGCACGAGAGGTGATGTACTGGCCACGAATCAACCAAGATGTGACAAATGAGGTGTCAAACTGCACAATATGCCTGAAATATTGAGCAAGCAATCCGGTAGAACCACTAAAGCCACACCCAGTGCCAGACAGACCTTACCAGAAGGTAGGCGCTGACCTATTCGTATGTCAAGGGAAGGACTATCTAGTAGTCACAGACTATTACTCCCTGTATCCAGAGGTTTGTAGACTGTACACCACCACTGCAGATGTTGTGATAACATGTATGAAAGCCATATTCTCCAGACATGGCGTGGCATGCGAGGTCTTCACAGACAACGGACCCCAGTTTTACCATGCAAGTTTCCAACACTTTGCCAAAGAGTGGGACTTTGTCCACACAACGTCAAGTCCTCACTTTCCACAGTCCAATGGACTAGTGGAAAAATCGGTCCAGACAGTGAAAAGACTGATGTACAAGGCAAAAGACAGTGGAACTGACTTCTACCAGAGCATGCTTGTATACCGCACAACGCCGCTCGAGTGTGGTATGTCACCAGCCCAACTCCTTATGGGATGTCTGCTAAGGTCAAACCTACCCATCCCGGAGAACCTCCTGAAAACAAAAGAGGGGGAGAAAGTGAGGAAGTTCAAAGAACAACAGAAAGAAAAGCAAAAGTACTACTATGACAGAGGAACACAAAACCTACCTGAACTCCACACTGGTGACCAAGTAAGGTTCAAAGACAAAACAAACATATGGACTCAGAAGGGAACTGTCCTGAGTGAAGTTCAACCAAGATCATACACCATTCAGACAGATGAGGGTGCTGTTCTGCGAAAAAATCGTCGAGATCTTCTCATGGGACCAGCCACAGCAGGTCAAAAGACTGATACTGTTGAACAACCTGATCACACAGCAAGTCAAAAGACTGATACTGTTGAACAACCTGATCACACAGCTGAGAAATCATCATCTGAGGCAACAACTCAGATTCAAGGACAATCAATCAGAAAATCCTCAAGACACGTGAAGCCTCCTGAGAGACTCATTGAGCAAGTTTAAGGACTCTTGATATAGAAGGAAGTAATGTTATCTTATTCTCTCTTCAAGTTATAGTGTATTTACATATTTCATGTGAACACACAAAACAAGGTTAAAAAACATTGATAATGATAATGATAATGTAAGTTCATTAAGTGTTACAGTTAAAATGCAGAGTAATACAAAGAAAACATGTTGATAGATAAAAGTAAAATACTTTTGTTTTAAGAAAGGGAGATGTAATGATATCAGCAAATAGTGATGGTATTTGCCTGTTTGATTATGATGCCTTACCAGCATATTTGCCTGTTTGATTATTTATGCCTTACCAGCAGAGGGCATGTGAGAGAGAGAGAGTTTAGTTTTAGTTTCATTTTAGATGGATCTCTAACATGGTGTCTCCTGTAATGCTGTTAATTGAGTTGAACATACTTTAGATAGAAAGACATTCTCTTTCATGAATATGTCGTCATTGAACCCACATACAAATCAATACACTTCCCATAGCAATTACTTGGCAGATTGTGTTTGGCACAAAACATGGAACAGAATTTAGTAAACCTAATGGAATGGATGTGTCGCACTTAAAACATGGAATGGAATATTTGTAACTGGGCCTCAAAGTTCATCATATGTTTAAGAATGTTATGATGTGACTATGGTATCGAGAGTAAAGAGGTCTACAGACACTTAGCACCTTGTGAAATAAATGTCAGATGGTATTTGGCTGTGAGAAATGTTAATAATACAAACCAGAGCCAGCAATAGCAGGTTAGTTATACAATGAGAAATTATTTGTTAATGGGACGAAAACTCTCGAAGTTCCAGATAGTTTCTGCCCTCACCCTCATCTTAAAAGAGGAATATATCTGTACTTGGTACCTGATGGAAAATATTGTCAGATCTTTTGCCTTTTACATTCCTGATAGGAACATTAAGAAGAGGAAGAGGCCGTTCAGCCCCTCAAGCCTGCTCCATCATTCAATTAGATCATGGCCGATCTGAACCACAACTTCATTTTCCTGCTTTCGCCCCACATCCCTTGATATCCGTACCCAACAAAAATCTATCGACATCAGTCTTAAAAGCTGCAATTGAGCCCCAGCATCGACGGCCTTTTAGGGGCGAGGGATCCAGATTTCCACCACCCTTTGTGTGAAAAAGTGCTTCCTGATTTCACTCCTGAATGACCCGGCTCTAATTTTAAGATTATGTTCCCTTGTTCTTGATTCCCCCACCAGAGGAAATAGTTTCTCCGTATCCAATCCTTTTAACATTTTAAACACAAATCAGACACTCCAGTGATGTATATTGCAATGGCAACCCGCACGTACACACGTATATACGAAATTGATGAGCAGGGAAAGACCAGCGTGATCCATCAAGCTTGCCCCAACACTCATGGCCGGAGCATCATGACTAAACACATCCTCCCTCGCTCCTCCTCCCACAACCCCACCCCCGCTCTCCGCGGCCATGTAATCTTCCGGGAGAGGCAAAAAAACAGAAAATTACATTCTGTCACATTTTGGGATTTCTGATTGTGCCACTACAAGTGGCTTTGTTTTTTTTTATAGCATATATTACACCAATCTGTTTTTGAGTTAAACTTAGCTCTCAAGGGGTTACATTCGCAGAAAAGTGGAGCCGTAGATTACGGTTCAGACGGGGAGTCGGAACCAGCGTGCTGCTGACAATGGAAGTTACTTTGGACACCCCTGAAACTATTCACATCTTTTCTGGGTTGAGATGACTTGATTCATTTAAGCTTAGCAGGGGTAGTTGCCAAGGTAATGTAGTGCGCTTGCTGCCTCCGCTGATCAGAATTATCAAAAAGGAGAGAGAAAAAACATTTTCCGGGTCAGTATCATCTAGAAGGCAGGTCTTGGGTTGAGGTAGGACTAGTGGGTCGGGTTTCCCAGCTACAAGCTGAACCGAAAGGAACTAAAACAAAGAAATTATTCTGTCTGCTGTTCAAGATAGCGTAGCATGTTTTTGTATTTTTCTGTTGTTACGGGAAGCGCGGTTGGAGAAGTTTAAAAGCGTCTGGAATTGTTACTGTTGAGTACTTTACGAAATAACCCACCTTTCTGACCCATCAAGCTCGCCTTACTAGTGTTCATCAATTGTGCTTATCGAAAGACTGGATCAGCGCCATCACTAAGACCGCCTACTTACACCTCCGTAACATCGTCTGTCTCCGCCCTGTCTCAGCTCATCTGCTGCTGAAACCCTCATTCATGCCCTTGTTAGCTCTAGACTTGACTATTCCAATGCACTTCTGGCTGGACTCCCACATTCTACCATAGGTAAACTTAAATAACAACAGAAAATGCTAGAAAAACTCAGCAGGCCAGGCAGCATCCGTGGAGAGAGAAACAGAGTTAACATTTCAGGTTGAAGACCTTTCGTCAGAACTGGAAAAAAGCAGGAAATGGAAAACGAGTTTAGGGGCTGGGAAAAGGGGAGGTGATGAAAGAACAAAAGGGAAGGTCAGTGATAGGATAGAAAACAGGAGAGATTAAGAGACATTGAGAGACATTAAGAGATATTCAAGGCGAGAGGAGGTGGTAATGGGACAGGTTAAGGAACAAAGGATGGCTCTAGATGAAGTGTGAATTGCGCTGGCAGAATGAAGGACAGCTGCCATGTGGGAGGGAAGAAAAAAGGCCAAACAAAAAGTAGATAAGAAAAAGAGAAAATATATATATATGTGATAGGGGCCGAGGTTATGATCTGAAATGGTTGAACTCTATGTTGAGTCCAGAGGGCTGTAAAGTGCCTAATCGAAAGATGAGGTGCTGTTCCTTGAGCTTACGCTGAGCTTCCGTGGAACAATGCAAGAGACCGAGGACAGTGAGGTCTGAGTGGGAATGGAGCGGTGAATTAAAGTGACAGGCCACCTTAAACTTAAGCTCATCCAAATCTCTGCTGCCTGTATCCTAACTCGCACTGAGTCCTGTTCGCCCATCAGCCCTGTGCTTGCTGACCTACATTGGCTCCCGATCTGGCAAGGCCTCAATTTTAAAATTCTCATCCTTGTTTTCACATCCCTCCATGGCCTCGCCCCCTCCCTATCTCTGTAACCTCCTCCAGCCCTACAACCCTCCGAGATCTCTGCGCTCCTCCAATTCTGGCCTCTTGAGCATCCCCGATTTTAATTGCTCCACCATTGGCGGCCGTGCCTTCAGCTGCCTGGGCCTTAAGCTCTGAAATTCCCTCAGTAAACCTCTCCGCCCCTCTCTCCTCCTTTAAGATGCTCCTTAAAACCTGCCTCTTTGACCAAGCTTTTGGTCAGCTGCCCTAATATCTCCTTATGTGGCTTGGTGTCAAATTTTGTTTAGATAATCGCTCCTGTGAAGCGCCGTAGGATATTTTACTCTGTTGAAGGTACAAGTTGTTGTTGTTGTTGTTGAGGGACAGGAGCAAAAGGCACAGTATTCAGTTGTTATGGCCATTTTACACTATCGTATCGGGGGATATCAGATATTGCGAGGTAACTACAGGACATAAGAGGCACAAATGCTGGAAATCTGAGGTGAAAGCCAATATTTTAAAAGGTCGGTCAGCAACCGAGACAGGTTAACAATGCAGGCCAATTATTCCGGTTGGACTTTCCCAGTCGATGCTGTTTACATTCCACTGCCATCTCTTGTATTTGGATATGTGACTGACTCACCACATTGTCTTTGCAATGGGTTTCCAAATGCCGGGTTGAGATGACCTGTGGACAGCACACAGCACTTTACCCTACTTTCCAACATTTTAAAATCCGTTCAGCGGTAGTTTGCTGTTGCCTGTGTAGCATTTTTGAACTTCGGGCCTCTACCTGCTCCTCTCCGCTCCCCTCCCTCCATTTCTCTTGGAGGGGAATGGGGTTTTGTGGTTGCGGCGGGGGTCTCCAGCCTTTGGGGCGAGGGTCTCCAGCTTGATTCTGCCAGTCCTGAGGAAGGGTCTCCACCTGAAATATTAACCTGTCTTTAGTTGCCTTTGCACTGACGCCATTTTAATTTATACAACGGGCAATCGGTCAAAGTGAACCGGCTCGCAGCATTTACATCCGCCTCCCTTATCCCAGCAACAGACTCGTACTCCCAGTTTCTTTTTCCTGCTTCCTTTTATATGGAAGTTGAGAGACACGGGTTTAGCTGCTTTTAGTGGGACTCTGTTCCACATATCTATTTTGTGGGAGTGAAAAAAAAGTCTTCCTAATTTGTGCAGGAGAACAAAATATAAGATAGTCACTACTAAATCCAATAGGGAATTCAGGAGAAATACCTTTACCAGAGAGTGGTTAGAATAGATTAGAATCGATAGATTTTTGCCAGCCAAGTGTATTAAAGGATATGGAGCCAAGGTGGGTGGAGGGAGTTAGGATACAGATCAGCCATGATCTCATAGAATGGGGGAACAGGCTCGAATGGCTGAATGGCCTACTCCTGTTCCTATGTTTCTACCACAAGGCAAATAGCATAGATGCATTTAAGGGGAAGGTGGATAAACACATGAGAGAGAGAGAAAGGAATAGAGGGTTATTCTGATAGGGTTAGATAAAGAGGGGTGGGTGGGGGCTCGTATGGAGCATAAACACTGGCAAGGACCATTTAGGCTGAATGACTTGTTTCTGTGCTGTACATTTTATGTTCCCGGGATGTTCCCGGCAACACTGGCATGGTCATATTTATTGCCCTGCTCTCGTTGTCCTGAACAGTTGGTAGTGGGCCTTCTTCTTGAATAGCAATTGTTCTACAGGCAAGTGGCTTGTTGGGTGACTTCATTAAGAATCAATCACATTGCATGGAACTGGAGTCAGGTTACCGCTGTAAAGTCTGTGGGTTGTGCAGTTAATAAATACACAGACTTCAGAAGTAACAAACAAAACAGGTCTTTACTATTCGAAGGTCCGGGCAAATCGGCCCCAGCAATCCTGCTACAACACTTATATACTGGTGTGGTCACTATCGGTATTACAGTATACAGAAGCCAAACAAATAGTGCCACACCTAAAGTAGTTCCCTTAAAGGTGAACGGTTACATTCAATAGTTCCCTTAAAGATAGACGGGTACATACACTACAATCCTCCCTTTTTAGCTTATTACTTACAGAGTCCCCGTTAAACATACATATCTTCAACTTCCTATAAAACAAATTACAGATATAATCTCGGTGGAGTCAATGTCATATAAAACAATTTACAAATATAATCTCGGTGGAAACAGTTCACAGGTTCAGTCTCTGCGGAAACAGTTCATAGATTCAGTCTCTGATCTTGACTCGTTCCGAACAACATTTCTTTGGTGTAGCCGGATTACCTGGCTAGCGTGACTCCTCCAAAGCCTTTTTCTTGACGTAACAGCTTGAACCTTCGTCCTGTTGAACCAGCAGTGCGGACTTTTACAACCAACTGGCTGTCTTGACATTTTCCAGTTTTTCAACTAATTTAGCTCCTTTCGTAATGTCCCGCCTGGAATGGTAGAAGTGCTAATATTTTAGACAGTTATTATCTTCTGCTTCTTCTTTTTCTTTTCTGCCTTTTTGAAACTCTCGGAGCTCCTTTCTCGGCTGCCAGCTGCAGCGCCACCAACTCTCTATGTTCCTTAGACCTTAAGTGCTTCCTCCGGATTTCAGCACTTTGAGAGTTTTCATCACAAGCTGGGCAGACCACATCCTCGTAATATTCAGTGTCACTCAACAGGTCATGGTAATATTCGGGTTCGTCCTGAGTTAGGTCAGCGAGAGAGACTTCTTCTTCCTCCTCACCCGTCTGGACGTTAGCTGACGGTGGCTCCTTCCCTAAACATCTTTCTTGAAAAGCCTTCTTCATGCATTCATATTCATCCCGCTCTTCCTGGGTTATCTGCCATTCCTTCACGACGGACCTCATTTGTGAGTTCAATACCTTCCTTTCCATCGGTAATTGCGTTATCAGGCTATTTAACCCTTCTACTGAAGTAACGGTTTCCACATTCTTCTGTTCACCTTGACGTGATTCAACGTACTTTTGGCATCCTTGTAAAATTTGTGTTGCCACCTCAGCTATCTCCGTGACCTTTGAGAGCTCCGAACTCGTTCCCCCTGAAGATTGAAGCTCGTGTTCAGATTGTTCCCCTTGCAGAGTCTTGTCCTTCAGCATATGAAGGAGTTGGCTGACCGTTAACTCTTCCCTGGGAACACGGTGGATCAGAGTCTTCTCCATTTCCTCCACCTCTTTCTCCAATACTTCCACCTTACGTTCCTCTTGAACTTTGGCTTTCAGCGCTCGGAAAAGTTGCGCCCTGATGCTCTCTAGTTCATGTTCAGGGACCATTCTTACAGTGTCCTGTTCTTCCACTGAAAGGATTCCCAGTTGAATCTGTTCTTCAAGTTGTTGAACCTCGGTCATTGCCGCCTCATATTTGTCTTGGGTGTCCTTCAATGTTTTTATAAGTTCTTGGACATCCTGTCTTTCATGCTCTGCCATGAATTTCACCTCTAATTTCTCATCTATGGATGAAGCTCCTACCGATGAGTCTGTCTTGGCCTTGAGCTCATCAAGAATTTCCTGCAGCCTTTGGACTTCTTGCTCATGTTCAACCTTTAGTTGTTCATATGCTTCTACTGAAACTAGCTTTTCGGAGGCTGCCGAGTTAACCCCCTCCAGAATTGTAGCCTGGGCCTGTTCATACTGTTCTTTCAACTTCTCACACTCTGCTTGTAAGGAGTCGTAGAGAAGAACTGGAATAAAATCCTGGCTCCCTGAAGATTCCTCTTCCTTTGGTTCATTCTGTAAATATTCTAGTTCCTGAACAGCATCAGGGGAATGTGATTGGTATTTGACCACGATGGCTCTATGGTCGCTCTCTGCTTGAGCTAGCTGTCTCTGTAGTCTTTCCAGGTTCTCCCATTCGGTGTCCCAGAACCTTTCCATATTTTTCATCTCTTGTACGAGACGGTCACTCAACTGTTCCAATTGTTGTCGTACTTTGACATAAGTTTGCGTCCGAGCTCGGTGTTCTTCCGTCATGGATGAATCCTTTGCTTGAACAGGCTCAGAATTCTCTGTCAACCTGGAGTTTTGCTCTGCAGCTTTATTCTTCTTGGTACCATAAGTCCTTCTGCCTGTCTTCGTTTTCGACTTGGTCTTATCATCATCCATTTCAGAATCTGAGCTAATAGCTTGCACCGAGTCCTCCCTCATTATGGCTTTTAGGTAATGCCATTCCATGTCTATTTTCTTAATCCACTCCCATCCTAGAAGTGGTGGTCCTCCCTCAGGTAATACGTACAAGTTCATTCTTGGGTGTTCTTTACCCCTATCTCTCACCTTGACTCTTATTTTCCCCACGGGGTATACGTTATGCCCCGTGTATGTCTGTAATACGAACTTGGTATTTCTTAAAGGTATGTGAGAGAATAGCCGGTGGTAGTCCCTTCGGTTGATGACTGATAGAGCTGATCCAGTGTCCAGCTCCATTCTTACTTGGACTCCAGCTATTTTTAGTATGACCCAGATGGCCTGTAGATCCGTTTCTTTACCCACATTGTGGATTCTCAGCCTACCCAGCTCCTGGTTGTTTGGGTCTGAGTCTGAATTCTGTTCGTCTGAACTCTTCTCAGCCACCTTGTGTACCTTGTTGTACTTTTCTTGTGGTGGCTTCCTTTGATTATTGGTCTTTTTCCCGGACCGGCATACCTTCGCGATGTGACCCAGTTTGCCACATTTCCTACACTCTTGGTTCTTAAACCAGCATTGATTCTGGTCATGCGTTGTCTTCCCACAACGGTAGCATTTTGTTGTGCTTGAAGTAATTTGGTCCACCCCGAGTGCCGCCGCCTTTAGTTGCATTTCCACCGTTCCTTTCGCTGCGGCTTCGTGCGATGCAGCTATAAGGACAGCCCTGTCCAGTGTGAGGTCGTTCTCTTCCAGTAGTCGCTTCTGCGTCCCTTCTTTGGACAATCCGCATACGAACTTGTCCCGCAGCACTTCTGTCAGATTCCCTCCGAACTGGCAGTATTTCGCTAGCCTACGCAGTTCGACCAAGTATTCCGCATTGCTTTCGTCTTTCTTCTGCATTCTTGCGTAGAATTTGAATCGTTCAGCCAGCATCAGCGGTGTGGGGTTCAAGTGGTCCTTCAGCACAGCCACAATCTCTTCGAAGGTCTGATCCGCTGGTTTATTTGGTGCTATTAGATGCTTCAAGAGCCCGTATGTTTTTGCCCCCATCGAGTTTAGCAATGTTATCGCCTTGTCGTCTTCCTCTATTTTGTTGGCTTCGCAATAGATCTCTATGCGTTCCACGTACGTGGCCCAGTCTTCTATTTCAGAATTAAAGTCGTTAATATTCCCTCGCTTAGGCATTTTTCTTCCCTTGGGAGCAGCACCAGTATTTCTTTAAGTATTCTTATTTATTTGTTTGTTTCTAAGATGGCGGTTTTCCCGCGAAATCGGCAGTTTCCCGCTCTTTCCTTCTCTCCCCGCCCACTTCAATGGCGGTATGTCAATCAAGATGGCGGTTTTCCCGCGAAAATGGCGGTTTCCCGCTCTTCCTTTCTCGCCCCGCCCACTTCAATGGCGGTTTCCCGCTTCTGGCGTCTTCTCCGCCTAATGGCGGCTTCCCGCGTTTCTTCCCGGTGGAAGGGGTACGCTTCCCCCACAGCGGACAGGTTCAGCCGCTGGCTGGCTTCCGCACAGCTCCCCTTACTCGGCTATGTCTTTTCCTCCCACCCGCACGGCTCTACCGGCGCTGGGTACACCCCGTTAACGGAGGACAGTTCAGCCGCTGGACTGGCTCTCGCGCAGTCTCTCTCTCCGTACCCGGCTCTGTCGCTCTCTCACCCGCACGTTCGGTGCTACCGGCCCTGGGTACCCCGTTGGTGGAGAACAGTTCAGCCGCTGGACTGGCTCTCGCGCAGTCTCTCACCCCGTTTTCGGCTGTGTCTCTCACCCACTCCCGCACGTTCAGTTTTGCCGGCTCTGAGTACCCCGTTGGTGGAGAACAGCTCAGCCGCTGGACTGGCTCCTCGCAGTCTCTCTCTCCGCACCCGGCTCTCACCCGCACGGTTCCCGTTCGCCTCCCCAGCCCTCTCGCAGACCGATGTTTCCCTCCCCGGCTGCGGCTGGGTTTCTCCTCCCGCGCCTACTCGCAGGCTCAGCGCTTCGTGGCTGCGGTCGCTGCCCAGATTTTTCCCGCCGATCACGGTCCGGCTGTCACCCGGCGCCGTTGGACCCGACTTTTGGCCGGCACAGCTCCCCCTCGACCGAGGTCGAGTGCTCTGCCCTTATCCTCCGGATATTCTCTACACCTTCCCCTACTCACAGTCTCTTCGGCCGCCTTGTTCCCTGCTGATCGGCTCACTCCGCACCGTGGTAGAAGGGTAGTCAGTGCCTGTTGCAGACGGAAGCTTTTATTGCTAAAGTCTTCCACCTTTCTCCTGCTGCAGCCTCGTGTTTTCTTCCAGCAGCACGACAAGGGCGGTTGCCTCTCTTCGACGCTCTTCTTGCTTTGGTAATCTTGCCGCAGGGTACGATCGGACTCGTCGCCACTGTAAAGTCTGTGGGTTGTGCAGTTAATAAATACACAGACTTCAGAAGTAACAAACAAAACAGGTCTTTACTATTCGAAGGTCCGGGCGAATCTGCCCCAGCAATCCTGCTACAACACTTATATACTGGTGTGGTCACTATCGGTATTACAGTATACAGAAGCCAAACAAATAGTGCCACACCTAAAGTAGTTCCCTTAAAGGTGAACGGTTACATTCAATAGTTCCCTTAAAGATAGACGGGTACATACACTACAACCGCCCCTTAAAGATATTAGGAATGTTAGGAACAGGAGGAGGCCATTCAGCCCCTCGAGCCTGCTCCGACATTCAATTAGATGATGGCTGATCTGTATCTTAACTCCATCTACCCACCTTTGTCCATATCCCTTGATACCCTTACCTAACAAAGATCTATCGATCTCAGGAAATTTGTGAACCAGTGGATTATTTTATGACAATATAGCAACCTTGTGCCCCTGTTTTCTGGCGCCATGAACAGCCACCTTTTATTGAATTTAATTTCACATGGGCTTTGAATTCATGACCTCTGGTTTGCTAGTCCAATACTACACTGCTCTATGCCATCAGATAAAAATGGAAGAGATCACCTGCACCGTGATAAATATCTTAGCGAGACTATCAGCAAACATAAACTGTGTACAGTTAAATATTGGAATCTCCTGTTCATCTAATGGAGTAGATGAAGAGCTGCCCCTTCCACAGCCTGAACACTTGGGTAAGCAATTGGTCTGTCGAAAATGAGTTTGCTTTTCTTCAAATTGAGTGCGTTCAAGTAGAGATTGCGACAGTGAGCTGTTTGTCATCCCCAACTTTACAAACCAGCTTAGACAAGTGGTTCAATAAAAACCCTTTTGGGACAATCAGATCACGAAAGACATTACATTCATCATCATCCACAACTTACATGCTTCATTCTTTGCCCCACGCACCAACTGGCTGACTCAGGCTTTCGAGTGGGGGACGTTCAAGTGCGGGTTATTTTCTTGTGTTTTCTGTAAATACAGTATCTGAGATTTCAGTGCTGTAGTATAATCTAAGATTATAAAGATATCTCTTGATACAGGAGCACTGAAAGGCGTACGTTTCACACCCACAGTAAGTCTCATTTATTTGGAATTGCCCAATTGTTTAGTGTAAATCTCTTTACCACATCCGCAGATCTCTAGATCTCAAATACTTTATACATTAGAAGAACGTGCACAAAGAGGGGTCTTCCAAAAGTTGTTTTTTTAAGATAACAGATGAGAACAACATCTGTTTAAATGGGAACACTAGTTTCTCTTAACACAGTAGGTAAATGTACCTGTTGTCTGATAAATTGTCTGATGCAGTTTTGATTATGTAACAGCAACCGTGACACTGTATAAAAGTATGCAGTGTTTGTTTATTAGTATCGATCCAGATAAGATTACACCAATGCTGCTATCTACTGTCAAACCACCGAAATTCAAACAACCAGTTATCTCACCCACAAACAGAATAATTCTCAGCTCATCTGCTGCTGAAACCCTTATCCATGCCTTTGTTACTTCTAGACTTGAGTATTCCAATGCTCTCCTGGCCTTCCTCTCACCTTGCACCCTCCGTAAATTTGAGGTCATCAAAACTCTGTTGCCCATATCATAACTCGCAACAAGTCACATTCACCCATCACCCCTGTGCTCGCTGACCTACATTGGCTCCCGGTCTGGCAATGCCTTGATTACAAAGTTATCACCTTTGTTTTCGAATCCCTCCATGATCTTGCCCTTCCCTATCTCTGTAACCTCCTCCAGCCCTACAACTCTCAGAGATCTCTGCGCTCCTCCAATTGTGGCCTCCTGCGTATCCCCGATTTTCATCGCTCCACCATTGGCAGCCACTCCTTCAGCTGCCTAGGCCCTAAGCTCTGGAATTCCCTCCCTAAAGCTCTCTACCTCTCCACCTCTCTACCTCTCTCTTGTCCTTTAAATTGTTCCTTAAAACCTACCCCTTTGAGCAAGCTTTTGGTCACCTGTCCTAATATCTCCTTGTGTGGCTCGGTGTCAAATTTTGTTTGATAATCGCTCCTGTGCAGCGCCTTGGGATGTTTTACTACGTTAAAGGCGCTGTATAAATGCAAGTTATTGTTATGTCTGTAAATAGCAATTCAAAAATAAAGCCAGCAAAATAAAATGGTCCAACAATTTAACTGAGGAAAATTCAACCAAGAGAAAACCGAGCTGATGTCTGACGTGTTACTGAGCAATGCAATGGCAGATTCAATCTCCAGTGTCCGCTGATCTCAGTCAGAGCAGTGATGGGAATACTATAATTGGCCTACTCTTCAACCTCAGGGATGCCAACTCTCCAGGATTACCCTGGTGTCTCCAGGAATTAAAGATTCATCTCCAGGACACCTTTGCGAGCAACCTGGGAGAAAAATAATTTTGGTTGTTATTCAAAAAAGTGTGTGTATTTTTCATATGTGTTTATTAATTATAATATTGGAGAAGGATTTTAAAAAGGCTGTTTAACTGGGCGGGGCGATTGGCGGCGGGAGGTCATGCATGAAACCGCCAGGAATACGTCCAATCAGAGTTGGCAACCCTATTGGACCACTCGGTAGAAAGTTCCATCGCTTTGGGCTACAGAGTCTTGGGAAGTGCCCTGATTCCAGTCATGCTTTTAGTAGGGAGTTGACTGAGATTTTCAATGGTCCATCTCTTAAAAGTGCTGGAAAGCAAGGGGAATGGGAGGGAGCACAGCAGATCCCAACTCCAGCAACCTCTCACCATCAACTAGGCCACAAATAGAGCCCCATGAAGCTGCAAGTCTATTAAAGGAGTAAATGGGCTGCAAGTAACACCTGAACATACAGGTATTATGAATATCACAGATACATGAAAATGTATATATTTTATGGTGGATCTTATTGCAAACTAGAAGTGCCTGTGTGCTATAGTGTGACATTGTGCAATCATTATATGCTGTGGTAGTCTTCCTGGAATGCACTACCAGAAAGGGTGGTGGAGGCAGACTCAATCGTGGCTTTCAAAATGGAATTGGATAAGTACCTGAAGGAAAAAATTTTTGCAGGGCTACAGGGAAAGGGCGGAGTGAAGTGCTCTTGCAGAGAGCTGGCACAGGCTCGACGGGCCAAATGGCCTCCTTCTGTGCTGTAACCATTCTGTGAGTCTATGATTCTATGTACACTATGATACACTGTAAGGGGACAAAATACAACATGAGAATTTGCCTGACAGGAATATCCATAGACATAATGATGATCAAAATGTAAAATGACAACAGCTTGCATCTGATAAAACCACCTCACTCGTAACTAAGACTTCTGCAAATGTCAGGCCCAGGGAGATGAGATCACAAGACTTGGATAAGTTTAGAACCCCAGTGGAAGTTTCACAGCATTGCTGAGATATCTCATTGAAACGTATAAAATTCTTAGAGAGCTTGACAGGGTAAATGCAGGGAGAATGTTTCCCCTGGCTGGAGAGTCTAGAACTTGGGGTCATATTCTCAGGATAAGGGGTCAGCCATTTAGGACTGAGATGAGAAGAAATTTCTTCACTCAGAGGGTTGTGAATCTTTGGAATTCTCTACCCCAGAGGGCTGTGGAGGCTCAAGACTAAGATCTGTAGATTCTTGGGCACTAAGGGAATCAAGGGATATGGGGATAGGGCATGAAAGTGGAGTGGAAGTTCAGCCATGATCTTATTGTATGGCGGAACAGGCTCATGTTCTTATCTTCTTCCTAAATTTATTAAGAATTCTCAAATGATCTTCCTCGCCCTGAGGGTTTGCTGATGTCAGCACAATTGTAGTGATGCTGTAACTGGCTTCAGTACCCCTGCATTACAAAGCGGAAAAATATTCACCAGAGCTCCTGGATGATATTTAATCAGCCGAGTGCAAGCTCATCTCTGAATCAGAAAGCTGCGGGTTCAAGCCCCACTATGGACTTGAGCACATAATCTATGCCGACACTTCAGTACTGTACTGAAGGACACTGTCAGAGGTGCTGCCTTCAAAGGAGATGTTAAACCCAGGCCCCGTTTGTCTGTTTAGTTGGACGTAAAAGATCCAATGGCAGTATTCGAAGAACATGCATGTAGCTCTCCCATGTTTCCTGGCCAATATTCCTCTCTTGAACAGAACTGGTTATTGATTCATTTGTTTGTTTGTGAGACCTTGCGGTTTGCAAATTGGCTGCCACCTTTACCCACATCACAACATTGACTGCAATGCCAGAATTACTTCACTGGTTGTAAAACCACTGGGTTGTCCTGAGGGATGTGATGGTGTGCTATATAAATGTAATCACTCGCTTCTTTCCTGATTCTGACCGCTGTGCAGTGACATCATCTGATCCTGTCCACACCCAATGTCTAGAACCAAGGTGTGTACGTAGATATATGAAGACAGGATCAGATGTAGAGGAAGGATGTTCTTGTCATGGAGGGAGTGCAGCGAATATTCATCAGACTGATACCTGAGGAGAGATTGGGTCGATTAGGTTTATATTCGCTAGAGTTTAGAAGAATGAGAGGGGATCTCATTGAAACTTATAAAATTCTAACAGGACTAGACAGACTAGATGCAGAAAGGATGTTCCCGATGGCGGGGGAGTCCAGAACCAGGGGTCACAGTCTAAGGATAAGGGGTAAGCCATTTAGGACTGAGATAAGGAGGAATTTCTTCACCCAGAGAGTGGCGAACCTGTGGAATTCTCTACCACAGAAGGCAGTTGAGGCCAATTCATTAAATATATTCAAGAAGGAGTTAGATATACTTCTTAAGGCTAAAGAGATCAAGGGATATGGGGAGAAAGCAGGGACAGAGTACTGAATTTGGATGATCAGCCATGATCGCATTGATGGCGGAGCAGGCTCGAGGGGCTGAATGGCCTACTCCTGCTCCTATCTTCTATGTTTCTATGTTTCTATGTTTCTATGTTTCCATGACCGAATGCTCAGCCAACATTCATTGTGCAGGAATGGCCACTTGACCAAGTTATTGACGTCCAGTTCCCAACAAAAAGCCACTGCCTCCAGGAGAGGATGGTAGGAAAGGAGGGGAGGGAGCGACGGGAAGAGAAACCTCAAACAAACACACAAGCCAGACAAAAATCATTCAGCCTTGTCGTTGTGAGTAAGGTTGGCTAGTTAGTATGTATCAGTGTTGTGTAATACATTGTTGGTGCAAAATAATAAGCAGCAAATGCGATGGTAATGTAAAGTCTTTTAGACGTAATTTAGACATAACCCAGGCTGACACTCCAGTGCAGTACTGAGGGAGTGCTGCACTGTCGGAGGTGCCGTCTTTTGGATGAAACGTTAAACCGAAGCCCCGTTTGCTCTCTCAGGTGGACGTAAAAGATCCCATGGCACTATTCACAGAAGAGCAGGGGAGTTATCCCCGGTGTCCTGGCCAATATTTATTCCTTGACCAACATCACTAAAAGCAGATGATTTGATCATTATCACATTGCTGTTTGCGGGACCTTGCTGTGCGTAAAATTGGCTGCTGAGTTTCCTACATTACAACAGTGATTACACTTCAAAAAAAGTACTTCATTGACTGTAAAGCACTTTGGGACGTCTTGCAGTGGTGAAAGGCCTATATAAATGCATGTCCTTTCTTTACTTTCACACAGTGCTTTGTTTGCCAGCTTGTCAACACATGAGGACATTCAACTGAGGCAGGCAGATTGAAGTGACAATCATGTCCAAGGGCTTGGAGCTGCAGCATCTGCCCAAGACACCAGTATATTATCACTGGGGCTAATGTATAATGGGGATCATTTTCACCATCACTGTTTGGGTGTTAAACTGACGGGGCAGACCGCCCATTCATAGGACCTGCCTGATTTTCATTAGAATGATTAGAAAGAAAAAAATTGGGCAGGTTCTCTAACAGGCAAGTGATCCATTCCACCAGATTAATGCACAAATCATGAAGGTAACACTTACCCCCAACACTTCAGAAGGACTTGTACAATAATACAATTTGAGTCACAAGAGGCCAGGGGAGAAGATGCCACCACAGTATGTGACTCCAATGTGATCGATACTAATTATTGGAACTGAGGGCAGATTGTAGGCTTCAGAAATGTGCTCTCATGAGCCACCTGGCATAGAGTCGCCAACCCTCCAGGATTGGCCTGGAGGCTCCAGGAATTGAAGACTGATCTCTAGGGCACTGCTGTGAGCAAACCAGCAGAAAAATCATAGAAAAAACAATTGTCTGCGTTTTTGCATTTCCTTTGAAGAATTTTGTTATTAGTTCTAAATATATTGGCAGTAGGAAAAAGGTTGTTTGAGTGACAGTCCAGAATTATCCAATCAACTAAAGGTTCACTTTCCAATTGGCCGTGGGAAGGTGGTGCACCTCGAGGTTGGACGTGTTGGGTGACCAATGGAAGGAGCGTGGGGGCGGGCTGTTTCTTTTGGCAGGCGATCATGTGATGAAACCTCCATGGATACATCCAACCAGAGCTGGTAACTGTTATAAATCTCATCATCAAGAAACTACTTATGAAATAATGCTGGATGGCCAGCTGGTGGCGCCATCCAAGGAGTATAAATACTCGGGCGTGGGCCCCAGCTTTCCAGGGACATTTTGTAAGACAAGGAGCTAGTGAAATACAACTAGACCTCCATGTTCTGAAACAAGTTGATTAAAGCCTTGCTTTATACTCAAACCAAGTGCGTAGTGAGTTTTATTATGTCAGTAACCATTTCCCAATAAAATCAGGCACCCAGTTTTACTACTCCTCCCAGAAAAGAAATGTAAATGCTATTTAGGAACATTGGAACAGGAGCAGGCCGTTCAGCCCCTCAACCTGTTCCATCATTCATTTAGATCATGGCTGATCTGAATCTCAACTCCATTTACCCACCATGGTTTCGTAACCCTTAATACCGTCGCCTAACAAAAATTCAGCAAACTCAGCAGTTAAGTAGCAAACCAGCATCTGCCCTATGCCAGGTTGTAAATGTATAAAACTAAGCAAAATATTTATTGAATATAACAGACAGGAAAGACAGCAGTGCTAGGAGGTTATAAAACCTTTTAGTGCACAGTTGATAATGCCATGCTTTACGTACACACACTAAACTGGGCAGCAATTCTCTTTTTATTCATCACCATTGTATGTTGTGTAAAAATGTTTAACACATTATCGGCCACTCGATTAGACCATAAGGTTTTTGGTTCAAATCCCTGCTCCAGAATTTGAGCACATGATCCAAGATAGCCCGTTGTGCAGTTCTGAGAGAGTGCTGCATTCTTGGAGGTACTATCATTTGGATAACACATTAAATTAGGGCCATCTCTTCCTGTTCCAGTGGATGTTCAAGATCGCATGGTTCTATTGGAAGAAGAGCAGGGAGTTCTCCCTGGTCGCCATTCCACCCGCAACCAACCAGCACCACCAAAATCAGACTATCTGCTTGTTGTATCCGTGTGTTAATAGAGACACGGAAGGCAGGAGTAGGTTTCACAGGTGTTTACTGAACAAAGTCTGGAGGTGAACTAATAGATACAAGACAATATACAGGCTTATATAGCCCGAGTGGCCATTACCGGCATTACAGTACACAGGGGGCTCTTAAAGGCACATACACCACAATTCCTCCCCTTTTAGACAACTAGTACATAATATTTTAAGTAATCATTAATTAACATGTTACAAGAACAATAATCTACACATTGCTGCAGTTAATCAATTATAAGTCAGTCTCTCTGGAGGCTTCCTGACTCGGTCCGGATAACGCCTCGGTGGTGTAGTAGTTTCTGGTGGTGTAGTAGGTTCTTTTGGTAAGGCTGATTCGGCTTGAATGCCAGTGTTGGGTTCATCTTGTTCCAGTATCACCGGATCGGAGGTAGATACTATGGGTATCTCTACTTCATCATTAGGCGTATAGAGTTGTGGTGTAGGTTGTCCCTTTTCGGATGACTCTATGATCTGGTCAGCATGGCGCCTTATTATGCTTTCTCCAATGTCCACGGTATACATCAGCGGTCCTAGTCGTGTGCAAATAGTTCCAGGCTGCCATTTCTCGGTACGGTAGTCCCGGGCCAAAACTTGTTGACCTATCTGGAAGGTTCTAGTTGGCCTTTCATTCATGCCTTGAAATTGCCGGTTCTCCACGTCCCTTCTGATGTTTGGCTTGATCAAATCCAGCTGGCATCTTAGGTTTCTATTGAAGAACATCATGGCAGGAGTTTGGTTTGTAACCACATGTGTTGCATTCCTGTATGCAAACAAGAAGTTATCTACCTTATGCTGAAGTTTTATGTCTTCATTACCCATGGCCTTTATGGCCTTCTTGAAGGTCTGGACAAACCTTTCAGCCAATCCATTGGTGGCGGGATGGTATGGGGCGGACGTGTAGTGCTTAACCCCATTGTTTTTTAAGAACTTCCTGAATTCTTCGGACACAAATTGTGGTCCATTATCAGAACAGATCTGTTCAGGCAGCCCATTCCTGGCAAATATGGTCCTTAATACTGTGATGGTTTTTTCCGTGGTGGTGGAGGACATCTTTATTACCTCCGGCCACTTGGAGTGTGCATCAACGGTGATTAAGAACATTGAGTCCATAAATGGACCAGCAAAGTCGATGTGTACCCTTTGCCATGGAGATGAGGGCCACTCCCATGGATGTAGAGGGGCTTGTGGTGGGGCGTTTTGGACCTTCTGGCATCCTAGGCAGCTCTTGGTCATTTCTTCGATGTCTCCATCGATACCTGGCCACCACACAAACGCTCTGGCTAGGTTCTTCATTTTCACTCCACCCAGATGCCCCTCGTGAAGCTCCTTTAGCACTTTATCCTGGAGTTTAGGTGGAATCACCACTCTGGATCCACACATCAAGGTTCCTCGGCACACTGACAGTTGTTCTCTTCTTTGCGAGAATGCTGGCAACAGTGGTTCGCCATGTGCTGGCCATCCCTTCACCGTTAAATCGTAGACTCGTGAGAGAGTCGGGTCATTTCTCGTTTCCTTTTCAATGGCAGAATTTGTTACTGGTAGACATTCCACTATGGTTGAGTGGAACATCTCCACTGGGTCTACTGTAGGTGCCTCTTCTACCGTTGGCAACGGTAGGCGCGATAAACCGTCAGCATTCCCATGCTGTTTTGATCCTTTGTATTCTATGTCATATTGGTGTGCCCCTAGGAAAAGGGACCACCTCTGTAGCCTTTGCGCTGTCATAATGGGAACACCCTTTTTAGGGTTGAATATGGAGACGAGGGGTTGATGGTCAGTCAACAAGGTAAATTTTTGTCCGTGTAGGTAATGGTTGAATTTCTTCACTCCCCATACCAGGCTGAGTGCTTCCCTGTCGATCTGGGCATAGTTACGCTCAGCTGAGTTCAATGAGCGTGACGCAAAAGCTATCGGCTGCTTCGAGCCATCAGGGAATCTATGCGATAATACCGCTCCTACGCCGTAAGGGGATGCATCGCATGCCAGTCTGATTGGCAGTGGTGGGTTGTAATGAGCCAAAACTTCCTTGGACGTGATCAAGCCTTTGCATTTATGGAAGGCACGTTTACAGTCTTCGCTCCATTTCCAAATTACTCCCGTTTGTAGCAGTTCGTTAAGAGGGTGCAGAAGAGTTGACAAGTTCGGTAAAAATTTATGATAGTAATTTATTAATCCCAGGAATGACCTTAATTGTGAGACATTTTCAGGTGCTGGGGCTTTTATGACCGCTTCAATTTTTTCAGGTGACTTATGCAACCCTTCCTTGTTAATTATGTGGCCACAATATGATATTTGTTTCTGGAAAAATTCGCACTTGGGGCGATTTGCTCGTAGGCCCCGTTCTCTCAGCCTAGTGAGCACCTGCTCCAAATTGGCAAGGTGCTCGTTGTCGTTTTCTCCTGTTACAAGGATGTCGTCTAGGTAGCATTGAGTCCCCGGAATCCCTTGGAGGACTTGCTCCATAGCTCTTTGCCAGATAGCTGGAGCTGATGCTACTCCGAAAACCAGTCGATTGTACTGGTACAGGCCTTTGTGTGTATTTATCGTGAGATACTTTTTAGAGGCCTCTTCAACCTCCATCTGTAGATATGCCTGTGCCAAGTCAATTTTGGTGAAACATTTCCCTCCGGATAGTGAGGCGAAAATATCTTCTATCCTCGGAAGAGGATACTGTACCGTGTGAAGGACCGGGTTTACAGTCACCTTGAAGTCCCCACAGATGCAAATTTTTCTCTGTTCTTCAGATTTATCATTATTCAACGTTTTCTTCATGACCGGGACGATGGGTGTTGCCCACTCGCTCCAATCTATCTTGGATAATATGCCTGCCTTTTCCAAATTCTCCAGCTCTGCCTCGACTGCTGGATGAATTGCGTATGGCACTGGCCTTGCCTTAAAAAACTTGGGAATTGCCGCATCTTCCACTTTTATTGAGGCGGTGATGCCTTTCAAGGTTCCTAGTTTCTGCCAAGATGTCTTTTAATCGTTCAGGTATGACGTCATCATCATTTTTTTTCTTACTGGTCACCGTCAGTGCCTGAATGGAGTGCCAGTCTAAACGTATCTTCCTGATCCATTCACGTCCCAACAGCGGTGGACCACCATCTTGCAGAACGTATAAATACAACTTCTGTATTTCCTTGCCGTTGTATACAACAGGCACCCTTATTTTCCCTTTGGGGTATACTTTCTGCCCCGTATATGTTTTCAAAATAATGGATGTGTCTTTCAAAGGTATATGCGGAAATAGCCGCTCGTAATCCCGTCGACTTTTGACGGTCAGAGCTGATCCTGTATCTAGCTCCATTTTAACTGGAGACCCCGCTATCGTGAGGGCAACCCAAATGGTCTGGTAATCTTCTTTGGCAATTACATTATGTAATTTGAGACAGCTTAGTCTCTTGTTTCCGGAGCCGCTATCGCTCTTCTGGTCTTCGGAGCTACTGTCCGTCATCATTTGTACCTTTCTGTACTTTTCTTTATTGATTTTTTTCCTGTCCGTGGATTTTTTGTGTCCAGATCGGCATACACGTGCAATGTGTCCAATCTTTCCGCATTGCCTGCATGCTTTGTCCTTGAACCAGCAGTCCCTCTGGTCATGGGTGGATCTGCCGCAGCGATAACATCTCTCGAAACCCTGTGTCATTTCATGGGTGCCGAAGTCCTGTGTCTTTTGCTGTATCTCTGCAGCTCCTCTTGCAGCTGCTTCGTATGATACAGCCATACTGAAAGCCTTGTCCAGTGTCAAATCTTTCTCAGAAAGTAGACTTTCCTGTGTTCCTTCACTTAGGAGACCGCAGACGAATTTGTCTCGAAGATAATCTGCCAGTCCTGCCCCAAATTGGCAGTGCTTTGATAGCTTCCTTAATTCGGTGAGGTAATCAGCGTTACTTTCATTCTTGTGCTGATTCCTCTTGAAGAATTTGAATCGTTCCGCTATCAGCAGCGGTGTTGGGTTTAAGTGCTCCTTTAGAGTATCAACAATCTCCTTAAAATTCTTGTCCTTCGGTTTGGCTGGAGTAATTAAATTTCGTAACAGCCCGTATGTCCTTGCGCCCATTAGATTTAGAAGTACTGATGCCTTTTTATCATTTTCTATTCCATTTGCTGTGCAATATACCTCCACTCTTTCTACATATGTGGTCCAATCCTCTATATCATTATCGAAAGCATTAATATTGCCAGCCTTAGGCATCCTGGAAAAAAATGGCGCTTCCCGCGCTTTCCTTTCTTCCCTGCAGAAAAAAATGGCGCTTCCCGCGCTTTCCCGCCGCTGCTGCTGCTGACAACGCTGTTTTCCGCGGTTTTTATTTGCAGGTGGAGACTCGTTCCCGCCGGACTCTCTGGGACTTTTCCCCCCCTCTGCTTGGTCCGAACGCCGACCTGCTTTGCAGCGCCGGCCGTCTCCCGAGTGCTCCCCCCCTCTGTCTCTGTTTGCCTCCGCCTTCGATGCTCGGCCCCGCTGCAGAGCCAGCCGATGGAGCCCCAGCCTGCCGCTCAGGAAGGATTATTGCAGTACCTGCCACCAGCTCGGCTAGCTGGTGAAACCACAGTTTTTCATTTTTTATTTTTATTTCTTGCTTTTCTTCGACTTTCGTCTGAGGAATCGATCTCCTTGAGGTGCTGCCGAATTGCAGGTAAGTCCATTTCTGATTCATCGCCACTGTTGTATCCATGTGTTAATAGAGACACGGAAGGCAGGAGTAGGTTTCACAGGTGTTTACTGAACAAAGTCTGGAGGTGAACTAACAGATACAAGACAATATACAGGCTTATATAGCCCGAGTGGCCATTACCGGCATTACAGTACACAGGGGGCTCTTAAAGGCACATACACCACACTGCTCATTCAACTCATTGGCCTAGAAATTCCGTTCCCTACGGGTGTGTACGCGCTGTGTACTCACCCGTAGGGCCAACGGAAGTGCCGGTTTTAGGCATGCACTGCGCATGCGCTGGAAACCTGAACTTCCGTTCTGTGAAGAAAGGGCTTCACCGGTCAAACGCCTGCGCCGGAGAGGCAGCACGTACGGCTGAAACTTCCGTTTTTTTCAGCAGTTGCTTCAGTCCAGGTAAGTCTGAAACAGCTGCATCTGGAAAAGCAGGCGCAAGGCCTGCTTTTAACAAGGTAAGAGGTGAAGAAAGAAAAAGAAAAAAAAATGTCAACTGATTTATCATTTTAAAATACTTTAAAGAAAGGTAAGTTTATTTTTAGCCCCGTTAAAAACTTTAATAATTTTTTTCAAAAATTTAAATTTTTGTTTAAAATAGTTAATTTATGCAATTTATAGTCATTTTAAAAATGTGATGTTTTTTAACATTTATTTGAAGTTTTACTTATGTTTTGGGGCTGATCTCTATTCATAGATTTGACAGGTCTTCCTGTCAAATCTATAAATGGAGATTCCCTGCTCTGATTGGCTCCCCATGGCCCACGTGATCCCAGGGACGCTGCGAACTACCTGCGCCCCTGGGATACGCGGGCCCTGCACACCGGCAGTTTGAAAAGGCACAGCAACGGAATTCTGCGCCTCCCGGGAGCCCTCCGGTCCAGGCGGAGATTTTTCCAAATCGCAGCCTTCCGCCCGCGGGAGGGCTGTGAATGGAATTTCGGGCCAATATTGTTGTTCGTTAGATCTTATTGTGCACAAAGTGGCTGTCATGTTTGCCTACATAACAATCGTTCCTGCTTCAAAGTAATTAATCGTCTGAGAACCATACTGAGATGTTCGCTTTCCAATTGGCCATGGGAAGGCGGGGTACCACGAGGAGGTGCGTGTTGAGCGACCAATGGCAGGAGCGCGGGGGGGCGGGGCAGTTGGAAGCAGGCGGTCATGTGATGATACCCCCAGGAATACGTTCAACCAGAGTTGGCAAACCTCACCCTAATCCCCACCTCCAGGGACTGTGCAGATATCTCTGATTACAAACCGACTCTTTCAGCTGGAGCTCAAGGTGTATGGTGCCACGAGGTTTGATGAGGATAAAAATTAACTTGAAAAATTATTTGATTGCAGACAAGGGTGTTCCTTCCCTAAGGAATGTGTCACAACTGTAGTAAAAAAATATAATTCACACGCTGCCCTATTTTTAACTCTCTGTGACATTAATGTTGTGTGTTATTCTTGCGTCTCCTGATTGAAAAATGAAGCCGATTATATACAAAGATTGTATTTTGTCCTTACATTGACTGACTTGAAATAGTGTGAAGGATCACAGTGCTGTAGACTGCTTTCCCAGTTGCTCTCCAGCAGATGTGGGATGATTCAGTCAGGCTCTCCCCATTCATTGTCCCACCAATGTACCTCAGATAAGTCACAATAAAAAAACTTTCTTGTATGAATATGAAGTTTTTAATTTTTAATTTGCTACCACATGGAGTGTTTGAGGCGAATAGCATAGATGCATTTAAGGGGAATCTAGATAAGTACACGAGGGAGAAAGGAATAAAGGTTATGCTGATAGAGTTAGATGGAGTAGGGTGGAAGGAGGCTCATATGGAGCATTAACTCCGGCATAGAACTGTTGGACCGAATGGCCTGTTTCTGTGCTATAAATTCTATGTAATTTTCTTCAAGATAAAAGTGGTCAAAAATTGGAGATTTTCTCATTCATATCAGGCACATGTACCTCATCTTTAGCTCCAGAATTTCTTGACCTCAGCCATGTTGCTATGGACTGTGGCCTTATGGACATAATTTGCTTCCAATGGGAACTGGTCACTTGGAGCCATGCTAACACATCTCCTTGCACCAAGCTGTAGAATCACAGAAATCTCTGTAGCAGGCCATTCTGCCCATCGGGTCTGCGCCAGTGTTACTCCAACCACTGCTGCCACCTACTCGCCCCACTTCCTTGCTCTTTCCCTGAACCCTTTAATACCTTTCTTCACGTGTATATCTCATTCCTTCTTAAATGTTCTGATTGGCTTACCCTCCGCAGGTAAAGCATTCCACATCCTAATAAATCATTGCAAGAAAATAATTTCTTCAATCATCTCCTTCTCCGTTCTGCCCCCGTGTTACCAATTCACCAACTAGTGGAAATAATCGCTCACTATTTACTGTTTCAAACTCTTTGAACACTCTTGTATCAACATCCATCTCTAGAAATTGGAGCTGAATTAAGAAAGTCATACCATTTCTAAATGGGATACTTGGGGACCCAAAACACAATCAGGATACATAACCCTTATGATTGAACATATGCTTTCCTCTCTTCCATAATTTTCATCCCTTTTTTTTAGAGCTGCCTGATCAAAAAGACAGACAGAAAATGAGGCTACCCCTGGAATAGTACGGAATGGGCACTAAACACCACAAAACATGTTTTCAATACTGTTTGTTCAATTAGCTAGTAGTGAAGTTCCTGACCTTAGATATTATAACATGGTGATACCAATGGCTTTTTGTGTGTATAGTAATCTGGGATGTAATGTTTAAGTTATCCACCAGATGGAGCCAAATATTAAGGGTTCACATTCACAAGTATTTAAGGTAATGGGTCATGTATTCAATGTCCTGGTACACTCGTTTATACGGTAATGTGGCATTGCATTATGGGTATGACTCAGAGGTTGATCCTCCATCTTGGCTCGTGCAGTAAGAATTATGTGCCTGGCTTCCAGCTTGGCGACGAGGATAGACAGATCACATCTTGACGAAGAAGAAAAAAAGAAAAGGAACACTGAATAACGGATCCTGGCTGCTACGATAGGAAAGATCTCTGCTTTTGATGTTCAGACGCAGACCTGGGATGAATACTGCGAGGTGTTGATGCATTTCTTTGAGGCAAATGATATAAATTATGTCGGAAAAAGGAGAGCAGTTTTGCTCACTTCCGTGGGAAGTCAGACGTATAGTTTAATGAGAAACTTATGCAGTCCTGCAAAGCCTGGAGCCAGATCATTTGCTAACTTAGTGGCCTTGCTGAAGGGCCATTTCAATCCCAGACCAAGTGAGATTGTACAGCGTTTCAAATTTAATTCACAGAACAGAAAACCGGGAGAGACTGTATTGGATTATGTAGCGGTGTTGCGAAAATTGGCACACGATTGCAATTACGGCAACAACCTGAAACACATGCTGAGAGATAGGCTAGTTTGCGGGATAATGGATGATCGAATGCAGCGGAGATTATTGCCCGAGACTGGGCTTACGTATGAAAAAGCATTGGAACTTGCTCAAGCCATAGAGACAGTGAACCGAGATGTAAAAGAAATACAAGGTTCAGACTGGGCTACTACAAAGCAAGTTGCAGGTCAGGTGATTATGCATAAGTTAAACATGCATCAGAAACCACAACGTGAGCATGTAAAGGCATGTTATAGATGCAATGGCGATCACCTGGTGCGGGAATGCAGATTTCTGGAGGAAAAGTGCCACAAGTGTGGGAAAAAAGGACACGTAAAACGTGCATGCAGGGCAAAAGCAATCATGGAGGAATACAAACCAAAAGGGGGAGAAAAGCAAAACCTAGGAAGAGAAGTGAAAAAACAGGGAGCACATCACATCAGCGGAGAAGCTGAGAAAGAAGACGGCATGTTCATAATGCATAGTATGGTAGAGAACATTCCAAAAGTGGATCCTATCACTTTGCAACTGACAGTAAATGATTCTACGGTCAACTTTGAAGTGGATACAGGATGCGGGGTGACCATAATGAACAGGGAGGAGTACTCAAAATTGTGGAACCGTGCAAAAGTTCCAGAGTTAAAGTCTTGTTCTATGCAGCTTAAAACATATACCGGTGAACGAGTGGCGACATTGGGTACAGCTACTGTAACTGTGCAACACAGGGACACCGTGGTTGTAGTTGTAGTATCGGGTTCCGGACCAAACCTGTTAGGTCGGGGCTGGATACAAGAACCTAAATTAGATTGGGGCGCAATAAATCAAATAGAGGGAGGCAAAGAGTTGTCTTTGCAAGAAGTGTTCATTGAACATGAGAACGTGTTCAAGGAAGAACTTGGCACATTTAATGGCCCCCCAGCTAAGATTTATGTAGACAAGGAGGCACTGCCAAATTTTTTTAAACAACGACCTGTGCCTTATGCCATGAAGCTGAAGGTAGAGGCTGAGCTTGACCGTCTTTTGAGAGAGAACATACTGGAACCCGTGAAATGTTTAGAATGGGCAGCTCCCATTGTACCTGTTTTAAAACCGTACAATTCGGTAAGACTCTGTGGAGATTATCAATTGACAGTAAATAGGGTGTCTAAACTAGAACAGTATCCTATTCCCAAAACAGAGGATCTCTTTGCAAACCTGGCTGGAGGGAAGAAATTCACAAAGCTGGATATGAGTCATGCATACTTGCAGATTGCACTAGATGAGGAATCCAAGAAGTATGTAACCATAAATACACACAAGGGTTTGTTTACCTATAACCGCTTACCATTCGGTGTCTCATCTAGTCCAGCTATTTTCCAGAGGACTATCGAGGGTGTACTGCAAGGGATCCCACATGTTTCAATCTATCTGGATGACATTCTGGTGATGGGAAGAACCGACCAGGAGCATCTGAGCACTCTGAGAGAGGTACTACAAAGATTGGATATGGCTGGGTTATGGCTCAAGAGGAGTAAGTGCACTTTCCTGGGGAATGAGGCCGTGTTCCTGGGACACAGAGTGGATGCCACCAGGCTCCACCCAATCAAGGAGAAGGTACAAGCACTGCAGGAGGCCCCAGCTCCTACCAATGTGACTGAGTTAAAAGCTTACCTGGGACTGCTAAACTATTATAACAGATTTTTACCAAACTTGGCAACAGTGTTAGCACCTCTTCACAAACTTCTGCGCAAGGAGACACAGTGGCAGTGGTAAGAGGAACAGAGGGTTTCATTTGAACAGTCCAAGAAACTGATGCTGTCCTCGGATGTGCTGGTTCACTACAATGCAGAGAAAGACATCATTCTCTCTTGTGATGCTTCACCTTACGGGGTGGGGGTGGTTCTTTCACACAGCTTGGAAGATGGAACAGAAAGACCGATAGTGTTTATGTCTCGAACGCTGACACCAGCGGAAAAAACTATTCCCAGTTAGATAAAGAGGGGTTAGCAGTAATGTTTGGGTTACAGAGGTTTCACAAGTACATATATGGCAGGAAATTCACCATATGCACCGATCATAAACCTCTTCTATCTCTTTTTAATGAAATGAAAGCAGTACCACAGATGGTGTCACCCCGGGTACAGAGGTGGGCAGTGACGTTGAGGGCATATGAGTATGTCATCATTTACAAGGCGGGCAAGTACCCTGGGAACGCAGATGCCTTGAGCCGTCTTCCATTGCCAGGTTCACCTATCCGTGCAGCTCCAGAGGACAGACTTTTGAAGTTGGAGGACACGGACGCGGCAATTGTGACCGCAGAACAAGTAAGGACATGGACCGGTAAAGATCCAGTACTGTCTAGAGTCCGAGAATATGTGATGAGGGGTTGGCCACAGCATCCGGAAGGGACTGATTTCATACCTTTCAGTGTCAGGAAGACAGAGCTGGGTGTGCAGGATGGTTGCGTGTTGTGGGGAGCACGAGTGATTATTCCACGGCCAGCATGACAGTCTATCCTAGGGCAACTACATCAGTGTCATCCTGGAGTTTTGCGTATGAAAGCCTTGGCAAGGAGTTACTTGTGGTGGCCAAAGCTAGATGAGGAGATAGAAAATCTAGTCAAGACATGCAGCACTTGTCAAGTACACAGGAAGGCACCAGCAGCGGCTCCTCTCCACCCCTGGGAGTGGCCGGATAAACCATGGAGAAGATTACATGTAGATTATGCGGGTCCATTCATGGGAAAGATGTTCCTCATAATCATTGATGCCCATTCCAAATGGATGGATGTTTATCCTGTAAATTCTGCTTCATCTACAGTTACTATAGACTGCCTGCGTAGGAGTTTTAGTAATCAAGGGCTACCGGAGATCGTAGTAAGTGACAATGCCACGTGTTTTGTGAGTACAGAAACAAAAGAATTCATGAGAAACAATGGCATAGTGCACGTGACCTCAGCTCCATATCATCCGTCTTCAAATTGACTTGCGGAGAGAGCCGTACAAACATTTAAGGAGATGATGAAAAAAAGTGCAGAAGGGAGTTTGGCAGCCAAGGTGTCACGAGTTCTGTTCAGCTACAGAATAACACCTCAATCTACCACAGGACTCTCTCCTGCTGAGCTGTTGTTAGGACGTCGACTATGCTCCACTCTTGACCTGGTTCACCCAGACCTAAAAAGGAAGGTGGAAAACCGACAAATCAAACAAAAGGAGAACCATGACAGAAGGACAAAGAGCCGCAGTTTTGGAGAAGGAGATGCGGTCCTTACCAGGAATTTCAGTTATGGTCCAAAATGGATTCCTGGCATCATAGACTCAATGACCGGTCCAGTATCATACACGGTCATGATGGGAACTGGTCAGGTAGTACGCAGACATGTAGATCAGATACTGACCAGACAAGGGGAAATCGAAATGGAGGTTCCAGAGGAGATGTCGGAGGACAAGTTGGCCCCCAGTTATCCAAATGCATTGGTGGTACCACCACCACGAACAGAGCCAGTTCCACCTGGACCCCTTCGTCAAGAAGAAACCATCGTAGCAGAGTCAGATACTCTGAGTACTGCTCAGGAGCAGCAGGTGGCTCTACCACAACCAAGCAGGGACTTGACTGTAAGACGTTCACCAAGGCCTCACAAGCCGCCAGAGAGATTGATAATGACCTGCTAGATTCATTCAGTATGGACTATCGTTAAAGGAGTTTCCTTATGGGACTCTTTAAGAATGTTGTTAAGAAATTAATGTTCAACTTAAGAGGGGAGGGATATAGTAATCTGGGATGTAATGTTTAAGTTATCCACCAGATGGAGCCAAATATTAAGGGTTCACATTCACCAGTATTTAAGGTAATGGGTCATGTATTCAATGTCCTGGTACACCAGTTTATATGGTAATGTGGCATTGCATTATGGGTATGACTCAGAGGTTGATCCTCCATCTTGGCTCGTGCAGTAAGAATTATGTGCCTGGCTTCCAGCTTGTACGAGCTATGTCTCTTTGCTACACCGTGTAAATAAACAGTTGGGTTTTGTTCCTAATATCTTGCTTCTCTCGGTTTCTGACCTTACCACTCGGATATCACAGTCTGTTAAGTGGTCTCTTTGAGGCCGGAAGCTACATCTTACAGAGGCAGAGGTCAAATGGAAGAGGTGATGAGAAGGTGGACCTCCAGCTTCAGGTCCACCATAACTCAACTCAACTCAAGACTCTATGGAGAATCTTGCACTCCAAGAGCCTGTGAAGATGTTGGGCTTGCAGATGTAGCAGGGGACATCACAGTGTTGGAGCATGGAACTTAAAGTTGGTTGCTGTGCGTATCTTTGGCATCACTTCTTGAAATTTCTTTGAAAACTATTAACCACACGTAATTTCAGCTAAAGCTATATTAAGGAAAAATCATTTATTTGACATATAACAGTATAAATATAATGTTTAACCTTTATTATTATCTTCAGTTCATAAAGTTCTGTAAACAAAAATGTAGTTTAATATCATGTGCAGCAGTATTTAAAAACAGACCCTCCCCAAAGGTAGGCCCTGGAGCGGCAGCAGTGCGGACCTGTGTGGGAAGCAGCGGTGGCGGCAGTATTTAAAAGCGACCCCGAGGCAGCAGAGCAGCAGGTAGGCTTACTAATCTCCAATCTCAGCTGCGAGAGCGGGAGAGAGAAGTAAAAAGCAATCGAACTGTGACGTCACCAGAAAGCAGGTAAGTGATTGGTTGGTGAGCATTTCTCTCTTTCTTCTTTTTTACAAGCTTAAATTTTATGTTCTGTAGTTTCTAGGGTCTCTGTGGTGTAGCGGGGACAGTTGGTAAACAAGGGCCATTGAGTATATCATTTAATTGGTGGTATTGATTTGATTTAATTTGAATTAATTAAAGGGTAAGTCATGGCAGGACAGCCCGGCCCCGTGGTATGCTCCTCCTGCGCTATGTGGGGACTCAGGGACACAGGACCATGTGTGCGGGAAGTGTATTCAGCTGCAGCTACTGACAGACCGCATTGCGGTGCTGGAGCTGCGGGTGGATGCATACTGGAGCATTCATGAGGCTGAGGACGTCGTGGATAGCACGTTTAACCAGTTGGTCACACCGCAGGTAAAGGTTGCAAAGGCAGAAAGGGAATGGGTGACCGCCAGGCAGAGTAATAGGCGCAGGCAGGTAGTGCAAGAGTCCCCTGGGGTCATCCCCCTCTCAAACAGATATACCGCGTTGGATACTGTTGGGGGGATGGCTTATCAAAGGAAGGCAGCAGCAGCCAACTTCCTGGCACCAGGGGTGGCTTTGCTGCACAGGACGGGAGGAAAAAGAGGGGTAGAGCTGTAGTAAAAGGGGATTCTATTGTAAGGGGAATAGGTAGGCGTTTCTGCGGCCACAAACGAGTCTCCAGGATGGTGTGTTGCCTCCCTGGTGCAAGGGTCAAGGATGTCTCAGAGCAGCTGCAGAACATTTTGGAAGGGGAGGATGAACAACCAGTTGTCATGGTGCATGTAGGTACCAACGATATAGGTAAAAAATGGGATGAGGTCCTAAAAGCTGAATATAGGGAGTTAGGAGGTAAATTTAAAAATAGGACCTCAAAGGTAGTAATCTCAGGATTGCTACCAGTGCCACGTGCTAGTCAGAGTAGAAATTGAAGGATATTTCAGATGAATACGTGGCTAGAGGAATGGTGCGAGGGGGAGGGATTCAAATTCCTGGGACATTGCAACCGGTTCTGGGGGAGGTGGGACCAGTTCAAACTGGATGGTTTGCACCTGGGCAGGGCCGGGACCAATGTCCTAGGGGGAGTGTTTGCTAGTGCTCTGGGGGAGGGTTTAAACTAAAATGGCAGGGGGTTGGGAACCTGAGCAGGGAGACAGAGGAAAGAGAAACAAGGATAAAAGCAAAAGATAGGAAGGAGAAAAACAAAAGTGGCAGTCAGAGAAATCAACGGTTTAAATCAAACATGGCCACAGTAAATAATAACTCTAATAGGTCTAAGAGAGTTAAAAAAAACAAGCCTGAAGGCCTTGTGTCTTAATGCGAGGAGCATTCGTAATAAGGTGGATGAATTAGCTGTGCAAATAGAGGTAAACGAATATGATTTGATTGGGATTACGGAAACATGGCTCCGGGGTGCCCAAGGCTAGGAACTCAACATCCAGGGGTATTCAATATTCAGGAAAGATAGGCACAAAGGAAAGGGAGGTGGGGTAGCATTGCTGGTTATAGAAGGGATTAACACAATTGTAAGGAAGGATATTAGCTCTGATGATGTGGAATCCGTATGGGTAGAACTGAGAAATACCAAGGGGCAGAAAATGTTAGTGGGAGTGGTATATAGACCTCCAAACAGTAATGCGGAGGTTGGGGATGGCATTAAAAGGGAAATTAGAGAAGCGTGCAATAAGGGCACAGCAGTCATCATGGGTGATTTTAATCTACATATAGATTGGGCTAACCAAATTAGTAACAATACTGTGGAGGAGGAATTCCTGGAGTGTTTACGGGATGGTTTCCTGGACCAACATGTTGAGGAACCAATCAGAGATCAGGCCATCTTAGACTGGGTATTATGTAACGAGAAAGGATTAATTAGCAATCTTGTTGTACGAGGTCCCTTGGGTCGGAGCGATCATAATATGGTCGAATTCTTCATTAAGATGGAGAATGAAATAGTTGACTCAGAGACTAGGGTCCTCAATTTAAATAAAGGAAACTACGATGGCCTGAGGTGCAAGTTGGATAGGATTGATTGGGGAATGTCACTCAAAGGGTTGACGGTGGATAGGCAATGGCAAACATTCAAAGACCGCATGGATGAACTACAGAATTTGTTCGTCCCAGTTTGGCATAAAAATAAAACAAAAAAGGTGACTCAACTGTGGCTAACAAGGGAAATTAGGGATAGCATAAGATCCAAGAAGAGGACATATAAATTGGCCAGAAAAAGCAGTAAACCTGAGGATTGGGAGCAGTTTAGGATTCAACAAAGGAGGACAAAGGGATTAATTAAGAAGGGGAAAATTGAATATGAGAGTAAGCTTGCAGGGAACATGAAAATTGACTGTAAAAGCTTTTATAGATATGTGAAGAGGAAAAGATTGGTGAAGTCAAGCGTAGGTCCCTTGCAGTCAGAATCAGGGGAATTTATAATGGGGAACAAAGAAATGGCAGACCAATTAAATACGTATTTTGGTTCTGTCTTCACAAAGGAGGACACAGATAACCTCCCAGAGATGTCGGGGAACATAGGGTCTGATGAAAGGGAGGAACTGAAAGAAATCAGTATTTGTAGGGAAATGGTGTTAGGGAAATTGATGGCATTGAAGGCCGATAAATCCCCAGGGCCTGATAATCTACATCCTAGGGTACTTAAGGAAGTGGCCCTAGAAATAGTAGATGCATTGCTGATCATCTTCCAACATTCGATGGAATCTGGAACAGTACCCATGGATTGGAGGGTAGCTAATGTTACCCCACTATTCAAAAAAGGTGGTAGAGAGAAAACGAGGAATTATAGACCGGTAAGCCTGACATCGGTAGTGGGGAAAATGCTAGAGTCCATTATAAAAGATGTAATAGCAGAGCACTTGGAAAACAGTGACAGGATCGGACAAAGTCAATATGGATTTACAAAAGGTAAATCATGCTTGACTAATCTACTGGAATTTTTTGAGGATGTAACTGGTAAAATAGATAAGGGAGAACCAGTGGATGTGGTATATTTGGACTTTCAGAAGGCTTTTGATAAGGTCCCGCATAAGAGATTAGCATGTAAAGTTAAGGCACATGGGATTGGGGGCGAGGTATTGACTTGGATAGAGAACTGGTTGGCAGACAGAAAGCAAAGAGTTGGAATAAATGGGTCTTTTTCCAAGTGGCAGGCAGTGACTAGTGGGGTACCGCAGGGATCGGTCCTTGGACCCCAGCTATTCACAATATATTAATGATCTAGACAAGGGAACTAGATGTAATATCTCCAAATTTGCAGACGACACAAAGCTGGGTGGGCGTGTGTGCTGTGAGGAGAATGCCGAGAAACTCCACGATGATTTGGGCAGGTTGGGTGATTGGGCAAAAGCATGGCAGGTACAATATAACGTGGATAAATGTGAGGTTATCCACTTTGGTGGCAAAAACAGGAAAGCAGATTATTATCTGAATGGCAATAGATTGGGAGAAGGAGAAGTGCAACGAGACCTGGGTGTCCTTGTGCACCAGTCGCTGAAGGTAAACATGCAGGTGCAGCAGGCGGCTAAGAAGGCAAATGGTATGTTGGCCTTCGTAGCGAGAGGGTTTGAGTACAGGAACAAGGATGTCTTGCTGCAGTTGTACAGGACCTTGGTGAGACCACATCTTGAGTATTGTGTGCAGTTTTGGTCGCCTTATCTGAGGAAGGATGTTCTTGCCATGGAAGGAGTTCAGCGAAGATTCACCAGGCTGATGCCTGGGATGTCAGGAATGACGTATGAGGAGAGATTGGGACGATTGGGCTTATACTCACTGGAGTTTAGAATAATGAGAGGGGATTTTATTGAAACTTATAAAATTCTGACAGGACTGGACAGACTAGATGCAGGAAGGATGTTCCCGATGGTCGGGGAGTCCAGAACCAGGGGTCACAGTCTAAGGATAAGGGGTAAGCCATTTAGGACAGAAATGAGGAGGAATTTCTTCACCCAGAGAGTGGTGAACCTGTGGAATTCTCTACCACAGAAGGCAGTAGAAGCCAATTCATTAAATATATTCAAGAAGGAGTTGGATATATTTCTTAAGGCCAAAGGGATCAAGGGATATGGGGAGAAAGCAGGGACTGGGTTGTTCTGGACCGATGGACTATTTTATTTGCAGATAGCACCCTCTGGTGGTGGTTATGTGTTAGCAGTGTGTTTGTATGAAACAGTGGTCATTTGACCTTTGTTCCTTTCTTCCTCTGTGAGGTCATTTGACCTTTGTTCCTTTCTTCCTGTGAGTGGTCATTTGACCTTCATACCTTTCTTCCTGTGTAACCCAGGAAGTAGAATCCCAGGAAGTAGAATTCCAGGAAGAACCTGGCAGTAATGGAAGAGTCCATGAGGGTTTCACAATCCAATGTAATCTGATTTCATATGTTAGGCCAAGCGCAATATCTGTGAGTATCTTTGTTTGTTAGCATAATAGCAACGTTGTCAGAGTAGTATTTTGATAGCACTATGTTTATAAAAGGTTAATATTTGATAGTTACAGAAGTGAGTCCAAATGTTAGTTAGTTATACAATTAATCTATTCTACTGTTGTAAATATGTTATATCTTATGTAATATCAAATGTATAGTACTCAGTTTATGTACAAAACATACTTTGTCTTTGTTTACAGTTTCACAAAAATTGTTCAAGTAAAGGCTTCAAACAGCAAACGGCTTCACGAAGAATTATTTTGAATAAGTGTTTAACTTGCTGGATAACTAGGTAGGAGCACATCTAGTGTGGCCAGTACAGTGAAAAGATAGCAATACGGCTAGCTGTGAAGAGCGGAGCAGGAGGAACCCAGTGTAAGCCTTAACCTCGTAGAGCACAGCTACCTCACATCAACATGTCAGAAGATAATAACGATAATGCTTTGCAGCAAGGAGAAGGTAGTTAACAGGCAGTTAAGAGGCTTTTTCCAATTTTTAGACTTCTGCTGCGGGCTTCCCGACATCGGGGAACCCCGCCAGGGTAAGTGAGGCATGCTGTGGGTCTGTTGTTATGTTGGTGTATAGATGACCGCTGCAGAAGTGGTGTGAAGGATGCAATGGGACACTAGTGAGTATCAGAGGTAAAGAAATGTTGGGAAAAGTCATTTTTAACGTGTTTAGATTTTTCTGTAGGTGACAAGCTTTGAAGTGTTTGTGTGGATTCACCTCAATGGGAGAAGTGATAGATCGCTTCTGTTCCCTTACCTGCAGCAGCCATCTGTTTCATCCTAAGGAGAGAGTCACTGGAGAGCCTGGGTGCAAGGGCTCACCTGTGTACAGTGATTGTCAGTGTTTGACAGCACCTCCATGCTGTCAATCACTGTCAATTCATCTGTCAAAAATAAACGTTTCATGTCCCTTTAAGAAAACCGGCAGATGAAGCATCATCAACTGACGTCATCTGACACCGGCTTTCCCTTAATTGGCCAGCAAGCCTGCAGGGCGGGCTTAACAAAGCCAATCAGGGGAAAATAGCGTCTGTGTGTCGGACATCGCTGGGGGCAGGACTAGAACCCGGAAGGCAGCAGTCCCGCCCCCAATGCATCTTAGTAAGTAAAATCCAGCCCAATGACTTTGATCTTTCTGAGGTTGAACTGGAGGAATATAAGATGCATACAAGACGGGACGTTGCACAAGCAATCTTACGGTACAAAACCAAAATACTGTGGATGCTGGAAATCTTCCAACGAGACGACATCAACCTGAAACAATAATCTGATTTTTTTTTTCAATATACACCTATATGTATTCAAATGTATAATCTGCCATCTTATTTTATTTATAGGTAATAGGTAAATTATCTGTTTCTCTCGCCACAGATCCTGCCTGACCGGCTGAGCAATGCTCCCGCTAAGGTGCGCAGGTGCGCAGTAATCTCAAAGGTCACGCACAGGCCGCTCACCAGCTTTTCCATTGTAAATACCGCGCATGCCCAGAAATTTAAAGGGACTGTGCATTAAAAGAAACAGGCCACACGGAACAAAGCGCAGCCGACAGGGAACATTGCTGCTGAGTATTTTCAGCATTTTTTGTTTTTAAGTCGTACAGCACAGTTGAAGGATCAAGAGAGGTGGCAGAGAGATGGAGCTGGGTGTCATTAGAATTTCTCTGGAAGCTGACATCATACAGATGTTGTCAGTGAGGAGCAGCACGTAGATGAGGAAGAGGCAGAGTCAAGGATAGATCTATCTGAGAACAGAAGGGAAAGACCTGTAGGAACCTTCAAATGCCAGCGTTGCAAGTTAATCATTTAGGATGTTAAGAATAAGAAAGAAAGTGAGGTGAAACCAGAAAGGAGAAAGAGAAAGAGGAAGAAGAAAGATAGTTTAAGTTACTTTAGTTTAGTTTAGTTTAGTTGTACAGCAACTTTCACGATCTCGGTACATCCCAAAGCGCTGGTACAGAAGAGTTCAAGAGATATTGTAATTAGATGTATTCCTGTGGAGAGAAGCATTTGAGGGATATATTGAGAAAACGCATAGGCATGGTTGGTCTTTTTTTTTTTAAACGTGTTGGTCCTAATGAGTTTTTCCTTTTTGCTGAAAAACTTATGTTTCACACAGGATCATGTTACTAGAATTGCCCCTTTAATCCTCACTGCCTGAGGAAGCAGGTGAAGGGAGGGTTCCCAAACACTCTTGGCCCTGAAATGGTTTTCGATACTGTGCAGTCCACCAATTATATAATGAGATTGCCTCCTTGCATAAGGACATTCCAATGAGCTGTGCATAGTTCGCTGAGCAGGTTCACTAACTACAACCAGCCACGCTCTTCTGCACAGGTTCAGGTACGTCACCAGTCAGAGTTCTGAATCTCCGCACTGTAGCAGTATTGAAGCAGGGTTTAGGGCAATCCTACTCCAAGGCTGAGTCTTTGCAGGATCATCGTAGCAAGTCTTTAAATGGTGATTAGGTGAGTGGGGCAGAGCCCAGGCTAGGGTAGATCGTACATGGTCTATGGAAGGAGTGGGTCTGATAGTAGGGTTGCCAACTCTGGTTGGGTGTATTCCTGGAAATTTCATCATGGGACCTCCAGCCTCAAAATGTCCCACCCCCCCATGGCCAATTGGAAAGCAAACAGACTTCTTTGTTACCCAGTTGGATCAATCTTGGCTGTTTTTTCCCCATCTCCAATATTTTTACAACGAGTAAATGAAAGTGTTCAAAGAAAATGGAAAAAAACCACTATTGCTTCATTCCCCTAGATGTTTCTCCAGGGTTGCTCGCCGCAGTGACCTGGAGATTAATCTTCAATTCCTGGAGACTCCAGGGCCAAACCTGGAGGGTTGGCAACCCCTAGATGACAGGCCAAATAGCCTTTGTTCCTCCTGTGGTTTCTTCTGCTCCTGTTCAGCTGGTGTTTAGAGGTTGAAAGCAACGTAAGTCAATAGTAGAGTTAAGTATTAACCTTTTCTTCTTACTGTGTGAAAATATCAGTATCATTGACTTGCCTTTTTATTGGAAGCTCGTTAAATGGAATACTATCAGTGCTGCAGTCAGACCAGTTTTCCCAGATTACTAATGCAAATAAAAAGAAACAAAACAGCACAGTCTCTGTGTGGCCTATATTTGTATTTTCCAGAAGGTTCTGTTGTCTGAGTCCTCGTCTCCATTTTTTAAAATTTGTTTATGGGCGTTGCTGGCAAGGCCAGCATTTATTGCCCATCCCTAATTGCCCTTGAGAAGGTGGTGGTGAGCTGCCGCCTTGAACTGCTGCAGTCCGTGTGGTGAAGGTACTCCCACATTGCTGTTAGGTAGGAAGTTCCAGGATTTTGACCCAGCGACGATGAAGGATCAGCGATATACTTCTAAGTCAGGATGGTGTGTGACTTGGAGGAGAACTTGGAGTTGGTGGTGTTCCCATGCACCTGCTGCCCTTGTCTTTCTAGGTGGAAGAGGTCGCGGGTTTGGGAGGTGCTGCCAAAGAAGCCTTGGCGAGTTGCTGCAGTGCATCTTGTAGATGGTACACACTGCAGCCACGGTACGCCGGTGGTGGAGGGAGTGAATGTTTAAGGTGGTGGATGGGGTGCCAATCAAGCGGGCTGCTTTGTCCTGGATGGTGTCGAGCTTCTTGAGTGTTGTTGGAGCTGCACTCATCCAGGCAAGTGGAGAGTATTCCATCACACTCCTTACTTGTGCCTTCTAGATGGTGGAAAGGCTTTGGGGAGTCAGGAGGTGAAACACTCGCCGCAGAATACCTAGCCTCTGACCTGCTCTTGTTGCCACAGTATTTATGTGGCTGGTCCAGTTAAGTTTCTGGTTAATGGTGACCCCCCAGGATGTTGATAGTGGGGGATTCGGCGATGGTAATGCCATTGAATGTCAAGGGGAGGTGGTTAGACTCTCACTTGTTGGAGATAGTCATTGCCTGGCACTTCTGTGGCACGAATGTTGCCTGCCACTTATCAGCCCAAGCCTGAACGTCGTCCAGGACTTGTTGCATGTGGGCATGGACTGCTTCATTATCTGAGGAGTTGTGAATGGCGCTGAACACTGTGCAGTCATCAGCGAACATCCCCATTTCTGACATTATGTTGGAGGGAAGGTCATTGATGAAGCAGCTGAAGACGGTTGGGCCTAGCACACTGCCCTGAGGAACTCCTGCAGCGATGTCCTGGGGCTGTGATGATTGACCTTCAATCACCACAACCATCTTCCTTTGTGCTAGGTATGACTCCAGCCAGTGGAGAGTTTTCCCCCTGATTCCCATTGACTTCAATTTTACTAGGGCTCCTGCATGCCACACTCGGTCAAATGCTGCTTTGATGTCAAGGGCAGTTACTCTCACCTCACCTCTGGAATTCAGCTCCTTTGTCCATGTTTGGACCAAGGCTGTAATGAGGTCGGCAGCCGAATGGTCTTGGCGGAACCTAAACTGAGCATCAGTGAGCAGGTTATTGGTGAGTAGGTATCGCTTGATAGCACTGTCGATGACACCTTCCATCACTTTGCAGTCACTCTCACCTCACCTCTGGAATTCAGCTCCTTTGTCTTCTATAATTGTACAGGATGGCATGTCTTGTGCGGGGTCATTCAGAAAAACAATTGAACTGATTGTTATAAATCTCATCATTCAAGAAACTACTCGTGAAATAACGCTGGACGGCCAGCTGGTGGCACCGTCCAAGGAGTATAAATACTCGGGCGCGGCCCCAGCTTTCCAGGGACATTTTGTAAGACAAGGAACCAGTGAAGTACAACTAGACCTCCATGTTCTGAAACAAGTTGATCAAAGCCTTGCTTTATACTCAAACCAAGTGCGTAGTGAGTTTTATTATGTCACTGAGTATACTTTCCATTTGCACCATTGGAGTAATTGTGCGAGGCTCCTCTCTCAGCACAGAGACGGATAGTGTACGTCACAGAATCAGCCCTATAGCATTAGAGGGAGTGTAGCGAAGGTTCACCAGACTGATTCCTGGGATGGCAGGACTGTCGTATGAGGAGAGATTGGGTCGACTAGGCCTGTATTCACTAGAGTTTAGAAGAATGAAAAGGGACCTCATTGAAACGTATAAAATTCTGACAGGGCTAGGCAGACTGGATGCAGGGAGAATGTTTCCGCTGGCTGGGGGGTCTAGAATGAGGGATCACAGTCTCAGGATACGGGGTAGGACATTTAGGACTGATATGAGGAGAAATTTCTTCACTCAGAGGGTGGTGAACCTGTGGAATTCTCTACCAGAAGGCTGTGGAGGCCAATTCACTGAATATATTTAAGAAGGAGATAGATAGATTTCTAGACACAAAAGGCATCAAGGGGTATAGGGAGAGAGCAGGAATATGGTATTGAGATAGAGGATCAACCATGATCATATTGAATGGCGGAGCAGGCTCGAAGGGCCGAAGGGCCGAATGGCCTACACCTGCTCCTATTTTTCTGACTCTATTACAGACCTTTCCTCAACCCAGTAAGGCTTTGTAACAGCAGTCTCTCCTTAAAGATATACCGAGGGTCGCCAACCCTCCAGGATTGCCCTGGAGTCTCCAGGAATTAAAGATTAATATCCAGGACACTGCTGTGAGCAACCCTGGAGAAAAATCATGCGCACATAAAAAATAAATTGTGTGTATTTTTCATTTTTGTTTTATTAGTTATAAAAATATTGGAGAATGATTTTTTTAAAAGGCTGTTTAGTCGGGAGGGGCTGGTGGAGGCGGGAGGTGAAAACTCCAGGAATATGTACAACCTGAGTTGGCAACCCTACCAGCAGGGCCTTGAAAAATCAGGTCTACTTTGTCAGCTTGGCTCAGTGGGAACACTCTCACCTCTGGGGCAGACTCCACTCCAGGGACTTGAGCACATAATCCAGTCTGACACTCCCAGTGCAGTACTGAGGGAGCGCTGCACTGGCGGAGGTGCTGTCGTTTGGATCAGACGTTAAACCGAGGCCCCGTCTGCCCTCTCAGGTGGGCGTTAAGGATCCCGTGGCACAATTCTAAGAAGAGCTGGGGAGTTCTCCCGGTGTCATGACTAACATTATCCCACAACCCAACACCTAAAAAAACAAATGATCTAGTCATTAATTTTAATGCTGCTTGTGGGTAAATTGGCTGCCTCATTTCCTACCTTACAACGGTGACTACACTTCAAAGGTACTTTGTTGGGTGTAAAGCGCTTTGGGACGTTCTGAGGCCGTGAAAGGCGCTCTAGAAAATGCAAGTCTTTTGTAGAGTGGTGTATGTATTGTAGAAATTAATAAAATAACATGCAATGAATGGAAATTGAGAGAATAGATGGTAGGTTTGAGTGCTTCTTCAATCTTGCTATCATACAAACAGCAACATTTTTGGGTTTTGAAACAAAATACTGCTTTGATGTCTTCTTGACTGCTTACACATTTAAGGGACTATTAAAGCCTAATTTAACCCAGTTGCCTCCATTGACACTGATCAACAGCAAGAATAGGTCAGAGATATTGAAGATTAATTCAGTTTGGGGCTCTTCCCTCCAAAACTGTCAGATGGGGAAGACAACACTCAACGTAGTGGGACACAAACTGTAAGAATGAAAGAAAATAAAGCATGGAATGAGGAAAGGTTCATCAAGCCCACTATTTCCTCAGACCGTGTACAATCTACTTTATCATTGACTCAGCTCTGCCCATTTAAACTCTGGAGGGGAAAATTCTGCGAAACAATACTCTGATCCCCTGTCGTAATCAAGCAGAACTATCTGTCCATCTCTGCCTGCCCAAGTGTTTCACAGACACGCTAAAAACAAGACACTGCAACGTGAAGCAATTTGCTTCCAAACACACCATCGCGTCGCATTAACCTGACCAACCTAGTTGTGAATGGCGCCACCAGCATAAGTGACGCACAGTTGTTCCTGCTGTCTCTCTCTCTCTCTCTCCCGGGGCCAATTTTTCGTATGCCTACCACCTCGTTTACACCAGAATGACGGCGGTAGTCAAGCGAAAGATAAATAAATAAAAGACCCACCCACTGGCTGCCCACCCGACTTGATTTTCAACCGGGATTTGAAATGGGCGGCTGGCACCGGAGGGAGCCTTGTTTTAATATACATATAAATAGGGGTTCTATAGCCAATGCAGTTTTCATGTACCAGTGGCCAGGGTGTGTGGTGCACATGCCTCACCCATCGGTCCCAGGCACGGAGCAGCCTGACCATAAGAACATAAGAAATAGGAGCAGGAGTCGGCCATGTGGCCCCTCGAGCCTGCTCCGTCATTCAATAAGATCATGGCTGATCTTCTACCTCATCTCCACTTTCCCGCCCGATCCCCATTTCCCTTGATTCCCTTAGTGTCCACAAAACGGTCCTGAAAAGGACCGCTTCAAAACCGAACCAAAGCATCTTTTCATTATATATTTGTGGATCCGAGAGGAAGGGTGCTCCCCTTGACCCCTCATAAGTGCTCAGGCCCGATGCCAGTCCCTGCGCGACCCCCACTGGGATTGCCTCCTTACATCCCCTCCACCCGCCACCACCCCCACCACAGCTCCATAACCGTCAGCTGGCTTGTCATAGGAACTGGCTGATTTCCCGCCCTCCACCACTTGGCAGGTTGCTGGCCAAATGATATTGAAATTCTGACTGCCATGATAGTTTGGACTTCTCGCTACTGCGATCGGGCAGGCAGGTGGGTGGGCGACACGATCACAATGCCCACTGCCCACCTCATTACCGCAGCAAAGCAAAATCGGCCCACTGGGGGTCATTTTCAACGAATCGCTGGTGTGTAACGCTGGCATTGGGGTGTCTGTTCGAGAAACCTCCCAATTTTCACTTCTATTCACTGTACTTTCAAAAGTTACTAATGCATTGTTTCCAAAATCATTAAGCGAGCAATCGATTTTATTTAAATTCTGATTGGTTTGGTGCAACAATAGTTATTGGCCCAGAAATTCGGGTCTCCACGGGTGAGTACGCACAGGGTACTCACCCGTAGGCCCAATGGAAGTGCCGGTTTCCTGCATGCACTGCGCATGCGCGGGAAGCCGGCACTTCCATTCCCCTGAAAGCAGGGGTTCAGAGGTCGAACGCATGTGCAGGAGAGGCTGCGCGTGCACATCAAACTTACGTTTTTTTTACAGGTTTTCCCGGGAGGGTAAGTCTGCAGAAGTTACACATATAAAAAGCAGGCGTAAGGCCTGCTTTTTACAAGGTAAGTGGTGAATTAATTAAAATTAAAACATTTTTTCCACAAGTTTATTATTTTTAAATACTTTAAAGAAAGGTAAGTTTATTTTTAGCCCCGTTAGAAAATAAAATTATTTTTTTCAAAAATTTAAATTATTGTTTAAAATAGTTATTTCATGTAATTTATAGTTTATTTAAAAAATGTGATTTAAAAAAAAAATTATTTGAAGATTTAGTGATGTTTTGGGGCCCGTAGCATTTCTAAGTTTTGACAGCTCTTCCTGTCAAACTTATGAATGGGCATTCCCTGCTCCGATTGGCTCCCCATGGCCCACGTGATCCCAGGGGACGCATCGAACTAACTGCGCCCCTGGGATACGCAAGCACTGCGCGCCGGCAGCTGGAGCAGGCCCCAGATCGGAATTCCACGGGGGCCCACAGCTCAACGGCCGGCACGCAAGGTAAGTGCAGGTCGGGGGCTTACACCCGCGGGAAGCCCCCGACCCGAATTTCTGGGCCATTGTTTGATCTGAAATAGACCCCGATTGTAGCTGGTGGAGGAAAGATTGTCCCTAAACACTTATGGCACAATCTTTCACTTCTGTGGTATGCAACTGTTCATGTTGACTCCTGCAATTCTACGGTATGTGTCCCCATTGCATGTTTGCACAGTATGCAAATGCTTCAAAAAGATTTGATGTTGTTGCCAGTTTGTCTATTCTTGATTCACAATTCTTGTTAGCAAAGCAGTGATGGTCTCCATAGCAACTTAACTTTTCAGTTGGATGTGCTTGGATATTTATAACAGTTTCGATAGTAATCTGCTGATAAAGCGATTGGCCCAGCGTTTGCTGGGAAAATAGCGCTGAGTTTAATGGCACTCGCCATTATTAATTTAGTAAATCGGCCAGCAACCTGTGGCAAGGAAGAGATACCCCCCCCCCCCCACCGTGAGTTACGAATTGCCACACGTTGCTGGACGATTTGTCCTGCTCCGCCGTTAGCCTCGCAAAAACGTCAGCTCGCCCTCAACCTCCCCGTGAGTCTCAACAAATTACTGCACTTGCACTGTTAATACAAATTAAACTCACCGCACAAAGTTAAGGCTGGTACTTAATGGCGTAAGGGCCCTTTAAATGACAAGATTTATGTTCCTGCAATGCCAATCAACCTCTTTGGCCCAGAAAGGGAACAATTGGAACTGTGGAGTCTCATTCCTACAGCTAGTAATTTGTTACTAGAGGGTTTTAAAATTATACATTTTTTTTCGTACTTTATCCTTTCTGTCCCTTTTTTCTCTCTCTCTTAATCCAATCTTTCTTTCCCTCTTTATTTGTCTTTCTGTACCTGATTTGATTCTAATTCACCCCATTTCCTTCTCTGCTGTTCCTCTGTTTCCTTCACTATCCTTGAATCTCATTGGTTAAGAAGATAGACTGTTGGTCGCCAGGCGCCTGCAATTTCTGCAGCCTGGAGGAGTCCATATTCCATGTATACATTGAATGTGAGAGTTTGCAGCCCCTCTTCCACTATTTGAAGGGGCTGCTCCTCAATTTTTAGTTGCACTTCAGTCCCGCGCTCCTGATCTTTGGCCATCCGGTGCGGAGGGGGCGGGCAAGTCGGAGGACCTCCTTGTTGGACTGCTCCTGGGCCTGGCCAAGGTGGCCATTAACAGGCCCAGGCAGCGGGCAGTCGAGGGGGTCGTTTGGCCCGACTGCCCGCTTCTCTTCTGCTGATACGTTCGCGCCCGGGTGTCCCTGGAGCTGGAGAATGTGGTGTCCGTCGGCACGCTCGAGGCCTTTCGCGACCAGTGGACACCAGAGGGAATAGAGTGTTTCATCACCCCACCGGAATAAAATTTTAATTTAATTTATTAAGTTTCCTTTAAAATTTTAGTTTCATTTACAGTTTATGGGTTGTGCCCCTTTGAGGGACCACTTGCTAACTCCTAATTGATGATGACAGCTGTGACCGCCCTTCCACCACTACCCACCCCCACCGCCCCCCCCACCTCTGACACCATCTCTCAAGGTCAGCCAACCCACTCCAACCTCCCATTCCCACTGCCACTTGCCACGAAAGTCCCAGCCGGAATACTGCCCACAGCCCCAGCCTCAACCCCTGACCCCTGCCTCAACCCCAGCCACCCCCCAACCCCGTCCCAGCCTCAACCCAAGCCCCCAGCCCCGGCCCCAGGCACCAGCCTCAACCCCCAGCGGCCCCTGCCCCATCCCAGCCTCAACCCAAGCCCCCAGCCCCATCCCCAGCCCCCAGCCTCAACCCCCAGCGGCCCCTGCCCCATCCCAGCCTCAACCCAAGCCCCCAGCCCCGGCCCCAGGCACCAGCCTCAACCCCCAGCGGCCCCTGCCCCATCCCAGCCTCAACCCAAGCCCCCAGCCCCGTCCCCAGCCCCCAGCCTCAACCCCCAGCGGCCCCTGCCCCATCCCAGCCTCAACCCAAGCCCCCAGCCCCGGCCCCAGGCACCAGCCTCAACCCCCAGCGGCCCCTGCCCCATCCCAGCCTCAACCCAAGCCCCCAGCCCCGTCCCCAGCCCCCAGCCTCAACCCCCAGCGGCCCCTGCCCCATCCCAGCCTCAACCCAAGCCCCCAGCCCCGTCCCCAGCCTCAGCCCCCAGAATCCCCCCACCACCCCCGTCCCCAGCCTCAACCCAAGCCCCCAGCCCCCAGCCCCAGTCCCCAGTCCCCAGAATCGATTTCTTCCTTCCAGAATCAAGAAAGAGAAGCGCCAAACACTTCTTCATAAAGACAGCACCTTCTTCCCAACTTTAAATAAATCATTAATGATCAGTATCATAATCCTGGAATTTTAAAAATTAGTCATCATAATAATACATGCATTGAACATGGCTTCCAGGCATTCTCGGTCAAGAGCAAAATATTTAGTTTGGGAAAGTGTTGAGGACATTGAGGAGGCCAGATGGGCCACAGCGCCCTCTGCTGTTCCAAGTGATGTTACCACAGCTGTAGGTTCGGGGCTGAATTTCAATCAAATCCATTGACGACTGAGGGAAGACCTCCAGAAACAGGCCTTATGATATCGACCAGTTCTGATGAAATGTCATTGACCTGAAATATTAACTCTGTTTCTCTCTCCACACAGATGCTGCCTGACCCGCTGAGTGTTTCAAGCATTTTCTGTTTGTTATTTCAGATTTCCAGCATCTGCAGTATTTTGCTTTTGCCTTACGATGTTACCATTGACTGCTGTCGATCTGGGGGCCAATTGTCCTCTATCCATTACCCCACCCCCCCCGCCCGCCAACATTTGCTCGTGCACTCAACACAAAGCTCATTTCATCTGTTCAGGCTCCTCGGTACCGGAATTCAGCTAGCCAAGTTGTTTGAACGACCTGGCCGCACCTCAGGAGCAGGCCTACCTCCTTGGCAGGGCCTTGCCCCTGGAAATGGGCACAGCTGCAGGCCTGGCCGCCAGCATTGGGGCCTTCTGGCTGCTGTTGGACAATGGTAGCCCGATGTGCTCTAGTCCCAAAGATCATCGGAGAGGTTGCAAAAGAAGCTACAACTTAGCTTCTAAGGCCTCCCTTGCCTTGCTGCTTGCACCCCCCTCCCTCCCCCAGCTCAGACCCTCCTAATCTCAGGGTGCCCAGGCACAAAGCCTCGTGTCAGTCCATTCAGGGGCCTCTCAAAATGGGCATACAAGGAGGAAAGTGAGCTGGAAGGGCCGGAAGCACCTCCTCCTTTGTCTCCATGGTTACTGTTGTCTCGTGCCTGTTGTAGGGAGAGACCCAGCTTTGCCTCCTTAGGGATATCCCTGAGGCAACGTAAAGAGGGCTGAGATCCAACATAACACTTCTCAACTCCCCTCTTTCTCTTCATAGCACTTGGGAACGGAGCGGTCCCCTTTTGGTCCTTTAGTGTCCAATGATGTAGGTGCAAATTTTAACCAGGCACTTGTCTTTCTTGCCTCAACCCCATGGACTATGTGTTTTATTCACTTAAGGTGCCCTCCCTTATATTAACTATTCATTTCAGGGCAAGGTGGTGGAGGTGAAAGGCCTTGAATCATTTACAGATCAGTTGACTGTTGTGACAGGGGTGACTGTGGGGTAGGGTGGCCTACCCTTCAGGATGGCCCTGGAGTCTCCAGGTATTGAAGATTAATTTCCAGGACACTGCTGGGAGCAACTCAGGAGAAAACTCATAGGGGCATTAAATGTTTTATTTTCTTTCAACCCTATCGTTTATTAGTTGTAAATATGCTGGAGTTGGAAAAGAAAAGGCAGTTTGATTGACAGTCAAGTATCACCCAATCGGGCAATGAAGAGTATGTTGGCTTGCCGATTGGCCGTGGGAAGGCATTGACCCGTGAGAATGGACATGTTGGGCGACCAATGGGGGAAACGTGTGGGCGGGGCAGTTAGAGGGAAAAAGCCATGTGATAAAACCTCCAGGATTATATCCAGAGTTGGCAACTCCCTACTGTGGCAGAGTAAGGACTGGATCAGCTACAATGAACCAAATGGCTTTCCACATCTTGCAGACTGCCTTTGTGTGGTTAACATTAAGACAGATCTCTGTTGGCCCCATTCCCTGGAATACCTGTTTACATTGTGATAAAACATCATAAACTTCAATTGTTCGGAAGAACCTATCAGTTTGTAATATTTTATTTTGCGGTGCAGCAATATTTTCCTTTTCTATCATGCTGGTAGTTTTCCACACTACTGTTCTGACCAGTTATATCATAATTTTTTTTTAAGTTCAGCTCTAACTATAAAATTGAGCTGATTAGATTGTGAAACTCACAGGAAGGTCAGTGAAGTAACTTGTGCTGTAGAGCAGTAAAATGTTCACCTGCACCTTCAGTAACATTCTTGCATCAGCTCCAGCTATTGCACAAAAGTAAGTGGCTTCCTATGCCATGGATTACTGCAACTAGCCTAAAGTGACTAGTCTAGAGTATGGGGCCTATTCTAGATATTGTGATTATTCTAAAGTACAATGACTATTCTAGATATTATGACTATACTAAAGTGCAATGGATTTTCTAGATATTCTGACTATTCTAAAGTACAATGGCTATTCTAAATATTCTGACTATTCTACAGTACAATGACTATTCTAGATATTCTGACTATTCTACAGTACAATGACTATTCTAGATATTCTGACTATTCTACAGTACAATGACTATTCTAGATATTCTGACTATTCTACAGTACAATGGCTATTCTAGATATTGTGATTATTCTAAAGTACAATGACTATTCTAGATATTCTGACTATACTAAAGTGCAATGGATTTTCTAGATATTCTGATTATTCTACAGTTCAATGACTATTCTAGATATTCTGACTATTCTAAAGTACAATGGCTATTCTAGATATTCTGACTATTCTACAGTACAATGACTATTCTAGATATTCTGACTATTCTAAAGTGCAATGACTATTCTAGATATTCTGACTATTCTACAGTACAATGACTATTCTAGATATTCTGACTATTCTACAGTACAATGACTATTCTAGATATTCTGACTATTCTAAAGTACAATGACGATTCTAGATATTCTGACTATTTTAAAGTACAATGGCTATTCTAGATATTCTGACTATTCTAAAGTACAATGACTATTCTAGATATTCTGACTATTCTACAGTACAATGGCTATTCTAGATATTGTGATTATTCTAAAGTACAATGACTATTCTAGATATTCTGACTATACTAAAGTGCAATGGATTTTCTAGATATTCTGATTATTCTACAGTTCAATGACTATTCTAGATATTCTGACTATTCTAAAGTACAATGGCTATTCTAGATATTCTGACTATTCTACAGTACAATGACTATTCTAGATATTCTGACTATTCTAAAGTGCAATGACTATTCTAGATATTCTGACTATTCTACAGTACAATGACTATTCTAGATATTCTGACTATTCTACAGTACAATGACTATTCTAGATATTCTGACTATTCTAAAGTACAATGACGATTCTAGATATTCTGACTATTTTAAAGTACAATGGCTATTCTAGATATTCTGACTATTCTAAAGTACAATGACTATTCTAGATATTCTGACTATTTTAATGTACAATGACTATTCTAGATATTCTGACTATCCTAAAGTACAATGGCTATTCTAGATATTCTGACTATTTTAATGTACAATGACTATTCTAGATATTCTGACTATTCTAAAGTACAATGGCTATTCTAGATATTCTGACTATTCTAATGTACAATGTCTATTTTTGATATTCTGACTATTCTAAAGTACAATGACTATTCTAGATATTCTGACTATTCTAAAGTGCAATGACTATTCTAGATATTCTGACTATTCTAATGTACAATGGGTATTCTAGATATTTTGATTATTCTAATGTACAATGGGTATTCTAGATATTCTGACTATTCTAAAGTGCAATGACTATTCTAGATATTCTGACTATTCTAATGTACAGTGTCTATTTTTGATATTCTGACTATTCTAAAGTACAATGACTATTCTAGATATTCTGACTATTGTAAAGTACAATGACTATTCTAGATATTCTGACTATTCTAAAGTACAATGACTATTCTAGATATTCTGACTATTGTAAAGTACAATGACTATTCTAGATATTCTGACTATTGTAAAGTACAATGACTATTCTAGATATTCTGACTATTCTAAAGTACAATGACTATTCTAGATATTCTGACTATTCTAAAGTACAATGACTATTCTAGATATTCTGACTATTGTAAAGTACAAAGACTATTCTAGATATGCTGACTATTCTAAAGTACAATGACTATTCTAGATATTCTGACTATTGTAAAGTACAAAGACTATTCTAGATATTCTGACTATTCTAAAGTACAATGACTATTCTAGATATTCTGACTATTGTAAAGTACAAAGACTATTCTAGATATGCTGACTATTCTAAAGTACAATGACTATTCTAGATATTCTGACTATTGTAAAGTACAAAGACTATTCTAGATATTCTGACTATTCTAAAGTACAATGACTATTCTAGATATTCTGACTATTGTAAAGTACAAAGACTATTCTAGATATGCTGACTATTCTAAAGTACAATGACTATTCTAGATATTCTGACTATTCTAAAGTACAATGACTGTTCTAAAGGACAGAGACGAATGTAAAATGTGCCAGATGCAGTTCGACAAAGTAAATGTAATATCAAACAAATGCAGGCACCAGCCAAGACCTGAGTGATCTGGAGTTTCATTGACAGCCGGAGCTTAACAAGGAGTCATTCTCAATTCAACACTCAATTGACCCGCCACCTGAGAAATGCTATTCAGCTTTCAGATACGGTGCCAGATGATTTTATTGTAATTTGTGTTCATTGAGGTGAGCAATAGCAATGGCAGGAATGGTGGGGGAGGGGAGACTTGCGATGGGGCCTCAGAGCCATGCCGCAGCACAGTTGATAGCCTCTGACCTGAAGATTTTTCAGTTTGATTTTTGATTATCGCACTATTTGCAATCGACTGCGCAAGCTTCCCACCTTTCAGAATTTTAATAGCCCCGCCTTTTTGTTGCCAGAGCAAAGCTGGACTCCACTTCTGTGCAAACTGCCTTATGTTTGACATTTCTATTGGTCCAATGATGGAGAAATAGGTTAGATGACGTATTGCTTCCATCTGAAATTATTTAAATTCATTCATGACCTTCACCCCCACCCCGCCCCCCCACATCCTCACCCCCCCACATCCCCCCCCACATCCCCCCCACCATCCCCACCCTCCACATCTCCCCCCACATCCCCCCCCACATCCCCAACCCCCACATCCCTAACCCCCACATCCTCCCCCCCCACATCCCCCACCCCCACAACCCCCCCCCACATCCCCACCCCCCACTTCCCCACCCCCCCCACATCCTCCCCCCCCCACATCCCCACCCCCACATCCCCCACCCCCACATCCCCCCCCCACATCCCCACCCCCCACATCCCCACCCCCACATCCCCAACCCCCACATCCTCCCCCCCACATCCCCAACCCCCACATCCCTAACCTCCACATCCTCCCCCCACATCAACCCCACATCCCCACCCCCCACATGCCCACCCCCCACATCCCCCCCACACTCCCCCCACATCCCCCCACATCTCCAACCCCACATCCCCTCCCCCCACATCCCCCCCACATCCCCACCCCCCACATCAACCCCACATCCCCACCCCCCACATCCCCCCACATCCCCACCCCCCACATCCCCCCCCCATATCCACCCCACACACTCCCCCCACATCCCCACCCCCCACATCCCCCCACATCCCCACCCCCCACATCCCCACCCCCCATATCCACCCCACACACTCCCCCCACATCTCCACCCCCCACATCCCCTCCCCCCACATCCCCACCCCCCACATCCCCACCCCCCACATCCCCTCCCCCCACATTTCCCCCACATCCTCCCCTCACATCCCCACCCCCCACATCCCCCCCCCACATCCTCCCCACATCCCCACCCTCTCCACACACCCCCACAACCCCACCCTCCCCACATCCTCCCCCCCCACATCCCCCACCCCCACAACCCCCCCCACATCCCCACCCCCCACTTCCCCACCCCCCCACATCCTCCCCCCCACATCCCCACCCCCACATCCCCCACCCCCACATCCCCCCCCACATCCCCACCCCCCACATCCTCCCCCCCTCCACATCCTCCCTCCCCCTGCCCCCGCCCCTTTCACCACCTCTGTCGCAGTTCTGCTAAAAAAACACTGTGGCAGGAGGATGCAAGATCCCTCAGAATGTCCCTAAGTGCCTTAAAGCCAATGAAGTACTTTTGAAGTGCAGTCACTGTTGTAATGTAGGAAATGTAGCAGCCAATTTGTGCTCAGCAAGCTCCCACAAATGGCAATGAAATAAATGACCAGATCACCTGTTTTAGTGATGTTGTTTGAGGGATAAATAATGGCCAGGACACCAGAGCGAACTCCCCTGCTGTTCTTCATTAACACCCACGTGAGGGGGCAGACGGGGCCTCGGTTTAACATTTCATCCAACAGTGCAGCACTCCCTCAGCACTGCACTGGAGTGTCAGCCTGGATTTTCTGCTCAAGTCTTTGGAGAATGGCCTTGAACCTACAACCTTCTAACCAATTTGGTCGAGTTGCAAAGAGATAAATTCTCTTGCTTTTGAAGGCAGGGAGAAAAATAGTACAGCTAAGTGGTTTAGGAAGAGAGTTTGGAGGTACAGGCTGAAGGAGCAGCATCTGATGCTGGAGTGGAGGAGTTGGGGTAGTGAGAAAGGGAGCAATAGGTGTGCACGAGAGAACATGGTTCCACAGAATTCCTGATTAGCTGCAGTTTATCAAGGCTGGTGGCACAACTCATGCGTCACAACAAAAGTATTTGAGAAGTCAATCCTTCAGGTGACGAGGACATGCATGAACAGTGGAGGGGGTGTGATACGGAGCGTATCAAGTACTGTTCCAGAGGTGGAAGGAGGTGCTCTTGGTAACATGGGGCGGTAAGCTCAGATCAGCATCAAAGAGATCACGAAGGTTGTACACTACTGGGGTCAACCCAAGCAGGATGCACTGCAGCAACTCGCCAAGGCTTCTTTGACAGCACCCCCCACACCCAGGACCTCCACCACCTAGAAGGACAAGGGCAGCAGGTGCGTGGGAACACCATCACTTCCAAGTTCCCCTCCAAGTCACACACCATCCCGTCTTAGACATATCTCGCCGATCCTTCATAGTCGCTGGATCAAAATCCTGGAAGCCTCTACCTAACAGCACTGTGGAGCACCTTCTATGTTTCTATGTTTCACCGCACGGACTGCAGCGGTTCAAGATAAGGCCCACCACCACCATCTCATGGGCAACTAGGAATGGGAAAATAATGCTGGCCTTGCTAGCGACGCCGTATCCCAAGAATGAAAAATTAGAAAGAGAGTTGCACTGCAAGCCCAGGGTATTGTCTTTCGCTTGTTGCACCCCACTATGAAACCATGGAACTTTGTTACTCTTCTGTTGATAATGTGAAGCTTTATTTAATTACATAACCACTGTTGATTGTATTTCTGGAAACAATCTTGCATTGTTTTACTGTGTATCTCTGGACTTTGCTTTATGCTGGGAGTAGCTGGTAAATGTAAGCTATTCACTGTGACATGTTGATTGCCTATTGTAATAAAAACATATTTGCAGTAAGAAAAATCAACACTAGCTACCCAACCTATGTTGTCTTTAATACCATAATATCCAGTGCATTGGTCGCAACTGCGTAACAGTAACACTTGGAACTCCTACGCCGTACGGCCGACCACCATAAGATGGTCAATAGGTTGCACCTCTCCACTGGCGGGTCATGATGAGTTGCATGAGGGTGGGCTGCACTGGGGTTTAAGTGCTTGTAAATGCTACTCTTTGCACTGTTTCCTTGGCCTTTGCAATTTGTGAATCATTAATTGAAACTTGAGATAGTTGGGAATGATCTACAAAGAAAGAAAGACTTGCATTTATAAAGCACCTTTCATGACCACTGGACATTCCAAAATGTTTTACAGCCAATGCAATACTTTTAAAGTGTCGTCACTGTTGTAATGTAGGAAACGCAGCCATAACACAGTTTTCAACATTTCATTACAATGGTATGAATAGCGATATCCGCTGTTAAATTATACACATAAGAAAAATTAACAGGATTCATTATTAATCAACTGGGGAAATTTTGGCTGCTGTAAATTCCCAGAGGAGACTTCACAGAACTGTTTCTTGAATTACCTTTTTTGGAGTGACTGGTGTTACGTAGTCAACAGGTGGCCATCTTGCGCAGCAACAACACACAAGCAGCAATCAGATGAATGACCAGCTCATCTGTTTCTAGGTAGGGGCTAGATAATGAAGCAATGTTAGCCAGGCCACTGGAGAACTCCCCTGCACTTCTTCAAATAGTGCCATGGGATCATTTACTTCCACCTAAACAGGTTGACCTACATTGGCTCCTAGTCCGGCAACACCTCAATTAAAAAATTCTCATCCTTGTTTCCAAATCCCTCCATGTCCTCACCCCTCTCTATCTCTGCACTCCTCCAGTTCTGGACTCTTGCGCATCCCCATTGGCGGCCGTGCCTTCAGCTGTCTAGGCTCTCAGCTATGGAATTCCCTCCCTAAACCTCTCGGCCTCTCTACCTCCCTTTTCTGCTTTAAGACACTCCTTAAAACCTACCTCTTTGACCAAGCTTTTGGTCACCTGTCCTAATATCTCCTTATGTGGCTTGGGGTCAAATTTTGTTTGATAACGCTCCTGTGAAGTGCCTTGGGACATTTTACTATGTTAAAGGCGCTATATAAATAGAAGTTGTTGTTGTAGACGGAGATCTTGATTTAACGAGTTGGATTCACCTCTTTCCAGTGGGCTAGAGGCGGGGTGGGGCTGTGGCCTGGCCCTCTGACCTCACCGTGACCTGAGTCATTACCAATTCAGGGCAGGTTCGCGGCAAGAGTTTTGCCACTAAGAGGGAGCCCGCCCTGCCAATGTGGAGAATTCACCAGTGCCACAGCACCCGAAGAGGAGGGGAGGGCACTTAAAGGGGCAGTAAAACTCTAAAGAAGAATGAGAATAAAGTTTTTTGTAGACCGTGGCCAAGTCTGTGGCCCAGAAACATAGTTGTGTGGAGTTTACTTGGATGGAGAGGAAGTCACTACAAGGTTGTTCACCTTGATCAAAACTAGGGGCCATGAATATAAGATAGTCACTAATAAATCCAATAGGGAATTCAGGAGAAACTTCTTTAGAACATAAGAACATAAGAAATAGGAGCAGGAGTAGGACATTTGGCCCTTTGAGCCTGTTCCACCATTCAATAAGATCATGGCCGATCTTCTACCTCATCTCCACTTTCCTGAACTATCCCCATATCCCTTGATTCCCTTAATATTCAAAAATCTATCGATCTCTGTTTTGAATATACTCAATGACTGAGCCTCCACAGCCCTCTGGGGTAGAGAATTTCAAAGATTTGCCACCCTCTGAGTGAAGAAATTTCCCCTCATCTCAGTCCTAAATGGCCGACCCCTTATTCTGAGACTGTGACCCCTGGTTCTAGACTCCCCAGCCAGGGGAAACATCCTCCCTGCCTCTACCCTGTCAAGTCCTGTAAGATATTTGTATGTTTCAATGAGATCACCTCTCATTCATCTAAACTCTAGCGAATATAGGCCTAGTCTACTCAATCTAGGACAATCCCCCCCATCCCAGGAACCAGTCTGGTGAACCTTCGTTGCACTCCCTCTATGGCAAGTATATCCTTCCTTAGGTAAGGAGACCAAAACTGTACACAATACTCCAGGTGTGGTCTCACCAGTGCCCTATACAATTGCAGTAAGACGTCTTTACTCTTATACTCAAATCCTCTTGTAATAAAGGCCAACATACCATTTGCTTTCCTAATTGCTTGCTGTACCTGCATGTTAACTTTCAGTGATTCTTGTACAAGATTCTAAACACCAACATTTCCCAATCTCTCACCATTTAAAAAATACTCTGCTTTTCTATATTTCCTACCAAAGTGGATAACTTTACATTTCTCCACATTATATTCCATTTGCCATGTTCTTGCCCACTCACTTAGCCTATATCCCCTTGAAGCCTCCTTGCATCCTCCTCACAACTTACATTCCCACCCAGCTTTGTATCATCAGCAAATTTGGATATATTACACTTGGTCCCCTCATCCAAATCATTAGCCAAAGAGAGGATAGAATGTGGAACTCGCTACCACAAGGAGTAGTGGAGGTGAATAGCATAGATGCATTTAAGGGGAATCTAGATAAGTACATGGGAGAAAAAGGACCAAAAGGATATGCTGATAGGGTGAGGAAGAGGGGTGGGAGGAGGATCGTGTGGAGCATAAACACCGGCACAGACAAGTTGGGCCAAATGGCCAGTTTCTGTGCTGTACATTCGATGTAATGTAATGTGTACTGATCCTGTCACTCCAGGTTTTTCCACAACTACTACCATGTGTCAAGGTAACAAGGGATGGTAGGCAGGAAACTATGCCAGGAACCCAACCCCCCACCCCCACTGTTGGATCCGTGGTTCAGTGGATATGCTGTTATTAAATAATCACACGGATGCCGTACATTAACAATAAACAGGTCTTTACTGGAGGAGGGTAGTCTCAAGACTGGGGGTACAGAGGCATGTGCAAAGCTTATATACAGGTGTGGTCACTGCCGGTACTATAGTATACAGGAGCTGTAAAAGTAGTTCTGACTTAAAGACACATACACTACAATTCCTCCCCTTTTAGATTAGTAGTACCCCTAATCTTCAAATAACAATTGACATTTCAACATGTACATTAAACAACAAAAGTCCATTTATAGATTCAGTCTTTAGGGCGGCTTCCTGACCCTTTCGGGATAGCGCCTTTCCGGAGGTTCTTGTTCTTGGTGCAGAGGCGATTCTGACCCCTTTTCATCGGGTAGTTCATCGGGTTCCACTGCTACTGGGTCTGAGTTAGATGCTACCGGTATGTCGGGTTCATCCCCAGGTACTCGAGACATGGGGTTGACGCGTTCCTGTGACGCTAAGATCTGATCGACGTGGCATCTCACAATGTTCTCCCCGACATCCACTGTGTACATTAATGGCCCCTGCCTTGTACATATCGTTCCGGGTTGCCATTTCTCTGTTCGATAGTCACGGGCCAAGGCTGGTTGCCCTACATTGAAGCTCCTTGTCGGCTTCTCATTGATGTGCTGGAATTGTTTGTCCTCAACATTTCTTCGCACATTTGGTCTGAGCAAGTCCAGACGAGATCGCAACCTTCAGTTAAAGAACATCATGGCCAGGGTCTGGTTGGTAACTGCATGTGTCGCGTTTCAGTAGGCTAATAAGAAATTGTCCATCTTATGCTGTAGTGGAATTTCATCGTCGCACATGGCCTTTATCGCCTTCTTAAAGGTTTGTACGAACCTCTCAGCCAATCCATTTGTGGCTGGATGATACGGGGCGGATGTGTAATGCCTTACCCCATTCCTTCTCATAAATTTTTGGAACTCGTTGGACACAAACTGTGGTCCATTATCAGAGCAAATCTGCTCTGGCAAACCGTTTCTGGCAAATATGGTTCGTAGGACTGCAATCGTTCTCTCTGTAGTGGTTGAAGACATTTTTATCACCTCAGGCCACTTTGAATGAGCATCCACTCCTATTAAGAACATTGAGTCCATGAAAGGACCAGCAAAATCAATATGCACCCGTTGCCATGGAGAGGAGGGCCACTCCCATGGGTGTAGAGGGGCATGTGGTGGTGCATTTTGGACCTTCTGGCATCCTAAGCAGCTCTTAGTTAGGTCTTCGATTTGTTGATCGATTCCCGGCCACCACACATAAGCCCTTGCAAGGCTTTTCATTTTCACTCCCCCCAGATGACCTTCATGTAGCTCATTTAGCACTCTCTCCCTTAACTTGGGTGGAATCACCACTCTGGATCCACACATCACTGTCCCCTGGCATACTGACAGCTGTTCTCTTCTGGATGAGAATGCTGGCAACAGTGAGTCACCATGAGTTGGCCATCCCCTCACCGTCAATTCATATACCCGAGACAGCGTCGGATCATTGCGGGTCTCCTTCTCTATATCCACGTTCGTTACTGGCAATCGTTCAATTATTGACGAATAAAATATCTCGATAGGGTCCACTGCTGGTGCTTCCTCCACAGTAGGCAGTGGCAGGCGCGATAGCCCATCAGCTTTCCCATGCTGTTTCGTGCCTTTATATTCTATTTCATATTGATTCGCCCCTAGAAACAGGGACCATCTTTGTAACCGCTGTGCAGTCATCACTGGAACGCCCTTCTTAGGATTAAAGATGGAGACAAGTGGTTGGTGGTCAGTCAGCAAGGTGAACTTCTGCCCATGCAGATAGTGGTTGAATTTTTTTACTCCCCATACTAGGCTGAGGGCCTCCCTGTCAATCTGGGCGTAGTTGCGCTCGGCTGAGGTTAGTGACTGAGACGCAAAGGCTACTGGCCTCTCCAACCCGTCAGGGAATTTGTGCGACAGCACCGCTCCAATACCATAGGGTGATGCATCACATGCCAAATGAATTGGTAGTGCTGGGTTGAAATGGGCCAACACCTCTTTTGATGTGATCAATTCTTTACACTTCTGGAAAGCTCGTCTACGTTCGTCATCCCACTTCCATGGTACCCCTGTTTGCAGTAGGATGTTCAGTGGGTGTAATACCGTAGACAAATTTGGTAAGAACTTGTGGTAGTAGTTTACCAGCCCAAGGAACGACCTCAGTTGTGACACATTTTCCGGTGCTGGAGCCTTGACTACTGCCTCAATCTTGTCATGGGACTTATGTAACCCCTCTTCATCGATGAGGTGGCCACAATACGAGATCTGTTTCTGGAAAAACTCGCACTTGTGCCGATTAGCTCATAGCCCATACTCCTTTAATCTGGTGAGCACCTTCTCCAAGTTGGCGAGGTGATCACCGTTATTTTTGCCCGTGACCAAGCTGTCGTCCAAATAACACTGGGTCCCTGGAATCCCTTGCAGGACCTGATCCATCGCCCTTTGCCAGATAGCCGGAGCCGAGGCTACTCCAAACACCAGCCGGTTGTATTGATAGAGACCTTTATGAGTGTTGATCGTAAGGTATTGTTTCGAAGCTTCTTCTACCTCCATTTGCAAGTACGCCTGGGCTAGATCAATTTTGGTGAAGCGTTTACCTCCAGATAGCGAGGCGAAAATATCCTCAATTCGTGGAAGCGGATATTGTACCGTGTGAAGGATTGGGTTCACTGTCACCTTAAAATCCCCACAGATGCGGACCTTCTTTGGTTCCCCAGGCGTATTACTCAACGACCTCTTCATTACAGGAACGATGGGTGTAGCCCACTCGCTCCAGTCCACTTTGGACAGTACTCCTGAACGTTCCAACCCTTCCAGCTCTGCTTCAACAGCTGGTCTGATCGCATAAGGCACTGGTCTGGCCTTCAGAAACTTTGGGCTTGCATTTTCCTCTATTTTAATCGTTGCTGTTATTCCTTTTAGTGTTCCTAGTCCCTCCTGGAACACGTCTTTTGCGTCAGTTAGCATTTTTGACAGTCGTCCAGGTGTGACGTCGTCATCCTTTTTGGCCTCAACCTTCAGTGCCTGTATGGAATGTCAATCTAATTGTATCTTCCGGATCCATTCACGTCCTAGCAGTGGTGGTCCTCCATCTGGCAATACATATATATCCATTTTAGGTATTTCCTGGCCTTTATATGTCACTTTCACCCTTATTTTTCCTTTGGGGTAGACTTTTTGCCCCGTATACATCTTCAAGACAATCTCTGTAGCTTTCAAGGGTATGTGTGAAAATAGCCGCTTGTAGTCTCTTTGATTTATGACTGTTAGAGCTGACCCTGTGTCCGATTCCATTTTCCCTTGGACTCCGTCTATCTTGAGTGTAACCCAGATAGTCTGGTGATCCTCCATTTCTGTTACCTTATGTAGTTTCAGACAACCCAGCTCCTTGATTCCGGAGTCTGTGTCACTTTTCTGTTCGTCTGAACCACTGTCCATCACCTGGTGTACCTTTTTGTACTTCTCCTGTGGAGATTTCTTGCTGTTGGTTTTCTTCCCAGACCTGCAGACTCTTGCTATGTGTCCTGCTTTCCCACACTGCCTGCACACTTGGTCCTTGAACCAACAATCTTTCTGGTCATGTGTTGTTCTGACGCAGCGATAGCACTTCCCTGTTCCATAGGACATTTCATTGGTGCCATATTCTTGCGGTCTCCGTTGTATCTCTGCAGCGCCCCTTGCGGCTGCTTCGTGTGATACTGCCATACTGAAAGCTTTGTCCAGCGTAAGGTCCTTTTCTGATAGAAGCCGTTTCTGGGTTCCTTCACTTTGTAGCCCACACAGAAACTTGTCCCTTAATGTATCTGCTAGTCCCGCTCTAAACTGGCAGTGTTTCGATAGCTTGCGTAGTTCCGTTAGGTACTCAGCATTGCTTTCGTCTTTGTGTTGGTTCCTTTTATGGAACTTAAATCGTTCTGCTATCAGCAGCGGTGTGGGGTTTAAGTGGTCCTGTAGGATTTCTACTATGCTTTCAAAATTCTTGTTTACCGGCTTCTCTGGGGTTATTAGATTTCGCAGTAACCCATAAGTTTTTGCACCCATGGAATTTAACAGAACCAGTGCTTTATTAGCATCTGGCACTTCATTCGCCCTGCAGTACACCTCAATACATTCCACATATGTCGCCCAATCTTCGACTTCATTGTCGAACGTAGAGATACTGCCACTCTTTGGCATCCTTGGGTGTGAGTTAACTGTCAAAAATGGCGCCTCCCGCGCTTCCCCTTCTTTTCCGCTGGCACAAAATGGCGTCTCCTGCGCTTTCCTTCCTTCCAACGCTCGCCCTTCTTCTCCACTGCGGCTTCTAAAAATGGCGTCTCCCGCGCTCTTTCTTCTTCTCCGCGGCTCAATGGCGTCTCCCGCGCTCCCCTTTCTTTGCCCCACGGACCCTGTTCAGCCCGTGAGCCCTGGCTGTGCTCTGCGCGTTCTTCTTTTTATATTTTTCGACGCCGCTCAGCCTAGAACCCGGCTGTTTCTCTACCATCTCTCTCTCCGGTTTGTTTTCTTTTTCTCGACGCCACTCGGTGTTCAACCCCTGGCTGCGCCCTGCGCTCTTCACCCTCTGTCTTACCCCGTCGACGCTGCTCGGCTTTCTCTCCGCCGTCAGTCGGCTCCAGCCGCCGCTGCTCGGGAAGGGTCTGCGCTGGACCTGTCGTCGGTCTCTTGCTGCTCGTCATGGCTGGGGAACCAAGCCCGGCTCTCCACAGCCTCCCCTGCGAAGTTCAATCTCTGCCTGACTGCTGGGCGGTTGCTCATGGTCGACGCCCGTGTTCCTGGCCTCGACTATTTTCTTTTATGTTGCAGGTAGATTCGAATTGACACTCGTCGCCACTGTTGGATCCGTGGTTCAGTGGATATGCTGTTATTAAATAATCACACGGATGCCGTACATTAACAATAAACAGCTCTTTACTGGAGGAGGGTAGTCTCAAGACTGGGGGTACAGAGGCATACGCAAAGCTTATATACAGGTGTGGTCACTGCCGGTACTACAGTATACAGGAGCTGTAAAAGTATTTCTGACTTAAAGGCACATACACTACACCCACCCCGAACATTTGCATGTCTGAGTGGGGTAGGAGTGGTGGGGGAAGAGAAAGTAAGGTCAGGGCATGGTAGGCATCGCAGCTTGATTTAAATATTGTACAGGTGGATTATCGGAAATAATCACACTGAATGCCAGCTTTCTTTTTTCTCTGCCGTGCCAATGGACTTTGTGTGGGAGAGGCTGAGAAATCCAGGTTACTGATAGTGAACATAAAAGAGTTCAGCTGTTTTCAGTTTCCTAATTGCCTCCCATCTTCTCCTGAGGGAGTGGCTTCACCCCCTGGGTGCATTTCCATGGGTGCCCTCCACTACCTCTCCCATCTAGTCATTCCTCGTGTGGAAGCGACGAATGGAATGTTAACCTTTATAACTAGAGAGCTAGAATATAAAGGGGGGGAAGTTTTGCTACAGCTATACAAAGCCCTGGTTAGACCACATCTGGGGTACTGTATTCAGTTCTGGGCACTGCACCTTAAAAGGATATACAGGAAACTCTTTGGTATCCGGCACCAACAGGACCGCTGTGTTGCCGGTTGATTAAAAATTCCGGATGACGGAGGGGGTTATCTACCGAGGCTATTTTTAACAAAGAAAAATTAAAAATCAAGAAATGTGCAGTATACAGTAATTGGGTACTCACCTACAGAATGTTGTGTTAAATGGATGGTGGAAGATGCTTGATTAAGTACAGTACTGCCAGTTGAGGGTAATGCAATGCAATGACTACCAACAGCGTGGGAGACACACAGTAGCCCTGTAAAATGGCGGATCAGAAGAGACTACCAGCAGCGCGGGAGAGTCAGGCTCCTGTTACAGGGGGATTGAGGTGTTCCGACTTCCGACAGTGCCAAGAAGCCGAGTAGTGGCAGTTTGGAGAACTACCCCCACCGACTAACTCGGCCACCGCGGGAGGCTCGGACTCGGACTCGGCAACATTGCCGGTTATTGAGATGTTGTTTTCGGAGCGAGAATTTTGCCGGTTAATAGAGAATTCCGGATATTTAGGTGCCGTTTAAACAAAAGTTTCCTGTGTTGGCCTTGGAAAGAGTGCAGCGCCGATTCACCAGAATGTTACCAGTGATCCAGGGGTTAGACTATGAGGAGCAATTACATAAACTAGGCTTGTATTCCTTGGAATATAGAAGTTTAAGGGGTGATTTGATGGAGATTTATGGATTTTGAAAGGAATTGATAGGGTAGATGGAGAGAAACTTTTTCCGCTGGTTGGGGGAGTCTAGGACAAGGTGACATAACCTTAAAATCAGAGCCAGGCCATTCAGGAGAGAAGTTAGGAAACACGTCTTCGCGCGGAGGGTAGCAGAAGAGTGGAACTCTCCCCCACAAAGAGCAGTAGATGCAAGATCAGTTAATCATTTTAAATCTGAGACCAATAGATTTTTGCTCGCCAAGGGTATTAAGGGATATGGAGCCAAGGCTGGTGGATGGGGTTATGTTACAGATCAGCCATGATCTCATTGAATGGCGGAACAGGCTCGACAGGCTGAATGGCCTCCTCCTGTTCCTATCTTCCTCATATGTGAGCCTCAATAGGTAGGGGAAGAGCGCAATGCTTTACAATCGAGCTTCACCTGATATTAGCCCACACACGTAGGGGTTTTATTTTGACTTTTGCGCGCCCAATCAGGAGGTGAAGTGCTGAAACCTGCCCCTACCCACCCCCCACTCCCCACCCCCCACCCCACCCCCGTGATTTTGAGGCTGAGGCTTATTTTAAATTCACCAGATGAGCTGCAGTGCATCAAATGGTTCGACAGATGACCAAAAGCTTGGTCAAAGAGGTAGGTTTTCAGCAATTTCCTACATTACAACAGTGACTTCAAATGCACTTAATTGGCTGTAAAGCACTTTTGGACGTCCTGAGTTGGTGAAAGGCGCTATATAAATGCAAGTCTTCAAAGAAGTTTCTCCTGAATTCCTTATTGGATTTCTTAGTGACTATCTCATATTTAGGACCCCTAGTTTTGGACACCCCCCATAAGTGGAAACATTTCATCTATATAAACGTTTTACGGATATAACAGCAGTCACTCTTTTTCAAAAGTAAATCCATTGGCCTAGCGTTTCCTTGAAGTGACTTACACCGCTGTTGCACCTTTAGAAATAGTGTTGCATCTGCCGGAGGCTTCCAGAGGGAGATGCACCCAAGTTTCCTGAGTCTGCTCATTTGCATTCCCATTGGTGGAGGCATTGTTGTAAAACGGGTGCAAGTTGCTGAAAAATCTGGAAACTCCTGCTCTGCCTTTAAAAAGAGAGTTCAGCCTGCTGTCTTCACCAGTTTTAAAGGAGGAGAGAAGCGGAGGGGTTTAGGGTGGGAATTCCAGAGCTCAGTGCCCAGGCAGCTGAAGTCACGGCCGCCAATGGTGGAGCGATGAAAATCGAGGATGCACAAGAGGCCAGAATTGGAGGAGCGCAGAGATCTCGGAGGATTGTAAGACTGCAGGAGGTTACAGAGATAGGGAGGGACGAGGCCATGGAGGGATTTGAAAACAAGAATTTTTAAATTGAGGCGATGCCGGACCGAGAGCCAGTGTTGATCAGCAGGTCTTAAAACAAACCTGCAGACAGCATACTAATCTGGAGACGAAATGCATTTTAACAGCACTGTAAAGATATAAACTGATACTGCATTATTCTTCAGTTGATGATAAGCAGTTGTATTCTTATCATGTAAATAAACACTATGGGGTGGGTTACTGGAAGTGCAATAATCCAAATCTGCTTGTTATTTATTGCTCTCTGTTGATGGACTTTGCTTTGTGCGTGTGAGCAACTTAGAAGCTAAGGATACCGAAAGTAAAAAAGCAAAATTGTTCAGCTATTTTCGTTGTCGCATTTTTCTCCCCTCCTTTTTTGGGACCGATGAGTCAGGCTGGACTACAGCCCCCTGGGTTGAGCAGCCCTCCCACACAATTATGTATTTCCCCACCCTATCTCTGTAACCTCCTCCAGCCCTACAACCTGCTGAGATCTGCCAACTGTCTGAGGCTGAACCACACTTCTCGCAAACTTGGTGTCACATTTGACCCTGAAATGAGCTTCTGACCACATATCCGCTCCATCACCAAGACCGCCAACTTCCACTTCCATAACATCGCCCGTCTCTGCCCCTGCCTCAGCCCATCTGCTGCTGAAACCCTCACCCATGCCTTTGTTACCTCTAGACTTGACTAATCCAATGCTCCCCTGCCCGGCCTCCCATCTTCCACCCTACATAAACTTAAGCTCATCAAAAACTCTGCTGCCTGACATGAGAAAACTACCAGGCACTTGGTCTGAGTATTAAACAAGGCTTTAATCAACTGTTTTTCAACATGGAGATCTAGTTGTGTCCTTCACTAGTTCCTGTTAAAGAATGTCCTGAGCAAGCTGGGCCCATGCCCGAGTATTTATACTCTCCCTGGACAGCGCCACCAGCAGGCCGCCCAGTATTATTACATAAGTCATTTTCACATGAATGACAAGATTCAGGTCACTGCCTATATCCTAGCCTTTGTTCACCCATCACTATCTATGCTCGCTGAGCTACATTGGCTCTCTGTCTGGCAATACCTTAACTTTAGAATTCTCATCCTTATTTACAAATCCCTCCATGGCCTCGCCCCTCCATATCTCTGTGACCTCCTCCAACCCTACAATCCTCCGGATTCTCTGCGCTCCTCCAATTCCAGCCTCTTGCACATCCCTGAATTTAATGGCTCCAACATTGGCGGCCGTGCCTTCAGCTGCCTGGGTGCTAAGCTCTGGAATTCCCACCCTAAACCTCTCCACCTCTCTCTCCCCCTTTAAGTTGCTTCATAAAACCTACCTCTTTGACCAAGCTTTTGGTCACCTGTCCTAATATCTCCTTATGTGGTTATGTCAAATTTTGTCTGATAACGCTCCTGTGAAGCACCTTGGGACATTTTACTACGCCAAAGGCCGAATGGCCTAGAAATTCATCTCAGGCGGTAGTGCAAAACAGGCGGTATCGGATCGGCCGTCCATTATATGCAGCGCCTGGTATTTTTTATTCATCCTTGGGATGTGGGCTTCGCTGGCAAAGCCAGCATTTATTGACCATCCCTAATTGCCCTTGAGAAGGTGGTGGTGAGCCGCCTTCTTGAACCGCTGCAATCCGTGTGGTGAAGGTGCTCCCACAGTGCTGTTAGGGAGGGAGTTCCAGGATTTTGACAATGAAGGCGATATATTTCCAAGTCAGGATGGTGTGTGACTTGGAGGGGCACTTGGAGGTGGTGGTGTTCCCATGCACCTGCTGCCCCTGTCCTTCTACGTGGTAAAGGTCGTGGGTTTGGGAGGTACACTCGAAGAAGCCTTGGCGAGTTGCTGCAGTGCATCTTGTAGATGATACACACTGCAGACACGGTGTGCCGGTGGTGGAGGGAGTGAATGCTTAAGGTGGTGGATGGGGTGCCAATCAAGCGGGCTGCTTTGTCCTGGATGGTGTCGAGCTTCTTGAGTGTTGTTGGAGCTGCACTCATCCAGGCAAGTGGAGAGCATTCCATCACACTCCTGACTCGTGCCTTGTAGATGGTGGAAAGGCTTTGGGGAGTTGGGAGGTGAGACACTCACCACAGAATACCTAGCCTCTGACCTGCTCTTGTTGCCACAGTATTTATGTGGCTGGTCCAGTTAAGTTTCTGCTCAGTGGTGACCCCCAGGATGTTGATGGTGGGGGATTCGGCGATGGTAATGCCGTTGAATGTCAAGGGGCAGTGGTTAGACTCTCTCTTGTTGGAGATAGTCATTGCCTGGCACTTGTGTGGCACGAATGTTACTTGCCACTTATCAGCCCAAGCCTAAATGTTGTCCAGGGCATGGGCTGCTTCATTATCTAAGGAGTTGTGAATGGAATTGAACACTGTGCAATCATCAGCGAACATCCCCACTTCTGACCTTATGATGGAGGGAAGGTCATTGATGAAGCAGCTGAAGATGGTTGGGCTCAGGACATTGCCCTGAAGAACTCCTGCAGCGATGTCCTGTTGCTGAGATGATTGACCTTCAATCACCACAACCATCTTCCTTTCTGCTAAGTATGACTCCAGCCAGTGGAGAGTTTTCCCCCTGATTCCCAATGACTTCAATTTTACTAGGGATCCTTGATGCCACACTTGATCAAATGCCATCTTGATGTCAAGGGCAGTCACTCTTGCCTCACCTCTGGAATTTAGCTCTTTTGTCCATGTTTGGACCAAGGCTGTAATGAGGTCTGGAGCCGAGTGGTCCTGGCGGAACCCAAACTGAGTCAATAGAACTGAATATCAGGTGCTGCGTATAACAGGCAGCCAATCTGATACTGCCCGTTTTGCACCACTGCCTCCTCACACCCTACTTCATCTAACCCTATCACGATAACCTTCTAGTCTCTTCTCCCTCATGTACTTATCTAGCTTCCCCTTAAAGACATCTATGCTATTTACCTCAACCACTCCATGTGGTAGCAAGTTCTACATTCCAACCACTCTCTCGGTAAAGGAGTTTCTCCTAAATTCCTTATTGGATTTATTAGTGAGTATCTTATATTTATGGCCCCTAGTTCTGGTCTCGCCCACAAGTGTAAACATCTTCTCTACATCTACCCTGTCAAACCCTTTCATAATTTTAAAGACCTCTATCAGGTCACCCTTCAGTCTTCTCTTTTCTAGAGAAAAGAGCCCCAGCCTGTTCAATCTTTCCTGACAGTTATAACCTCTCAGTTCTGGTATCATCCTTGTAAACAAGGGATTAGCGTCTCAGTTAATTGGTTGTCTGATTACAGAACTTCCAACCTATCTCAAATCATGAACTTTTCTAGTGATAAGCTCTTTGATGTGGCTGTTCACTTTGTAACACGCAGTACCTCGACTCCATAGAGTCAGGGTTGGGGACCATCTGATAATACACACTTGCTCATTGATGAAAGAGGAGGAGGTTTGTGCTCATTATCTCTTGGGAAAAGATTTATAATGTACACATTCTCAAAAATGTCATCTTGTAGGAGTCTCTGCACTCCTAGCAAAGAATCTATAAACTCACTAGAAGCTAACAAACTGAGTTTAATGTATTAAAACTTTACAAAACAAGAAAATGCAGGAGAAGCTCTAACCAGGTCTTTTCTCCATCACTCCACACGAGGACTGGCTGGCCACGCCCTCTAGCTCTGACATCATGACGTCATCATGTTTCCCGCCATTGGGGACGTCACATGACCCATGTGATGACGTCATCGCGTCAGATCGCGATTTTGTTGATCTAGCTCTGTTTAACCAGAGCCAACATTGAAAGGTAATAAACATGATTAAAGGCAATTATACAAGTCACTGTGAGAGTCTCTTAGTGGCTTTGCCACATACGCCCCCCCAGAATTGTCTTTAACGAGAAGAGTCAATCGCTGAGGAGGTCGGACAAGTCTGTTGGACCGACTCCTAAATTCCCGGAGGGGAAAACGCTGAGCAGGCGGCGAGCTGGTAGGTAACACGGCGCTGTCAGGTGTGGCGGCGGCCGGCCGCGGCGCGGAGGCTGCGCCAGCTCGATCGGTCGTTCGAGGTCCAGGTGCGCAGGCTTGAGGCGATCGACAGAGATGTGATCCGGCTTGCCCCCGCGTCAATCACAAAACTCTTGTCCCCTGCCTGCAAAACCTTGAAGGGCCCAGCATACGGCGGTGCGAGCAGGGTACGATGGCCGTCTTGGCGCACAAACACAAACTTGGCTTTCGACAACTCCCCCGGGACGTTGGACGAAGGCAAACCGTGCTGTGAGGTCGGAACTGGGCGGAAACAGCGGGCCGCATCCCGGTGGGTCTCTCTTTGCCTGGCCGCGGACCATGGTCGCGTAGGGGACGGCAGGAATTCACCCGGGACTCGAAGCGGTTGCCCGTAAACCATCTCCGCCGACGACGACTGGAGATCTTCCTTCGGCGCCGTGCGGAGTCCTAACATCACCCACGGCAGTTTGTCGACCCAGGATGCATCCAGAAGGCTGGCCCTGAGCGACGCCTTCAAGGAACGGTGGAACCGCTCGCACAAGCCGTTCGCTTGCGGGTGATAGGCCGTAGTGCGGTGGAGTTTAACGCCCAACATGGAAATCACCTCATTCCACAGTTCGGACAAAAATTGCGGCCCCCCAATCCGATGAAATATCCGCAGGGACACCAAAATGGGCTACCCATGATGAAACGAAGGCTCGAGCAACATCCGCAGAGGTGGTGGACGTCATGGGGACTGCCTCCGGCCACCTCGTGGTGCGATCCACCATCGTCAAAAGGTACGTAAAGCCCTGGGAAGGTGGAAGCGGGCCCACTAAGTCGATGTGAATGTGATCAAATCGCCGCTCCGGAACCTCAAAGGTGGCGAGTGGGGCCCTGACATGCCGCTGCACCTCGGCCCGTTGGCAAACAACACAAGTGTACGCCCAGTCTCTGACGTCTTTGCGTATTCCCCTCCATACGAATTTGGAGACCAGCAGCTTTTGCGATGCCCGCACTCCAGGATGCGATAGGCCGTGTATGGCATCGAAAACAGCTCGGCGCCATTTAGACAGAACAATCGGACGGGGTGCACCCAACGAAACATCGCAGAGCAGAGTAGTACCTGCGGAATAGAACGACACATCCCTCGGCTGGAGGCTGGTTGGAACCGAACGAAAACACTGGGTCTCCGGGTCGGCCGCTTGGTCAACCGCCATCTGTGTGTAGTCAATGCCCAATTGGACGGCCTGGACGGCGGCACGGGATAGTCAATCGGTGACGACGTTGTCCTTACCGGCCACATGCCGGATGTCGGTGGTGAACTCCGATATGTACGTCAGCTGCCGTTGCTGACCATGGTTCCGCAGACTTGGCCATTGCGAACATCAATGGCTTGTGGTTAACAAACGCGATGAAGCGTCGTCCTTCGAGGAGGAAACGAAAATGGCGGATGGCCAAAAATAAAGCCAACAGCTCTCGATCGAAAGTACTGTACCGGCGCTCATGCTGTTGTAGCTGGCGGCTAAAAAAGGCCAGAGGTTGCCACGCGCCGTCAACCTACTGCTCCTGGACGGCCCCCACCGTGTAGTCTGACGCGTCCATCGTGAGTGCGATGGTGGCTCCCGGCAGGGGGTGTGCTAACATGGTCGCGTTGGCGAGCGCAGCTTTCGTCTCCTCGAAGGCGCGATCCATGTCTTGCGACCATACCACGGGCTCCTTTCCCGTCGTGCCTCTGAGGGCCTCGTAGAGCGGACGCATGAGCTGTGCTGCCCTGGGGATGAAACGATGATAGAAGTTCACCATCCCCAGGAACTCCTGTAAGGCTTTCACGGATTTCGGTTTCGGGAACGCCGCGATTGCCTCCACCTTGACTCGAAGTGGCATTGCCCCAGTGGGGGTTATGCGGTGGCCCAGGAAATCGAGTTGCGCTAGGCCGAAACGGCATTTGTCCGGGTTAACGATGAGGCCGTGCTGTTGAAGCCATCGGAAAAGGACCCGAAGGTGCTCGAGGTGTTCCTCCTTGGAGGTGCTGGCAACCAGAATATCGTCCAAATAAACAAATAAAAAGTCAAGGTCCCGCAGGACTGAATCCATGAGGCGCTGAAACACCTGCGCCGCGTTCTTAAGCCCAAAGGGCATTCGTAGGAATTCGAAAAGTCCAAAGAGGGTAATTACCGCTGTCTTTTCGACATCTTGAGGGTGCACTGGCACCTGGTGGTAACCACGGACGAGGTCGACTTTCGAGAAGATGGACGTCCCCGCCAAATGGGCTGAGAAGTCCTGTATATGGGGAATGGGGTAGCGGTCGGGCGTCATTATCTCATTGAGGCGGCGATAATCACCACAGGGCCGCCATCCCCCGCCGGGCTTGGGGACGATGTGGAGCGGGGAGGACCAGGGGCTACTGGACCGACGGATGATCCCCATTTTCTGCATCACGGCGAACTCCGCCTTCGCTGCCGCTAGCTTGCTGGGCTCTAAATGTCGCGCCCTGGCATAAACGGGAGAGCTGGTAGTCGAAATATGATGCTCCACCCTATGCTTGACGGTTGAAGCCGAAAAGGTGGGCTTCGTCAGCTCGGGGAACTCCTCGAGGAGACAGGCGAAATCGTCGGGCTGTGGCCGCGCACATGAAATCGTGTGTGCCGCAGACGTGCTGCGCGCCCCTGAAATATCGTCGAGTGTGGCGGCACAAACGAGGCGTCGATTTTTCACGTCCACCAACAGGCCGTTGGCGCCCAAAAAGTCAGCACCCAACAGGGCCTGCGAGATTTGAGCGGTGACGAAATTCCAGGTGAAAAACTGTCCACCGAAACATACTTGGACGAGCCGTGTTCCGCAAGTGCGGATCGAACCCCCCTTGGCCGCTTGCATAGGGGGATCCCGTCCGCCGGAGCGAAGGTCGATGACCGAGGTGGGAAGTATGCTGCATTGCGCCCCCGTGTCGCATAGAAAACGACGGCCCGAGATGGAGTCGGTTAAGTAGGTGAGATTCCCGGAAGCGCCGATCGCCATCATGGTCACGGGGGAAGTACCGGGACTGGCGTGCTTGACTCGTGGCGGTCTATTCGACGGTCTGGTAACGAAACTGCACGGTGGGCGGCAGCAGCGGGCCTTCGGGCCGAACCGAGCATGGTAGTAGCAGTAACCGGTCATCGGAGGCGCCGTGGTCGGAGCCGGGGCCGGGCTCCTCGTGGCGGGGCGTTGCGCAAGGGCGCAGTCTTGTTGCCGGACCGCGTAAATCTTATCCACCTCTTCGGCGAGCGCGACGCAGTCTGCGGTTTCTGCTCGGGCGAGGGCCGCCTGGACTTGCTCGAGGAGTTGAGTAAGGAACAGCTCGCGAAACAGGAAGCACTGGGGCTCGGACCCCAGGAGAGTCAGCATATGGCTCATAAGCTCCGAGTGTTTGGAGTCACCTAACCCTGGTAGCATCAGTAAACGGCGAGCGCGCTTCACTTTGGTAAGGCCAAATACCTGCAGCAATCGTGTCTTGATGGCAACATACTTGTCAGCATTTGGGGGACTCTCCAGAAGGCTGATGATTCTCGACGCCGTCGAGCTATCGAGGGCGGAGACCACGTGGAGATATCTGGTCTGGTCCTGTACGATGTTGCGGAGCTCAAATTGCGCCTCAGCTTGCACAAACCAAGAGGCCGCCTGCTGTTCCCAGAATTGGGGGAGCTTCAAGGCCACTGCATTGGCCTCCATTACTGGCCCGTTCTCTGCGTTCACCGCGAAAAACGATCGCAAGGATTCGGGGTCACCAATGTAGGAGTCTCTACACTCCTAGCAAAGAATCTATAAACTCACTGGAAGTTAACAAACTGAGTTTAATGTATTAAAACTTTACAAAACAAGAAAATGCAGGAGAAGCTCTAAACAGGTCTTTTCTCTATCACTCCACACGAGGACTGGCTGGCCACGCCCTCTACCTCTGACGTCATGACGTCATCACGTTTCCCGCCGTTGGGGACGTCACATGACCCACGTGATGACGTCATCGCGTTAGATCGCGATTTTGTCGATCTAGCTCTGTTTAACCAGAGCCAACATTGAAAGATAATAAACATGATTAAAGGCAATTATGCAAGTCCCTCTGAGAGTCTGTTAGTGGCTTTGCCACAATCTTGATATATTACTGTAAAATTATCAATGTCATACCAATACTTTATTGTTGTAAACAATTATCTTCATTATTTTTGGGAAGTGTAATCTCCATACTTGTTATGTGCACAATTACATCAGCACATTTTTAAAATTATTTGTTCTAGGGATGTTGGCGACACTGGAAAGACAGTGGCCGAGAAATTCGGTTGGTTGCGCCAGCGATTAGCGCCTAAAGAGCCCGTGATTTGGGGCGTTACCCAATTTTCGGACGTGCGCACTGATCCTAGCGCATCCGGCCATATTGAGTAGCCTGTTCGCGCCGGTGCTAAGTCTTTGCGTCCGCTCGCGGGCGCAGCCAGATAATGACGTCATTTCATTGTGCAACGACTTTTTGGCGCCCCGTACCAGAAATTCAGTGGCGCCCCCCTCCGTTCCACCTGGCGCTATTAGTGACAGTTGGATGGAACGTTACCAGGTCCTTCTCGTACTCGGGGGGCGCTCTTTAAAGGGGACAGCACTAGTATAAAACCGGCAGCCATTTGGCCTGGCCATACTGCTCGCTGCTGGAGAGAGTTGCAGACTTTCAGTGGCACAGACTTGTTATTATTGAGCCAGAGGAGCCTTGGGACCTTCAGCCCTGTTCAGAGCAGTTGGATCCAGAAAGCTGACTGCGTCTTATTCGTCGGCCAGAATAATGGGAGCTGCTTTGGAGGGGAACGTCATCCTTGCTGAACAACTGGCAAGGGCACAGAGACGGAGGGAGAGAGGGCCGGGATTGGCCAGAAGAAGGAGGGCCAATGGACGTTGCCAAATCCGACCATACGCTGCCAGGGTTTTCAGGCACCAGGTCTCCTACCTTACCATGTCGGAGGAGCAGTGTCTGCGAAGGCTGAGATTTGGTAAGGATGTTGTCTCTGAGCTGTGCCACCTGCTTGCTGGGGATCTGCAGCCGCGGATACGGTGCAGGACCTCTCTGTCGGTGGCCGTGAAAGTCACTGTTGCGCTCAACTTTTACACCAGCGGATCGTTTCAGGCAGCAGCTGGGGACATATCTAATATCTCTCAATTTGCGGTGCATTGCTGCATCCACCAAGTTACAGCGGCCCTCTACAAAAGGAGGCGCGAATTCATCACCTTCTCTCTGACCCTGGAGAAGCAGGGGGAGCGTGCACAGGGCTTCGCGGCTATTGCGGACTTCCCCATGGTGCAGGGGGCCATTGATTGTACACACGTGGCTTTGCGGGCGCCATTGCAGAATCCGGAGGAGTTCTGTAACCGAAAGGGGTTCCACTCCCTTAATGTGCAGCTGGTCTGTGATCACCGGCAGATGATCATGGCGGTGAACGCACAATTCCCTGGCAGCAGCCATGACGCCTTCATCCTGCGGCAGACCTCAGTGGCTGACCTTTTTGAGGCCCCGGCTCACCCACGAGGCTGGCTTCTGGGCGACAAGGGCTATCCTCTCTGCCCATGGCTCATGACCCCGCTCCGTTTGCCCACCACCCCGGCAGAAGAGCTTTACAACAGCAGCCATCAGGCCACCAGGAACATTGTGGAGCACACAATTGGTGTGCTGAAGCAGCGTTTCCGCTGTCTAGACCATTCGGGGGGCGCCCTACAGTACTCGCCGGAGCATGTGGCGCGCATTGTTGTTGTCTGCTGCATGCTCCACAACCTGGCCACTCGACGCACCCAGCCAATGCCAGCCGACCCTCAAGGTCCAGCAGAGCAGGCGGATGAGGAGGTGGAGGAGGAAGAGGAGGAGGAGGAGGAGGAGGAGCATGTGGGCGAGGAGGATCAGGAGGAGGAGGAGGAGCAGGAAGATGGGAGGGCTCCAGAAACTGGAAGGGCCATTCGTCAGAGGCTCATAAGGACTCGGTTCTAGGCCCCTTGGACGCAATGGTGGCTGTGATTCGAACAGCGCCCTTCGGTTTGCTGTAAGCCTATGAAGGCATCGATGATTGTAAATAGTGTATGTAAAGTCCGCGCCTCAATAATACACAGACTTCAGGAGAACAGTTTAACAGGTACTTTACTGAACAAGAGGCAGCTTGAAACTGAAACTACAGAAGCCTGCTAGGGCCTTTTATACAGGGGTGGTCACTGCCGGTACTGCAGTCTAAGACCAGTTATTCCCTTAAAGGTACATACACAACAATTCCTCCCCTTTTAGATAAACAGTACATAACATTTATTTAACAACTAAATAATAACTAATTACAATTACAATTTTCTCAGTAATATATACATCAACTGGAATAGTCATTTATAAGTTCAGTCTTTGAGGAGGCTTCCTGATCCGGACTGGATAGCGCCTTTCTAGAGTATCCTGTTCTGGCGGTGGAATCAATTCTGGCTCATTGTCATTGGTTGGTTCGTCAGCTTCCAATACCCCTGCTTCTGAGGTAGACGCAATCTGTACTTCGGGCTCATTACCAGGTGCACATGCTTGTGGTACAGGTTTGGCTTGTTCCTGTGACTCTAGAATCTGGTCAGCATGGCGTCTCACGATGCTCTCTCCAACGTCCACTGTGTACATTAGTGGTCCCTGCTGTGTGCATATCGTGCCTGGCTGCCATTTTTCTGTTCGGTAGTCGCAGGCCAAGACTGGTTGCCCTATCTTGAAGCTCCTGGTTGGCTTCTCATTTATGTGCTGGAACTGCTTATCCTCAACATCTCGTCTTGTGTTTGGTTTGAGCAAATCCAAGCGACATCTTAGTCTCCGGTTGAAAAACAGTACGGCTGGAGTTTGGTTGGTTACTGCATGTGTCAAACAGGAAGTTATCCATCTTGTGTTGCAGTGGTATGTCATCATTATACATTGCCTTTATGGCCTTTTTAAAGGTCTGAACAAACCTCTCAGCCAATCCATTTGTGGCTGGATGATATGGGGCAGATGTGTAATGTTTCACCCCATTATTCTTCAGGAACCTCCGGAAATCCTCAGACACAAACTGTGGGCCATTGTCGGAACAGATCTGTTCTGGCAACCCATTCCTGGCGAAGATGGTCCTGAGGACTGCAATAGTTTTCTCCGTGGTGGTGGAGGACATTTTAATGACCTCTGGCCATTTCGAATGGGGGTCCACAACGATTAGAAACTATGGCCTAGAAATTCACTAGCCTTAGCGCCGCTTTTGAGGCGCTAGAGGGACTAGCGCCAGAGTTATGGCCAGTTGAAAAATTCCCTGGGGCCCTAAAGCGGCGTTGCACCGGTAGCGCTGCGCCGGCACTGATGACATCATCGGTGTGCGCAGCGTCCCGGTTGCCATGCCGACGGGCCCCAGCGCCGAAATTCAGTTGCGGCCGCCTCGCCCGTGGCAGCCGCAACTAAGACTCTGGCAACAGAGTCCAACATGTGTTTGCGCCGGCGCATTAAAGGCCCCACGGCGGCCGGCCACTTTCCCGCCGGCCGCCTGCCCGCAGCTCCCTCCCCGGACTTCTCCCCGCCCCCCCCCGGAACAGATGCAAGCCCGGCACTTGTCCGAGGTGCCGGGCTCATTTTTAAACAGATTTGCGCGGGCCGCAGCCGGGTGCAGGCAGCTCCTCCTTAACGGAAGGAGGAGGCCTGCACTTCCCCAGCCTGCCGCACCGCATCGGGTGCCGCAGCGCCGGAATTGCGGCAATAAACGGCAGTTAGCACCCTTTTCCAGGCGCTAAGACCCTTCAGTAGCGCCGGCAGCCGTTTGGGCGCGGCGCTACTGAATTTTTGGCGCGCGCAGGGGGACTTAGCGCCGGCACTAACTTCCGGCGCTAAAGCCCTGGCTAAGCCAAAACCCAATTTCTAGGCCATTGAGTCCATAAATGGACCAGCGAAATCAATGTGTACCCGTTGCCATGGAGATGAGGGCCACTCCCATGGATGTAGCGGGGCCTGTGGTGGAGCGTTTTGGACCTTCTGGCATCCTGTGCACCTCTTGGTCATATCCTCGATGTCTTTATCGATTCCCGGCCACCACACAAACGCCCTGGCTAGGCTCTTCATTTTTACCCCTCCCAGATGACCCTCGTGAAGCTCATTCTCTCTATCTCTCAACTTGGGTGGAATTACCACTCAGGATCCACACATCAAGGTTCCCCGGCACACTGACAGCTGTTCCCTCCTTGGCAAGAATGCTGGCAACAGTGAGTCGCCATCTGCTGGCCATCCCTTCACCGTCAAATCATAAACCCGAGAGAGTGTCAGGTCATTTCGGGTTTCCTTCTCAATACTTGCGTTTGTAACAGGTAGACATTCAACTATGGTCGCATGGAATATCTCCACCGGGTCCACTGCAGGTGCTTCTTCCGCCGTAGGCAACGGTAGGCGCGACAGCCCATCAGCGTTTCCATGTTGTTTCGTACCTTTGTACTCTATGTCATACTGATGTGCCCCTAGAAAAATTGACCATCTTTGCAGCCGTTGCGCCGTCATCACTGGAACGCCCTTCTTTGGGTTAAAAATTGAGACCAGGGATTGATGATCAGTCAGTAGGGTGAATTTCTGCCCGTGCAGATAGTGATTGAACTTTTTCACCCCCCACACCAGGCTGAGGGCCTCCCTGTCAATCTGGGCGTAGTTACGCTCGGCTGAGGTTAGCGAGCGCGATGCAAAGGCTATTGGCCTCTCTGAACCGTCACGGAATTTGTGTGACAGCACCGCTCCAATGCCGTAAGGTGACGCATCACATGCCAACCGAATCGGTAGTGTTGGGTTGTAGTGGGCCAATACTTCTTTTGAAGTGATTTGGCAGTTACATTCCTGAAAGGCACGCTTACACTCATCACTCCATTTCCATGTTACACCAGTTTGAAGGAGGGCGTTCAGTGGGTGCAGAATTGTAGATAAATTCGGCAAGAACTTATGGTAATAGTTCACCAACCTGAGGAACGACCTCAGTTGCGACACATTTTCTGGTGCTGGAGCCTTGACTACAGCCTCAATCTTGTCCGGCGACTTATGCAACCCTTCCTCATCAATCATGTGGCCACAGTGCGAGATTTGTCTCCTGAAGAACTCGCATTTGGGACGGTTGGCTCGTAGCCCATATTCCTGCAATCTCGTGAGCACCTGTTCCAGGTTGGCAAGGTGTTCATTGTCATTTTCGCTAGTAACCAGGATGTCGTCCAAATAACACTGGGTCCCCGGGATCCCTTGCAGGACTTGTTCCATTGCCCTCTGCCACATAGCCGGGGCCGATGCTACCCCAAATACCAGTTGATTGTACTGGTAAAGGCCTTTGTGAGTGTTTATCGTGAGGTATTTCCTAGATGCTTCTTCCACCTCCATTTGTAGATACGCTTGAGCCAGGTCAATCTTTGTAAAACGTTTCCCTCCAGATAGTGAGGCGAAAATATCTTCTATCCGTGGAAGCGGATACTGTACTGTGTGCAGGACTGGGTTCACAGTCACCTTGAAGTCCCCACAGATGCGAACCTTCCTTGGCTCCCCAGGCGTGCTGCTCAATGCTTTCTTCATTACAGGAACGATGGGTGTGGCCCACTCGCTCCAGTCCACCTTAGACAGCACCCCTGAACGCTCCAGACTCTCCAGTTCAGCTTCCACAGCTGGGCGTATCACGTATGGCACCGGTCTGGCCTTGAAAAATATTGGGGTTGTGTTATCCTCAATCTTTATGGTTGCCTTTACTCCTTTTAGAGTCCCAAGTCCTTGTTGGAACACCTCTTCCGCGTCAGATAGGATTTGTGACAGACGTCCAGGTGCGACGTCATCATCTTTTTTGTCAGTCACAGTTAGTGCCAGAATGGAATGCCAATCCAATTGTAGTCTTCGGATCCATTCACGTCCCAATAATGGTGGTCCTCCATCTCGTAGTATATACATGTATAGTTTCTGTGTTTCCTTTCCGTTATATTCAACTGGCACCCTTATTTTTCCTCTGGGGTAGACCTTTTGCCCCGTGTATGTCTTCAATACAATGGACGTGTCCTTTAAGGGTATGTGTGAGAATAGCCGCTCATAGTCTCGTCGATTCATGACAGTTAGGGCTGATCCTGTGTCCAATTCCATCTTCACTGGGGACCCTGCTATCATGAGGGTGACCCAAATGGTTCGGTGATCTTCTTTTGCGATCACGTTGTGTAACTTTAAACAACTTAGTCGCCTGCTCCCGGAGTCCTTATCACTCTCCTGATCTTCTGAACTACTATCTGTCAGTTTCTTTACTTTCCTGTACTGTTCCTTAGTAGTTCTTGTCGTGTTGGTCTTCTTTCCCGACCTGCAGACTCTTGCTATATGTCCCATTTTCCCGCATTGCCTGCATATTTTGTCTTTAAACCAGCAGTCCTTCTGCTCATAGGTTGTTCGGCCGCAGCGATAGCACTTTTCGGCTCCATACGCCATTTCGTTAGCGCTGTATTCTTGTGGTTTCTGTTGTATTTCCGCAGCTCCCCGTGCTGCTGCTTCGTAGGATACTTCCACGCTGAAAGCCTGTTCTAGCATCAGGTCCTTTTTTGAAAGTAGTCGTTTCTGGGTTCCTTCACTCTGGAGCCCGCAGACAAACTTATCCCGTAAGGTGTCTGCCAGTCCTGCTCCGAACTGGCAGTGCTTCGATAACTTGCGTAGTTCCGTAAGATAGTCAGCATTGCTCTCATCTTTGTGCTGGTTTCTTTTATGGAACTTGAACCTTTCTGCTATCAGCAGTGGTGTAGGGCTTAGATGTTCCTGTAAGATATGAACAATCTCCTCAAAGCTTTTCTCCATTGGTTTAGCTGGGGTAATTAAATTCTGCAATAGGCCGTACGTATTCGCACCCATCAGATTTAATAATACCAATGCCCTCTTTCCATCAGCCACCTCATTTGCCTTGCAGTACACTTCAATTCTTTCCACATACGTGGTCCAGTCTTCTACCTCGTTATCGAAAGCAGTGATACTGCCACTTTTCGGCATCTTGGGCGATTTAAAATGGTGCCTCCCGCGCTTTTGCTTCTTCCCCAATGGGATAAAATGGCGCCTCCCGCGCTTTTGCTTCTTCCCCTTACTGCCACGCTGCTCCTAGCGTTCTACGGGGTAATGGCAGCGACCCGCAGCTTCGGCGCATCTCGCTTTCCTTCCCCCCCGTTTAGTTTCTCTCCGCTGTCCTGTTCTCGAGCACCAACCGCGCCCTGTGCGCTCCACCCTCTCTCTCTTGTTTTCTTTTCCCGGCGACGCTGCGCGGCCCGATTTGTAGAGCCGCTCGATCGAGCTTGAGCCCGCCGCAGTCCGGAAGGGTCAGCGCGCTACCTGCTACCAGCACGATTCGCTGGAACCACAGTCTCTCCCACAATTCTCCAAACACCGATGGATTCTTCGGGTGGTTGCCCTCAGTCGACGCCCGTTGCTCAGACTACGACCTTCCAGGACCTTCCTTTCAGGCGAGATCCCCGTGAGATGATGCCACACTGCAGGTGAGTTCGAACTTACTCGTCGCCACTGTAAAGTCAGCGCCTCAATAATACACGGACTTCAGGAGAACAGTTTAACAGGTACTTTACTGAACAAGAGGCAGCTTGAAACTGAAACTACAGAAGCCTGCTAGGGCCTTTTATACAGGGGTGGTCACTGCCGGTACTGCAGTCTAAGACCAGTTATTCCCTTAAAGGTACATACACAACAGTGTACAGCTCGATTGTAAATAAAAAGTTTTCTTTATTTTCAAACAAGTGCTTCCTTCCAGCATGACAACGTAATGACAACAGAAATCATAACTAACAAACTAACAGATAACTGTGTGGCAACCCGCCGAAACTAACCAAACCATAACAAACAAACACAACAGGTGTGGACTGCCTTAAAACTGGAAAAAGAGACGTCTTAGCACCTCCCTCTACTGGTGACCCCTTGATGGAGACCGACTCCTCTTACGAGGTCGGCCCCTTCCCTCCCTGCAGCTCCTCCGTAATTGTACCCCAGTGGCTGGGTCAAGGCTGGGGGACGCCTGCTGAGTGTCTGGAGGCGCTGAAGCCCCTGAGGGACGGCCTGGACGACCTCTGGGCTTGGAGGTCCCGCAAGCAGGCTGCTCCAACTGGGCATGTCTGCTAGCAGTGTGCCGCGCAGGTGGTGGCAGCTGCTCTGCTGACGTGCCAGCGTTGACATCAGGACTGGTCACATGCAGAGAGAGGACACCTGCACTGTGGTCGGCCGACACACTGGCACTCTGATGGTGCCGCACCGGACCATCCGCCGCTATCGACTGCTCCACAGATTCATGGCCTGCTGTGGTGCTGCAAGGGCCTAGGGTGATCCTGCCTGATGCAGCTACAGTGGCAGCAGTGAATGTTCGCGTGGCCTCAATCTGCATGTGGACGAGGCCAGCAAGTGACTGCGTGGCAGCAGTGAGGACCTGCGTGGCAGGTGCCAGTGCTTCGGACAAGGCTGGAACAGTCCTTTCCACTGCTTCGGACAAGGCCGGAACAGTCCTTTCCACTGCTTCGGACAAGGCTGGAACAGTCCTTTACACTGCTTCGGACAAGCCCTGGACAGTCCTTTCCATTGCTGCGCCAAAGTCCACCACACTCTTTGCCAGTGTGTCGATGGACTCAGGCATCCTCCCCACTGCAGCCATAAGCTAAGTGTGCCTGAGCCGGGCCTGGGTGCTCATTTCCGCAAGGCTACACACCTCCTCTGCACTCTGTGCAGCAGTCATGGTGGCCCGAGCGTCCCTACCCCCCGCGCGTTGCTGCAGGCCGCTGGTCCCTGCAACTGGCTCCTCATCAGAGCCCCCCCCCACTTCCCTCAAGGGAACTACTATCCCCAGTCTCCACATGCGGGGGCTCCCCTGAGGCTGGCACGGATGGTCCAGCTTCCTCCTGGTCGTCGCCTCCGGAGGCACTGGCAGCTTGAGGGGCCGGCTCCCGAGCTGGTGATGCAGCATCTGAAAGCAGGGAGGTTGAAGAGTGGCTTTAGCAAAAGGACAGTTTGGCAGCAAGGGATGCAACAGTGCGGCAATGCTATGACATGGGTCCACATTGAGAAAGCATGCTGGCGGGGGAAACAACTGAAAGGTGACAGCTGTAATAGTTGAGAACCTTACCATCGCTGTGGACAATGGGGTCAGCAACTGCAGTGGTGACAGGACCACTCAGACGTCCTCCCACAATCTGGTGGACTCTCTCCTCGAGATCCGTCAGAGGCTCCACTTGAGGACGGCCTCCTCCGGTGCGAATCTGCTCCTTTTGATTCTGCGCCAGCTTGGCCTGCAGGGCAAAGGACGGGAAGTGATGTTACATGATGCCCTGAGTTATCATCTCATGCCCCCCATGGTAGAAGAGCCCTTACATGATGCCCTGAGTGATGTTCTCATGCCCCCCATGGTGGAACAGCCCTTACATGATGCCCTGAGTCAAATGTGGATGTGTGTGGCCAGAAAGGGCCATGGGTGCTTGCTGACTGATGGCCATTGGGGTATCCCGCACCCTGTAGCCATAAAGTCAGGTGCTCATGGAGGGATGCATAAGTTTACATTAACTCCACTCACCCTGACGACCCGAGTGAGGTCGTTGAATTTCTTCCGGCACTGGACAGGGCTCCTGGTCGCCAAGCTGCTGGAGTTGACCCTCTGAGAAACATCCCTCCAAGCTCGTCGGTAGTCCTTATGATTAGGCCTCCTGCCATTGTCTGGGTATAGGACATCTCGCCGGTGCTCCACTGCGGACACCAATTCCTCCAGAGACTCAGTGCTGAAGCGCTCTGCTCTCTGCCTCACCCTCTCCATAGGATCCAAGTTTGTTGCGCCACAGAAGGGCCTGCGCCGATTTGCAGGCCTACAAGGTGCAGAGTGTGGATGCTGGAGCTGCCTGACCCACCCCTTTAAGAGCTGGCCGGCGCCTGGAAGTCTCGTGGTCATGGGTAATTGAGAGCACCTGCGCTGCGGCTGGACGCCCCGATATTGGGTTGCGCCGGCATGTTAGCGCCTTAGGTGCCCCGTGTAACGTCTGAACTCGCGCCTCAATCACCTTTGGGGCGCTGCAACCCAATATCGCACGAGGTGTCGATAAGTTGTGCCTGGCTATAAAATTTGCGCTCCGCCAATTCTAACGCCCTGTGGGTAGCGGAGCGGGCCCAGGGGCCGTGTAGCCTGATCCTGCTCCTATTTCGTGTGTCAAATTCTGTTAGATTCAGGAGATGGTTCTGTGATAGTAGATTGGCGGTTAGGGTCAGATCAGCCATGATCTTATTGAATGGCGGAGCAGGCTCGAGGGGCCGATTGGCCTACTCCTGCTCCTATTTCTTATGTTCTTATGTTTTTAAGCGGGGCTATACCCAATTTCTAGGCCAGTATTTCTTACCCATGCCTAGTTAGCCTGAGGGCATTAAGGGTCAACCACAGAGTGTGGGACTGGAGTAACGGATAGCTCAGATCGGGTAGGGGTAGCATGTCCCTTCCCTGAAGGACGTTCGTGATCCAGTTGAGATTTTATGACAATCTGGCACCTTTCATGGTCATTTTATCTGGTGCCAGCCCCACAAAACACTGCAATTCACAATATATATTGATGATCTAGATGAGGGAACTTGATGTAATATCTCCAAGTTTGCAGACAACACAAAGCTGGGTGGGCGTGTGTGCTGTGAGGAGGATGCTGAGAAACTCCAGTATGATTTGGGCAGGTTGGGTGATTGGGCAGATGCATGGCAGATGCAGTATAATGTGGATAAATGCGAGGTTATCCACTTTGGTGGCAAAAACAGGAAGGCAGATTATTATCTGAATGGCAATAGATTGGGAAAAGGGGAAGTGCAACGAGACCTGGGTGTCCTTGTGCACCAGTCACTGAAGGTAAGCATGCAGGTGCAGCAGGCGGTTAAGAAGGCAAATGGTATGTTGGCCTTCATAGCGAGAGGATTCGAGTACAGGAGCAAGGATGTCTTGCTGCAGTTGTACAAGGCCTTGGTGAGACCACACCTTGAGTATTGTGTGCAGTTTTGGTCGCCTTATCTGAGGAAGGATGTTCTTGCCATGGAGGGAGTGCAGCGAAGATTCACCAGACTGATACCTGGGATGGCAGGAATGACGTATGAGGAGAGATTGGGTCGATTGGGCTTATATTCACTGGAGTTTAGAAGAATGAAAGGAGATCTCATTGAAACTTATAAAATTCTAACAGGACGAGACAGACTAGATGCAGGAAGGATGTTACCGATGGCGGGAGTGTCCAGAACCAGGGGTCACAGTCTAAAGATACGGGGTAAGCCATTTAGGACAGAGATGACGAGGAATTTCTTCACCCAGAGAGTGGTGAACCTGTGGCATTCTCTACCACAGAAGGCAGTTGAGGCCAATTCATTAAATATATTCAAGAAGGAGTTAGATATATTTCTTAAGGCTAAAGGGATCAAGGGATATGGGGAGAAGGCAGGGACAGGGTACTGAATTTGGATGATCAGCCATGATCTCATTGAATGGCGGAGCAGGCTCGAGGGGCCGAGTGGCCTACTCCTGCTCCTATCTTCTATGTTTCTATGTTTCTATCCAGTCTCCCAAAACTTGGCATGATGGGATTTGAATGTTTACTCACAGTTTTGACCATAATGGACTCAGTTAGCAGCAGTCTCACTTCTCAATCAAAAGGCTCAGTCCTCCAGAATTTAAGCACATAATCTAGGCTGACACTACAGTGCACTGCTGAGGGAGTGCTACATTAATCGGAGGTGTTGTCCTTCAAGTAAACATTAAACTGAGCCCCTGCCTGTTTAGGATCCCATGACACTAATCGAAGAAGGATAAGAGTTTTCCCAATGTACTGGCCAACATTTTCCCTTCAACCAATAGCATCAGAAATAGATTAACTCGTCAATCTCTCTTGTTTGTTTGCAGATTAGTTGCACTTTTTTCTATTTGTTCTTGGCATATGGGCAATATTGGCAAAGCTGCAGTTACTGCCCATCCCTAGTTGCCCTGAAAGGGCGTCTTTTCCTTGAACCACTGTAGTCTGTAGTGATGGTGCACCCACAATGTGGTGTTCGGTAGGGAACTCCTGGATTTTTGACCCAGTGACGATGAAGGAACAGCAATATATTTCCAAGTCAGGATGGTGCGTTGACTTGGAGGGGAACTTAGAGGTGATGGTGTTCCTACGCCATTGCTCATTTTGACCTTCTCGGTGTTAGAGATCACAGGGGCAGGAAGTGCTGGTCTTGACAACAGTAACTATATTCCAAAGTAATTCAGTGGCTGTGAAGTACTATGGGATGTCCTGAGGATGTCACAAGGTGCTATATGAATGCAGGTTTTTTCTTGTTTCTATTTATAGTGATATAGGCCTAGAAATTGGGTTTTGGCTTAGCCAGGGCTTTAGCGCCGGAAGTTAGTGCCGGCGCTAATTCCCCCTGCGCGCGCCAAAAATTCAGTAGCGCCGCGCCCAAACGGCTGCCGGCGCTACTGAAGGGTCTTAGCGCCTGGAAAAGGGTGCTAACTGCCGTTTATCGCCGCAATTCCGGCGCTGCGGCACCCGATGCGGTGCGGCAGGCTGGGGAAGTGCAGGCCTCCTCCTTCTGTTAAGGAGGAGCTGCCTGCACCCGGCCGCGGCCCGCGCAAATCTGTTTAAAAATGAGCCCGGCACCTCGGACAAGTGCCGGGCTTGCATCTGTTCCGGGGGGGGGCGGGGAGAAGTCCGGGGAGGGAGCTGCGGGCAGGCGGCCGGCGGGAAAGCGGCCGGCCGCCGCGGGGCCTTTAATGCGCCGGCGCAAACACATGTTGGACTCTGTTGCCAGAGTCTTAGTTGCGGCTGCCACGGGCGAGGCGGCCGCAACTGAATTTCGGCGCTGGGGCCCGTCGGCATGGCAACCGGGACGCTGCGCACACCGATGACGTCATCGGTGCCGGCGCAGCGCTACCGGTGCAACGCCGCTTTAGGGCCCCAGGGAATTTTTCAACTGGCCATAACTCTGGCGCTAGTCCCTCTAGCGCCTCAAAAGCGGCGCTAAGGCTAGTGAATTTCTAGGCCATAGTGTGAAGGGCAAACTAGAGAAAATCAAATTCAGGACTGATGTTCGGAAGTTCCTATTGATTTATTCCTTAGAACAATCACTATGTGGAATGGATTTCAGGTAAGAAAATGGAGGCTAAAAAAGCCTGGAATCATTTAGGAGAGTTAGATGCTGTGATGGAGAGATTGTGCTTTGTTCTTGTTTGGATGATATAGCTTAGATGGGCTGAATGGCCTTTTCGTTTGTATTGCATGTGTAGAGAATGAATGTTGTGTTTGAAGTATCACTGCCAAAACACTTAAGTAACTTAGATTACAAGAGGCATAAAGGATTTTTTTTTGGAGAGGTGTGGTGTTCGTGAATTGGATAAAACACTAAACTTCAGGAGAACTAGGGAAATAGAGCAGAGTTCACACCTTTTACCTGAGCCATCTCATACAGAAGTACCTAAGAGTAGAAGATGCCATCAGTCATATGTTTTGTTGACCACCATTTGTGAGTGTTCACAGCCCATGCTGGAGTGATGTGTGTCTCCAGTGAAGATTACAGCTCTGAAATGCATGGGGCTTAAGTCACCCAGTGAGGAGGCCTCGATTAAGGGATTCTGCCCCATTGGGACCAGACCTTTTAAATTCTGGCCAAGGGAGCCATGGGTGCAATTTTTGCCCACCCCCTCCCCATATCAAGGGAGTGTGTTCAGGGAAGTTCCTGGGCTTCCCCATGAAACTCCTCTCTTTACACCTTTGAAAAGCCAGGGCTGTGTCAGTATGAAGCCTCCTAAAGGCCCCAAGCCTTCATTAAATAAAGGTAATCGATCTCAGAGGGGGATTGATGACCATCTCTAGATAGTGTGGCTCCAATGAGAGTCGAAGTGAAATAATTAGCTGACCCAAAGGTGCAGTAGAGGTTGCCTCTTGTGTGATTGGGTCTGAGGCCATTTGCTGGGGCAGAGTAGAGGAATTCCTTGAATCCAACACTGGGTGCCTGAAATGCAAGCAAAAAAATTCATGCTGTGTGTAACGTCCGTGTGTAATTGAGACACGGACTGCAGAAGTTGGTTATAACAGGTGTTTACTGAATGGAGACAAAACTGGACCTACTATACAAAGTTACTACACAGGCTTATATACAGGGGTGGTCACTACTGGTACTGCAGTATACAGGGGCTGCAGAATAGTTCCTTCTTCAAGGCACATACACTACAATTCCTCCTCTTTTAGCTAAACAGTACATAACATTCGATTAATAATTAAATAACATATTTACAATTACAGTTGCTATATACATTAGCTGAAGTTAATCAATTATAAATTCAGTCTTTGAGGAGGCTTCCTGATTCTGTCCAGATAACGCCTCTTTGGGGTATCAGGTTCTTCTGGCAAAGTTGATTCGGGATCAACGTCGTTGTTTGGTTCGTCTGCTTCCAATATCACCGATTCTGAGGTAGATGCAATTGGTACTTCGGTTTCATCACCAGGTGTATAGGATCGTGGTGTAGATTTGACGTTTTCCAGTGACTCTAGAATCTGGTCAGCATGGCGTCTTACAATGCTCTCTCCAACGTCCACGGTATACATTAGAGGTCCTTGCCGTGTGCAGATCGTTCCTGGCTGCCATTTCTCTGTGCGGTAGTCCCGGGCCAAAACTGGTTGACCTATCTTAAAACTCCTGGTTGGCCTTTCTTTCATATTCTGAAACTGCCTGTTCTCCACATCCCTTCTGATATTTGGCTTAACCAAATCCAAGCGGCATCTTAGTCTTCGATTGAAGAACATCATGGCTGGAGTTTGGTTGGTAACCGCATGTGTCGCATTCCGGTAGGCAAACAAGAAGTTATCCACCTTGTGTTGTAGGGGTATGTCTTCATTACACATTGCCTTGATAGCCTTCTTGAATGTTTGAACGAACCTCTCAGCCAATCCATTGGTGGCTGGATGATATGGGGCGGATGTGTAATGCTTAACACCATTGTTCTTTAAGAACCTCCGGAACTCTTCAGACACAAACTGTGGTCCATTGTCGGAGCAAATCTCTTCAGGCAGCCCATTTCTGGCGAATATGGTTCGTAAGACTGTGATAGTTTTTTCTGTGGTGGTTGAGGACATTTTTATTACCTCTGGCCACTTTGAATGTGCATCCACCGCAATTAAAAACATCGAGTCCATAAATGGACCAGCAAAATCAATGTGTACCCTTTGCCATGGAGATGAGGGCCACTCCCATGGATGTAGCGGGGCTTGTGGTGGGGCGTTTTGGACTTTCTGGCATCCTGTACAGCTCTTGGTCATCTCTTCGATTTCTCTATCGATTCCCGGCCACCACACAAACGCTCTGGCTAAGTTCTTCATTTTTACCCCTCCCAGATGACCCTCATGAAGCTCATTGAGCACTCTATCCTTCAATTTGGGTGGAATTACTACTCTGGATCCACACATCAAGGTTCCTCGGCACACTGACAGCTGTTCTCTTCTCGGCGAGAATGCTGGCAACAGTGGTTCGCCATGTGCTGGCCATCCCTTCACCGTTAAATCATAGACCCTGGAGAGTGTCGGGTCATTTCGTGTTTCCTTTTCTATGTTTGCATTCATCACAGGTAGACATTCGACTATGGTCGAGTGGAATATCTCCACAGGATCCACTGCAGGTGCTTCTTCCACCGTCAGCAACGGTAGGCGCGACGATCCATCAGCATTCCCATGCTGTTTAATTCCTTTGTACTCGATGTCATATTGGTGTGCCCCTAGGAAAAGGGACCACCTCTGTAGCCGTTGTGCTGTCATTATCGGGACGCCCTTCTGAGGGTTGAAAATGGAGACAAGAGGTTGATGATCAGTTAGTAGAGTAAATTTCTGTCCGTGCAGGTAGTGATTGAACATCTTCACCCCCCACACCAGGCTGAGGGCCTCTCTGTCAATTTGGGCGTAGTTACGCTCGGCTGCAGTTAACGAGCGTGACGCAAAAGCTATCGGCCTCTCTGAACCATCAAGGGATTTATGTGACAGTACCGCTCCAACGCCGTAGGGAGACGCATCACACGCCAGTCTTATCAGTAGTGATGGGTTGTAGTGAGCCAATACTTCTCTTGAAGTTAGCAGGCCTTTAAACTTCTGAAAGGCCCGCTTACATTCATCGCTCCATTTCCATGCTACTCCAGTTTGTAGCAGGGCGTTCAGTGGGTGCAGAATTGTGGACAAATTCGGCAAAAACTTATGGTAGTAATTCACCAATCAGAGGAATTACCTCAGTTGCGACACATTTTCAGGCGCTGGAGCCTTAACTACCGCTTCAATTTTGTCAGGGGACTTATGTAACCCCTCTTCATCAATCACGTGGCCACAATACGATATTTGTTTCTTAAAAAACTCGCACTTGGGGGGATTGGCTCGTAGCCCATGTTCTCTTAGTCTAGTGAGCACCTGCTCTAGGTTGGCAAGGTGTTCACTGTCATTTTCACCCGTCACTAGGATGTCGTCCAAGTAACACTGAGTCCCCGGAATCCCTTGCAGGACTTGTTCCATCGCTCTTTGCCATATAGCCGGAGCTGATGCAACTCCGAATACCAGTCGATTATACTGGTAAAGACCTTTGTGAGTGTTTATCGTGAGATATTTCCTAGAGGATTCTTCAACCTCCATCTGCAAATATGCTTGCACTAGGTCAATTTTTGTAAAACGTTTCCCTCCAGAGAGTGAGGCGAAAATATCTTCTATCCTCGGAAGAGGATACTGTACTGTGTAAAGGACTGTGTTCACAGTCACCTTGAAGTCCCCACAGATGCGAACCTTCCTTGGCTCCTCAGACTTATTGTTTAACGTTTTCTTCATGACAGGAACGATGGGTGTCACCCACTCGCTCCAGTCTACCTTAGTTAACACGCCTGCATTCTCCAGATTCTCCAGCTCTGCCTCGACGGCTGGGTGAATTGCATATGGTACCGGTCTTGCTTTGAAAAACTTGGGAATTGCATTCTCTTCTATTTTTATCGAGGCGGTTACGCCTTTAAGAGTTCCCAGTCCTTGTTGAAATACCTCTTTAGCGTTAGCCAAGATTTTTTGACAATCGTCCAGGTGTGATGTCATCATCCTTTTTACCAGCCACCGTCAGTGCCTGAATGGAGTGCCAGTCTAAACTTATCGTTCTGATCCATTCACGTCCCAATAACGGTGGTCCACCATCTTGCAGTATGTACAGATATAATTTCTGTATTTCCTTGCCGTTGTATTCGACAGGCACCCTTATTTTTTCCCTCTGGGGTATACTTTCTGCCCCGTATATGTCTTCAAGACAATGGATGTGTCTTTCAAGGGTATGTGTGAGAATAGCCGCTCATAGTCTCGTCGATTCATGACGGTCAGAGCTGATCCTGTATCCAATTCCATTTTGACTTGGGACCCTGCTATCGTGAGGGTGACCCAAATGGTTCGGTGATCCTCTTTTGTGATTACGTTGTGTAGTTTGAGACAGCTTAGTCTCTTGTTCCCGGATTCACTATCGCTCTTCTGGTCTTCGGAACTACTGTCCGTCATCTTTTGTACTTCCCTGTACTTTTCCTTAGTAGTCTTTTTGTTGTCGTTAGTCTTCTTCCCGGACCTGCAAACTCATGCAATGTGTCCCATCTTTCTGCATTGCCTGCATGTTTTGTCCTTGGACCAGCAGTCCTTCTGGTCATGGGTTGTTCTGCCACAGTGATAACATTTTTCAAATCCCCGTGTCATTTCATGGGTGCTGTATTCCTGTGGCTTTTGCTGTATTTCCGCAGCTCCCCTTGCTGCTGCTTCGTACGATACTGCCATGCTGAAAGCCTTATCTAGCGTCAGCTCTTTCTCTGAGAGTAACCTCTTCTGGGTTCCTTCACTCAGGAGTCCACAGACAAATTTGTCCCGTAGGGTATCTGCCAGTCCTGCTCTGAACTGGCAGTGCTTTGATAGCTTGCGTAGTTCCGTGAGGTAATCAGCATTGCTCTCATCTTTATGCTGATTTCTCTTGTGGAATTTAAATCTTTCTGCTATCAGCAGCGGTGTAGGATTTAGGTGTTCCTGTAGGATATCAACAATTTCGTTAAAACTCTTCGCCATCGGTTTGACTGGAGTGATCAGGTTCCGCAATAGGCCGTACGTTCTTGCGCCCATTAAGTTTAGTAGTACCGATGCCTTTTTCTCATCGGCTACTTCATTTGCCTTGCAATATACTTCGACTGTTTCCACATACGTGGTCCAGTCTTCTATTGCATTATCGAAGGCAGTGATATTGCCAGTCTTCGGCATCTTGGAGATCTAAGATGGCGCCTCCCGCGCTTTGCCTTCTTCCCCGATTGAACAAAATGGCGCCTCCCGCGCTTTGCCTTCTTCCCCGCTGGATTAAGATGGCGGCTCCCGCGCTTTCTGTCTTTTCCGCTGCTGCTAGCGCTGTTGCTGGCATTTTTATGCCTTGATGGCGACGCCCTATGGTCTTCGCGCACTTCCCCCCGCGCTGCTGCCAACGCCGCTCTCCGCGGTCCCCGTGGCAAACTGCAGCTCCTCGCGGCTTTCTGCGCTTCTAATTTCTTTTATTTTAAGTACTGTTCCCGTCGTCAGAGCAGACCCTATGGGACACGTTCCTCCCTCTTCTCAGGTCTGTATGCTGCCTGGCTTTGTAGCACCTGTGTGCTCCACCCTCTCTCTCTCTCTCCTCTTCCCGACAACGCTGCTCGGCCCCGTTGAAAAGCCACCCGATCGAGCTCTAGCCCGCCGCAGCCCAGGAAGGATCAGTGTACTACCTGCCACCAGCCCAATTAGCTGGAACACCATAGACTAGATAACCAAGCCCAGCTCTCGACAGCCTTTCCTGCAAATCTTCGAATTCGATGAATCAGAGGGCGGTTGCCCACGGTCGACGCCCGTTTCTTCTGTTTGTTTTTTTTTTCTTTTTGGATTTCTTCCTTCTGGCCTCGACCTCTAACAACTTCGCTTCAGGGATGGATCCCCGTGAGGTGGTGCAGAACTGTAGGTAAGTTCAGATCTGTTCGTCGCCAGTGTAACGTCCGTGTGTAATTGAGACACGGACTGCAGAAGTTGGTTATAACAGGTGTTTACTGAATGGAGACAAAACTGGACCTACTATACAAAGTTACTACACAGGCTTATATACAGGGGTGGTCACTACTGGTACTGCAGTATACAGGGGCTGCAGAATAGTTCCTTCTTCAAGGCACATACACTACAATTCCTCCTCTTTTAGCTAAACAGTACATAACATTCGATTAATAATTAAATAACATATTTACAATTACAGTTGCTATATACATTAGCTGAAGTTAATCAATTATAAATTCAGTCTTTGAGGAGGCTTCCTGATTCTGTCCAGATAACGCCTCTTTGGGGTATCAGGTTCTTCTGGCAAAGTTGATTCGGGATCAACGTCGTTGTTTGGTTCGTCTGCTTCCAATATCACCGATTCTGAGGTAGATGCAATTGGTACTTCGGTTTCATCACCAGGTGTATAGGATCGTGGTGTAGATTTGACGTTTTCCAGTGACTCTAGAATCTGGTCAGCATGGCGTCTTACAATGCTCTCTCCAACGTCCACGGTATACATTAGAGGTCCTTGCCGTGTGCAGATCGTTCCTGGCTGCCATTTCTCTGTGCGGTAGTCCCGGGCCAAAACTGGTTGACCTATCTTAAAACTCCTGGTTGGCCTTTCTTTCATATTCTGAAACTGCCTGTTCTCCACATCCCTTCTGATATTTGGCTTAACCAAATCCAAGCGGCATCTTAGTCTTCGATTGAAGAACATCATGGCTGGAGTTTGGTTGGTAACCGCATGTGTCGCATTCCGGTAGGCAAACAAGAAGTTATCCACCTTGTGTTGTAGGGGTATGTCTTCATTACACATTGCCTTGATAGCCTTCTTGAATGTTTGAACGAACCTCTCAGCCAATCCATTGGTGGCTGGATGATATGGGGCGGATGTGTAATGCTTAACACCATTGTTCTTTAAGAACCTCCGGAACTCTTCAGACACAAACTGTGGTCCATTGTCGGAGCAAATCTCTTCAGGCAGCCCATTTCTGGCGAATATGGTTCGTAAGACTGTGATAGTTTTTTCTGTGGTGGTTGAGGACATTTTTATTACCTCTGGCCACTTTGAATGTGCATCCACCGCAATTAAAAACATCGAGTCCATAAATGGACCAGCAAAATCAATGTGTACCCTTTGCCATGGAGATGAGGGCCACTCCCATGGATGTAGCGGGGCTTGTGGTGGGGCGTTTTGGACTTTCTGGCATCCTGTACAGCTCTTGGTCATCTCTTCGATTTCTCTATCGATTCCCGGCCACCACACAAACGCTCTGGCTAAGTTCTTCATTTTTACCCCTCCCAGATGACCCTCATGAAGCTCATTGAGCACTCTATCCTTCAATTTGGGTGGAATTACTACTCTGGATCCACACATCAAGGTTCCTCGGCACACTGACAGCTGTTCTCTTCTCGGCGAGAATGCTGGCAACAGTGGTTCGCCATGTGCTGGCCATCCCTTCACCGTTAAATCATAGACCCTGGAGAGTGTCGGGTCATTTCGTGTTTCCTTTTCTATGTTTGCATTCATCACAGGTAGACATTCGACTATGGTCGAGTGGAATATCTCCACAGGATCCACTGCAGGTGCTTCTTCCACCGTCAGCAACGGTAGGCGCGACGATCCATCAGCATTCCCATGCTGTTTAATTCCTTTGTACTCGATGTCATATTGGTGTGCCCCTAGGAAAAGGGACCACCTCTGTAGCCGTTGTGCTGTCATTATCGGGACGCCCTTCTGAGGGTTGAAAATGGAGACAAGAGGTTGATGATCAGTTAGTAGAGTAAATTTCTGTCCGTGCAGGTAGTGATTGAACATCTTCACCCCCCACACCAGGCTGAGGGCCTCTCTGTCAATTTGGGCGTAGTTACGCTCGGCTGCAGTTAACGAGCGTGACGCAAAAGCTATCGGCCTCTCTGAACCATCAAGGGATTTATGTGACAGTACCGCTCCAACGCCGTAGGGAGACGCATCACACGCCAGTCTTATCAGTAGTGATGGGTTGTAGTGAGCCAATACTTCTCTTGAAGTTAGCAGGCCTTTAAACTTCTGAAAGGCCCGCTTACATTCATCGCTCCATTTCCATGCTACTCCAGTTTGTAGCAGGGCGTTCAGTGGGTGCAGAATTGTGGACAAATTCGGCAAAAACTTATGGTAGTAATTCACCAATCAGAGGAATTACCTCAGTTGCGACACATTTTCAGGCGCTGGAGCCTTAACTACCGCTTCAATTTTGTCAGGGGACTTATGTAACCCCTCTTCATCAATCACGTGGCCACAATACGATATTTGTTTCTTAAAAAACTCGCACTTGGGGGGATTGGCTCGTAGCCCATGTTCTCTTAGTCTAGTGAGCACCTGCTCTAGGTTGGCAAGGTGTTCACTGTCATTTTCACCCGTCACTAGGATGTCGTCCAAGTAACACTGAGTCCCCGGAATCCCTTGCAGGACTTGTTCCATCGCTCTTTGCCATATAGCCGGAGCTGATGCAACTCCGAATACCAGTCGATTATACTGGTAAAGACCTTTGTGAGTGTTTATCGTGAGATATTTCCTAGAGGATTCTTCAACCTCCATCTGCAAATATGCTTGCACTAGGTCAATTTTTGTAAAACGTTTCCCTCCAGAGAGTGAGGCGAAAATATCTTCTATCCTCGGAAGAGGATACTGTACTGTGTAAAGGACTGTGTTCACAGTCACCTTGAAGTCCCCACAGATGCGAACCTTCCTTGGCTCCTCAGACTTATTGTTTAACGTTTTCTTCATGACAGGAACGATGGGTGTCACCCACTCGCTCCAGTCTACCTTAGTTAACACGCCTGCATTCTCCAGATTCTCCAGCTCTGCCTCGACGGCTGGGTGAATTGCATATGGTACCGGTCTTGCTTTGAAAAACTTGGGAATTGCATTCTCTTCTATTTTTATCGAGGCGGTTACGCCTTTAAGAGTTCCCAGTCCTTGTTGAAATACCTCTTTAGCGTTAGCCAAGATTTTTTGACAATCGTCCAGGTGTGATGTCATCATCCTTTTTACCAGCCACCGTCAGTGCCTGAATGGAGTGCCAGTCTAAACTTATCGTTCTGATCCATTCACGTCCCAATAACGGTGGTCCACCATCTTGCAGTATGTACAGATATAATTTCTGTATTTCCTTGCCGTTGTATTCGACAGGCACCCTTATTTTTTCCCTCTGGGGTATACTTTCTGCCCCGTATATGTCTTCAAGACAATGGATGTGTCTTTCAAGGGTATGTGTGAGAATAGCCGCTCATAGTCTCGTCGATTCATGACGGTCAGAGCTGATCCTGTATCCAATTCCATTTTGACTTGGGACCCTGCTATCGTGAGGGTGACCCAAATGGTTCGGTGATCCTCTTTTGTGATTACGTTGTGTAGTTTGAGACAGCTTAGTCTCTTGTTCCCGGATTCACTATCGCTCTTCTGGTCTTCGGAACTACTGTCCGTCATCTTTTGTACTTCCCTGTACTTTTCCTTAGTAGTCTTTTTGTTGTCGTTAGTCTTCTTCCCGGACCTGCAAACTCATGCAATGTGTCCCATCTTTCTGCATTGCCTGCATGTTTTGTCCTTGGACCAGCAGTCCTTCTGGTCATGGGTTGTTCTGCCACAGTGATAACATTTTTCAAATCCCCGTGTCATTTCATGGGTGCTGTATTCCTGTGGCTTTTGCTGTATTTCCGCAGCTCCCCTTGCTGCTGCTTCGTACGATACTGCCATGCTGAAAGCCTTATCTAGCGTCAGCTCTTTCTCTGAGAGTAACCTCTTCTGGGTTCCTTCACTCAGGAGTCCACAGACAAATTTGTCCCGTAGGGTATCTGCCAGTCCTGCTCTGAACTGGCAGTGCTTTGATAGCTTGCGTAGTTCCGTGAGGTAATCAGCATTGCTCTCATCTTTATGCTGATTTCTCTTGTGGAATTTAAATCTTTCTGCTATCAGCAGCGGTGTAGGATTTAGGTGTTCCTGTAGGATATCAACAATTTCGTTAAAACTCTTCGCCATCGGTTTGACTGGAGTGATCAGGTTCCGCAATAGGCCGTACGTTCTTGCGCCCATTAAGTTTAGTAGTACCGATGCCTTTTTCTCATCGGCTACTTCATTTGCCTTGCAATATACTTCGACTGTTTCCACATACGTGGTCCAGTCTTCTATTGCATTATCGAAGGCAGTGATATTGCCAGTCTTCGGCATCTTGGAGATCTAAGATGGCGCCTCCCGCGCTTTGCCTTCTTCCCCGATTGAACAAAATGGCGCCTCCCGCGCTTTGCCTTCTTCCCCGCTGGATTAAGATGGCGGCTCCCGCGCTTTCTGTCTTTTCCGCTGCTGCTAGCGCTGTTGCTGGCATTTTTATGCCTTGATGGCGACGCCCTATGGTCTTCGCGCACTTCCCCCCGCGCTGCTGCCAACGCCGCTCTCCGCGGTCCCCGTGGCAAACTGCAGCTCCTCGCGGCTTTCTGCGCTTCTAATTTCTTTTATTTTAAGTACTGTTCCCGTCGTCAGAGCAGACCCTATGGGACACGTTCCTCCCTCTTCTCAGGTCTGTATGCTGCCTGGCTTTGTAGCACCTGTGTGCTCCACCCTCTCTCTCTCTCTCCTCTTCCCGACAACGCTGCTCGGCCCCGTTGAAAAGCCACCCGATCGAGCTCTAGCCCGCCGCAGCCCAGGAAGGATCAGTGTACTACCTGCCACCAGCCCAATTAGCTGGAACACCATAGACTAGATAACCAAGCCCAGCTCTCGACAGCCTTTCCTGCAAATCTTCGAATTCGATGAATCAGAGGGCGGTTGCCCACGGTCGACGCCCGTTTCTTCTGTTTGTTTTTTTTTTCTTTTTGGATTTCTTCCTTCTGGCCTCGACCTCTAACAACTTCGCTTCAGGGATGGATCCCCGTGAGGTGGTGCAGAACTGTAGGTAAGTTCAGATCTGTTCGTCGCCAGTGTAACGTCCGTGTGTAATTGAGACACGGACTGCAGAAGTTGGTTATAACAGGTGTTTACTGAATGGAGACAAAACTGGAACTACTATACAAAGTTAGTACACAGGCTTATATACAGGGGTGGTCACTACTGGTACTGCTGTATACAGGGGCTGCAGAATATAGTTCCTTCTTCAAGGCACATACACTACATTGTGTAAAACACACGACAAGGCTTAAGATAGGAATTACTGCTCCTCAACATTTTATATCAAGCTAAAATATCTGCATGGCATGCCAGCGGTGAATTCTGACAATCTGCTTCTCCTCCCTGTAGAACTCCAGACTTTGTCGCCACCAGAGTTTTGTTCCTTGTGTACAGGTGTTCTCATTCAGGGTTCGCCCTCCCTTGCTGGACCAAGGTTGCCGGACCGTGTGTTGCATTGTGGGAAACTTGTGTTTTCTATTGGTAACTGGTTCAATTTCGGATTTTTATTCAGTGCTCCCAAAACGCCATCCTCAATACTGCGAGACATCTGTCTCTGTGGCCGTTGTCTCCGGCTGCTTCCCGCTGTTACTCCCTCTCATTTATTTTGCATCAGAATGTGGAATTACTAGTTGACCTCCTTTGGCACTGCTCATAGGTAGTCGGTGGTCTGGAACCCATTTGTGATGTTCAGCTGCTAAGATGGAGCAGTCCCCTCCCTCACCTTTTTTTCCAGTACATTGATGACTGTATCAGTGCCCTTTCCTGCTCTCGCCCTGAACTAGAAAATGTCATTCACTTCGCTTCCAATTTCCACCCTTCCCGCACCTTCACATGGTCCATCTCCGACTCTTCCCTTCCCTTCTTTGACTTCTCTGTCTCCATTTCTGGGGATAGACTATTGACAAACATTTACTATAAGCTCACTGATTCCCACTGCTACCTGGACTATACTTCCTCCCACCCCACTTCCTGTAAGGACTCTATTCCATTCTCCCAGTTTCTCCATCTCCAACACATCTGCTCTGACGATGCCGCCTTCCACACCAGTGCTTCCGATATGTCTTCCTTTTTCCTCAACCAAGGATTCCCCTCTACCGTGGTTGACACGGCCCTCAACCATGTCCGTTCTATTTCCCGCACTTCTGCTCGCACCCCTTCCCCTCCCTCCCAGAACCACGATAGGGTTCCCCTTGTCCTCACCTTTCACCCCACCAGCCTCCACATTCAACAGATCATCCTCCGCCATTTCCGCCACCTCCAGCATGATCTCACCACCAAACACATCTTCCCCTCCCCTCCCCTTTCAGCATTCCAAAGGGACCGCTCCCTCCAGGGCACCCTGGTCCACTTCACAATCACCCCCAACACCCCTTCCCCTTCCCACGGCACCTTCCCGTGCAAGCGCAGGAGATGCAACACCTACCCTTTTACCTGCTCCTTTCCCACTGTCCAGGGCCCCAAACACTCCTTCCAGGTGAAACAGCGATTTACTTGTACTTCTTGCAATCTAGTATACTGTATTCGCTGCTCACGATGCGGTCTCCTCTACATTGGGGAGACCAAATGCAGATTGGGTGACCACTTTGCGGAACAACTCCGTTCAGTCCGTAAGGGTGACCCCGAGCTTCCAGTCGCCTGTCACTTTAATTCTCAGCTCCACTCCCACTCTGATCTCTCTGTCCTCGGCCTCTTACACTGTTCCACTGAAGCTCAACGTAAGCTCGAGGAACAGCACCTCATCTTCCGATTAGGCACTTCACAGCCTTCTGGACTCAACATCGAGTTCAACAATTTCAGACAATAACCTCGGCTCCTATTATATTTTTACTTGTTTTTTCTCTCACATGGCAGCTGTTGATGATTCTGCCATTGCCATTTACACCTCATCTAGAGTCATCTTTTGTTTCTTAACTTGTCCCATTACCACTCCCATTTGCTTTGCACCATCATCCCTTTTGTCTTTTAATCTCTCCTGCCTTCCATCCTATCACAGACCTTTCCTTTTGGATGCTGCCTGACCTGCTGAGTGTTTCCAGCATTTTCTATTGTTATTTCAGAGTTCCAGCAGCTGCAGTATTTTGCTATTGTGGAAGATGGAGCAGTGGTCTGTCTGTCCCTTTTCAGGTCACTGCTCAGACAGTCCAGTCCCTGCGGACCAAGTAAGTACAACCTGTGGTCAGTTAGAGACTAGGGCCTAGAAATTCAGTATCTCCACGTTTGGGGCGCTACAGTCGAGCGTGCGCTAAATTTAGCGCCCGTCGCAACTTAGCACCACCTTCAGCGAAATTGAGTTGCTCCGCCCCAAGAGTTTCTTGTTGCGCTAAAGCAGGCGCTGCACGACTATCCTAAGGCGCTAAGCCGGGGAGGCGAGGCGCTACCACCGAGGGCGGGCGCAGCGCAGGTGCGGCCAGTTAGCGATTGCAGGCAGACACGCTGGCGCCGGTCACCTTTTAAAGGGGGAGGGTCGAATTGGCTTGCAGCCACGCCCTGCACATTGGAGCCCTGATTCTCGGCCTGGACAGACCTGCTGCGACATCGTTATGCCTACGACCATGGAGAGGGCCAGGGAGCGAGCACAGCGCTTCAGTGAGGGGGCCCTGAAGGTTCTAGTTGGCGCAGTGGAGTGCAGGCAACCTATGCTCTTTCCGGACAGTGGCAGGAGGCCGCTGCCCAACGAATATCGAAAAGCTTGGAGGGAGGTGACACACAGAGTGACCTCCAGCAGCATGGTACCTAGGACCCCAACGCAATGCAGGAAGAAGTTCAACGACCTCACTCGGGTTGTCAGGGTGAGTACCCTTTCCAGTATCCCCCTCATCCCTGCATGTGCACCTCAATTTATGGCCAAAGGGTCCTTAAAGCCCCAATGCCCAGCCCTCATCCAACACCTATGGGCCTCTCATGAAAATCACATGCCCATTCACCACTTTACACACTGTAAGGGCTATTCGACCATGGGAGGCAGTGCAGCCAAGATCAGGGCTTGACACTGTAAGGGCTATTCGACCATGGGAGGCAGTGCAGCCAAGATCAGGGCTTCACACTGTAAGGGCTATTCGACCATGGCAGGCAGTGCAGCCAAGATCAGGGCTTCACACTGTACTCAGAGCCCATCCTTTCTCTTGCAGGGCAAGCTGGCCCACAATAGGAGGCAGCAGCAACGGACCGGGGGAGGCCGTCCTGAACTTAAAGACCTCAGCGATCTGGAGCAGCGAGTGGAATGGATTATGGCAGGCCGGTTGATTGGCCCCGTCGCCACTGGAGATGCCGACCCCGTTCTGGACAGCAATGGTAAGGTCATCACCTTTTTGACCTCTCTCTTTCCACTTGTACCTCACACCAGCATCCTTTGCCACTATCGAACCAATGCAGTGCATTGCAGCACTCATGCCTCCCTCGCTGCCGCCCTGTCCTCACGCTAAAGCAACTCTTGTACCTCCCTGCTTTCAGATGCTGATTCGCGAGGTGAGGAGACGGGCCCTCAAGCTGCCACTGTGAGTGAATCGGAAGGCAAGGAGGAGGAAGAGGAAGCCGGAACATCAGTGCCACCCTCAGCCGAGGCAGCCCATGGCCATAATGGGGACACGTCTTCCCTGGAGGGGAGCAGGGGGGAAGGGTCTGAGGAGGGTGAAGCTCCGAGGCCCAGCAGGCTGCAGTAACGCGGGGGGGGGGTAGGGAAGCTCGGCGGCCTTCTCCCCGGAGGGAGAGTGTGGCCTCCAGTCCTGCTACAGTGAGCGCAGAGGAGGTGCGGCTCCTTGCTGAAATGGGCGCCCAGGCGGAGCGCAGGCACACTGAGCTCATGGCTGCAGTGGCAAGGATGGCTGACTCCATAGAGTCACTGGCAAGGAGTGTACAGGAATTCGGGGCAGCACAGGCAAAGAGTCTGCAGGACTTCGGTGCAGCACAGGCAAGGAGTCTGCAGGACTTCGGTGCAGCACAGGCGGCTTCCAGCCAAGTGCTTAGTCGTGCCATGCAGTCACTGGCTGGTCTGATGCAGACACAGATCAGGGCCACACGAGCACTAACTGCTGCCACCCTCGCTGGATTGGGCAGGATTCGCCGGGGCCCTCGCCGCGCCACAGCAGGCCAGCAGTCTGTGCTTCAGCAGATTGCTGCGCATGGTTCAGTGCTGCCCCGTGCGAGTGCCAGTGTCTCATCCGACCAGGGAGTGCCTGTGCTCTGTCAGGTTGGCAGCATTCCTGCTGCCAACACTGTCACTCCTCCACTGCAGCTGCCACCACCCGTAGGACAGACTGCTGCCGCCCAAGCAGAGTTGGAGCAGTCGGCAGCCGGGCCCTCCAGGCCCAGAGCTGGTCCAGGCCGTCCCCCAAGGGCATCTGCCGACTCACTATCTGACCCTCAGCAGCCTTACCCCAGCCTTGCTGCAGCCACTGGGGTCCCGTTGCAGAGGAGCTGCAGGGTGGGAAGCGGCCAATCTCGCAAGCGAGGCAGATCACCCTCGCAGGCCAAAAAGTAGGAGGTGTGGCAAAATGCTGTGTTTTTTTTGTGAAGGCCGAGGATCATGGTCATTTTTGTTTAACTCTTTTGTCCATTGTCTCCAGGTTGTGAGAGCCAGTTATGTGTCTGACTGTTTTTTGGGGGGTTTCTCTGTATTTGTTTGTCATGCGGGAAGTGCACAGAGTTTGTTAAATAAATAATTGTCTTTATTCAGATTGTGCATGTTTGCACTTTGAACTATTTGTTGCCTTGACCGGCTCAGGGTTTGCGGAGCGGGTCCATTCATGTTCTTTCAATGGCACAAGCCATTCCCTGAGAGGGGGCCTAGAACCGACTTGCAATAAGCCGCTGACGGACGACCCTTGCACTTTGTGCCTCCCTCCCGTCTTGGTGCTCCTCCTTCTCCTTCTCCTCCTCCTCCTCCTCCTCCTCCTCTGCTGGTGCTCCAATGTCTGCTGGAAGTGGCTGAGTCCAGAGGATAGCCAGGTTGTGCAGCATGCAGCACACTACAACGAAATGGGAGTCTCGCTCAGGCGAGTACTGAAGGGCTCCCCCGGAATGGTCCAGACAGCAGAACCGTTGCTTTAGCACGCTGATTGTGTGCTCAATGATGTTCCTGGTTGCTTGATGGCTGTCATTGTATCGCTCTTCAGCAGGGGTGCTGGGCGCACGGAGCGGGGTCATCAGCCAGGTGCACAAAGGATAGCCCTTGTCCCCGAGAAGCCAGCCTCCTGGGTGAGCCGGGGCCTCGAAAAGGTCTGCCACAGAAGTCTGGCGCAGGATGAAGGCGTCGTGGCTGCTGCCTGGAAAGCGGGCATTGACAGCTAGTATCAGCTGCCTGTGGTCACACACCAACTGCACGTTCAACGAATGGAACCCCTTCCGGTTGCGGTAATCCTCGGCATTCTCTAGAGGCGCCCACAAAGCCACATGCATGCAGTCAATGGCGCCCTGGACCATGGGGAAGCCCGCTATTCTTGCAAATCCCATTGCGCGCTCCTGCTGCTTGTCCAGGGTCATGGGGTAGGAAATGTACTGACGTCTCCTTTTGAAGAGGGCATTCATGACTTGGCAGATGTAGCAATGCACCACGAACTGGGAGACATTGGCAATGTCCCCAGTAGCAGATTGGAAGGAGCTGGTGGCATAGAAGTTGAGAGCCACTGTCACCTTCACTGCCACCGACAGAGATGTCCTGCTCCTCAGCTGAGGCTGCAGATCTCTCTGAAGCAGGTGGCAGATCTCAGTGACTACCTCCCTTCTGAATCGAAGCCTCCGAATGCACTGCTCCTCAGACATGTTGAGGTAGGAGAGCTGCTGGCGGTATACCCTGGGAGGGTAAGGCCTCCTGTGCCGACGCCTGTTGGCCCTCCTCCGTCTGGCCATGATTGGCACTCTCTCTCGGTGTCTCTGAGCCCTCTCAATGCAATGGAGAAACCCAACGTTTCCACCCATTGCAGCCCCCATTATATGTGGCCACTCAAGGCTATGGCACTGAAAAATCAATCCAACTGCAAAGCTCTGGGCTGAAGCCAGAAGTACCTGTGCGAGCGCTGAGTCAATGCAGAAAGCTCTCTCCCTTTGTCTCTCTGCAAATCTCTCTCTCTCTCACACAGAAGGAGTGGTCCAAAATGGCTACCACTAAGAAGGCAGGAAGAGCCCCCTTTAAATAGCGCCCCCCCAGTCCCACAGCGACTGGGAACCGTTCCACTCAACCAGTCGCTGGGAGCGCCAGGCGGAAAGAAGGGGGGGCGCCACTGAAGTTCCGGTTTGGGGCGCACCAAGGGCGTTGTACCATGAAATGACGTCAGGATCTGCGCGCGCAGCTGAGCGGGCATTGCGGTTTTGCGCTGCCGCTAAATGTCCACTCAAGTTCGCGAGAGGCGCAGATCGCGCCGCGCCCGGGCGCTAGTCGCTTCGCGCCCCACTTATCGCCCTCTTAAGGCGCTAGCGGCTGGCGCTACCAACTGAATTTCTAGGCCTAGATGTTGAAAAAAGTATTCTGTAGATTGGCAGCTGCTTGTAAATCACTGGCTTCTGGCATTGGAGAGATGGCAGCTTATCAGGGTCAGAAAAAAACAGCAGGAAATAACTGGCTTTTTTGTCCTTTTCGTGCAATACTTTTGAAGCATAACGGACTCCAGACTTCATTAATGCAGAAAACTGAGCCAAGCATTTCTGAGTGAGCAGCAATGTACAACAGTGACACCTATTGTTCCTTTTACGGATTTATTTTTTTTACATCTCAATAATGATGCATAGAGGTTAATTGATCAATTCTAACAATGGTTCTGATGATTGGTCTACCCCCCAAACATTTATTTATTTTGCTCTTACAGATGCTGACTGGCCTGCTGTGTATTTCCAGCGGTTTCCTGTAGTGGAAACGGCCACCAGTTTCAGGCTCTTCTGGCTACAAACATAAAAACATACGCACATACAAACATACAAACATACAAACATACGCACATACAAACATACAAACATACGCACATACGCACATACAAACATACAAACATACGCACATACAAACATACAAACATACACACATACAAACATGCGCACATACAAACATACAAACATACACACATACAAACATACGCACATACAAACATACAAACATACGCACATACAAACATACGCACATACAAACATACAAACATACAAACATACGCACATACAAACATACGCACATACAAACATACGCACATACAAACATACAAACATACGCACATACAAACATACGCACATACAAACATACAAACATAAAAACATACGCACATACAAACATAAAAACATACGCACATACGCACATACAAACATACAAACATACGCACATACAAACATACGCACATACAAACATACAAACATACGCACATACAAACATCCGCACATACAAACATACAAACATACAAACATACGCACATACAAACATACGCACATACAAACATACAAACATACGCACATACAAACATACGCACATACAAACATACGCACATACAAACATACGCACATACAAACATACGCACATACAAACATACGCACATATAAATATACGCATATACAAACATACACACATACAAACATACAAACATGTGAACATACAAACTTACAAACATATGCACATACAAATATACGCATATACAAACATACACATACAAACATACATACATACAAACATATGCACATGCAAACATATGCACGTGCAAACATGTGAACATACAAACATACGCACATACAAACATACGCACATACAAACATACGCACATACAAACATATGCACATATAAATATACGCATATACAAACATACACACATACAAACATACAAACATGTGAACATACAAACTTACAAACATATGCACATACAAATATACACATATACAAACATACACATACAAACATACATACATACAAACATATGCACATGCAAACATATGCACGTGCAAACATGTGAACATACAAACATACGCACATACAAACATACGCACATACAAACATACGCACATACAAACATATGCACATATAAATATACGCATATACAAACATACACACATACAAACATACAAACATGTGAACATACAAACTTACAAACATATGCACATACAAATATACGCATATACAAACATACACATACAAACATACATACATACAAACATATGCACATGCAAACATATGCACGTGCAAACATGTGAACATACAAACATACGCACATACAAACATACGCACATACAAACATATGCACATACAAACATACGCACATACAAACATGCAAATATGCAAACATATGAAATTGACGATCAGGAAAAGACCAGCTGGTCCATCAAGCCTGCCCGCACTAACGATGGCCAGAGCATCATTACTAAACAGGTGTTCCCTTCCCTGCTTCCTGCTATTAAAGAAATGTCTGCACATCCTCAAACTCATTGATAAATCATTACATTCTGCCCATAGAAAGGGATTCTTTGCAAGTGCACATGCACACAGCTCCCACTGAGAGTTAAATATTAAAGTGAGCAAAAAGTTGATGGGGCGGTCATTTTTCAGCTGACGTTGAAAGGATTAAAATTGATGATGTTTAAAAAGGTCCAAGGTGGTCTTTGGAATTGGTAAAGCTCACTTTGCATCAGTTACAGTTACACTCACTTATGATTTATCATCACACGGCAACGTTTATTATTTTTGGTTTGGCCGCACTGCAGAGTAATTCCATACTGCTTGGCTGGAGATGCACATTTGCTCTGCAGGCAAAGCATTAACAGGATGCGTTATTACGACATTCACAGCTAGGTATCATTCAGATTTTCTAGTTTTCTTACCTTAAATAATTAAAGTATTAATGTCAGCCATCAGCCATGCCTCTGTTGGTATCACTTTTGCCTCTGAATCAGACGGCTGTGGGTTCAGGTCCCACTCCAGAGGCTTGAGCACATTATCCAGGCTGACACTCCAGAGCATTACTGGGGGAGCGCTGCACTGTTGGAGGTGCCGACTTTCAGATGAGATGTTAACATAATAAGAACAATAGGAGCAGGAGTAGGCAATGTTCCCTGTAATTTTGTTTGGCGCCGCGCGGCCCCTTTAAGGTTTTTCTCATTGAAAAGCTGGCAAGCCGGATGCTCGGGGTCCCTGGACCAATGCACAGCCACGCGGCCGCACAGCTCACAGGGAACATTGCGTGTAGGCCATAAGTCCCCTCGAGCCTGCTCGCCAGTCAATAAGATCATGGTTGAACATCTACATCAACTCCAGTTTCCCACCCTATTCCCAATATCCCTCGATTCCCTTAGTGTCCAAAAATCTATCGATCTCAGCCTTGAATATACTCACCAACTGAGCATCCACAGCCCTCTGGGGTAGAGAATTCCCAAGATCACAACCCTCTGAGTGAAGAAATTTCTCCTCATCTCAGTCCTAAATGGCCAACCCCTTATCCTGAGACAATGACCCCTAACATAGAAGATAGGAGCAGGAGTAGGCCATTCGGCCCCTCGAGCCTGCTCCGCCATTCAATGCGATCATGGCTGATCATCCAAATTCAGTACCCGGTCCCTGCTTTCTCCCCATGCCCCTTGATCGCTTTAGCCTTAAGAAATATATCCAACTCCTTCTTGAATATATTAAATGAACTGGCCTCCACCGCCTTCTGTGGTAGAGAGTTCCACAGGTTCACCACTCTCTGGGTGAAGAAATTCCTCCTCATTTCTGTCCTAAATGGCCTACCCTTTATCCTTAGGCTGTGTCCCCTGATTCTAGACTCCCCAACCATCGGGAACATCCTTCCTGCATCTAGTCTGTCCAGTCCTGTCAGAATTTTATAAGTTTCAATGAGATCACCTCCCCTAGTTCTATACTCTCCAGCCAGGGGAAACAGCCTCTCAGCATCTACCCTGTCAAGCCCTCTAAGAATTTTATACATTTCAATGAGATCACCTCTCATTCTTCTAAACTCTAGAGCATATAGGCCCGTTCTACTCAATCTCCCCTCACAGGACAACCCTCTCATCCCAGGAATCAATCTAGTGAATCTTTGTTGCATCGCCTCCAAAGCAAAGATATCTTAGGTAAGGAGACCAAAACTGTACACAATATTCCAGGTGTGGTCTCACCAAAGCCCTATATAACTTCAGCAAGACTTCCTTAATCTTATACTCCAACACCCTTGCAATAAAGGCTAATGTACCATTTGCCTTCCTAATTGCTTGCTGTACTTGCATGTTAACTTTCTGTGATTCGTGTACCAGGACACCCAAGTCCATCTGAATACCAACTAGTCTCTCACCTTTTAAAATATATTCTGCTTTTCTATTCTTCCTCCCAAAGTGGATAATTTCACATTTTCCCACATTATACTCCAGCTGCACCTTCTTGCCCACTCTAAGCCTGTCTGGAACACTTGTTAAACCGAGGCCCTTCTGCCCAGGTCAGGTAGAGCTATGAGGGAAGAGTTCTACCCACACTGTCCCAACAATGTGCGTTAGCTCCACTCTCACAGCACTCCCAGGTTCAATGTGCCATTTCCATTTCTAACACTTGTCATCCTATGACCTACCTCCTCCTATCTTGAGTGATCTTTTCCAATTCAGCATCAATTTGACCTGAGTTTTGAGTCATTTTGTTCTGGGTTTCTCACCCTGCAGCCTTATAGCTGTAAACATGTGTAGACTTTCCTCCCATCAGTCTGGGCTGCAATCAAACAACAACAGCGTTTTACTGCCCTTTAATGTGCACTCCCCTCCTCTTCGGATGCTGCGACATTGTTGGATTCTCCACATTGGCAGGGCGGGGCTCCCTCTTCGTGGCAAAACTCTTGCCGCAAACACTCGCTGAATTGGTAATGGCCCAGGTCACAGTGGGTTCAGAGGGTCAGGCCACAGCCTCACCCCACCCCTAGCCCATTAAAAAGAGGTGAATCCAACTCGTTAAATCAAGACCCCCGTCTACAACAGCAACAACTTGTATTTATACAACACCTTTAACCTAGTATAACATCCCAAGGCCCATCACAGGAGCAATTATCAAAGCAAATTTTCACACCGAGCCATATAAGGAGATCTTAAGGTAGACAAAGAGGTGGGTTTTAAGGAGCGTCTTAAAGGAGGCGAGAGAGGTAGAGAGACGGAGTGGTTTAGGGAGGGAATTCCAGGGCTTAGGGCCTAAGCAGCTGAAGACACAGCCGCCGACGGTGGAGCGATTAAAATCGGGGATGCGCAAGAGGCCGGAGATGGAGGAATGCAGAGATCTCGGAGGGTTGTAGGGCTGGAGGAGGTTACAAAGATAGGAAGGGGGCGAGGCCTTGGAGGGATTTGAAAACCCAAGTTGAAGGGTAACTCACTGTTATAATCCCCTTTAGTTCAAGTAAATAAAAAAAAATCTATTGCTTTTGCTGTGGCGGATTTTCCTAGTTTCGGATTTGTACTTTGTCATAATGTCCACCAGATGGTGTAATGTGTTATTCTGAAACCAGACGCTGTAAATGTTCAACTTGACATTAGGTGGTGCTGCTCGATGTCCAAACTGGTACATTCCATCCCCGTATCTCAGTCCTGGCATGCCAAGAATTTTGGGTGTACAACATAACTTGAGCTGTACGTGAAAATGTAAGGAGAAGGGGCACATTGCCAATATATCTATTTTGTTTTATTTTTCTCCCCTCTCCCTTTGTAAATTGCCACGGATCGATTTTCTGCGTTAAAGGGGCGAGCTATATAAATGCAAGTTGTTCCTGTTGTTGCACAGTGTCACTACCGAGCAGAAAGGTCAGGAAGTATTCGCCTGTGTGGGGCCCTGTGCAGTGTCCTGTCGCCCCTTAACTGTTGTCATTTCAGACTCCGTGAATATTTGCTGCACCTCTTCTGCTGTGTACCCTCCGTTGCTATAGCAACCCAAGAGAGAGTTGAATGTCAAACTTGCAAGCTGGGTCTCATTTTCAGTCGTCGAAGTCCAGTGGTGCGTTCCTGTGGTGGTGGGCGGGGGGGTGAGAAGAAAATTATAAATCTGCAATGACACTAGATCACAAATAACTGGACAGGAGATGAAATAGGCCTAGGGAATTGATGTTTATAGAGTTAATCTTAGTCCATCTCCAGTATACAAAAACAATGAGATTCCGATTAATAAACAATTCCACACTTCAAGATATTTAAATTTGTCAATTCTGAAATAAAGTTAACAAGCAGATGAAATTAAAATGTAAAACAACAACAGAAAATGCTGGAAAGTGTTTCCAGCGTTTTTTGTTATTTCAGATTTCCAGCATCTGCAGTATTTTACTATTGAAAGTAAAATGTGTTTGAATTGTCTTGTGTTGGGGTGGGGGCGGGTTTAGATAGTGATGTTACAGATTTTAATTGTGCATGTTGCTATGGCGATTGTTATGCATGTTGCTATGGCGACGGACAGATACAAGTTGATTGAGCAGGTGCTGGGAGGAAATGGGTGGAGCAGCAAAGGAGGGTGAGATTTTACACAATGTTATTGTTGCACACTGCATATTCATACCGGTGGGGGGAGGGTTCAACTAAAACCCTAATAAATTAGTCAATCAGTGCTTTAACACAGAGCTCGACTTGTAACAGGCAGCTTTTTATTGGGAAGGGGGAATGCGCATGAAATCACTGCTTTGCCTGAATTTGACAGTAAAAGTTACACGGGGAAGTTGATAAAGGAAGAAGAATTCTGCTTCTCATGGAAAGGCCTTTGATCTCCAGCCTGTGCTGAGTTGGCTCCTGAATGTTGTCAGTGACCTTGGCTGGAGAGCGTGTGCGGTGATTGGATGAGGCCGGGGTTGGGATTGGTGGTGATGCCCCGCACAGTCGAATAGCCTTCCGCCAACTCTGTGTCTGAGGTTCATACGTGAAGAATAACGGGGTTGGGGGGAGTGGGTGATCAGTCTCTGTTGGAACCAGAGCCCGGCGAAGAAAGTGGCCACCACTAGGAGAGGACCAGAGAAAATTAAAGGGAAAAAGACCAGATTTAGGAACAGCTTCTTTCCCAGGGCTGTCATCCTACTGAACTCCACAAATAAACTCTAAAGCCTGCACATCTGCCAATGCACTTTATTATGGTCATATTTATGTTAATATACTACAAGCCAAATGTATATTGAATGTTTAAATGTCTTAATCCAAATGTACACTCTCGGGAGCCGCAAGCCTACATTTCATTGTACTGCACTTGTGCACTAACAATGACAATAAAAGTTGATTTGATTTGATTTGATTAGATAGAAAAAGAACAACGGCAAGAAGAGCGTAGCCTGACCGAATCTATCGCTCTCGGAATAAAGCTACATTGTTGATTGAGCATGTGCTGGGAGGAAATGGGTGAGGCACCAAGAAAGGTTGAGATTTCCAGCAGCCGCTGTATTTTGCTTTTGACTGTAAGAATAAAATTGCTTTTACTTAGCTAACGTCCCAGTGTGTGATTGGCCTAAACCCATGGGTTAAGGGTTTAATGAGTGCAATGAGTGTGGGATGCAACAAGTATTCACTTGTAAAACTGTCCCTCTCCCAGCGGGTGACATTTTTCCTGTCGTTAATTGCAGTTGGTACTCACAGTGACTTTTTCCAGTAAAATTATCAACAGAAGGAGTAACTCCTCCCCTCCCCCACCTCTCCCATTCCCCTCCCCCATCCTCTCACCCTCCCTTGCTGGGAGCCGATGTAGATCAGCGAGCACAGGGGCGATGGGTGAACGGGGCTTGGTGAGTGTTAGGATGTGGGCAGCAGAGTTTTCGATGAGTTCCAGTATGAGGCTTTACACCAACTGTATATTTGTAATGTATGTGCACCCTATACCACTCACGCTACAGATAGAGACAGTTCATAGTATCATACAGTACAGAAGCAGGCCATTTAGCCCATCATGTCTGTGCCAGTTCTTTGAAAGAGCTCTCCAATTAGTCCCACTCCCCTGCCCTTTCTCCATAGCACGGCAAAATATTCCCCTCCAAGTATTTATCCAATTCCCTTTTGAAAGTTATTATTGAGTCTGCTTCCACGTGCATTCCAGATCATAACAGCTCGCTGCGTAAAAAAACTCTCCTCATCTCGCCTCTGGTCCTCTGGTTACCGACACTTCTGACACTGGAAACAGTTTCTCCTTATCTACTCTCTCAAAACCCCTCCAAATTTTGAACACCTCTATCAAATCTCCACTTAACTTTCCCTGCTGTAAGGAGAACAATCCCAGCTTCTCCAGTCTCTCCACATAACTGAAGTCCCTCATCCCTGGCACCATTCTAGTAAATCTCCTCTGCACCCTCTCCAAGGCCTTGACATCCTTCCTAAAGTGTGGTGCCCAGAACTGGTCACAATACTCCAGCTGATGCCTAACCAGTGTTCTATAAAGGTTTAGCATAACCTCCTTGCTTTGTACTCTATTCCTCTGTTAATAAAACCAAGAATCCTTACCCTTTTTTTTAACAGCCTTCTCAACTTGTCCTGCCACTTTCAAAGATTTGTGTATATACATCCCGGGGTCCCTCTGTTCCTGCACCCCCTTTAAAATTGTACCATTTAGCTTATATAGCCTCTCCTCATTCTTCCTACCAAAATGCATCACACCACACTCTCCGTGTTAAATTTCATCTGTAGGTCCATTTTACCAGACTCTCTATGTCCTCCTGAAGTCTGTTACTATCCTATTGGGGGATGTTAATGGCCATGACAGCATGAATAATATAGAGCACGCCACTGTGAAGGCTCACAACCTAACGTTTGGCAGGCTCACTGAGAAACAGCTGACAGTGAGAGATTGCAGCCACCCCACCTCACACAGTGCTCAGGGGATTAATCACAAAGCATTGTGAAATTACACTGCAAGCGGTAGCCACCTGGGCCCTTCAGCCCTGCCAGAGAGATGTGGCAACAACCGTGTGCTTTGGAATCGAAACCCTCGCGTACAACATGGCGGGCGCAAATCCTGGTTAGTTTTCTATTTGATTCTCAGTTAAAGATTTTGGCAAAGTGAAGTGGCGATGCGGGGGTGGGGGCTAGTTTCTGGGTGTACTCGGAAACGCTGACACCATTGAAGCTGATAGACCATCTCCATGTCAGGTGATGCTCATCCCTTGCCATTGTTTAGCCGTGACGTACTTCTCCCAGTCCCCACACATTTCCATTGTTTAGCCATGATGTATGACAGCGTGTTGAAGCTCAATGTGTGGGAGGGTGTAGATGATGTGGGAATGTGAAGTGTGCAGCTGCAATTAGAAAGAGCAAAAGACAAAAAAAAAACAAGCTGGATTTAAAGGGCTATCGTACAATGGAGTAAAATCAGTTCTGTGTCAATTACTTGCTCTTCTGACCCTTTAATAACTGGATTGTTTCTAAGGTTCTGTTTTATACATAGAATCATCAAATTTTACAGCACAGAAGAAGACCATTCGGCCCATCGTGTCTGTGCTGGCTCTTTGAAAGAGCTGTCCAGTTAGACCCACTCCCCATCGCCCTGCAAATTTTTCAAGTATTGATCCAAATCCCTTTTGAAAGTTACTATTGAATCTGCTGAAGGCACGGCCGCCAATGGTGGAGCGTAGGAAGTGGGAGATGCACAAGAGGCCAGAACTGGAGGAGCGCAAAGATCTCGGAGGGTTGTAGGATTGCAGGAGATTACAGAGATAGGGAGGGGCGAGGCCATGGAGAAATTTGAACACAAGGATGGGAATTTTAAAATCAACGTGTTGCCGGACCGGGAGCCGATGTAGGTCAGCAAGTGCAGGGGAAATGGGTGAATGGGATTTGGTGTGAGTTAGGATATGGGCAGCAGAGTTTTGGATGAGCTTAAGTATATGGAGGGTGGAAGATGGGAGGCTGGCCAGGAGAGCATTGGAATAGTCGAATCTGGAGGTAACAAAGGCATGGGTGAGTGTTTCAACAGCAGATGAGCTGAGGCAAGGGCGATGTTACGGAGGTGGATGTAGGTGGTCTTGTCGATGTAGGGGATATGGGAGTCGGACAATCACTAACAGCACAAGGAAAGGGTTTCGGAATTACACCAGTAGCTGGGTTCAACTTCACGCAACATCACAGACAATGGAGTTTCAGAATTTCAGTCTGAAGGATGCATTTTATAGATTCATGCTCCGGGTGCCAAAGATGGCTCACCGGGAGTGCGTATTCGGAGCAGAGCCTTGGAAAAATTTACCCGATGGAGGAATGTTTACTGCTGAGAATGAGATATGCTAAAATAGGACATATTCTCAGAACAAGTTGAGTGAAATCTAGGCTGCTGATAGCTGTGGAGGAGCCTGCAGCCAGTTCACATCTAAAAATGGAAGCACAGAGTAGGAAACAGAAGTAGAGCTTAACAGGGAAAGCAATATAGCAAATCTTTTTCCTCATTATTTCCTGATTCCGCTTTTCATTTCTGGTATGAAACTGCAGTCAAGCCCCACCGATAGTGTTACCCCCTCTCAAGCCAAGCCCAGCACCAGACAGGGGATATGTGGGTAGAGGCATGGGTGGGATAATAGCTTGAGTTCTGGTGTTTGATTTGCTGGTGAGATTAAGAAGGAGAATGTGACGGAGGTGAGGCTATCCCAGCATTCAGAGAACTGCTGACAACGGTTTACTATTGGGTCCTCCACGTGTCAATTTCCCAATATTGGCCAGGACAGGCAAGCATCAACTGGAATAAAATGATGGCCAAATCATCCCAGGCCTACTCTCTTATAAATCTCGGCAACCAATGAGTGAGAGGCATTGCCAGAGTAGGTCACTGACTGATTGGCTTCTAGTCTGGCAGGACAATGTAGCTTTAGTAAGTGGAATCTGAAAGGCTTGTGGGAGGAGGAGGCAGAAGGTCTAACCATTGGTGCTGGTGTAAACTTGTATATTGTAAATTCCAATATTGACAAAGAAAAATTAATCCAAAGCCATACATTCGCAAAAAGCATTTAATGCGGCCTGTGTTCAGTTCTGGGCCCCACACCTCAGGAAGGATATATTGGCCTTGGAGGGGGTGCAATGCAGATTCACCAGAATGATACTGGGGTTAAAAGGGTTAAATTCTGATGGCAGGTCGCATAGACTAAGCTTTTATTCCCTTGATTATAGAAGATTGAGCATTGATCCGATTGAGGTGTTTAAGATGATTAAAGTATTTCATAAGGTAAATAGAGAGAATATTTTCCTCTAGTGGGAGAAGTCCAGAACAAGTGGGCATAACCTTACAATTAGAGCCAGGCTGTTCAGGGGTGATGTCAGTGAGCACTTCTTCACACAAAGGGTAGTGGAAATTTGGAACTCCCCCCCCCAAAAAAGCTGCTGAGGCTGAGGGTGAATTGAAAATTTCAAAACTGAGATTGATAGATTTTTGTTAGGTAAGGGTATTAAGGGTTACAGAACCAAGGCAGGTAGATGGAGTTAAGATACAGATCAGCCATGTTCTAATCGAATGGCAGAACAGGCTCAAGGGGCTGAATGGCCTCCTCCTGTTCCTATGTTCCTAGACCTTCAGAGCGATGGGCTCCCTCTCCCACTCTAGCACAGAACGATTAAATCGTAAGAACAGATTTTCAATAACATTAGAAGGTATTACGTTACTATATTGTCAATCAACCACAGGTTTTAGTTTTAACATATCAGTTATACTTCACATATGTAGTTAAGGTGCAAAATTCTGAAGGGGAGTTAATTTTTTGTTTTGCTGAGGGGTATTACAGTCCTTGGGAGTGAGTTTTGGTCTTTTGGTGCAAGCCAGTCCCACTCAACTGTTGTTTAACTGGTGTTCCTCTCGTGGTGTTGGTTTGTGGGTTTGACTGCAACCTCAATTGGCCCAAACCCACACAACTTGTCAAAGCCACAATGCGCATAGTACACATTAGCTGTTTGTAGTCATGTATGTTGGGTGAATTGGACTGAATTCTTTCATCCCTGCAGAGTATCGGCGCCATGATAAAGTGACACCAGATTTCACAGGGATTAGGACTTTGGACCTGGGTCAGACTGTTTCAGTGCCATCTGGTAGCCCAGTTTGTGCCCCTTCAGTTTTCTCCAGCTGCCCCTCTGAGCTTGGCCTCCGCTGTTTTCTGTGATTCCCATGCCATGCATATGGGCAGATGATGGTGGTGCTCGTTCCTAAAACCCGAAGCTTTTATATTTGTTTCAGCTGGTATTTTGCAGTGAAACCTTTATCCGTTATGATGTACAAGGTTGGGGTATTGCACCAACTGCCCTGATGATGTTGGTGGGCCGATTAGATTTGGAGAGAGGTCCCTATCCGGTCCCTAGTGGTGTCCTGAATTTTTCATAGATTATTCATTCTCGGGATGTGGGCGTTGCTGGCAAGGACGGCATTTATTGCCTTTCCCTAGTTGCCCTGAGAAGCTGGTGATAGGGCCACCTTCTTGAACCGCTGCAGTCCACCTGGTAAAGATGCTCCCACAACGCTGTTAAGCAGTTTGATACAACAGGAGTCAACCGCGCTGGTATGGGACTGGAGTAACATATAGGCCAGACAATAGAATCATAAAATGATACAGCACAGAAGGAGGCCATTCGGTCCATCGTGTCTGTGCCAGCTCTTCAAAAGAGCAACCCAATTAGTCCCACTCCCCTGCCCATTTCTCGTAGCAAGAGGGTTCGAGTACAGGAACAAGGATGTCTTGCTACAGTTGTACAGGGCCTTGGTGAGACCGCACTTTGAGTATTGTGTGCAGTTTTGGTCGCCTTACCTGAGGAAGGACGTTCTTGCCATGGAAGGAGTGCAGCGAAGATTCACCAGGCTGATACCTGGGATGGCAGGAATGACGTATGAGGAGAGATCGTGTCGACTGGGCTTATACTCACTGGGGTTTAGAAGATTGAGAGGGGATCTCATCGAAACCTATAAAATTCTGTCAGGCCTGGACAGACTAGATGCAGGAAGGATGTTTATGATGGCCGGGGAGTCCAGAACCAGGGGTCATAGTCTAAGGATAAGGGGTAAGCCATTTAGGACTGAAATGAGGAGGAATTTCTTCACCCAGAGAGTGGTGAACCTGTGGAATTCTCTGCCACAGAGGGCGGTGGAGGCCAGTTCATTAAATATATTCAAAAAGGAGTTGGATATATTTCTTAAGGCTAGAGGGATTAAGGGATATGGGGAGAAGGCAGGGACAGGGTACTGAATTTGGATGATCAGCCATGATCTCATTGAATGGCGGAGCAGGCTTGAAGGGCCGAATGGCCTACTCCTGCTCCTATCTTCTATGTTTCTATGTTTCTATGGGGGAGAAATTGGGTGAGTAGCGCCACCTGTTAGCGCCTAAAGAGGCAGTCAGTGGCTGTAGCGCCACTGGCTGCGTCTCCGGCAATATTCAGTAGGGTCGCTAATGGTGGCGTTAGGCATTTGCGCTGCGCCGCCACCGATGATGTCATCGGTGTGCGCAGCGCCCCATTCGTGCCCCGTTCGCGATATTTGGTAGCGAACGCCGCAGTTGCGCCTCTCGCTACCCGCGCCCGGTTCACGGGGCCTTACTGTGCCGGCAGCGGTGCAAGTTAAGGTGGAGGTGCGGGGCGGCCGCTTTTTCGGTGGCCGCCTTACAGCACCTCCGTCCCCGGCCTCCTAACCCCCCCCCGCGGCATTGCCGGCTGTTTCCCGAGAGCCCGGCACTCCTCCTTGGTGCCGGGCTCATTTGCCGGCACTCGCGATCGGGGATTGCGCTGTTGCAGGCACCTCCCCCTTAACAGTGGGAGGAAGGCCTGCAGTACCGCAGCGTGCCGTGCCGCAGCGTGTGGCGCTGCGGCACGTTGCGCTGCGATAATCAGTTTCAGCGCCCTAAGAGGGACGCGGAGCGCCTCGAGCCGCGCCCCGTGTCCCTCGAGGGGCACTGAAACTGAATTTCTGGCGATCGGTATCACTCCGATCGCTGCGCTAAATCCTGCGCTCAGGCGACTTTTGCGCCACTTTGGCGCCCCAACCCAATTTCTAGGCCTATGTTTCATAGCCCTGCAGATTTTTCCCCTTCAAGTATTTATCCAATTCCCTTCTGAAAGTTATTATTGAATCTGCTTCCACTGCCCTTTCAGGCAGCGCATTTCAGATTGTAACAACTCACTGCTTAATCTGCCCTTTGGTTCTTTTGCCAATTATCTTAAATCTGTGTCCTCTTGCTACTGATAGCTTCATGGTCACTTTTTTACTGATTTTTTTTTTAACCAAATTCAAATTTTCAAACTGCCATGGTGTGAGTTGAAGCCTTGTCCTCTGGATTACTAGTGCAGGCCTCTGGATTACTCGTCCAATAACAGGTCCGGTAACATAACCATTACACTACTAGATATCTGATTCCAATGGCTGTTGATACAACACTAACCGTGTATCCCTGAGCATCTTTTTAAACCTGGTTGAAGTTGCATTCCATGCAGCGTCAAGACAAAGCGGCGTGAGACTGCCTCCTCCTGGGGCCTCGCGACACTTCTCCTTGGATCAGGTCAGAGTCCAGATTTGTGCTCCAACGTTATCATTGTGGGGAAGTGAAACCAGTTTGGCGCCACGCTGAAGGTGCAGTGTAAACGCACTCTGACAAATTCCTGAAGCTTGCACCGAATTCTTTCATTCCACTAGACCAGGATGGTCCCAGGTTCGATCCCCAGACCCTGCCCAGTTAATTGATCTCAGCAGGGTGTCATGGTGGGACCGTGGCAATTAGCCTGAATGACCCTGAGCTAGGAAAAGGGAAGAATTATCCCCTGATTGATCCATGTGTGAGATATATAATAATATATATATATGTGTATGCACCTACGTGTCGGGATGAGGACAGGATTGGGCTTGGCTTTGATGCCCCAATTTTCATATAATAGATGATCACTTATGTCTGAGTTCCCATGTGTAGAGTGGCTACTCAATTAAAGTGAGTGCCAAGGCCAATGACCTGTAAGAGTCAGTGGACTGGAAATTCCTAAGCCACCAATATGGTGGACAGGAAGCAATTACCCAGTACAAGTCAGAAGTGCACCGCCTGCCATATTGGTAAAAGCCAAAAAGTCGACAAGCAGTGCCCACGCCTGAAACTGAAAAGTTAGTCCCTTTGCATATGCAAATTAAGGGGCCCAATGCCTGCTTGAGGCCCCCACGGCAAGATTGACGCAGCCAGCGCCAGATGCACTCAGCAAAACCAGATCTACATGTGGCCTAACAGCCTTAAAGGGACCGAGGCCCAATATTGGGGCACCTCATCATTCAGGTGCAGGGATTGTTCCTGACGTGCCCGAATTTCTAGGTCAGGAGAGCAGGGGAGAAGACAAATTCTAAACTGCGGCTTTTTCTTTAAATAGTAATTTTATTTTAAGTATTGCTGTCCTACAGCTGAATGTGAGAGTTTCACTTCCTGCCATGCTTGCCATGATGCCACAGCTGATGAATGCGGCACAAATCTGTTAATTCTAGCGTGAGGCTGCCCAAAAACAGTCTGAAACTGTTTCCTCTCAAGGACAGGCAGGATTGGAGCAAACTCTCTCAGGAAATCGTAACCCACTTCTCAGCCAATTTTTTCTTATCATATAAATATATATATACATACATATATACGGCATCTTTTGATTGGCTTCACCAACAATGACAATAAATCGGGTTGTTAAACATTCTATGATCTCAAATGCATTTCCTGGAAATCGCTGCTGCAAATAATTTAGCTTTAGTCATGACGTATGTCAAACATCATTTCACCCCCCAGCTCTGCCAGCCGACACCACAGTCACCCTGTCTCTACTGTACTGACTGATTCTGCCACAATACAGTGAGAAAGCTGACCCAATTACTGTTGTCATTGTACAAGAGTAGGTTTGCCTGCAGCGTGCTAAAATCACGTAGCAATCAGCTCTTGAAGCGCTTGGTGGAGAGTGTTCCATTGGATCAAACTTCACACACTCTTCCCTGTAATAGTAGTCATCACAATGACATCACCAAATTAATGGACATCCTTATGACATCAGGAGAATTTTTCTTTATTAGGTCAATATCCCAAGACTAACAATAAAGAGATGATGTGATGATGATTATTTCCTGTACTTCCCTTCCCCTTTAGTGACACTGAAAGACTGAACAGGTCGGGGCTCATTCCTCTAGAAAAGAGAAGACTGAGGGGTGGGAGGAGGCTCATGTGGAGTATAAACACCAGCATGGACTGGTTGGGCCAAATGGTCTGTTTCTGTGCTGTACAAATACTATGTAATACAATGTATGCAATGAATTTCAATGGCTCTGTGCATTAAAGTATGTAGAAGAATTTATGTTGCAGTTTTGGAAATTACATTATGAGGGAACTGGGTGGCACGGTGGATTGGACATTAGCTTTTCACTTCTGGGACCTGGATTACATCCAACCCACTTTTTTGCACATCTCTTTTGTGCATATAGATTTTGAGCATCTGTTAAATGTTTCTAATGTACAACCATTTTCCATAAAGTAGAGTTATTCGGAGCCTCCCTACATCTTACACACTTCCTACAGCTTCCCACGGCCTGTAAAGGAAATAGCCATATTCAGAAAGATACACCATCCTATAAACAGAATTCTGACTTTATTAAAACATGATATACTGGGTTTAAAAATCTAAAAGCCTCAACGACACAAAGCTGTAAATATAAGCTTCTGAGATAAGATGGTTTGTTGACACAAAGCTGTAAACACCATACAAGCTTTTGAAATGGGAATTGGTTGTAAATACTAAAACAATGGCCCTATTGAAGAAGCAAAGAGTTGCTTCCAGAAAGTCTGCAGTTTGGGAGAAACACAATACCATTACCCAGTTTAAAGTGTTATAAACTAACACCAACCAGAAACTCAGAACATTAAAGAACCATATGCCTTCATAAATATCACATCAAATGAAAAACAGGAGACATAATTCTTAATACAACCAATTGAAGTAGCTAAGAAATGCATAGAACACCCTAGTTGAAGTGTTTTTAATCTACATGTTGTAAAAGATACCAACAGAAGACTTTCTGTAAATATGTAAATATCACATCAATAGATACACCAAGTAATCACATGGTTTTTGTATTGAACTTGGAACAAATGGGAGACAAGAAGTCTGGCTTACAACCAGCTGAGGTGATTTAAGAATTGAATGGAAGAACTTCGTAAGAATAAAAATCAAATAAATACATCTGTTATAACCATTCTTATGAATCTTATGATCCATGAAGAAAGACTCATGAAATAACACTGGACGGCCAGCTGGTGGCGCCGTCCAAGGAGTATAAATACTCGGGCGTGGGCCCAGCTTGCCCAGGACATTGTGTAAATAGGAACTAGTGAAAGATAACTAGACCTCCATGTTTTGAAACAAGTTGATTAAAGCCTTGCTTTATACTCAAACCAAGTGTGTAGTGAGTTTTATTACGTCAATTTAATCAACTTAATTACTCCACGCTCTGGGTGATTTCGGGGACAGCCAGCTACGACTCGAACCATAGAAGGGAACTCAGACAAGTAATCGATCCATCATGGAGAAACTACTCAGACCCGCCCGTCTCGACCTGGACCCGAATTCACTTACAGCTGCTAAGGTATGGAAACACTGGTATCGTACCTTTAGCAACTTCCTTGAGGAGTGTGGTGAGAATGTTCCTAATAAGTTACGAATGCTTACTAATTATGTATCCACTCATGTGTTTGACTATATCAAAGACTGTGTAGACTATGATGCAGCTATCCAAATGCTACAGCAGCTATATGTCAAGTCCCCAAACAAAATTTTTGCTCGGCATCTACTGGCCACAACTCGACAACAACCCAGGGAATCACTTGACGAATTCCTTCAAAAGCTTCGCAGGCTCAGCAAGGATTGTAATCTTACAGCTGAGCAGTACCAGGAGGAGTTAATTCGTGATTCCTTTATTAATGGGATTGCGTCTCCCTTCATATGTCAACGTCTGTTGGAGAATAAAACCCTCAAGTTACAGGCTGCCTATGACCAGGCATGTTCTCTGGACTTAGCAAAGAGGAATGCCTATCTTTCACCTTGTGCACGTGCTGCCGCTATCACTTTTAGTGACTCGTTCGATAGGCCTCGGGCGGAAGCCCTCACGGATGATGACTCCAATCTGGCTGATGACAACCCTACCCTAGAAGCCTTCACTGATGCCAACCCTGCCCTAGCGGCATCTTGGCAATCTGGAAGGACGTGTTTCTTCTGTGGAGGTGCATTCCATTATAGGAAATTTTGTCCTGCTTGTAACGCAACCTGCAATCATTGCAGCAAGAGAGGTCACTTTTCTAAGGTATGCCAGTCAAGAGTCTCTGTTAGTAAGAAAGGCCACTTTTCTAAGGTATACCGGTTGAGAGCTCCTGTTAGTTTTACAGCTGCTATCTATGAAACTGCTCCTCCCCCAAGAACCACTACTAAGGTTACAGCTGTTAAGGGTAAAACTGCCGCTCCTCCCATCACAGCTGTTTTTCCCCAAAGTCTGTCCCATGCAGCCACGAAGGTTTCGGTAAATGGACACATTCTGAGCGCACTAATCGACTCATGCAGCTCTGACAGCTTCATTAGTGAGCGGGCTGTCAGTAAGTTAAAACTGCGTATTTACCCCTCAGACAGGGAAACTGCAATGGCTCTGACGACACTGACCACCAATTCTTCCGGCTTTTGTCTTATCGACCTTATTCTCAATGGCCGCACTTATTTCTCCACCCAGTTCGGGGTGCTCAAAAACCTATGCTGTGATGTGCTCCTGGGACAGGATTTCCAGAAACAACACAAAAGACTCACTTTCGAGTTTGGAGGGTCAAAGCTGGAGCTTACCATTTCCAAAGTACCGTTTTGTGTGCTTTTGCCGGCTTCACTCGACGAGCCCTCCTTGTTTGCCAATCTTTCCCCCCGATGTAAGCCCATAGCCACTAAATCACGACGTTTCAGCCAAGATGATCGATCCTTTATCGAGGCAGAAATCTCTCGCTTTCTAGCTGACGGTATCATTGAGCCATGTTCATCTCCCTGGCGGGCTCAAGTCGTCGTTGTTAAAAATCCTTTGAAGCAACACAAGAAACGTCTTTGCATCGATTACTCGCAAGCTATTAACCAGTATACCGACCTGGATGCCTACCCACTACCACGCATCGATGACACGGTTAATAACCTTGCCGACTACAAGGTATTTTCAACTTTTGATTTAAAAAGCGCATACCATCAAGTACCATTAAAGGACTCAGACAAAAAGTATACGGCCTTTGAGGCCAATGGTCGGCTTTACCACTTTTGTCGCCTTCCATTTGGGGTCATCAATGGGGTGGCCGTCTTTCAACGGGCAATGGATAGCCTAGTCAAACAGGAGAACTTAATGGACACTTTTCCATATCTAGATAATATCACCATTGCTGGTTATGACCAAAAGGAGCATGATGCCAACCTCCAGAAATTTTTTGACGTTCTCCGTCGTCACAACTTAACCTTAAATGAGCCCAAATCTGTGAAATCAGTACCATCAGTCAACATCCTTTGCTACTGGGTGGGCAACGGTGTCATCAAACTGGACCCGGAGCGACTTTGTCCGCTTCAGGAGCTCCCACCCCCTACGAATCTCGGCTCTCTTCGTCGGGCACTCGGCATGTTCGCCTATTATGCGAAGTGGATACCCCACTTCTCCGACAAGATCCAGCTCCTGCTTCACGCGAAGTCATTTCCATTGGAGGCAACGACTATTTCAGCTTTCAACCTCCTCAAGCGACAACTGGAAAAAGCCACGCTTCGCTCCATTGATGAAAATCTCCCTTTCGTGGTCGAGTGCGATGCATTGGAGGTGGCGATCTCGGCTACCTTGAATCAAGGTGGTCGACCCGTTGCATTTCTGTCCAGAACTTTCCAGGGTAGCGAGCTCCATTACTCTCCTGTCGAGAAGGAGGCTACGGCCATCATCGAAGCTGTACGTCAATGGAGTCATTTCCTCGCTCGTCGCCATTTCACACTTATAACTGATCAGCGCTCCGTGGCCTTTATGCTGGATAACCGGAAACGCACTAAGATCAAAAATAACAAAATACAACTCTGGAGGATGGAATTGGCCGCCTTTGGATACACCATACATTATCGACCCGGCAAAGAGAATGTGGCCCCGGATACCCTCACGCGGGCATTCTGCTCTCCTATGTCAACTTTGACTCTTGTGGATCTTCACACTGACTTTGTGCGATCTAAAAATCTCCCATTTTCTATGGAAGATGTGAAAAGAACATGCTCCTCCTGTAGAATTTGTGCGGAATTAAAACCACAATTCTTCCGTCCATCGGATGGCTCACTCATACACGCTATGCAGCCTATGCAGCGACTCAGCATTGACTTTAAAGGGCCATTGCCTTCCGCAATGTGAAACACCTACTTACGGGAAACTTCGCGATATCTGGCACCGACGGGACCGAGCTGCTGCCGATCTATCAAAACTTCCGGATAAACCAGCGCTAATGTTGAAGGATACGGAGGTTTTCATCTCCGTATCTGACAACAAACACTGTTGCTTAGCAACAGTTTGTAAACACTCGGCCCGTACCTTGGAAGCGTCTCTGAAGCTGTTGCTAAGCTACAGAGACGCTTTCCAGAGCCTGACTGTTAAAAAAAAATGCTAGGAGAAGAAAAAAAACCTAACCAAAACAGCTGCTGATTTCTGCTGTTAGATCGAGGTTTCCGGACATACAACCTTCGGATAAACCAAAGTTTCCTGTACTTACTATGGTGGACGAATATTCATGCTTTCCCTTTGCTTTCCCCTGTCCCAATATGCTTACTTCCACAGTGATCAAATGCCTCGATCAAGTCTTTTCCCTTTGCGGTACGGCCAAATTCATCCACTCTGATCAGGGTCCCTCCTTCATGTCAAGCGAACTCAAAAGTTGTCTTTCCCAACGGGGAATTGCCACAAGTAAAACGACACCATATCATCCCATCGGTAACGGACAGGTTGAGAGATACAACTCTATCATTTGGAACGCTGTTCATCTTGCACTGAGGTCACGCAACCTACCAGACCAGCAGTGGGAAACTGTGCTCCCTGACGTGTTGCATTCCATCAGGTCTCTTCTTTTCACGTCCACCAATGTCACTCCTCACGAGCGATTCTTCAGGTTCCAGCGTCGCTCCACACATGGGACGTCTCTACCGTCATGGTTGGCAGCTCCCGGCCCTGTGCCGCTCCGAAGATTCATCCGATCTGCCAAAAACGATCCCCTCGTCGACGAGGTGGAGTTAACAGACGTTAATCCCACTTACGCACATGTGCGGTACCCTGATGGCCGGGAGTCCACCGTTTCGCTCAGAGATCTGGCTCTCTGTCCAACCAGTCCCACGGACCCAAATGATAGATGGACCCACGGTAATGATGCCGACACGCTGCGCTCCTTTGAAGATGACGCCCTACCTGGGACATCAAGAGACCTGCCGGCTACTCCACCGGATCAACTCAGGGAGCCGAGCGCTCCCCATGGGATGGCCACCCGAAGCCAGGACGCCAGTCAATCCCCGTCTATCAAACAAAATGAAGCCAGCTCTGCGCCTGTGGGGACCCGCACCCGGAGTCACGATCTCCACAGTCTCCCTCAGGTCGATCAAGGCGACATGGGCCCTGTCGACCTACCAGTACGGATCAAGCGACCCAGGGACCCAGACACAGTCCGGGGAGACGTGTCTTCCAGCCACAAGTAAAGAGCTAAAAGACTGCGGCTATTCGTGGTCCGGCTAATCCGTTAAAAGGAAGTCATCGGACTTCCAAATCTTTAGGGAGGAACAATGTTATGAATCTTATGATCCATGAAGAAAGACTTATGAAATAACACTGGATGGCCAGCTGGTGGCGCCATCCAAGGAGTATAAATACTCGGGCGTGGGCCCAGCTTTCCCAGGACATTGTGTAAACAGGAACTAGTGAAAGATAACTAGACCTCCATGTTTTGAAACAAGTTGATTAAAGCCTTGCTTTATACTCAAACCAAGTGTGTAGTGAGTTTTATTACATCAACCATTTTTTATGATAAGCTTTGAACACCTACATAGCAGACAGAATTCTGCAAGCTAACAGCTGAATTGACAGTAAGAGTAGAGAAAAAGTCAACAGAGAAATCACTAGAGATAATTAGCTTACATCAGCAGAAAACTTCAAAGGATATACCACTGCAAAAAGGGTGTAAAATATGGAACTTTCAGATAGGAAGTCAGAAGTCGCTGAAAGGGGAAAGCGATTCTCTCACTCTTCAGAGGCAGGCTCTGTAAGTTTTTAACTCTTTGAGTCTCGGGGATCAAAAAGGTACTTTTATTTGATTTTGGTGGATATCCTGGATTAGAAATAAGTAAGAAATGTAAAAATGTAACAAAGTTAAGATTTGAGAATAAGAATCTCTGAGAATAAGAATTGTAAGCTATTAGTATTTTGAACTGTTAATGTTGCGACTGAAATCACCAGCTGTTAACTACATGTCGGTTCTTTAATAAATCTATATATTTTTAGAATTGTTTCACATAGTACTTCTGTATCAAACTTGCGAACTCAATCTCTGTACACTCTTTGGTGAGGAGTTACAGAATTCTGGGGGAGTATTCTGGACCCTCATAATATCTGGAATGTTACAGTCTAGTTAAACTTATTAAAAGTGCTATCTGGAGGACGGTAACATCCTCAAGTCATTCCTTTCCTTTAGGGAGAGATAGTCTGGACCTTTAGACCCAATTAAGTGTCTTGTAGGATTCGGCTATCTCTAACTTTAGCTGAAGGTGAACGTCTGGGGAATACGCCTGATCCAGGATATCCCAAAAAGGGTTATACTAGTAATTATCCCTTCAAGCCTACACCCGCTGCACTCTTATTTGCAAATATATCTTAGGTCTACTTAACAAGGGTAACCCATGATCACCAATAGGATAGATGTTAGATCTCCAAGTTGAAAGGAAAAAGAAAGGGATGCATCAACAGCAGCAACATCTTGCCTCTGACATAGCAAAAACAATCCAAGATACAAGATAGAGACTTGGACATGGAGCAGGTGTTGGTGAAGTGTTAGGGGTGATGACCAACGGCCTTGTCAATGAGACAGGTTTTCAGGAGGCAGGTTTTCAGAAGGCTGCGAGAGATGCACTGCTTCCCCCACCCTGCAGGTCATCAGATGTTTCCAGATATGATTGTGGTTTTGTCCCCTGTACACTAGCACTCACCTGGAGGGCCAGCTAGCTGTAGCGCTCCATTAGTCCCTGTACAGTCATTCCACTCCTCAATCCTTTCTCAATATTATACCTCAGTGAAATAGCTTCTTCATTTCAACAATGTGCTTGCTGTCATTTGTCCACATTCTAGTGTGCAACAAAGTGTACAAACTGGGCAAGCCGTGCCCAGGTGTTTGCTTCTTATCACTGCCAGTGACAAATGCCCGAAGAATACAGTGTCTTCCTATTGTTTTTATGGGAAGCATCTTCGCAGTTGGGTGTTTGTCCTGTTGAGTTGTGGCCAGTCAGTATTCACAGGAAAGTAGACTTCAACTCTGTGCAGCTCTCATACGCGGACCTCTGTTGAGAATTGAAGTCATCACAAAGACATGGATTAGATTTTCATTGAGGAGGCGTGTAGGAGGTGGGACTACAACTTTCGGGGTTGTAGTCCCGCCTCCATCGAGTTGTGGCCAACCCATGTGATTTTCACTTGATTGACCTTGTTGAGCCCACCCAGCGGGCTCAGCAGGCCAATTAAGGGCCACCCAGCAACAGGTGACATCACAGATTGACATTTCATCTGTCAAAAGCTTTTGACAGATGAAATATCAGCGTTTCACAGCTGTTTGAAGCTGTCAAACACTGACAATCTGTACTCTAAGTTAATTCCTTCCTCTCAGGATGATTTAGAGATCTCTCTGGAATAGAAAGCTGAATGCTGCAGATTTTGACAGATCGCGGCCATTCTGCTTTCTGTGCCGGTGAGATGAGGGACTCCCAAGACCTGAAGGAAGGAAGGCTGTAAAGGTAAGTACATGTAAGTAAGACTTCTTTAAACACTTTACACACACCAAACACACTTACCTCTTCACTCACGCACCCATCACTCACCTGTACACCGGACATCTCAAATCCTCCCAGCCCTTCATCCCGACGGCCCGCCTCACTAACTTGGCATGGTTTGGAGCCGTCAGGAATCCCACACTTCACCAATAAAAATAGGGATTAGGCTAAAAACTGTCTGTTAACTACCTGTTAACAGGCAGTTAATTGGCACTAATCCCCTTCCCGCCTCGGGGAGGCGGGTCCCAGCGCAGGTCGGGTACCCGCCTCCTTTGAAACTGGCATGGAGGCGGGTTGGAGGCGGGATGGGTTCGTGCCCCCCGATTTCAAGATTTTAACCCCCCACTCACCTCCAATCCCGCCTCCACGGCCCAATGAAAATCCTGCCCAAAGTGTTGCAACTCCACACTCAGACTATAGGAGATGCTCTTCTCCTCATGGCATTGGGGTAGAGTCGATGTTGCTTCACTCTCCATCTAACCTGTTCTATACCTGACATTGAAGTGCTTGATGCTTACACACACATGCCTGAAATGGAAAGTGCTCCATCAGCAGCACTAACAGCTCTCACCATGATGAGCATAAATTCACACTAAATGTTAAATAACACAGCATTGCCATAACATCCTGTTGCGATGGTTACATATATCACATTGTAAGATTCCATTAGAATTTCTGCAGTTCTGACATCAGAATGGAATCGTAATGGTTAAAGTGCATCAAAACATAGAATATAGCACAGAAACAGGCCATTCGGCCGGTGTTTATGCTCCACACGAGCCTCCTCCCACCCCTCTTCATCTCACCCTCTCAGCATAACCTTCTATTCCTTTCTCGCTCATGTACTTATCTAGCTTCCCCTTTAATGCATCTATGCTATTCACATCAACAACCCCTTGTGGTAGCGAGTTCCACATTCTCACCAGTCTCTGGGTAGTGTCAGCCATGGCTCAGTTGGTAGCACCCTTGCCTCTGAGTCAGAAGGTTGTGGGTTCATAGTCCCACTACAGAGACTTGAGCACAAAAATCTAGGCTGACACTCCAGTGCAGCACTGAGGGAGTGGACGTAAAAGACCCTATGGCGCTATTTCGAAGGAGAGCATGGGAGTTCGTCCCGGTGTCTTAGCCAATATTTATCCCTCAACCAACATCACTAAAATAGATTATCTGGTCATTATCACTTTGCTGTTTGTGGGAGCTTGCTGTGCACAAATTGGCTGCTACATTTTCTACATTACAACAATGACTACACTTCAAAAAGTACTTAATTGGCTGTAAAGTGCTTTGGGACGTCCTGAGTTGGTGAAAGGCGAGATATAAATGCAAGTCTTCAAAGAAGTTTCTCCTGAATTCCTTATTGGATTTATTAGTGACTATCTCATATTTACGACCCCTAGTTTTGGACACCCCCCACAAGTGGAAACATTTCATCTATATAAACGTCTTACGGACATAACAGCAGTCACTCTTTTTCAAAAGTAAATCCATTGGCCTAGCGTTTCCTTGAAGTGACTTACACCGCTGTTGCACCTTTAGAAATAGTGTTGCATCTGCCGGAGGCTTCCAGAGGGAGATGCACCCGAGTTTCCTGAGCCTGCTCATTTGCATTCCCATTGGTGGAGGCATTGTTGTAAAACGGGTGCAAGCTGCTGAATAATCTGGAAACTCCTGCTCCGCCTTTAAAAAGAGAGTTCAGCCTGCTGTCTTCACCAGAAGACTGGGGGACAAATAGGTAAAAGAACTGTGCTTGGCTCTTTCCCTTAACTCTTGAAGAACTTCAATGCATGCCTTAGCATGTTACTCTTTTACATTCAAACACCATCTATCGCCAGAGGACAGCAGGGAATGGTGCCAAGCCAGAGAAGAACAATGCACAACTTCATTCATTCAGACCTCTGAATACTTCCTGGGGTGCATTGAAGGCAGGATGAACAGACTCCTGAGTGTGCAGGACGTTACAAAGCAAAATAGACAGACTAAGTGAGTGGGCAACACTTACGTGCCCATAGGCTTCTCCTGAGAAGCCCTGACCACGGGTGGGTATAGGATGGGGCGGGGGTCCGAAAATCTGCTGGTGGTCCGATCGGGTGAGAATCAGTCAGAAGCAAGTGCAAGTGTCCATGGGTGAAATGACAAAAATAAAAACTGCTTTTCTACCTGCACAAATCTGTATTCAAAGATCCAGGGCTTCTTCTGTTTCAGGAGCTCCTCACTTCCACCTTCAGGAGGTTGTGGGTTCGAGTCCCACTCCAGAGACTTGAGCACATAATCCAGGTTGACAGAGGAGGTGCTGTCTTTCGGATGAGACGTTAAACAGAGTTTGCCCTCTCATGTGGATTTAAAAGACCCCATGGCACTATTCAAAGACGAGTAGGGGAGTTCTTGCATTTATGTAGCACCTTTAAGTTAGTAAAATGTCCCAAGGAGCTTCACAGGAACGTAATCAGACAAATATTGACACTGAGCCAAAGAAAAAGTCATAAGGACAGGTGACCAAAAGCTCGGTCAAAGAGGTAGGTTTTAAAGGAGGAGAGGGAGGTGGACAGGCAAAGAGGTTTGGGGAGGGCATTCCAGAGCTTAGAAGAAAACACAGACAACCAAATAATATCAAGAAAAAAGCTATTCAACTATCAATTTTTAAACTGGCAACATTTACACTAATCAGTCTTTTATGTACCTCACACAGAAACCAGTTGAGACAGGTCTCTGCAAAGTATCCTTGAGAAATGTTTGAAAAGTGAACCTGTCTATTGAAATTATTCTCTGGCCCGTGTTGTTGAAAGTGAATGATATTTGATTCTAAAATGAGACTTGGATTTTCTCACTGCAGATGTCAAAGTAGCAATTGTTTTCTGATTCTTGATTGGGTTTCAATTTGCACTGCGCTGTTAAAGGTGGTCGCTGCTTTCTGTGAGGTCACTGGGTTAACAAACTCACACACTCACCACCTTTTCCCTTTGTCGTTCATCCTTCGACATTGAAGAATACAGCCGGAATATCAGCTCATTTTTTGGAGTGTGTTCTTTGATGACTGGGGTCACAGTCTCAGGATACAGGGTAGAACATTTAGGACTGAGATGAGGAGAAATGTCTTCACTCAGAGGGTGGTGAACCTGTGGAATTCTCTACCACACAAGGCTGTGGAGGCCAAGTCACTGAATATATTTAAGAAGGAGATAGATAGATTTCTGGACACAAAAGGCATCAAGAGGTATGGGGAGAGAGCGGGAATATGGTATTGAGATAGAGGATCAGCCATGATCGTGTTGAATGGTGGAGCAGGCTCGAAGGGCCAAATGGCCTACTCCTGCTATTTTTCTATGTTTCTATGTTTCTATGACTGATGAGGCTGGCAATGAGCGGTCACAGATTGAACAGTGGATCCCAGGTACACCGGGTTGGGAATCACGATTTTTATAGCCAGACTTCCTCAGCTGATGTTTACATTCAGGATCAGCAAAATGATTGGCCTCATGATTGTTATGTTCATTAATAACTAGACATTCTTATTATGAACAGCTAGCTTCTAGCTAGACATTTATTCAGTACACGTTCTCTAGGTACAGCCTCTGTAGAGATTCCGCATGTGTGCTTCTGTGTGCAGGCTTCCATCTTGACTACTACCTTCTGGGTAGCCTAGTGCATCTTGGGTAGTGTAGTCTTAAACACATACAACTAAATATACAGCTCTATACAGCTCTACGGCTCCATCTAGTGTACCACTCCAGAATGACATGATATTGATCATTACATCCCCCTTTCTTTGAGGTTAACAAAATCAATATCAATCAACTTTCAAGAGAAACGATAAAGATGATATCAGTAACACTTTTGTTAGTGCTCTATAAACATAAACATTTTCACAACAGTCAATACATTTTCAATATAGTTTTCTTTTTGTACTCAAAGATTAAGTCTATCAGGCTTTTTTACTACACGTGTGGGTTTTCTCAGCATGGGTAAGTCTGATGTGTTTTCATGAGATTGTTCTGGTGGTGAATGACAAGATTCAGTTGCGGCATTGTCATCAATCTGCTCTTGGATAGTTTCTTGTGTTTTCAGGAGGGAACGGCGGTTCCTCCTGAGAGTCTGTCCTTCCTCAGTTCTAACAGTGTATGACCTTGGTCGTACTTCCTCAAGAACTGTAGCTTTCCTGTTCCATGCATCTGGACCCTCAATCCTGACAACATCATCCCTTGTCAATGGTTTTAGAGTTTTGGATGACTTGTCATAGTATGATTTCTGTTTCAGCTTTAACAGTTGAAGTCTCTGTCTCAGTTCCTTACTTTGCTGTTCTTTTCCACAGCAGGGTAGCGTGGTGTGCAACTTGCGACCCATTAGTAGTTCAGCAGGTGAAGAACCACAGTCTAAAGGTGAGGCTCGGTAGCTCAGTAGGGCGAGATAAGGATCAGAATTGCTTTCTGTCGCTTTCTTCAGTAGCTGCTTGAGAATTTGAACACCTTTCTCTGCCTTACCATTTGACTGAGCATACAAAGGACTGGATGTGATGTGCTGAAAGTCATACTGTGCTGCAAACTGTTGCCACTACTTACAGTTGAAGCACGGACCATTGTCGCTAATGGCAATCCTGGGAATTCCATGTCTGGCGAAGATGGATTTCACATGCATTATGACACTGCTTGCTGATGTGCTTGAGAGCAGCGCCATCTCAGGATAGTTAGAATAGTAGTCAATCACTATTAGATATTCTTTACCATTTAAATGAAAGAGGTCCATACCAACCTTTTGCCATGGTGCTGTTGGTAAGTCAGCTACTATCATTGGTTCCTTTGTTTGTTTGTTTTGGTGTTTCTGACATGTCTCACATTTGCCTATCATGTTCTCAATGTCCTTATTTATGCCAGGCCAATAAACAGTGTCTCTTGCTCTCCTTTTGCATTTTTCAATTCTGAGGTGTCCCTCATGAATCCTTTTGAGCATGTCTTGACGTAAAGCCTGTGGAATGACTATTCTGTTTTGTTTTAGTAATAGTCCACTTGCGACACTCAATTCTGACCTGATGTGAAAATATTTTGGACAGGAACCTTTTGGCCAACCATGATGAATGTTCTCCATTACTGTTTGTAATACTGTATCATTAATGTTTTTTCTGCTATTTGCTTTGATTTTGTGTCTGACACGGGCAGCGCAGCAGTGACCATACTCACATGAACATCCACGTCTTCTTCAGTAGAGCTCACATGACTCATTGTGGGTGCTCGGGATAGTGCATCTGCTAACACTGTATTTGCCTGGTGTGTAGATCAGTTCAAAGTCATATCTTTGCAGATTCATCATGAGTCGTTGAATCCTTGGCGACATCTCATTCAGGTTCTTTTTTATGATGGCAACCAGTGGGCTGTGGTCTGTCTCAACTGTGAAGGTGGGAAGTCCATATATGTAGCCATGGAACTTTTCTAGTCCAACTACCAAGCCCAGACATTCCTTTTCAATCTGGGCGTATCAACACTCAGTATCAGTCATAGACCTGGAGGCATAGGCAACAGGCTTCCAATCTTCACCCTCTGCTTGTAGCAAGACCACGCCTAGGCCATCGTTTGATGCATCCGTTGACACTTTGATTCTCTTTGTCGGGTCAAAGAAAGTGAGTACAGGTGTGGTTGTCAGCACTGTTTTGAGGTTCATCCACTCTTGTTCATGTCTTTCTGTCCATGCGAACTCATTTGTTTTATGTAGCAGGTCTCGCAGACAGGTTGTCTTGGCTGACAAGTTAGGAATGAACTTTCCAATGAAGTTTATCATCCCCATGATGCGTAGCACTCCTTTTTTATCAGTGGGTCGGGGCATTTTGAGTATGGCGTTTACTTTTTCCATATCTGGCTCTATTCCTTTACCAGATAGATTATCTCCTAGGAAAGTGACTTCCTGGACACCAAACTGACACTTGGCTTTGTTGAGCTTCAGTCCATTCCGGCGTATGCTCTGTAGCAGTTTAGTCAGTCTCTCATTGTGTTCTTTCAGTGTGGAGCCCCAGATGATGATGTCATCAACATAGACCCGAACTCCTTCCAGACCTTCAATTATGTGTTCCATCGCTCTATGAAAGATTTCAGATGCAGATATTATCCCGAAAGGCATTCTGAGGAAACAATACCTGCCAAATGGTGTGTTGAAGGTACAGTATTTGGTGCTCTCTTCATCCAGTTTTAGTTGCCAAAATCCTTGTGAGGCATCGAGCTTTGTAAAGTATCTGGCACCTGACATTTCACTGGTGATTTCTTCTCGCTTGGGAATCTGGTAGTGTTCATGTTTTATGTTTGCATTTAAGTCCTTTGGATCCATGCATATTCTTAGATCATTGTTCTTTTTCTTTACACATACCATGGAGTTAACCCAGTCTGTTGGCTCTTCGACTTTCCTGATGACTCCTAGTGTGGTCATTCTGTCCAGTTCTTTCTTGAGCCGGTCATGCAGGGGTGCTGGAACTCTTCGTGGAGCATGTACCACTGGCTGAGCATCCTCCTTTAGCTGGATCTTGTAAGTGAATGGTAGAACTCCAAATCCTTTGAACACATCCTGGAAATTATTTACTACAGAATCCACTGAGTCATCTGGTCTGTTTATGGCACAGTTTATACGGTATACTCTCTTGACCAGTTCTAAGTCCTCACAAGCTTTGTCACCCAGTAGTGAATCAAGTCCTTCAGCCACAACAGAAAACATGAGATGATGCACTTTGTCTTTGACTGTCACTTTAAGTCTGCATACACCTAAGCTATCTATTTTCTGCCCATTATAGTCCTTCAGTAGTACTGACTTTTTCTGTATTTTGGGCTTTTCTTTCATATTTTTAATGTCACTCATACTGATTAAGTTTGCTTTTGCCCCAGTGTCTAGTTTCAATGTAACTAATGCTCCATTTACCTGCAGTGGGATCATCCATTTGTCCTCTTTTACTGCATTAACTTTATGTTCAGCATTGTTTATTCCTGAGGGCTGCACATTTCCTGTATCCTTTTCTATATTGTCACATGACACCATTCCTACAAAAAATGTCTCACTTAAATCAGTGTCCTCAATCACATTAACTTGGACTTGTTGCCCTTTCTTTGTTTTTACTTTTGAAAAGCATTGTTTGGCAAAGTGATTCTTTCCATGACATTTTGTGCACATTTTTCCAAACGCTGGGCATTGTTTTAACTGGTGTTTGTAACCACAGCGTTTACAATTAAAAATTCCTTCCTCCGATTGCTTTTCATTTCTGTTCTGCTTATGTTGCTTCCCCTTGTAGAACACAGCACCGACAGCAGCACTTACTACAATCGCATCATTGTTGATTTCACTGAAAGTCTTCGCGTGCTGTCGAGCTAACTCACTGGCTTGGCATATATTCACAGCATTTTCCAATGTTAGTTTGGTTTCTCTCAACAGACGTTCCCTGACTTTTTTATCATGAATACCAAACACAATCTGGTCACGAATCATGGATGCTTTCAGCTCAGAGAAATTACATGTCTGTGCTTTCAGTTTCAGATCGGTCACAAAGCTATCAAAAGTCTCATTTTGCCGCTGTGTCCTCGAACGGAACACGTATCTTTCATAGGTTTCATTCTTTTTGGGAGAACAATGTGTATCAAATTTCTTTAGCACATCGTCTAAATTTTCTCTGTTCTCCTCTGGATTAAATACAAATATATTAAATACCTCTATCGCCTGTGGGCCTACAACCGCGAGCAGCAATGCTATTTTTCTTGCGTCTGGCTTCGTACCGAATCCGATGGCAGCAATGTAGAGTTTGAATTGTTGTTTGAATGTCCGCCAATTGTAGTCAACATTTCCCGTGAGATTCAAAAACTCCGATGGCCTCAAATTCTCCATGTCGCTTTTCACAATTTTCAGCAGATCTTCACCAATCCTGGTACCATGTTATGTTCATTAATAACTAGACATTCTTATTATGAACAGCTAGCTTCTAGCTAGACATTTATTCAGTACACATTCTCTAGGTACAGCCTCTGTAGAGATTCCGCATGTGTGCTTCTGTGTGCAGGCTTCCATCTTGACTACTGCCTTCTGGGTAGCCTATTGCATCTTGGGTAGTGTAGTCTTAAACACATACAACTAAATATACAGCTCTATACAGCTCTACGGCTCCATCTAGTGTACCACTCCAGAATGACATGTTATTGATCATTACAATGATGACTTCATGGATGGTTTTTCACCGTGCTTTCTTATCTTGAGCAAGTTGTTCCCACTTATGGAGGTCTATTTTGCATTATGTTTCAGTGTGGCTTTTAAAGCGGTCTTTATATCTCTTTTGCTGTCCACCACAAAATCGCTTCGTCGATGCGCCATAAAAGATCTTCCTTCGGGATTTGTTCATCAGACATTCGCACCATGTGACCTGACCATCGCAGCCTGTGCCTTCATGGTCAGAGAACCTATGCTTGGCACATCAACTTTTGTAAGAACTTTGGTGTCAAGGATCTTGTCTTACCATTTGGTCTTCATTTGTCATCTAGGGAAGCTCAGTGATTCAGTTTCTTAATGTGGCGTGAATATGTTGTCCAAGTTTCACAGGCATAAAGCAGGGTTTCCCCCCGCCCCTTAGTCTTGATCTAAATGACGTAGGTGAGTTCAGTCAGAAAGTCAGGCGATTGTGTGGTCAGCCCATAGCAACAACCTAGTTTGGTCCAACCCACATCCTGCCGATTGTGAGGTCACAGGGTGGCTGTGTGTTACCGTGGAGATGCTCTCCTGCTGTTAAAGCCATAAATACTAATAGCTAATAACATTATTATCTGAACACACAATTATTGCCTTTAATTCATTGTTAAAATAATACTGTTTTTATAATTTAACTTTTCTGTTAAATTGGGAGGTGACTTGTGACTGATCAATATATAAAAATGGAATTGGTCCCACAAAGAACATAGAAAGGATTGTTGCATGATATGGTGGCAACGACGATATAAATTGTGTGTCAATGTACGTTGAACCTGTTTGTCAGTCTTTATTTAGATTCTCCCATATTCCAGCCAATGAATGCATTTCCTACATTCAACAACAACAACAACTTGCGTTTATATAGCACCTCTAATGTAGTCAAATGTCCCAAGGCACTTCACAGGAGCGATTATCTAAACAAAATTTGACACCGAGCCACATAAGGAGATATTAGGACAGGTGACCAAACGCTTGGTCAAAGAGGTAGGTTTTAAGGAGCGTTGTAAAAGAGGAGAAAGAGGTAGAGAGGTGGAGGGGTTTAGGGAGGGAATTCCAGAGTTTAGGGCCTGGGCAGCTGAAGACACGGCCGCCAATGGTGGAGCGAAAAAACTCGGGGATGTGTAAGAGACCAGAATTGGAGGCGCGCAGAGAGCTCGGAGGGTTGTAGGGCTGGAGGAGATTACAGAGATCAGGAGGAGTGAGGCAGTGAAGGGATTTGGAAAGGTAAAACATTCAGCTGGGTAAACGGCATTACAGGACTCAGAGGAAATGTCCCCCATAATACTGTACTATTTCTCAGTACCTGGAGCAGTAAGGATCATTATTTCCTGTTCAATACCTGTGCCCGTTTTTTTTTGCATTGTGAAACTCGGGTGAGGGGCCAATGTCGTTTTGAACAGAGCACCAAGGTTGCAAAGAGCAGGATAAATCAAGAAGTACATAGGAAGGAACATAGGAACAGGAGTAGGCCATTTAGCCCCTTAAGCCTGTTCTGCCATTCAATGAGATCATGGCTGATCTGTGACCTAACTCAATATGCCCGTATTTGCCCTATGGGGGGAAAATTTGGTTGGCTTGTGCCTCCCGTTAGTGCCCTAAGATATTCCCTCACAGCGCCCCAAGAGGGAGGCGGGGCGCTTCCAGTAGCGCCCCGCTTCCCCCTTGGGACGCTACCGATGAATTTTGGCCGCAGGGGCACTAATTTTTTCTGGGCGCTAAAAGTAGCGCCCTGGCAAAGTTAACGCCCCACAGGGTGCGTGACTCAATTTTCCCCCCTATATCTCTTAATACCTTTGGTTAACAAAAAACTATCAATCTTAGATTTAAAATTAACAATTGACCTAGCATCAATTGCCGTTTGTGGAAGAGAGTTTCAAACTTCTACCACCCTTTGCATGTAAAAGTGTTTCCTAACTTCACCCCTGGAACTCCCTCCCAAACAGCACTGTGGGAGCACCTTCACCACAAGGACTGCAGTGGTTTAAAGAAGGTAGCTCACCACCACCTTCTTAAGGGCAATTAGGGATGGGCAATAAATGCTGGCTTTGCCAGCAACGCCCACATCCCAGGAATGAATTAAAAAAAACTCCTGAAAGGCCTGGCTCCAATTTTTAGGGTATGTTCCCTAATCCTAGACTTCTCAACCAGCAAAAATAGTTTCTCTCTATCTATCTTATCAGTTACCCGTATTATCTTGAAAATTTCGATCAAATCACCTCTTAATTGTTTAAATTCCAGTAGTAATTAGTGAAGCTAAGGTTGGACTTTTCCAAGCCCGTAGGTTGTAGGAAGGAGGTGAGGAATGTTGGTTTTCAGGGCCGTAAGATTCGCAAAATTCAGCAGATCCCCAAAACCAAGAAGATTACCCTAAAGGAAGGATTTTTGGACTATTAATAAACCATGTCAGAATGGTATAAGAATATTGGGCCTAAGGGAGATTTAAAATCGAAGACCCCAGGATTTTGGTTTTATTTTAAAAGCATGTTCGAGCCTGTGGAAAGAAAAAGGCTGCAACAAAGGAATTGGGATTGGCCTCTGTAAATGGACAGTTTTGGGTATTGGCATTAACTAAGCTGTCTGGGGACTATCTAGACTGTCTCAGTCATTTTACATACTGAAAATAGACCAACGGAAAAGCAGTTCCCGCCAAAATTACAGAACCATCCAAAACCTTGCATAATGCAAAACATGCCACCAACCAACAAAAGAACCTTGGCCCCCACAGGAAAAGACAACTTTACTGCAATTAAACAAGAGGTTAAACAATCGATGGGACCACCCCGAAACCACTTCACACGTTCTTAAAACAACTTAAGATCGATGGGACCATCACGAAACCAATTAAACAATTCACACCAATCAAAATTAACGAGCCCGCCAAAACTAACAATACACCAAGACTGATTTGGCGCGCAGATTAGCAGACCTCAATCAGTATAATTGAAGGCCTGTTTCTCACAGTGGAGAGAGAGTTCAAGGAGAGGGTTCAAGAAAGGAGTTCAAGCAGTTCGAGTCAACGGTTCAAGTTCGAAGGAGTCATCGACCCAGAAGAGATCCACCAACATCGGGATCAAGAAGTCCATCTCGAAGCAGTTCCCCCTCTCGAAGAAATAACACACCATCGTGGCAGACCAGGGTCCCACGAAACAAACAACCAAAAATATTACCAGCAACCGGGTAATATTGGGCCACCATGACCAACAGGAAACCAACTTGGAAGAAACCGAAGATCCAGAAGTTTTTCCACTCTACAATCTATCCTGACTTACCCCTGGGTAAGATTTTATCCAAAAGACTCTAGGCCCTATTTCTAACCAAAGGAAATTGGGTACTCACCTGATAGATCCAATACGCACCCTACCGCATCAGCGGACTCGCGAAGACTGACCAGCTATGCAGGTGAAGTCCTCTACCACGTCTGGGCTACGGCAGGACCCAACCGACACATCTAGAGAACCCCAAAATCGCGAACCTCTACAACTGTCAAAAGAAGTCATTTTGGTGAGCATTATCCCTGGTCCTCTGGAGCCCAACTTAGCTAGTGAAGTGGGATTGGGAGGGGTGAAGTATTCTGTCTATTGTTATTTTCCCTCGTATATTCTGAAGTGTTCCCCCAATTTAGAGTGTTAAGTTTATTGTGTTGTGTATTTTCTTTCTCAAATAAATATCAAAGTTCTTTCACCAAAATTCAGTTGTCTGCTGCAATTTCATTACACCTCCCAAATAAGTCCAAGGTCTAGAATCAAGGGAGTGGGAGCGATTCGAACCGCTCATAAGTCAGAGGCGAAGCTGACCCACACACCACCCCCTACAGGGCCTAGGAAGAATGAATAGGAGACAGCTTGGCTTCGAAGTTTATTGCTTGGCCTCATTCCTTCATGGTCAACTATTAGGCTGCTTCCAATATGCTTTGGAGTAGCAGCTGCTTGAGCACCAAAGTCAGCTTTGGTGTGGCTGTGATTAGTACCATCAGCAGCCCATTGTGTTCACCATGAATCTCTCTTTAACACAGTGAAAGGGCTTGCTGTTCCAATAGCCCTGCCCTGTTTTGTGTGTGTGTGGGTGTAACCGAGACTGATGACAGCTGCTGTGTGACTTTTATGAATGGGTGAAACAAAGTGAATCATTAGACAAGAACAAATATAAAACTCCAATTGAAATTTTCTAATTCTGTTTCCAGGAACAGCAAGAGTTAAACTTCTTTGAAAATTTTTTGTTTCCTTTGCTCATATCCCACATATTCATAAGACCCAAAACAAGGGAATAGAGGGATTATGGGGACATGATGGGAGGAGGTAATTAGAGTGGGGAGGAGGCTCGTGTGGAGCATAGACACCGGCATAGACCAGTTGGGCTGAATGGTCTGTTTCTGTGCTGTAAATTCTCTCTAATGCTTGGAAATATTAAAGGTGAAACATTTAGGATGTAAATATTATGTAATCACAGTGCTAGTTTAGCAACAAGAAATAGTTTATTGTCGTATCTCCTCAACTCACTTGTTTCAACAAATCTGGTCAAATGCCATATCTCGATATGTGCTGAAATAAAATATAGGGCAATATTTACCATCCTGCACTGTTCCCAAACAAACTCTTGACATGATCATACTAAATGCCTCTGTGCATTTTTTGTGGTTTTTCTTTTTGTTCCCTTTGTGACTGGCTGCATTAATGCTCCTTCCATGGCTGTAACCATCTTTATACCAGCCCATGGGGTGGGGTTAGTCCTATATGGCCCTAGGGTTTTATGGGCTCCCACAACACATATGATGAGTCAGGGGCCATCCACCAGACGTGAGTATCTCGCTGGATGTCAACCCAGAATTCAAAGCTGGAGCTCCGACTCCACTGGCTGGGATTGTCGGGAGTGGGGTTTGAACCCTGCACCTTCTGACCCAGAGGCAGGAACGCTATCACTGCGCCAAAGGCTTGCTCTTTTTGTGGGTGAACAGGTTAATTAATGCCTGCAGTAAAAAGCGCACAAAAAAGTTTAGTATGAGCATTCTTTGAGTTTTTACGGAATAGAACCAATTGGAAAATATACCCATAATGTTCTGCTTACTCAGAAAGATAAGAAAGAAAGACTTGCATTTAGAAAGCGCCTTTCAGGGTGCCCCAAAGCTCGAGGTCATCCTGTAAGGCCATCTGCAGTCTTTCTCTCAGAAAGTCAGCAGCCTTCCACCAGCCATGCTACGGCCACTGGGGTAGCTCTGCGTAGGAGCACTAGAGTAGACAAAGGAGCACAAATGGCAGACGCTAAGGGAATGCACATGGATGATTAGTTGATGCTGTGTAGTTTGGCATTGATTAATTTATAAATAATGTTTGGAATGTTTGTTTTGTGGTGGCTCTAATTTCAGCTTTGTGCCCAAGAGGACACTGTGGTATTCCGTGACAGAGAGATGGTAAGGTAGGGAAGTGGTGAACAATGGGGATATAGGGATTCATTCAGGGGAACCGGATTCTGATGAGGCATTCACGGACAGCTCGTCCAGAACAGGGATCTGCTGCTTGCCTCCTCCCTCCATCCTCTTCCTCTTCCTCTTCCTCCTCCTCCTCCTCCCCCTCTTCCTCCTGGGGTGGTTGTGGAACCTGTGGTGGCAAGGGCTACGCCCTCATGATGGCCAAGTGTGGAGGATGCAGCAGACCACCACGAAATGGGACACCCGCAACGGCATGTACTGGAGGGCTCCTCCCAAGCGGTCAAGACAGCCGAACCGTTGCTTCAAAACCCCGATGGCCTGCTCGACGAGGTACCCAGAGGACACAGATTTAAAATAATTGTCAAAAGAACCATAGGGGAGGAGAGGAGAATTTTTTTTACGCAGCGAGTTGTTATGATTTGGAATTCAATGCCTAAAAGGGTGGTGGAAGCAGATTCAATCATAACTTTCAAAAGGGGATTGGACATATGCTTGAAGGGGAAAATGTGCAGGACTATGGGGAAAGACCAGAGGAGTGGGACTAATTGGATCGCTCGTTCAAAGAGCCGGCACAGGCATGAATGGATGGACTGAATGGCCTCCTTCTGTGCTGTAAGACTCTATGATTCTAGTGTTGCTATTTAGGTAAACATGGTAGTGTGGCGGTACCACTGGTTGTCCCTTACATTGAGACACATAATTCCCTTTAACTTACCTTTTGGGGCCATTGCCCCATTAAGGCGCGCCCTAGCGCGCTGACGTCACGTCACGTACGACGTGATGTGCGTGCGCTGGCACAGCCCGGCCTAGCGTCTTCAGCCTCAACGGCCAGCCGACAGGAGTGACGCAATCTTCCGCTCCTGCAGCAAGCACCGGCACAGCCCGGCCTCCCGACTTCGGCCTCAACGGCCAGCGACACAACGACGCACATCACGTGACGCCCTAAGCGCGGGAAACGCGAACAACGTGATGACGTCACAACACAAACGCGATGATGTCATCACGCTCCCCACAGGACTGCGAACTCAGTCCTCGTGGAGTCCCCGCTGGGACAAGACCTACACCACGGTGCTCCTACAGTCAGCCATCTTACCTGCTGTAATTAGCCTGTTCCTGTAAATAAACAACTTGTTAATAGTTCGTCGAAGTCAAACTCTCTTATTTAGTGGCGATCTACACAAACCGCTACAGTAGTAATTTTGCCGATGTTTGTATTTACATAGTGCTTTGTCATGTCAAAATACCTCTGATGTGGAGATGCCGGTGTTAGACTGGGGTGGACAAATGTAAGAAGTCACACAACACCAGGTTATAGTCCAACAGCTTTATTTGAAATCACAAGCTTTCGGAGCACTTCACCCGATGAAGGAGCAGCGCTCCGAAAGCTTGTGATTTCAAATAAAGCTATTGGACTATAACCTGGTGTTGTGTGACTTCTTACAAAATACCTCAAAGCGCTTCAGGTAATGAACTACGTTGAAATGCAATAACTGTTGTAATGTAGGCAAATACAGCAGCCATTCTGCACCATCAAACACCAGAAACAACCATGAGAAGAATTACTGGTTAAAATGATACTAACTAGCCGTAATTTTGAAAGCTCTCACTAGTGTACTTTGTACTGGTAATGCTGGAGTGCATCTGTGACATTATTGTAACATTTTGAAATTACTTGATGCCCCAGCAACGTGACTAACACAACAAACAGCCTCATGCCTGCTTTGCTAGCAACTAATTCAAGTGGGTGAAGAATTCAGGTTTGTATCATCTTGAGGTAACCTGGTGCAGTCAAGAATGTGAGCTAAAAATAGCCTTGTATTTGATTTGTTTCTTTGTTCTGGTGGCAGCTTACCAGACTCGTCAAAACCTATTGACATCACCTAACTAGCACCACTTGATTAACCTCAACTTCTCTTCAACCTTGCATGGTGTCCTGTACAGGGGGCCACGACCCTTTACCTCGTTGTCCCAACAATTAAAAGCCTTCTGCTACAGTTACTGTCAAATGAAAGTCCACTTGCGCCCCTTTCAATACTAAGTAGGTGGCTTCCAGTAGCTGCTGCCTGCTCACGAGCCAGTGTGTCAGTAATTAGCATATGATTCAATTTGTGACGACATCACTCAACTGGGTGAAACATGAATACAATAGCAAAATACTGAGGATGCTGGAAACCTGTCCCATTACCATCTCCTCTTGCCTTGAAAGTTCCTTAACCTGTCCCATTACCACCTCCTCTTGCCTTGAAAGTTCCTTAACCTGTCCCATTACCATCTCCTCTTGCCTTGAAAGTTCCTTAACCTGTCCCATTAACATCTCCTCTTGCCTTGAAACTTCCTTAACCTGTCCCATTACCACCTCCTCTTGCCTTGAATATCTCTTAATGTCTCTCAATGTCTCTTAATTTCTCCAGCTTTCTATCCTATCACTGACTTTCCCTTTTGTTCTTTCATCCCCTCCCCCTTTTCCCAGCCCCTAAACTTGCTTTCCATTTCCTGCTTTTTTCCAGTTCTGACGAAAGGTCTTCAACCTGAAACTTTAACTCTGTTTCTCTCTCCGCAGATGCTGCCTGGCCTGCTGAGTTTTTCCAGCGTTTTCTGTTGTTATTTTGGGTGAAACACGAGTTTCTCTTGCACAGAGACACACAGTCACACACACACACACACACACACAGCTCAGTTTGGCATATATATTACAGGCTGTGCATCGAGTGTTGATTGTGTTTTTAGGGCTACACTCTATGCTCATGCTCCGCCCCGCCACGCATGTGAGGTCAGCAGGAAGTACCGCAGAGAAGGGTGGTCTTATGTAGAGGAAAGGCCCACCCAACAAACGAGTGTTTTACCAGGGCTCCTTCGAAGCACAGTTACTCACAGGTACTGATCATCTGGAGTGCTGCTCGGTTGTGCCAAGCATATTATGGGGCTTGTCTCTAATTTCAATACAATTAGTCCCTGTCATGTTTTGGGATTTTTTACTATTTGGTCTGAGAGGGATTTTAGATTAATATACACTAAGGTCAATCTAGCTAACAAGGGATTAATTCCACACAACACACCCTGCTTCTGAGAATGTGCATTAGATCCTGACAAAATATCTGGGGAAACGGTATTTCTCGCATACCACATCAGTTTGGGACAATGAGGGTTGTTGACACATTCCAGAGAGAAATGTGAGTTAAATAATAGTGTAGCGGAGCTCAGTGTGGGGTCTTAGCTGAACAGGCCATGTAGGTGTCATGTGGGAGGTTTCTGATTCAAGGTAGCAGCCCTGAATGGCCACTCAACTGGCTAATGCCCAGGCATCAAGAGCAGGGGAAGGTCAGAGGTCAAGTGTTTGGCTTTCTGCCTATTTGTAACACAGGACAGACTGCAAGGTGTCCCTGGAGAAAGAGCACGCGGTGACCGCCAGTACGCTTGAGGCTTTCCGCAACCGGTGGGCACTGGAGGGATTGGAGTGCACAGTAGACACACGGAACAAAATCATGATTTGATTTGATAAGTTTCCTTTGGTGTTTACTCAATAATTTGGAGTTCACTGTTTGTCCCTCTTTAATAAACTTTCGTTTTAATTGAATTCAGTTGATGACTCAGTCATCCAAATTGATAGTTAAAAGAGTAGGACTGACTGCAAAATCTGGAATGGAAGCCGGACAGTGGAGGAGAATTCCCTGCCTAAGGTACAGCTGTTATGACCATACTGGAGTTCGAGTTACTGCCTCCAACAGAACATGGGAAAATGTTGGATGAAAAACTTTAAAAATTGATTTTAATAGAATAACTTTGATTGATGTGATTTAAAGGAATAGAAGAGTTGAAGCAGAAATAAAAGTATTTGAGATGTAATGACATGCAACCAATGGCAACACCTTCCATTCATTTAGCTAGGCTCAGTTCCTTTACATAGAAACATAGAAACATAGAAGATAGGAGCAGGAGTAGGCCATTCGGCCCCTCGAGCCTGCTCCGCCATTCAATGCGATCATGGCTGATCATCCAATTTCAGTACCCGGTCCCTGCTTTCTCCACATACCCCTTGATCCCTTTAGCCTTAAGAAATATATCCAACTCCTTCTTGAATATATTTAATGAATTGGCCTCAACTGCCTTCTGTGGTAGAGAATTCCATAGGTTCACCACTCTCTGGGTGAAGAAATTCCTCCTAATTTCTGTCATAAATGACTTACCCCTTATCCTTAGACTGTGACCCCTGGTTCTGGACTCCCCGGCCATAGGGAACATCCTTCCTGCATCCAGTCTATCCAGTCCTGTCAGAATGTTATAAGTTTCAATGAGATCCCCTCTCATTCTTCTAAACTCCAGTGAGTATAAGCCCAATCGTCCCAATCTCTCCTCATACATCATTCCTGCCATCCCAGGTATCAGCCTGGTGAACCTTCGCTGAACTCCTTCCATGACAAGAACATCCTTCCTCAGATAAGGCGACCAAAACTGCACACAATACTCAGGATGTGGTCTCATCAAGGCCCTGTACAACTGCAGCAAGTCATCCTTGTTCCTGTACTCGAATCCTCTCGCTACGAAGGCCAACATACCATTTGCCTTCTTAACCGCCTGTTGCACCTGCATGCTTACTTTCAGCGACTGGTGCACAAGGACACCCAGGTCTCGTTGCACTTCCCCTTCTCCCCATCTATTGCCATTCAGATAATACTCTGCCTTCCTGTTTTTGACACCAAAGTGGATAACCTCGCATTTATCCACGTTATATTGCATCTGCCTTCTTCTTCTTCTTAGGCAGTCCCTCGGAACCGAGGATGACTTGCTTCCACATTAAAAATGAGTTCGCAGGTGACTGATGAGTCCAATGCGGGACCTACAGTCTCTGTCACAGGTGGGGCAGATGTTGGTTGAAGGGACGGTTGGGTGGGGTGTTTGGGTTGACGTGCGCTCCTTGCGCTGCCTGCGCTTGGCTTCCGCTTGCTTCCGACGAAGCGACTCGAGGTGTTCGGCGCCTTCCCGGATGCTTCTCCTCCACTTTGTGCGATCTTGGGCCAGGGATTCCCAGGTGTCGGTGGGGATGTTACACTTTTTCAAGGAGGCTTTGAGGGTGTCCTTGAAGCATTTCCTCTGCTCACCTGGGGCTCTCTTGCCGTGCCGGAGCTCCGAGTAGAGCGCTTGTTTTGGGAGTCTCGTATCGGGCATGCGGACAATGTGACCCGTCCATCGGAGCTGATTGAGCGTGGTCAATTGATGACTCAGTCATCCAAATTGATAGTTAAAAGAGTAGGACTGACTGCAAAATCTGGAATGGAAGCCGGACAATGGAGGAGAATTCCCTGCCTAACAGCTGTTATGACCATACTGGAGTTCGAGTTACTGCCTCCAACAGAACATGGGAAAATGTTGGATGAAAAACTTTAAAAAAAAATTGATTTTAATAGAATAACTTTGATTGATGTGATTTAAAGGAATAGAAGAGTTGAAGCAGAAATAAAAGTATTTGAGATGTAATGACATGCAACCAATGGCAACACCTTCCATTCATTTAGCTAGGCTCAGTTCCTTTATCATTGGATCATATTGCCATGTTTTCATTTTTACCAGGACTGAATCTTGTTCAGCAGCTTCATTTGGGCAACAGTCCAAGGTCTGAAGTTCCTGCAGCACTCTGACATCAAGTCAACACACTGACATCCTTTGTTGCCAGGAAACGCTTGGAGAAAAGATCAAAGGTTCCCTGCTGTTAGGTCTTCATGTAAACCCCCACTCTATCAGTGTAATCGTGATATGAAATTCATGATTAGAGGAATATATTTGCAAAACGATTATGGTGTTAGGATAAGGGGATGATGGAGAGATTATAGGAAATCATGGCCTAGAAATTCGTCTCGGGCGGTGGCCCAAAACGGGCAGTATCAGATTGGCTGCCCGTTATACGCAGCACCAGATATTCAGTTCCATTGACTGCAATTGGATAAATACTTGAAAAGGAAAAGTTTGCAGGGCTATGGGAAAAGAACGGAGGAGTGCCATAAATTTCTATGATTCTGAGTGGGACTAATTGGATCGCTCTTTCAAACAGCTGGCATAGACACAATGGGCCGAATGGCCTCCTTCTGTGTTATATGATTCTATGAATTGGATGCTGCAGTTGGGTGGGGGAAACTCTAGGTTCTTTTTGGATAGATCACAGAATCACAGAAACCCCACAGTGCAGATAGAGGCCATTTCGGCCCATCGAGCCTGCACCGACACATATCCCACCCGATCCCCGTAACCCCTACACCAACACATATCCCACCCTATCCCCGTAACCCCACGTATTTAATCCCCCTAACACTAAGGGTCAATTTATCATAGCCAATCAACCTAACCCGCACATCTTTGGACTGTGGGAGGAAACCGGAGCACCCGGAGGAAACCCACGCAAACACGGGGAGAATGTGCAAACTCCACACAGACAGTCGCCTGAGGCCGGATTCGAACCCGGGTCCCTGGCGCTGTGAGGCAACAGTGCTAACCACTATGCCATGAACTAAGATGGGCCAAGTGGCCATCCTCTTCTGTAATTATCTTGTTATGTAGTCAAAATGGTTGGCCCACCAGAGAAAAAAAATGGAACTGTATCTTGAAAAGTGACTTCACTTCCTAAATACATCATGGGCAGTAAAGCGCTTTGGGACATCGTGAGTTCGTGAAAGGTGCTATATAAATGCAAGTTCTTTCTTTTTTTACTCCAAGTCTCTTGCATAGTTGTACGATAGCAAACTTTTTCCAGTTCTGACGAAAGGTCATCGACCTGAAATGTTAACTCTGTTTCTCTCTCCACAGATGCTGCCTGGCCTGCTGAGTTTTTCCAGTGTTTCCTGTTGTTATTTCTTGTATAGTTGTACCTTCTATAGTTTTTATCTTAATAAAATTAATATGCCATCTTGCCTGGTATGACCATTTGATAGATAACTTTGGGGAACTTTTAGTTTCTCCCTTCTTACTTTATTTTCACAATTATTTCTGTGAAAGAAAATTATTATTTTTTGGCTCATTTATTCCTTTCCATCCCCGCCCGCACCGACTTCCAACTTCCGCGTGGGCGGGCGGACAGGGACGGTGGGGTGCCCTGCATGCCGGGAGTTGTAGTTCCGCCCGGGGGCCGTTGTGCGCAGGTGCGGCGGCCTCCAACTACAGCTCCCGTGAGCCCGCGCGCGGGGGCGGGCTGATTTCCGCTTTGCCGAGGTGAGGCAGCGGGCGCCGCTCTGCAGCTGGAGCGCAGCCCGACTGACGGCAGCCAGGCCGCCGGAGACATCGCCCCCGCTCACAGGTACCCGCGGGGGGCAGTGCGGCCGGGGAGAGGGGACCAGGGGCACTGAGGGACCGGGGGAGAGAGGACCAGGGGCACTGAGGGACCCCGGGGGGGAAGAGGACCAGGGGCACTGAGGGACCCCGGGGGGGGGAGAGGACCAGGGGCACTGAGGGACCCCGGGGGGGGAGAGGACCAGGGGCACTGAGGGACCCCGGGGGGGGAGAGGACCAGGGGCACTGAGGGACCGGGGGGGAGAGGACCAGGGGCACTGAGGGACCCCGGGGGGGAGAGGACCAGGGGCACTGAGGGACCCCGGGGGGAGAGGACCAGGGGCAATGAGGGACCCCGGGGGGAGAGGACCAGGGGCACTGAGGGACCCGGGGGGAGAGGGGACCAGGGGCACTGAGGGACCCGGGGGGAGAGGGGACCAGGGGCACTGAGGGACCAGGGGGGAGAGGACCAGGGGCACTGAGGGACCCGGGGGGAGAGGACCAGGGGCACTGAGGGACCCCGGGGGGAGAGGACCAGGGGCACTGAGGGACCGGGGGGGAGAGGACCAGGGGCACTGAGGGACCCGGGGGGAGAAGGGACCGGGGCACTGAGGGACCCGGGGGGAGAAGGGACCAGGGGCACTGAGGGACCCGGGGGGAGAGGACCAGGGGCAGTGAGGGACCCCGGGGGGAGAGGACCAGGGGCACGGAGGGACCCCAGGGGGAGAAGACCAGGGGCACTGAGGGACCCGGGGGGAGAGGGGACCAGGGGCACTGAGGGACCCGGGGGGAGAGAGGACCAGGGGCACTGAGGGACCCGGGGGGAGAGAGGACCAGGGGCACTGAGGGACCCGGGGGGAGAGAGGACCAGGGGCACTGAGGGACCCGGGGGGAGAGAGGACCAGGGGCACTGAGGGACCCGGGGGGAGAGAGGACCAGGGGCACTGAGGGACCCGGGGGGAGAGAGGACCAGGGGCACTGAGGGACCCGGGGGGAGAGAGGACCAGGGGCACTGAGGGACCCGGGGGGGAGAGAGGACCAGGGGGACCCCGGGGGGGAGAGAGGACCAGGGGGACCCCGGGGGGGAGAGAGGACCAGGGGGACCCCGGGGGGGGAGAGGACCAGGGGGACTGAGGGACCCGGGGGGAGAGGACTAGGGGGACTGAGGGACCCCAGGGGGGGGAGAGGACCAGGGGGACTGAGGGACCCGGGGGGGGGAGAGGACCAGGGGCACTGAGGGACCCCGGGGGGGGGGAGAGAGGACCAGGGGCACTGAGGGACCCGGGGGGAGAGAGGACCAGGGGCACTGAGGGACCCGGGGGGAGAGAGGACCAGGGGCACTGAGGGACCCGGGGGGAGAGAGGACCAGGGGCACTGAGGGACCCGGGGGGAGAGAGGACCAGGGGGACCCCGGGGGGGAGAGAGGACCAGGGGGACCCCGGGGGGGAGAGAGGACCAGGGGGACCCCGGGGGGGGAGAGGACCAGGGGGACTGAGGGACCCGGGGGGAGAGGACTAGGGGGACTGAGGGACCCCAGGGGGGGGAGAGGACCAGGGGGACTGAGGGACCCGGGGGGGGGAGAGGACCAGGGGCACTGAGGGACCCCGGGGGGGGGAAGAGGACCAGGGGCACTGAGGGACCCCGGGGGGGGCGGGGGGGGGAAGGACCAGGGGGACTGAGGGACCCCGGGGGGGGGGGGGGAGGACCAGGGGGACTGAGGGACCCCGGGGGGGACTGAGGGACCCAGGGGGGGGAGAGGACCATTGGCACTGAGGGACCCAGTGGGGTAGAGGACCAGGGGCACTGAGGGACCCAGGGGGAGAGAGGACCAGGGGCACTGAGGGACCCAGGGGGGTAGAGGACCAGGGGGACTGAGGGACCCCGGGGGGTACTGAGGGACCCCGGGGGGTACTGAGGGACCCCGGGGGGCACTGAGGGACCCCGCGGGGGGCACTGAGGGACCCCGGGGGGGTGGGGGGGAAAGGAGAGGACCAGGGGCACGGAGGGACCCGGGGGGGGGAAGAGTACCAGGGGCACGGAGGGACCCGGGGGGGGGGGGGGGGAAGAGGACCAGGGGCACGGAGGGACCCGGGGGGGGGGGGGGGGAAGAGGACCAGGGGCACGGAGGGACCCCGGGGGGTAGAGGACCAGGGGCACTGAGGGACCCAGGGGGAGAGAGGACCAGGGGCACTGAGGGACCCAGGGGGAGAGAGGACCAGGGGCACTGAGGGACCCAGGGGGAGAGAGGACCAGGGGCACTGAGGGACCAGAGGGGTCTCGGGGAGAGGGGGCCAAGGGACCCCGGGGGAGGGGGACTCGGGGGCGAGGGGACCCAGGGGGAGAGGGGACCCCGGGGGACCCGGAAGGTGGGGGGGTGAGGAAAGGGAGAGAGGGACCTGGGGGGGGCGGGGAGAAGAGAGCGAGGGGACCCGGGGGTGGGGAGAGGAGGGGGTATTTGAGAGGAGAGGGGAACCATGGGGACAGGGAGTGGGGATGGGGGGGGACATGGGGAGTTGGGAGCTGACAGACTGTGGGGTGGGGGGAGGCGGTGCTGTGGTGACTGGGGGGCAGGGGGTCTGGTGGCTAAGGGATGAGGGGCAACTACCAGATATTGGAAATTATTCCCAGAAGTGTGTGAAAGCCGGAGAAGTTGCTCCTTTTAAACTAGACACCAGGCAGTTGGAGACCAGACAGCTGTGACCGTTATTGAGCAGCTAGGTACCAGAAAGCTGGAGATCCAATGTCGGGGAAGGGGGCGGTCGGGCGGAATTGACTTAGCAAGGCTTGCTTAGTTTGGTTTTAAAATGTCATGTGTCTCAGTGTGAAAAGCAAATTTATTTAAATGGGTCAGAGACAAGTCTCGCTCTTTTTGATCGCAAATCTCACTCCTCTAACAATTCTGTAACGGTGACAGCCCTGGGAGTTGCACAGGTGGACTGATCATGAATGGAGCCAGCACTGGGGAACAAAAGCTTCATTTAGCAGGAGAAAACAGGGCACAGGGGAGTTGGGCACTCGGGACCATTCAGAAGCCAGCTACAGAGTAGCAAGGGACTCAGGATTAAGGCCGCTGGAGAAATTACATTTGGGTTTTTTTAATAAAAAGGAAGAGATTGGAGGCGAGGACAAGGGGCGAAACTGCAACTAGAAGAACTGGCACCGGGAGCAACCAGTAATAGCAACCCCACACTGTAGGGTGAGACCCAGCACCAGGAGAGCTGAACGTCAAAAGAGCTGAAGAAGTTACTCGGGTGGGGGTATTGTGGAGGAGATCAGGCTGGGTGTGGGGGTGGTAAGCTAGTACCAGGTTTTGAGGGAGGAATCCAGGTACTTGTTGGTGAGAACTGGGCACCAGACAGCTTGAGAACCAGTGTCAAGTGGCTGCTTCCTCGTATATTTCAGTTACACTTTCAGGAATAAGTCAAAGGAACGTGGATGTAATATTTAACATTTTTCTAATGAAGTAAGTGGCATAAAAACTTCTTCACGGTGTTTGGAGAAGGTTGGGACCCTTTCAAGTTTGATCTTGCAGACCAAATCTGAATGAACCCCTGAAGGGAGGGAAGTCCCTTAAATTCAGCTGAGTTTTCATGTTGGAACATATTTTTAGCGACGTACAGGATTTTAATCTAGGCTACCTATTCCAGCTCGGTGTGTGTAGAATGCTCTGCTGTTTTTTTTCTGTATACATAATTTTTTGGTTTATGATTTAGACAAAGATATCGTGTAAACAAAAGCTTGATCTGTACAGCCCAGCGGGTGAGCGTACTTAAAATGTGCTGTGCTTAATGTAGTCAGGACTGACAGAACCCGGTTACAAAATGTCCACATCACTTTAGGTTTGCTAGTAACTTTTCTCCTTGGATTTTAACATAATTCAGGCAATAAATCCAGCTGTTGGCTCAAAGGAATGATCTGTTTGTGAGCAAAGCTGCCGTTACCAGTCATGGTCTGTGCTTTGCAGCAAGGCAACACTGGCAAGTGAGACTTGTGGAGCCCTTTAAGATAATTGGCAAAAGAACTACAGAGACGAGACAAGCAGAAAATATTTTACGATCTGGAACGCACCGACTGAAAGGGCGGTGGAAGTGGATTCAATAGTAACTTCAAAAGGGAATTGGATAAATACTTATAACGGAAAAATTTGCTGGGGTATGGGGAAAGAGCAGGGGGATCGCGCTCTCAAAGAGCCAACACAGGCACGATGGGCCGAATGGCCGCTTCCTGTGCTGTAAGATACTATGATTTTTTGCGATAACGTCATTCTCTTTGAAGTACGTCATTCTCTTTGAAGTACGTCACCCTGCTGACACCAGGACAGCGTGCACATTGCGACTGGCTTGAGAACAGTGGAAACTAAATCCAGCTTGTTGAGTGGTAGGCAATGTTCCCTGTCTTTTTTTGGCCCTGCGCGGCCCCTTTACAGGGCTGCGAGGGCCATCCGTTTACATTGAAAAGCCGGCTGCGCGGGTTCCCTGGAGCGCTGCGCAGCTTAAAGGGTATTTATTGGTGGGGTAAATAGGTCAGTATGATCACTGCTCTCAAAGACGAGCTGATCGCACGTCATGCTTGCTGATAACATCAAGGTGTTTATTATTCATTGTTCAAGGTTCAGGGTTAATTTTGTCCAATTAGCAATGTTTAGTTTTTAAATAAATAATTGTGAGAAGTGATTCAACCTGTCTTAGATTAAAGACCAGTGGCAATTAAAAAAATATTTTTATATATACCCAGAAATTCGGGTCGGGGGCTTCCCGCGGGTGTAAGCACCCGACCTGCACTTACCTTGCGTGCCGGCCGTTGTGCTGTGGGCCCCTGTGGAATTCCGATCCTGGGCCTCCTCCGACTGCCGGCGCACAGTGCTTGTGTATCCCAGGGGCGCGGTTAGTTCGAAGCATCCCCTGGGTTCACATGGGCCATGGGGAGCCAATCGGAGCAGGGAATGTTTCATTCACACAGGAAGTGCTGTCAAACTTAGAAATACTACGAGTCCCAAAACATCACTAAATCTTCAAAAAAAAAAATTTAAATCACATTTTATAAATAAACTATAAATTACATGAAATAACTATTTTAAACAATAATTTAAATTTTTGGAAAAAATAATTTTATTTTCTAACGGGGCTAAAAATAAACTTTCTTTAAAGTATTTAAAAATAACAAACCTGTGGAAAAAATGTTTTAATTTTAATTAATTCACCACTTACCTTGTAAAAAGCAGGCCTTGCGACTGCTTTTTAAATGTGTAAATTCTGGAGACTTACCCTCCCGGGAAAACCTGCAAAAAAACCGCAAGTTCGATGCACACGCACAGCCTCTCCTGCGCACGTGTTCGAACTCTGAACCCCTTTCAGGGGAACGGAAGTGCCGGTCTCCCGCGCATGCAGGAAACCGGCACTTCCATTGGGCCTACGGGTGAGTACCCCGTGCGTACTCACCCGTGGAGACCTGAAGTGCTGGGCCAAAATATATATATTGATGCTGAAGTGTCGGGCCAGGAGAGCAGTGTTCTAGTGGAGACGACTTCCCATTGTACATTCGCCAGCGTGCCGCTGGGTCCCAGTGGGATGGGTGTCGGGGTGTTCTATGCCTCTCTGTCAGCTGCTCTTCAGACTCAGGAAAAGTTGGATCCTGGGTTCCATTGGATGCGCGGAGATCAGCCCTTTTACACTACGCACCTTCTACCCCGATTGATGGGTTGAAAAGTACAAGGAAAAGCCATGGTGTTCAGATAAGCGTGTCTTAGATTGTCACGAGGATCAGAAGTTAATGGAGCAGATTTTGTTCGTAGACTTTTATGTGCTTTATATATATATTTGTTTTCCCTCTGATGGATTGGTAATGAGCTGATGTGAGAATGGACGGTGCGTATCCTGAAGGCTCCAGCTCAGGGGTGTATATTGTCTGTGTGATCGATGGGGCCAGGTTTTAAAAGTAGGCTTTACAGCCTAAGCCCATGCTCTATCCGAGTGCCTGAACAGTGCAGTTTAGTGGAACGGTTTCTTGTCCTGCCTGTGGAGCTGATGGTATGTTGATTGACTGCTCATATGTTCTGTAACGTTGTGGTTTGGTTGTCCACCCGCAGCATTAATCGAGCTCTTGCTGTTGTACAAGGTGTACCTGTTGCGCACAGTGATATTTACTCCTATTACTATTTGTTCTCACAATTAGGTGCAGTTCCAAGCCAAGTAGTTCAGAGTCTACGTCACAAAGTTCTTTTTGTCTCGTCTGGTCTGTCTCCTGACGGTGCTGATTCATGTCTGGGTACAGTTCTACAAGTGTTGGCCGCACTCCGGTACATCACCGAAAGGCCACTGTTCACGTGTGAGCTCAGACGGTGGGTGTTAGTTGTGGCTCACTGGGTAGCACTCTTGCCTCTGAGCCAAAAGGTTGTGGGATCAAATCCCACTCCAATGACTTGAGCACAAAATCTAGGCTGACACTTCAGTGCAGTACTGAGGGAGTGCTGCACTGTCGGATGTGCCGTCTTTCGGATGAGTCGTTGAACAGAGGCCCTTCTGCCCTCTCAGGTGGATGTAAAATATACCTCGGCACTATTTCAGAGAGGAGCAGTGGGTCCCCCGCCCCCGGTGTTCTGTCCAATATTTATCCCTCAACCAACATCCCTAAAACAGATTATCTGGTCATTACTACATTGCTGTTTGTGCAAATTGACTGCCGCGTTTCCGACATTACAACAGTGACTACACTTCATTGGCTGTAAAGTGCTTTGGGACGTCCTGAGGTCGTGAAAGGCGCTATATAAATGCAAGTTCTTCAGAGGCGAGATGAGAATTTTTTTAACGTAGTGAGTTATGCTCTGCAATGCACTGCCTGAAAGGGTGGTGGGCGCAGATTCAATAGTAACTTTCAAATAGGAATTGGATAAATACTTGAAGGGAAAATATTCAGTTCTATGCGGGGGAAGAGTAGGGGTGTGGGATTACAGGAAACTCTCTGGTATCCGGCACCAACGGGACCAGGATGGTGCCGGTTGATTAAAAATTGCGGATGACGGAGAGTGTTATCTACCGAGGCTATTTTTAACAAACAAAGAGTCAGACTCCTGTTATTAAGGTGTTCGGACTTCCGACAGCGCCAAGAAGCCAAGTAGTGGCAGTTTGGAGAACTACCTCCACTGACTAACTCGGCCACCACGGGAGACTTGGACTCTGACTCGGCAACATTTCCGGTTATTGAGGTGTTTTCGGAGTATGAATTTTGCCGTTAAAAGAGAATTCCGGATATTTAGGTGCCGCTTAAACGAGAGTTTCCTGTAATTGGAGAGCTCTTTCAAAGAGCTGGCACAGGCACGATGGGCCAAATGGCCTCCTGCTGTGCTGTATCATTCTATGATTCTTTATTCTACCATGAGGGGCACCATCGCTAAGCCTGTTCGTTTCCACACCCAAGGTCCACAAACCTGTGCTTCCCAGCAAGGCGTTCTGAAAGTCATCAGGAGTAGGAGTGCTGGCTAATTATTCCTTTTCCTAGGCTGGTGTACTGAGGTTAGTTAATTCAGCATAGAACTGTATATGGCTCAGTACCACATGGTTTAGTGCACTAACTGATGGAGGGCAGCTAAGTTTGCCAATGTTATTGACTATTTTCAGCTGTGCTCCTGTGCAACAGCAACAATAACTTGTATTTATATAGCGCCTTTAACATAGTAAAATGTCCCAAGGCACTTCACAGGAGTGTTATCAAACAAAATTTGACACCAGGCCACATGAGATATTAGGACAGAGGACTAAAATCTTGGTCAAATAGGTAGGTCTTAAGGAGTGACTTAAAGGAGGAGAGAGAAGTTTAGGGAGGGAATTCCAGATCTTGGGGCCTAAGCAGCTGAAGGCACGGCCGTCAATGGTGGAGCGATTAAAATCTGGGATGCGCAAGTGGCCAGAATTGGAGGAGCGCAGAGATCTCGGAGGGTTATAGGGCTGCAGGAGGTCACATGGGGAGGGAGGGACGAGGCCATGGAGGGTTTTGAACACAAGGATGAGAAATTTAAAATGGAGGCATTGCTGGACTGGGAGCTAGTAGGTCAACGAACACGGGGGTGATGGGTGAACAGGATTTGGTGCGAGTTAGGATATGGGCGGCAGACTTTTGGATGAGCTAAAGTATATGTGCAGTGAGGAAGCGGTGAGCGGAGCTGGCTGCGACTGAGGAGAAGTCTATATCTTTGGCTGGATTTGTGAACCCAATAACTAGGTCTTGGGAGCAGCTGATCTATCTGCTCTCGTCACCTTGGGACGTGATTGGTGTGACAAGCGCTGAGGCAGGAGAAAAATGAAAGATCTTTTAACTTTCTGTAATTTGTAACGTTTTAGACTTGCTCTTTAGTGAAATGCCGGAGCGCAGTCTTCTCCAATGGCGCCGTGGGCAAAGGTGTTCCCCAGCATGGTACCGTGCTGACCGAAAGGTCCCAGCTACAGTCCCCCAGTCTGTGCTTTGCCAGCTGATCTCATCTTGTGGTGGCAGTAGGGCTACTACTATTGGCTTCAGTGAATAGAGACTCCAGCCTGACTGTGCATTTGTGTGAACATTGGGCGAGAACAGGATCGACTCGGCTGCGATGACCCCACAGTTGAATAGCTGTTCACCACTGAATCTCCTGGAACCAATCAGCTCCTTGGGGAGATAATGAACAACAACAAAAAAAAGCCAGAATGATAGAAACATAGAAGATAGGAGCAGGAGTAGGCCATTCGGCCCCTCGAGCCTGCTCCGCCATTTAATGAGATCATGGCTGATCATCCAAATTCAGTACCCTGTCCCTGCCTTCTCCCCATATCCCTTGATCCCTGTAATGCTACGTTTTTTTTAAAGCAGGTAGCCACTTTAAATCATATTGTAGGGAGCTTGATTTTAAATCCTTCATGGGAGTATAACCTTGCTGAGAGCAATATCCTTTTGTGTTCACTGATTGTAGTGGACTAACCTTGGAGCTGTGAGCTGAAGAGATCAGGACTCCCAAGGCTTTTGAACAAGGGAGGACCAGAGTACACCGAGGAGTTTAGTCCTGAATTACACAAGTTCAGAATAGTCTGTAATCCTATCAGTCAACGGTGCAGACTTGTGAAAGTACTTTCTGCCACTTACGAGAGTTTGGGTCAAGAGGTTTCAAACATGTGCTTGGCTGCTGGAAGCTTTGCCCTCCACCTCACTGTGATGCCTGGGTTGTTGATGTTTCCCAGTTTAATCAAGAAAGCAAACGGGACTTCACTGTAACAAGCCCTTCTCTGAAAACGGTTCTTCCTTGCGACTCCCTCGGAGTGTCTGACAGCGAGGAGGTTATTGAGTCATATTACAAAAATGCCACTGATCTGAGGGGCTTATTTTCACAATGGGAGAAGCATGTTGCTGTGGCTTTCCAGAGCTTGTGATTCCCACAATTTATTCCCATGTGGAACGACAGGCTCTTGTGCATTAATTAAGACAGCTGTGTGTTAACTCAAAAATCCGATCTCTCTCGCTGTCTGTTGGTTTGTTTTCACTGTGTTAAATGGCATCTCTAGGTCACTTCTCGTGTTGCTGGTGAGCTCTGCCTATTACATAAAGGAAAATTGTTGAATTTACCCTCTTTTCTCCCTTCCCCCCCCCCGCCCACTCCACCCCGTCACAAGACCCTCAAAAGGTGCTGACCATGATCTTCAGGAACGAGGGACTTCAGTTATGCGGAGAGACTGGAGAAGCTGGGATTGGCCTCCTGAGAGCAAAGAAGGTTAAAGGGAAATTTAATAGAGGTGTTCAAAATTGAGGGGTTTTGATAAATAGGGAGAAACTATTTCTACTGGCAGGAGGTAACCAGAGGACACAGATTTAAGGTAATTGGCAAACGAACCGGAGGCAAGCTGAGGAGAAATATTTTTACGCAATGAGTTGTTGTGATCTGGAATGCACTGCCTGAAAGGGTGGTGGAAGCAGATTCAATAATTTTCAAAAGGGAGTTGGATAAATACTTGGGAGGGGAAAAAATTTGCAGGACTATGGGGAAAGAGCACAGGAGTGGGACTAATTGGATAGATCTTTCAAGGAGCTGGCACAGGCACGATGGGCTGAATAGCCTCCTCTGTGCTCTAATGATTCGGGTACCTTGTCCAAGTGGGCTATTGTAGATGTGTAAGACTGGACATTGAGTGGCAGCAGGCTATTCAATTGTGGGTGGGGGCAGCTGGAGCTGATCCTGTCCTCACCCACATTGGGACATTTTCCTTCGGGAGTTGGTGGATAAAGACCAGGAATTGATCCCCCCGCCCCCCCCCCCCCCAAGCTGTTCCCTGGGCCCGAGGCTAATTGTGGTGCTCCTATTAGCTGAGATCAGCTGACTTGTTACAGACCTGGGGGATCCAAGTGTATGCGGGTTGACTCGCTACCACACTAGGCAGTGTACATTCCCAACTGAGCCATTGTTTTAACTGGGCAATATCACAGAAATCTCAGAAACCCCACAGTGCAGATAGAGGCCATTTCGGCCCATCGAGCTTGCACCGACACATATCCCACCCGATCCCCGTAACCCCTACACCAACACATATCCCACCCTATCCCCGTAACCCCACGTATTTAATCCCCCTAATATCCTTGCTTTTGACTAATTTCTTGGCTCTGCTAATTGCCTGGGTATTTGTGTTAAACCGAGGCCCCGTCTGCCCTCACAGGTGGACATAAAAGATTCCATGGCACTATTTCGAAGAAGAGCAGGGGAGTCTTGGCAATATTTATTCAGCAACCAACATCACTAAAACAGAAATAACAACAGAAAACGCTGAAAAACTCAGCAGGCCAGGCAACATCCGTGGAGAGAGAAACAAGAGTTAACGTTTCAGGTCGAAGACCCTTCGTCAGAACTGAGAAAAAAGCAGGAAATGAAACGGATGAAAAAGCAAGTTTGGGGGCTGGGAAATGGGGGAGGGGATGAAAGAACAAAAGGGAAGGTCTGAGAGGTGAAGAGACATTAAGAGATATTCAAGGCGAGATGAGATGGTAATAGGACAGGTAAAGAGACAAAGGATGGCTCTAGATGGAGTGTGAAATGCGCTGGCAGAGTGAAAGACAGCTGCCATGTGGGAGAGAAAAAGAATACTAAAACAGATATCTGGTCGTTATCTCATTGCTGTTTGTGGGAGCTTGCTGTGCGCAAATTGGCTGCCGCGTTTCCTACATTACAACTGACTACACTTCAAAAATACTTCATTGGCTGTAAAGCGCTTTGAGATGTCCTGAGGTTGTGAAAGCTGCTATGTAAATGCAAGTCTTTCTTTAAATTGGTGGAGGACTTTAGCTAAACTTGGACACTGCTGCTTGCTGCTCAGCTGTTGCATGTTTGCAATGCTGCTTCGCCAGGCACTGCCACTTTATAACTAGGGTCGGAGTTTGCTGAGTGATCCTCGCCCATCTCTCCAGCTGAAATGGCAAGTAGCAACTAATGGATCCCGTCGGAGCCGAGGGTGCTTTGTTGCACTGTCTGGAACTGTTTAACTCTTTTTAATAAGATGCTGTTGCTTTAACCATGGCTTTTTACATCAGGTAAGGTTGTGCGCTGTTCTACGTCAGGTGGCCTGAAAGTATGAAAAGATACAGGGCAGATGGCGTCGGACCTATGGGCTTCTCTTCCCCCACCCCCCACGAGCTATTTGGCAATCTGCCCCTCGAAGCACTGGGACCACAGCCCTATTTGCACTTTGTTCTTATCAGCCAGTTTGTTCTGTTTGACTTTTGTGGGCCCACGAGTTTGGAAAGTGTCTGTTTTTAGCATTGGTGATTCATTGGTGGATAGATCTTAATTTAGAACATCAAGATCTGTTGGGTAGCAGCATGTGCGAATGAATGGGAACTAAAGCTTGAACAGCTGTCTGATGCTAAAGTTTATGTGCTTTTACCAACAGCAACTTGCATTTATATAGTGACTTTTAACGTATTAAAACGTCCCAAGGCATTTCTCAGGAGCGTTGTCAAACAAAATTTGACACCAAGCCACATAAAGAAGTATTATGGCAGAAGCTTGGTCAAAGAGGTAGGTTTTAAGGATCATCTTAAAGGAGGTGAGAGATTTAGGGAGGGAATTCCAAAGCTTGGGGCCCAGGCAGCTGAAGGCACGGCCGTCAGTGGTGGAGTGATTAAAATCGGGGATGTGCAAGAGACCGGAGTTGGAGGAATGCAGAGATCTCAGAGGGTTGTAGGACTGGAGGAAGTTATAGAGATAGGGAGGGTGTGAGGGCGGGGATGCGCAAGAGGTCAAAATTGGAGGAGCGCAGAACAAGGTCAGCACATTGAGTTAAAGTGAATATTCGGTTAAAATTTTACCCTATACCTGTCCTGATCTTCCACAGCACCGTGTGTGGAGCCAGGCTGGCTTCTCTTTTATAAAAAAAAAAAAAAAAAGTCACTGTTCAGTTAGGTTGGGGGTTGTACCAAGTTTGGGGGGTTGTCGAGGTAGTTTGGCAATTGCTAGTGGCGTTCGGCTGGGTCAGGGGTATGTTGAGATGTTGCACTCTGGGCTTTCCCCCACCTCTTGTATTCACAATGAAACAAGTTTCCATGAGTGGGCTGAGTCTCTTATGAACTGACACCAGAATCTTTAGCCTTGATCTTTTTGAGTTAGTGCAGAACAAGTCTTAACAATTAATATTGAACAACAGTAAATCGTTTACTGGAGAATATACGAGACGTCCACCCTGTTCTCTTACTGCCTCAGAAGGCAGAAGAATAAGCACGTTAGACCACTGTGTACAGGCTTAAAAACTGCTTGTTCAGATTTATTTATAGGCAAAATTATGTAAAACTGCAGGAGGATAGGCAAGGTGCAATTAAGCCAAACGCTATACAAACTGGATTGATGGAAAACAAAGACAGTGGAAAATATGCATCATTCTTGCAATTCCTCACAGCATATTTTTACAAGAATCTTTGGTAGTACGATATGTGGCACGGATTAGAGTTCCTATTCAACCCCTTTACACGAGCACCTAGGCAAATAGAACATCCCGAGGAGGGGTTCCAAGTTATAAGGGTGTCTTTTACTTTGAAGCTTAAACCGTTTCTTTGCAATCGTGCAAGTAAAATGGTATTTTTTCCACCTTGGTAAGAATGGCTTGAAATTGTTGGCATCCTTCCGATATTTCCTCAGGGCTTTATTTCTGGTTACAACTAGAAACTACAACTCTGTCGAACTGCATACATTAACATTTCGAATGAACTGTGTTACTCATAAAAGGAACTTGATTTTGATTGATTTCCAACAGATTAATAGTATATTGTTTGTCTCTGTCTTCCATTTTGAAACTGGCTGCTTTAAAATCATCAGGCAAAAACATTTCTGTCGTAGAAAGATTAAGTGGAGTGTTTTTTTTTTAGTTTTCAAATATACATCTACTGTACAAACCATCCTTTATTACAAACTTGTGATTTTTTGGGGGGGATTTCTATTGCTTACAGATGAAGAGCAGCTACCATCAGATCTGGTGGTTTTGATTGTGGTGATCACTTATGGTTGCAAATAGGCTGTTGCCCCTGGCTGGAGAGTCTAGAACTATGGTTCATAGTCTCGGGATAACGGGTTGGCCATTTAGGACTGAGATGAGGAGAAATTTCTTCATTCAGCGGGTGGTGAATCTTTGGAATTCTCTACCCTCGAGGGCTGTGGCTGCTGAGTCGTTGAGCATATTCACGACTGAGATCGGTAGATTTTTGGACACACAGCGAATCCAGGGATATGGGGATAGGGCGGGAAAGTGGAGCTGAGGTAAAAGATTAGTCATGATCTTACTGAATGGCGGAGCAGGCTCGAGGGGCCATTTGGCCTACTCCTGCTTTTATTTCTTATGTCCTTATGATGTGAACGACACTGACGAAGCTGCACTTTTATTGTCCACCCCGAGTTGCCCATAGAAGGTGGTGGTGGGCCTTCTCCTGGAACCACTGTGGTCCTTCTGCTGATGGTGCTCCCATGACGATATGTACGGAATTCCAGGATATTGACCCAGTGACGATGCAAGAACAGTGATAAATGTTCAAGTTAGGATGGGGTGTGACTTAGAGGGGAACATGGAGGTGTTCCCATGATTTTGTTGCTCTTGTCCTTGTTGGCGATGGAGGCCATGAGGCTCGAGGGGCCGTATGGCCTACTCCTATTTCTTATGTTCGTATCTGTGGCTTTTGAGCAAATGCCCGGTGAACCATTCGTGATAACTGGTGTTCTGAATCTGAGTGCTGAGATATCAAATTTCCAACTACCATTCATGTGCAGTTCCCTAATCCATATGCAGTTCACACCTAGCAGATTTTACATACATGTAACCCCATGATCTGACTTTGCAGGAACGTTGAGTTCAGTTTAACAGGCTAAGAGTGCAAATTGTGAAATGCGTGGAGATTATTGAGCTGCACATCAATGTGGAGTGGAAAGATTGATGTCATTGCCGCATTCTGGTTCAGAACACCAGGTATTGGTATACCAGGTATTGATTACTTAACATTTAACTGGCATCTAATGCCTAGTAGTATCACCTGACTAGTTCAGTGGCAGCTGTTACTGGGAATTATAAGCTGAGCTGATACCAGTTTAGCACTGTATTGCACAATATATTAAAAATATTTACTAGTCAATTTTCCTTAGTGTTGTACATGTGGGGGGGTGGGCAAGACCAATTATGGTTTTAAGACCAAGAGGGTCAGGGATGATTTGGCCAGGGTTTGAAAACAATATTTACTGCCGATTTTTAAAGTTATAGATTCTGTCTTCATTTTTATATTGGCATTATAAATGCCTATGTCCACATTTATAAGGGACATTGGCCTAGAAATTGGGTTGGTAGCGCCGGCGCTGAGCGCCCAAAGAGACCTAGAATTGGGGCGAAGCCCTATGTTGGGGCGGACGCTATGACGATAGCGCCAACTCAGAAATTGACTATACATTTAGCGCCTGCGCTAAGTGTTTGCGTGCGCCCGCGAGCGCAAGCAGCTCATGACGTCATTTCAGTGTGCAACGCCTTTTAGGAGCGCCTGAGCGCATATTGGGTGGCGCCCGGAGCCTTAGCGCCCAGCGCTATTAGTGACAGTTCGAGGGAGGGCTAACAGGCCCTTCTCGGAGTAGGGCGGCGCTATTTAAAGGGGACAGCTCTAGTGCAGAATCTTCTGCCACTTGGCCTGCTCATTGCGATCGCTGCTAGAGAGAGTTGGCGAGCTAATGTGGAGCGGAGTTCTGGGATTTGAGCTTTACAGTACTTGGGACCTTCAACCCTGTCCGAAGCACTTGCAGCACTACACCTAAAAGCCTTTTGACCAACTGGCATCGGAATGGGAGCTTGTTCGGAAGGCGACGGCCTCATCGCCCAACACTGTGAAGGGGCAGAGAGACGGCGGGAGAGAGGGCAGGGATTGGCCAGAAGGAGGAGGGGCAATCAAGGTCGTCCAATCCGACAGGATGCTGCGAGGGTCTTTAGGCAGCAGGTGACAAGCCTTGACATTTCGGAGGAGCAGTGTTAGCGAAGGCTCCGAATCTGGAGGGACATTGTTACTGATCTGTGCCACCTGCTTGGTCAGGATCTGCAGCCGCGTGAACGCTGCAGAACCTCTCTGTCCATGATGGCTACACTGACTGATGGCCTCCATTTTTATGCAAACGGATCCTTTCAGTCAGCCATTGGGGACAATGCGACTGACGCTCAGGCTGCAGTCCGCTGTTGCATCCGGCAAGTGACAAAGGCCCTTATAGGCGAACGCGTCCATTCATTACCTTCCCTCGGACCCTACACAAGCAGGCGGAGGAGGAGGAGGAAGAGCAGGCGGAGGAGGAAGATGGAAGGGCTGTTGAAAGTGGAAGGTCCATACGTCAGAGGCTCCTCTGGACTCGTCTCGACACCCCTGTGGCGGAATGATGAGAGTCTTACCTCATGCGCACTTTGGATGTTTGAGGGCCTCTGCATGCCAGCATCACTGAAAGTAGTCACATGCACCAAGCAACATTGAAACTTCTGTTTATTGACACAAAAGTCTTTCATTACAGCTAAACAACGTAAAGTGAGCAGAAACCATAACTTACAAAATAAATGTGACCTGTTCGGCCAAGCCGCAAAACTGAACAAAAATCTGCAACTATAACAGCAGCTGAGGGTGTCCTTCAATTTGGACAAACAAACGTCTCAGCACCTCCCTCTACAACTGGCCCCTTGAGGGAGAACGACTTCTCTTGCGCGCCCGGCCCCTTCCCTCCCTGCTGCTCCTACGTAATTGCACCCCAGTGGCGGGTTCAAGGCTGGGGGACGCTTGCTGACTGTCTGGACGCGCAGAAGCCCCTGAGGTACGGCCTGGCCGACCTCTGGGCTTGGAGGGTGCGGACGCAGGATGCTTGCTTTGAGCATGGCTGGAAGCAGTGTGGGCTGCAGGTGGTGGCAGCTGCAATGCAGGCGTCCCAGCGCTGGCATGTGCAATGGTCTCCTGACGAGAGAGGACACCTGCACCATGGTCGGACGACACACTGGCTATCTGAGGGGAGCGGCTCGGCTCATCCGCCACAATCGCAGGCTCCACGAATTCCTGGCATTGTACGGGAGTGGAAGGGCCTGGGGTGATCCTATCTGATGCAGAGAGGGTGGCTGCAGTCAGACATCGCGTTGTCAATCTGGCTGTGGAGGAGCCCAGCAAGTGACTGCGTGGCAACAGTGAGGACCTGTGTGCCAGTGCTTCGGAGAAGCCCTGGACAGTTCTTCCCATGGCTTCGGACAAGGCAGGAGCCGACCGCTCCACTGCCTTGGACAAGCCCTGCACAGACCTTTCCAGGGATTGTCCGAAGCCCTGAACAGTCCTTTCCATTGCCGACTCAGCCGTGGACAGTCCTCTCCATTGTTGGGCTGAAGCCCTGGATAGTCCTGTCCATTGTGGCCCTGGATAGACCTGTCCATTGTTTCCCCGAACACCTGGATAGACCTGTCCATTGTTGCGCCAAAGCCCTGCAGAGTCCTCTCCATTGTTGCCCCGAAGTCCAGCATACTCCTAGCCAATGAATCTATTGACTCGGGCATCTTCTCCACGGCAGCCACCAGCTCCGTGTGTCTGACCCGGGCCTGTTTGCTCATCTCTGCCAGGCGACGGACCTCATCTGCACTCTGTGCAGCAGTCATGACGACCTGCCTTGCCCTGCGGGGAGACGGTGGCCGAACTTGCCTATCCCCCCTGCGTTGCTCCATGCCGCTTGGTCAGGCAACTGGTTCATCCTCAGAGCCTCCCCCCCCCTCCCCTCCAGGGAACTACTATCCCCAGTCTGCAGATGTCTCAGCTCCCCGGATTCTGCAGCGGCTGGTCCGGATTCTTCCTGGTCCTCGCCTCCGGTGGCGCTGGCAGCTTCAGCGCGTTGAGCCCGAGTTGGTGCTGCTTCATCTGAAAGTGGGAGGTGGAAGAGTGGCTTTAGCAGAAGGACAGGTTTGCTGAAAGGCATGCCAGATTGCCGCAAGGCTCTGACATGGCTGCACACTGAGGATGCATGCTGGCGGGGGGACCAAGTGCAAGGCAACAGGTGGAAAAGATGAGAGTCTTACCCTCGCTGTCGGTAATGGGGTCGGCAGATGCAGTGGTGACTGGACCAGACAGACGTCCTCCAAGTATCTGGTGCACTCTCTCCTCCAGATCCGTTAGAGTGACCACTTGTGCAGGTCCGCCACCGGTTCGACGCTGCTCCTTCCGAATCTGCGCCATCTTGGACTGCAGGGGAAAGAAGGGGAGGTTCTGTTACATGAGGCCTTCAGACCTCCTCGCATGCCCCCCATGGTGCAAGAGCCCTTACATGAGGCCTTGAGACATCTGTCCATGTGTGTGCCCAGAAAGGGCCATGGGTGCATACTGACAGATGGCCATTGGCGCATCATTGCAGCAGGGTGCCCGAAGTCAGCTGCAGATGGAGGGAAGCACAAGTGTGGTAAACCATCACTCACCCTAACGATCCATGTGAGGTCGTTGAATTTCTTCCTGCACTGAACAGGGGTCCTGGTTGCCATGCTGCTGGAGTTCACCCTCACAGCAACCTCCCTCCAAGATCGTCGGTAAGCCTTCTGATTTGGCCTCTTGCCATTATCCGGGTACAGGACCTCCCGACGGTGTTCAACTGCAGACACCAAGTGGTCCAGAGCCTCAGTGCTGAAGCGCTCTGCTCGCTGCCTAACCTTCTCCATAATGATCAACCTTGTGCCGCCAGACAAGGGCGAGCGCCGAATCTGAGGCCTGCAGAGCGTTGGGTGTTGAAGCTCAGTCTGACTGACCCACCCCTTTAAGAGCCGGCTGGCGCCTGTAGGTCTCGTGCTTTCCCGTAATTGAGTTCACCTGCGCTGCGCCCGTCCGCGTCGATATTGAGTAGCGCCTGACCTTTTGTGCCTTAAGAGCACCGTGCAACGGCTGATTTAGCGCCTCAATCCCCTTTGGGGGCGAAGCAACCCAATATCGCGCCAGGCGCAGATAAGTCTCGTCTGGCTATAAACTTTGCGCATCGCCAGTTCTAACGCCTCAAGCGGGGCTATACCCAATTTCTAGGCCATTGTATGTAAACTTGTGCTGTAATTACACCCTCCTGCCCGTGGTGGCGTTGTAGACAAGTTTACATCGGCAGTCTCCATTATAAGTGTGCACTTGGAATTTACAATGGAAAGCATTGACGGGAAGTGCATGCAGACACACGAGGATTAACAAAATCGATGTTGAGATTGGGATGTCCTCAGACTTCGGGTGAACTTGCTGCAGAATTTGGGGTTGGTATAGACATTGGGCTGAAGGTGGCCCTGCTTAAACTTTTTGGCTTTGTGTTTAAATGGAGAATGGAACTGAGAAAGTATTGCAAGACTCATGGCACCAGGAGTGGATTAGCATACTGGTCCTTGCATCACTGGGACATTGGTTCAAATGCCGCCCAGGTTGGTGGCATGAATGACGTCTATGAAGGCCCTACAGTGAAATGTGCTTGGCAATCTCTGTCCAATTCTTGCTTTAATTCTACGACATAGAATAGGCCATAATTTAGTGTTGGTTGCCGCCGTACTTCAGAGACACCTCTGGGCTGAAAAAAAAATTATCTGGTCATTATCACATTGCTGTTTGTGGAGCTTAGTGTGCGCATATTGGCTGCCACGTTTCCTACAGAACAACGGTGAATACAGTTCAAAAGTACTTCATTGGCTGTAAGTCGCTTTGGGATGTCCCGAGGTCGTGAAATGTAAATGCAAGTCTTTTAGGATGACTGGTGTAGAAAATGGAAAAGGTTACATTCGTGCAATAACAGGTGGTGCTGTGCGATTGGGTTTAAGGGAGGGCAGAGTAGAGGACACTACTGTACCTGACCCGGGACTCGAGTCTGTTCTTTGTTAAAATGGACCCCATAGGGGAAAGCTGTTCTATTCCTTACTACTGACGCCCCTCATCTTGTCGAGCACAAAAACCTGTTCCACCGCCCAAATAAGTTGATGTACACAGGAAATTGTGTGTGTTAGTTTTGGCAGTACAATATGGCAAATAATAATGTACTTGTACCTTATGCACCATGTGTGTTGTTCTGTCTGCAGGTTACCTTCAAAAACAAATTTGGACGTGGTAGGCAAGCACAGGGAGCACACGTGCAGTCATTGGTTTGCTGAATGCATCACATGTTGTCACTGATGTGTTGATAACATTACTGGTCGATCTCTCTCTTGGATGCCAGTGTTAATTTCAGCTCTGACATTGTGTTGTGTGTAATCACCACAATAATCTGAGTTTGAAGTAGGGCGAATGTGCACTGCGCTACTCCAGGGAGAACCCAAACAGTAGGAATAAATGCTTTAGTGACCCTCCAGTGTATTCTAAAGCGGAGCCTGATCTCTGGCCTGTTCTGAGGTGGCTTCTGTTGGTCTTTGCACCTTCGGGCTAAGGAGGGGAAAAGTTAGCAAATTAACTGTCAGTTTGGCTCGGTTAGTAGCACTTTCACCTTGAAGTCAGAAGGTTGAGAGTTCAAACACCACTCCAGGACTGGAGCACATAATCCAGGTGGCACTTCCTTCATCCAGGTGTATTTTGCTTGAATGTGTGTTGCATTGTTCAAAGTGCCGTCTTTCAGATGAGCGATTAGACCAGGGCTCCGTCTGCCTGATCAGGTGGTTGGAAAAGATCCCGTGGCACAATCCGAAGTAGTGCAGGGTAGTTTTCCTGGTGTCCTGGTCAACAGTTTCCCTCAATCACACTGCCGAAAATATAACCCATTAACTTCTTTTTTTCTCACCTCGTTACTATTTGTGGGATCTTGCTGTGCGCAGATTAGCTTGACTGTGACGGCCCATGAACGTGGCCTTTATCAAAGGAGGGAAAAATAATTTGAGCAAAAATAAACTACTAAAATCATATCAGGGGTCACAATTTTAAGTTGTGTAAGGCCAGATCTAGGTTAGATGTCAAGAGGTGGTCCTTTTTCCAGAGAATAGTGGACTTCTGGAACAGGCTGCTGTCTCGTGCTTTGGATGACGATTTGCTGAATTCCTTCAAGCGAGAGTGGGACCTGTTTATGGCTGGGGCGGAGATCACCTCTTACCAAAGGTATGACCTTGATCAGGGCCAGAGTGAGATCTCTTGGACTTGTTTTGATCGCCGAGATGGGTCAGAGAGGAATTTCCCAGATTTCCTCCCGCCCCCCCCCCCCCCCCCCCCCCCCCCCAAATTGGCCTGGGTTTTTCAACCTGGTTTCTTGCTTATCCCAGCACGGTGGCATAGTGGTTAGCACTGTTGCCTCACAGCGCCAGGGACCCGGGTTCAAATCCGGCCTCGGGTGACTGTCTGTGTGGAGTTTGTACATTCTCCCCGTGTTTGCGTGGGTTTCCTCCGGGTGCTCCGGTTTCCTCCCACAGTCCAAAGATGTGCGGGTTAGGTTGATTGGCCATGATAAAAATTGGCCCTTCGTGTTAGGGGGGATTAAATACGTGGGGTTACGGGGATAGGGCTTGGGTGGGATGGCTGTCGGTGTAGGGACCGGGTGCTAGGGTTTGGATGATCAGCCATGATCTCGTTGAATGGCAGAGCAGGCTCGAAGGGCCGAATGGCCTACTCCTGCTCCTATCTTCTATGTTTCTATCCCAGGGTTTTGGGTGGGGTGGAGAGCGTATATATTACACAAGGTATCACAATCGCGTGGGACAGGCTGGATGGACCAGAGGGATTTACCTGTCCATCATTGTTTGTATATATCATTCTCTGGTCCAGGTGTAATTTGTTTAATTGCCAGTCTCGCTTTCTCTTTCTGCCCCTTCCCCTCGCCTGCCTACGTCCTCAGATAGTGATCAGCATCTCTTGCCTCCGATGTATTGAGATGATTTTGGACACCAGAGAGAATGGATTGTTTGAAAGTGCAACTTACTGGGATTCCAGTTGAAGATGTAGGAGTTAGCAGACAGAAGAGGAGATCACTACTCTTGAGATTTACAGACTTCTTAAATATTTGGCAAGATTGTGCGCAATTAACTTGGTGGTTGGGAACGAGCCGAGAGGCTCTGTAACCAGTAAGATAGCTTTGTTTGATTGAGAGGTCTGTGACGGTCTCCTGTCAAAACAGGAAGTGTCCATGCCTCTCCTCTCTACAGCATTTAAAAGAACAAAAATTGTGCTATGCCAACAATGTACAATAGGTCAAAGTCTTATCTGTGGGAAACTTAAACTCTGTGCAGGACATGGAAAAACAAATAGCCAACTGTAAAGTCGAAATTCAAGTTGGGTAGAAATCTGTTAGTTGCATGTGGCTTGGAGGAACCAAGAGGGATCAGAAAGGTGTTTTTATTAATTTTCATGGACATCCAGGTGTAGAATGCTTGGGGAATTTGGTCGCCTCTAGCATGGCTAGACGTGGAATGAAACTTTCCTTTTAATCTGTTCCCCTTTCCTGTAGGAATATGTAGCACCAGAAGAGACCATTGTGGGTTAACTTTCCAATGCTAAAGTTAGGAAAATAAAACTGCCGTCTCTCGAATCCCGTGGTCACTTCCTCTGGTCAAATTCCCTCTTGCATTTACTGCATTTGCTTTTTCTGTGGCCCCTCTGGATGAGAATACTAAGCTGCTGGAAAGCTGTGTGTGCTGGGTCTAGTCCATTAAGACAGCCCAAGCTCATTTCACACAGGGACCCTAAAGCCAGCAGATACAGGAGACATTTGTCCTGTAAATTCAGCCTGGGTTCCAATGCAGGTCCAGTGATGAAAGGATGTGTGTTAAACCAGGTTCTTTGGTGGAATATCATTTAATTGGTTAAAATACGTAGAAATTGACATTGGGTTCAAGTCGGTGAAAGTGAGAAATTCCATTTTGCGACATTACTGTCGAATACAAGTGTGCCACTGCATTAGTAAGTGTTTCAGCAACCTGCAGTAAAATCAGCCTTTACTGTGTAGATTTATCTTTCTTTAAGAATTCGGGTATCTTGTTTCTCTAATGCTGTTTTACCTCTGTGTCCCAAAACTAAGGTGGGCAAATTTTGCCTGTGCCACTTTTCTGATTGTGGTCTCGTGACCCTATTGAAAGTGCTTCCGACAGGTGAGTTCAGGATCAGGCTCGGTGCTAATGGCCCTCATGGTCGAATAGCCTGCCCATGCTTGGTGACTGGGCTCATACATGAAGAATCGCCATTCGGGCTAGGTAGCACTGGTTTCCCAGTGCCCTTAGGACTGTGGGGAAAATTGGAGGAGGAAAAAATAACACGAACTAATCTCCTCTCCTCAACCCCCCCCCCCCCCCCCCCCAAGTACTAGGCTTTATAAAACCATAACTTTACAACAAATGATCCCATATTGGAGGAATCTAAATGTCCTTGATGCAAGCGGCAACCTAATATATCCTGTTTATAAATACAGTATATATGTTTAAAAGACATCTGTACGATTGCTGTTCATGTTGCAGATGTTTCAGTATCTTTACACAGGATGTATTCTGTTTTAGCGATGTTGATTGAGGAATAAATATTGGCCAGGACACTGGGGATAACTCCTCTGCTCTTCGAAATAGTGCCATGGGATCTTTTACATCCGCCTGAGAGAGCAGACGGGGCCTCGGCTTAACGTCCCATCCTACATTACAGCAGTGACTACACTTCCAAAAAGTATTTCATTGGCTGTAATGTGCTTTGGGACATCAGGTGGTCGTGAAAGGTGCTATATAAATGCAAGTTTTTCTATGTACAGGAAACTCTTTGGTATCCGGCACCGACGGGACCGGGATGGTGCCGGTTGATAAAAAATTCCGGATAATGGAGAGGTATATCTACCGAGGCTATTTTTAACAAAACAAAAATAAAAAAATCAAGAAATGTGCAGTATAATTGGGTACTCACCTACAGAATGTTGTGTTAAATGGATGGTGGAAGATGCTTGATTAAGTACAGTAATGCCAGTTGAGGGTAATCCATAACTCTTTAATTACTTATAAACGACTGTATACTGTAGTTTTCGGAGTGAGAATTGTGCCACCCCAGAGGACAGTGGATGTGGAACAGACTCCCAGACAGGCTCAGCTGACATTACAAAGGGAGCTGGATCAGCATCTGTTGAGAAGGGTGAGAAGTCACACAACACCAGGTTATAGTCCAACAGCTTTATTTGAAATCGCAAGCTTTCAGAACGCTGCTCCTTCGAGCAGTGCTCCGAAAGCTTGTGATTTCAAATAAAGCTGTTGGACTATAACCTGGTGTTGTGTGACTTCTCACATTTGTCCACCCCAGTCCAACACCGGCATCTCCACATCATGTTGAGAAGGGGACTGAGGGTTTGAGAGATATTAATAGCGCTGGTTGGTATTGAGGAGGTAAAGGAAGGAATTTGATGCTCTTCAAAAATGGGGGTCAACTTGGGTTGCCAACTCTGGTTGGACATATTCCTGGAGGTTTCATCACATGACCTCCTACCTCAAACTGCCCCGCCTCCACACTCCTGCCATTGGTTGCCCAACATGCCCATCTTCGCGGTGCCCCGGCTTCCCACAGCCAATCAGAAAATGAATAGACTCTTCATCACCTGATTGGATGATTCTTGACTATCAGTCGAACAGCCTCTTTTTTTTTACCCATGCCTGATATTTTTATAGCTAATAAACAAAAGTGTTCAAAAAGAAACACCATTTTTTATTGCCCCTATGGTTCTTCTCTCGGGTTTACTCGCAGCAGTGTCCTGGAGATGAATCTTGAATTCGTGGAGACTCCAGGACAATACTGAAGGGTTGGCAACCCTGCCTGAGCTCTGCGGCAGTTAAGGCAGTGTCGCATCTTTGAATCCGACTCTTCCCATCTGCGTGATGTGTTGCAAGGATGATGGCGTCTTTATCCGCAATGAAAGAATAACGCGGTGCGGGGAGAGGTAGTTGAAAGTTTGCACTGGGTGTTACCTGCTCATTACATTTGTGAAGGATCTTTGTCAGGGATTTCTTTGAGCAGGCTGCTGTGCAGTCAACACTTAATTCGAATTGAAATTGTGCAACAAAATGCCTTCTGTGCAGTTTTATTAAAATTTCTTAACTTTTGAATTGCTGGACAGTTTTAACTTTGAGCAAAACACTCTGAATTGACTGGAGTGGATTGTAAAAGTAACTGTAGACACATGGGCCGTGAAACAACACAGTGAATGGCAGTATACAGGCATTGTAACCCTCTCCTATACAGTTCTTTTGTCTGCAGATTTTTAACGGAGGCCTTATTGGCGCGCGCGCTAATCGCATAATTTAATTTCAAGGCCGTCGAGAATGACCAGAAGAGGGCTGATGGCAGTGAAGAAACATTAGACAGAGTTTATCAAAAGGCTGAGGTTTTACTGAAATGTAACAGAGAGTGTTTCAAAATGGCAGTGCTGAATTGCTTGGGGTAGACTACTGTAATTGGTGCAGTTAGCAAACCTATTGAAGTGAATGGAGGTTATGTTTTTATCTTTGAAACGTGCATTGATAACGTTTCTTTGGAAAAGCAATATAAATAAGATTTGACCAGTTTATTGGTGGCATAAATGTCTGACTATCCTTAATTTACACTGTTCTAACTATTCCACAGTGGAATCCTAGTTCAGTGTAAATGGGTTTACACAGAAGTATATTCACGCAAGTTGAACACCTACAGCGATGGGGATGTTTAAGAAAGCACCGTTGTGTGTGAAAGTTTCATACTGTGTCAAATTGAACTGAGAAAAATGCCCTCCGGTAGAATGCTAGCTTTTGCTTTTTCAGGTGTGACTCGTGTCTGGAGCGAGCTTTCTGAGCTGTATCACATCAGGCCTGTCATTGGTCATTCTGTTGATGAGTAATTTGGAGTTATGAAGCAACGCCCTGGTTACTTTACAGGATTGCTTTTGACGAGAACACAGACATCTTAGAAAAGTGAACCACGTGACGCCAATGCAGTCGAAAGCACTGATGCAACCTTTGGGGGGAGGGTCTTGTTGGGTTTCTAATCATCAGACGGCATGGCAGCAAATAGGATTAGCGGCGAGCTGTATCATAGAGGTTGGGTCCAACCTTCTGGTCTTTCAATGTTGGCTTGTACGAACCTTCATCCTTCCCTAGAAAAGAGAAGGCTGAGGGGTGACCGAAGACCTTTAAGATTATGAAAGGGTTTGATAAGGTAGACGTAGAGAAGATGTTTCCACTTGTGGGGGGGGGGGGGTCATGAATGCAAGACAGTCACTAATAAATCCAGTAGGGAATTCAGGAGAAACTTATTTACGCACAGACTGGTGAGAATGTGGAACTTGCTACCACAGGGAGTAGTTGAGGCGAATAGCACAGATGTATTTAAGGGAAAGCTGGATAAACACATGAGGGAGAAGGGAATATAAGGATATGTTGCGGGTTAGATGAAGTAGGGTTGGAGGAGGCTCGTGTGGAGCATAAACACCGGTATGGACCAGTTGGGTCGAATGGCCTGTTTCTATGCTGTACATCCTATGTAATTCATCCCCCCCCCCCCCCCCCCCAACGCAAGGTAAAATCCACAGCCAGATTTACACAGTCGAATGTGACGCCAGCAGTTATACGTTATTGAATCCATCCTATAGTGTAGTTGGATGGGTGGGGAGAGAATCAACACAAAGGACCCAGATTATTTAACAAGAACTGCTCCCAGTGATGGTGGCTCTGATGTGAAGGTGATATAAAAGCATTGTGCAACATTAAAGGCTCAAGAGAAAATTTTCACGCGGCCTATTGGTACAATTATGATATGCTGCTGATAGCAGTGAAGAGGCAAATGTTCTTTGTAGGGAACTGGAGTGGGTTACAAAAACAAAATCATTTGAAAGCATTTGGAATTGCTGAGTTTGATTCGGTGTAACATAGCTGCGGTTGGTGAGTTAGCTGATCTCACCCGGGCTGAGTTACGGCATGACAATTGGCCTCAGTTCCTGTGTGTACCAGACGGGGTAAAACTTGAATTGGGGTTCCTGATAATCCTAGAAGTTAAAGCTGAGTAGGAGGCCTGTGCTAATGCAAGCTCTTTGTTTTGTTTATATCCTTGCTTTTCAAATACTCAACCAATTCACTTTTAAGTGATGCAATCCACAGCCTCAGTAGCCACTTGTGATAAAGTATTTCATGTTGTAATGGCCCTCTTATATGAGGAAAAAAACATTCTAACTTCCCCTTCAGTGATCTTGTGATAATTGAGTCCATGCTCACTTATCAATTGGCCGATCAGTGGAAACAGTCTTCCGCTATTTACATTCTTAAAAACCTTTCATAATTTTGAAAATGTCCTTCAGACCTCCCCCACCCCCAGAACATTTTTTTTGAACCATCATATCTCCTCGTCCTTATTGCCGACAAGTAACCTTTGCTGGAAAATGTGCGGGGTTGTGGAGCAGAGGTCATGGCTCTCTTAAAGCTGAGAATGGGGCTCACTGTGTGGTGGGACTGAAGGTTCTGAGTGTCTGATAACTCTCTGATCTAAGTCTAGCTGTTGTCCTGGTCACTGGAGCAAAGTTAATCCAGAGGCCTGGACTAATAATTCAGAGAATGAGAGTTCAAATTGCACCGTGGCAGTTTGAGAATTTGAATTCCGAGATAAAAAGCTGGTATCAGTAATGGCTGATAAGTGGCAGGTAACATTCGCACCACAGAAGTGCCAGGCAATGACTATCTCCAACAAGCAAGAGTCTAACCAGCTCCCCTTGACATTCAATGGCATTACCATCGCCGAATCTCCCACTATCAACATCCTGGGGGGTCACCATTAACCAGAAACTTAAATGGACCAGCCACATAAATACTGTGGCAACAAGAGCAGGTCAGAGGCTAGGTATTCTGTGGCGAGTGTCTCGCCTCCTGACTCCCCAAAGCCTTTCCACCATCTACAAGGCACAAGTAACGAGTGTGATGGAATACTCTCCACTTGCCTGGATGAGTGCAGCTCCAACAACACTCAAGAAGCTTGACACCATCCAGGACAAAGCAGCCTGCTTGATTGGACTCCATCCACCACCTTAAACATTCACTCCCTCCACCACCGGTGTACCGTGGCTGCAGTGTGTACCATCTACAAGATGCACTGCAGCAACTCGCCAAGGCTTCTTCGGCAGCACCTCCCAAACCCGCGACCTCTTCCACCTAGAAGGACAAGGGCAGCAGGTGCATGGGAACACCACCACCTCCAAGTTCCCCTCCAAGTCACACACCATCCTGACGTAGAAGTATATCGCCGATCCTTCATCGTCGCTGGGTCAAAATCCTGGAACTCCCTACCTAACAGCACTGTGGGAGTACCATCACCACACAGACTGCAGCGGTTCAAGAAGGTGGCTCACAACCACCTTCTCAAGGGCAATTAGTGATGGACAATAAATGTTGGCATTGCCAGCGACGCCCACATCCCATAAACGAATTTAAAAAAAAAGTGGCCACGAAGCTGTCTGATTGCCGTTAAAAACCCAACCAGTTCACTAATGTCCTTCAGGGAAGGAAACCTACCATCCTTACCCGGTCTGGCCTGTATGTGACTCCAGTCCCACACCAACATGGTTGACTCTTAACTACCCTCTGACATGGTCTAGCGAGCCACTCCGTTGTAGCAAACAAGGCGGCCCACCACCACCTTCTTGGGTAAACTAGGGATGGGCAACAAATGCCGGCCGTGCCAGCGATGCTCCCATCCCGGGAATTAATTAAAATGTATTTTTTAAGTCACGTGGCTTACCTATTTGTTTTGTAACCGGTTGTCTAAAAGAGCATATATTATGATTTTCGAGCAGTCTGCAATGAAGTACACGGCCTCTTTGCTTCCCCCTTTTTTTTCTAAACTAAATGTTCATCCTGTTCCACGGGCCTTGGCTTTTATCAAGAATGGGACTGTGTGCTCCTGTGGGTGGCTAAAGTTTGAACAAACCACTGTTTGATTAGATTACGTTTCATTGCTGCCTTGTATTCACAATGCTCGGCTTATGTGTGAGCAGTTGATGTGTTGTATTATTGACTTCAGTCCAGCATCTGGAGTAGCCTTCCACTTTCTCAGTTTATTGAAAAATTCTGCTGTTTACAAGAGGTGGTCTGTGTTCCCCATAAATCACTGAGTTCATTGCCTTTCAAACAGGCCCTGTGCGGAAAGAGAAAAATTGTTGCTGAAAATATTTTACAAATATACACATGACCTATTTGCTGCAGTTTCTTTTAAACGAGCACTGCTTGGGTGCCATTTACAAAGGGGAATCTTTCCAGCCAACATATTCTTTCATCGCTCCTGCATTGTAGAATGATCATTGAATCATGGAATGATAGAGCACAGAAGGAGGCCATTCGGCCCATCGTGCCTGTGCCAGCTCTTTGAAAGAGTTGTTTCCACCACACTTTCGAGCAGTGCATTCCGGATCATCATAACTCGCTGTGTTTAAAAATAAATAAATAAATAAAAAAATAAAAAAAATAAAAATTCTCCTCATCTCACCTCTAGTTCTTTTGCCTATTACCTTAAATCTGTATCCTCTGGTTATCGGCTTTCCTTATTTTCTCTCATCAAACCCCTTCATGATTTTGAACCCCACTTTCAAATCTCCCCTTAACCTTGTCTCGTCTTGAATATCTCTTAATGTCTCTTCACCTCCCAGACATTCCCTTTTGTTCTTTCATCCCCTCCCCCATTTCCCAGCCCCCAAACTGGCCTTTTAATCTGTTTCATTTCCTGCTTTTTTTCCTCAGTTCTGAAGAAGGGTTTCAACCTGAAACATTAACTCTGTGTTTCTCTCCACAGATGTTGCCTGGCCTGCTGAGTTTTTCCAGCGTTTTCTGTTGTTATGCCCCTTAACCTTCTCTGCTGTAAGAGCAACTCCAGTTTCTCCAGTCTCCACATAATTGGCATCCCTCATCACTGGTATCATTCTAGTAAATCTCCTCTGCGCCCTCTCTAAGGCCTTAGCATCCTTCCTAAAATGTGGTGCCTGGAATTGGACAGACTCCAGCTGGGGCTTAACCAGTGATTTTTAAATGTTCAGCATAACTTGTATGTTTTAAGAAGAGTTCCCTCTTGCTCTCCCCATGTCATATGGTAACCACATTAGTGGTTTGGGACAGATGTGATGGGCCACGATTGCTGCTCTTGAAAGAAACAACTTGCATTTATGTAGCAGGCTATCACATGTCTCAGAAATGTCTTGCAGTGCTTCATGTATGAATTACTTTGAAATGCAGAGACAGTATTTGTGCCGGGGGAGCGCAGCAGACCGGGAACACTGAATCGTTCCATGGGATCTTTGAAGGGTCAGCATTGGCCTCAGTGATAGTGTGCTCACCTCTGAGTCAGAAGGGCATGGGTTCAAGCCCCACTCCAGAGGCTTGAGCATGCAATCTAACTTGGCACTTCAGTGCTGCACTGTTCAGGCAGATGTAAAGGGTCCCATGGCACTATTTGAAGAACAGAGGAGATCTCTCGGCTTCCTGGCCAATGTTTATCCGTCAACCAACATCACTTAAAAACAGATTATCTGGTCATTTATCTCATTGCTGTTTGTGGGATTTGGCTGCTGCGTTTATATTACAGCAATGGCTACACTACCAAAGTGCTTCATTGGCTCTGAAGCACTTGGGAACATCCTGAGGTTTTGTAAATTGCTCTATAAATGCAAGTCTGTCTTTCTTTTAATGTCCATCTGAATCCCTTGGGCAAGCAGGGCAAATGGCCTCGGTGTTGGCCTGGATTAAGCACTCAGGCCTTGGGAAGTGGGACTTATGACTTGGAGTGCCACCAGCTGAGTTGATCTGATGCTGTGGAAGTTGCTGCTACGAGTTGTGTGGCAGTAGTTTTCGAACTGTTTATATGGTGTTTGCCTTGTCCCCTTCTCCTGTGGCAAGATACTTTGGGTATGTCGATTCTCCTTTAACGGAAAGCCTGTATTTCTATACAATTAATGCCCCATCAACAAAATCATAAGCAACGTATGGGTTTAAAATGTGTGATTATTTTGTAACTAGATTGATATAGAGGAAAGCAGACACCCTCCAGTTTTTTAATAGGAATTTCATGCCTGATGCCTACCAATATTTATCCCTCAACCAACCACCAAAACAGTCCTGGTCAGATGCAATCAATCACAGTAAGAACATTTAAAAGGTCTCTTATCAGTGTGAATGTGCTGGTGTGTCAGCAGGTTTGATGTTTGACTGAATCCCTTCCCACACACGGAACAGGTGAACGGTCTCTCCCCAGTGTGAACTCACTGGTGTACAGTGAGTTCAGATGATCGCCTGAACCCAGTCCCACAGTGCAGGGGTCATAAGTCAGCTATTTGGAGAAGGAATTCTTGCCTGTTTTCCTACCTTCTCCAAAGCTCAGGATGCTGAGGCCAAGAATAGTCTCTCATCTGCTGCTCGGGCCGAGATGAGCTAACTAGATTGAGGATCAGAGCTGGGAATTTCTGGTTGCGTGACTTGGCACCAAAGCACCACTAAGACACTGGGTGATCCCTGAATAGTAGATGCTTACTATGGTAAAATAATTGTTCTCTGCATCGTGACCTTGCACTATGTTGGTGGACAAGGTGCTATCGCTGGTCTGGTTCAGCTGTTTGTGTAAATTCAGAGGAGATGTTAGAATCTAAGTTAGTTCCAGATTTGCAGGTTTATAAATCTTAAACAGATTGGCTGCTATCCTGAAGATTTCTGCTATGGATCTGTTGGCGGGAGCGGACTTCAAATGTTGCACATTAATCTATTGTTTGGGTTTCATTTTTGTAAAGGTACAAAATCTGCAGTCCCCGTTTTCTGGGCCAAGAGAGCAGGCAGGAACCTGCTCCCAAGGCTTTCATTGCCACTCTGAGCAGGTGCTCCGTGTTCTGACTCCCTCTTTTCTTCTCCCCGTTGTCTCAGGAAGTCTGCGTGCCTATGGCCAACACTTCTCTCCGTGGATGGTTAGGAATCCATAAGGGCCGTGGGACAGGGGTGTTGATGAACCCGCCTTCGTACTGGCCGCAGATGACCAGTATCTCCGGGCTCACTCCATTCCTGAAATTGCAGCAGTCTCCCTTTAAAGGTTGAGAGAGCGAGAGATTGATATTTTGATCTATGAAACGTAGGTGATGGTGAGTTCAGGGCTGCACCAAAACAGATAGCCAGGGAATAATCTGAATCTCTTGCGTAACTCTTGGTTCAGACCCTGCAGGCTTTCTGTCTGACTTGAATCTGTGTGGTACCAGAGACCGTTAGTTGCCGATTCGTTATTGTGGGGGTTAACCCCTCTGCCTCAGTGGTCCATGTAAGGTATTTCTGAGATGACCCATCCTGGAACTTCCGAACAATTTCCTATAACTTCTTAAGCACTAATGATGACGCTCATTCATATTTCTTGGAATGCATCTAGTTTTTTTGGGGGGGGTGGGGGGGAAAGAGGAGAAATGGTAGGAGAAGAAATAAGGTATAGGCTGCATTCATTTTGTTTCTAGTAAGTAAGTGCTTGGATATTTGTATTACGGAACCGTTTTCTGTAACTGCCATTGTACATTAAATATTTAACTTTGAGGCGCTACAATGATAAATAGATACCTCGATTAGCATTAATACAAAAGCAAAATACTGTGGATGCTGGAAATCTGTGATGAGGTGTTATATAAATGTAAATCTTTTCTTTGTCCCATATATAAAAAGAAACTGGACCTACGACATCTTGGGCTTGAGGTCAGGCGAGAGAGGACTTCTTTACAGAGTATCAGTTGTGCAACAGGGGCAGACAAATAAAAAGGTGCATTGATTATCAGTGGGTTCCAGGAGCTGATTGCACCATTGCAAGCAAATACCCAGCATAACTCCCTCTTGTGTTGCAAGTGATAAGCTTGAAGCTCCTGGCTTTGTGTCTGCTGTAGCCTGGAGGTGCTTGCTCGTGTGAAGCCGTGCCTGATGCAGTGCTGTGGAGAAGACTCGTGTCCCTCTTTTGGTTTTTGGTTTCCATCAAAGTAGGAAATGCTTGCCACCTTGCAGGCTCGTGATTAATTTATGAATTCAGTGCCAATCTTTCGCCCCGCCTGCTAATTAGGCAGCATCATCCAGCGTGCCTTTAATTTTTGTGTACGTTTAGGAGAGGGGAAGGAATGCTGTTCGGGTGCTTCTATATTGATGCTGAGGCAACGAGTGCTCGCCGCTCGGACAGAGGCCATCAGACTGAGTGCCGTGCTTTCCTTTGTCCATTTATGAGCATGCAGCTGTGACTGTAAGGTTCTTTGGAGGCCCACGTGGAAGGAGGCACGTGTTTTCAGCTCCCGGTGATGCTGCTCTTGGGATCCATGAGCAGAAGGGTCGCTGACTCTATTGGAGGAGGGCAGTTCAGCTTGTTTATAGTGCAAGTGCCGTCGATGGTGGGAGTAAATCTACTTTTGTACTTTGGCACCTTTGGAATAAACAGCTCTTTCTTTACACTTCGCTATTTGTACACCTGATGCCAGAGTCAGGGAGCTGGTGATCTCTGTAAAGAAAGACTTGCATTTCTATAGCGCCTTTCACGACCAGCGGACGTTCCAAAGTGTTTTACAGCCAATAATGTACCTTTTTGTAGTGTAGTCACTGTTGTACTGTAGGAAACTCGGCAGCCAATTTACGCACAGCAAGATCTCGCAAACAGCAATGTGATGATGACCAGATCATCTGTTTTTTACATGTTGATTGAGGGATAAATATTGGCCAGGGCACCAGGGGTAACTCTTCAAAATAGTGCCGTAGGATCTTTTACATCCACCCGAGAGTAGACATGGCCACGGTTTAATGTCTCATCCAAAAGACGGCACCTCCGACAGTGCAGCACTCCCTCAGTACTGCACTGGAGTGTCAGCCTAGATTTTTGTACTCAAGTGCCTGGAGTGGGACTTGAACCCACAACCTCCTGACTCAGGCGAGAGTGCTGCCCACTGAGCCACGGCTGACGCGTGTTAGGCACTGCTGTGTATGTGTCGGCCGTGGGTCAGTTGTACTTCTCTAAATACTGCTATTGAAGAAAATGACATTATTAGCACATGGCCACCAAAATAACCTAAGTCAGCAACTGCGGGGGGGGGGGGTTGGTGGGGTTTGAGGTACTCAAGGTATGTTGTGCCCAGTCCCAGACAGGTGGGACTGTGATGACTTTGTACGCTTGGTTCAAAGACCTGTGCTGTAGATTGGGCAAGGAAGCTTACAGGGAGCTGTTTGCGCATTGTGCTGTTAATGGATAATGTGCACAACAATTTTGCAGCGAGGCCATGTAACACGATCGACCTTTCGAAGATTAGATGCATGAGTGCAGCCAGTTGTAATATTGGGAAAAACTGCTGTGCCTGAAGAATTCTAATGTGACAATGCAACTATTTGGCTGTCAGCTGTAATTTCAAACACTATTTAACATGCTGCATTTATTGATGGCTGGGCTTAGATATTTACATTAGTTAACAGTTTGGATCAATAATATTTTGAATGTCTGTCTCTCGCTCTCATTATCTCTCTTTTTCCCTTTCTCTTTTCTCTCTCTCTCTCTCTCTTTCTTGCTCTCTTGCCTTTTCTCGCTCTCAGCCCTTTAATCTTTTTCTAAAAGATCTTTTGGTACTTTCTCATTGATAAAATGCAAAGAAATTCAGAATTCCCTCATTGCCCATGGTCGCTCCCTCTCCGCCTGGTGCGGTACATAACGTGTGTCGTCGGTTCCCACACACGACGTGCAAGTCACAGGGTTACAGATGCTGAACTTTTCCCACTAATTACATTTTTTTCTACGAACTCGTTTGTGAAGAAACCTGCATTTATGCGTAGACATCTGCTGCTCAAAGGAGGAGTTTGCACAGGAAACTTGGAGCAGTTGCAGATTAAAAATAAAAACCACAAATACTGGAAAGACCTGGCAGGTCAGTCAGCATCTGAAAGAGGAAGGTAGGTTAAAGTACCAGTTACTGTTCAGGATGTAGAAGACTTTCCAGAGGACGAGCCAAAAGAGCAAGGAGGGAGGACAGTGAGCCACCAGTATGCTAACTCCTTGGTTTAGCTGCACACAATTGAATCTATGTTCACTTAGAGGTCGAACTGAACTCAGTATGATGTACTGGTACAGTGCTCAAGGCTACAGCTATGGATTCTACAAACAGTGGTGGTCGATAGACCGTGGCCGGAATTTTAATTTGGCGGTTGGGAGGCATGTTTGATCGCGGGGAGGGGGGTTGGCGAGGCAGGAACGCTAGATCCAGCAGATAAGTGGAAAGGCACTTACCTCCTGGATCCAGGCGTCCTTGCCTCCCTTTAGCTAGCGGGTTCCCCGAGGCCTGGGAAACTCGTCCACCCACAGTTAAATTTAAAATGGAGCCTCATTATAACTGCTAACCCGCCGCCTGTGAGCGGGTTGGCTTCAGTGCCCTTGGCTTAAGGAAGGGAAAATCAGCCAGGCTTGCCCCTTCCGAGTCAATGTCCAGTGAATGACCCTTGCAAGAAAATTGCACGTGTGTATGGATGGAACGAACGAGCAATGGATTGGGCTCGGCCATGAGGCAGCCGTGCTCAAATGTCCTGCCGGCAGTCACAATCTAGGCTGGTATGTGAAGAATGGTCACTCGGGAGAAGTGTCAGTGTACCTGGGATTCATTAACGTGTGCCAGCATGCCTCAAAGTCAGGTGGACAGGAGGAGGAGATGAGATTCTAAAAACAAAAGTTAGCCGGTGGGATTCTGATCCTAGTTTCTAAAGCGAAATTATAGATGCTGCAGGGTTCTAATTGTGGGACTGAAGACAAAGGAATACCTAATCCAAGGCTTGCATTCCAGCACTTGCATTGTTTATGCCGCTGTGTGCGGCCCAGAACTGGTGGACATCACTCCAGCAATTCTGTAACTTACTCAGTGGTAGGAGCAGGAACCACACTTGAGCTAGTTCCCCGTTTGCTCCGAGCCAAAGTGCAACCCTCCTCTGCACTGAAGGGTCTCGGATTTGCGAGAGCAGGGAACCACAAGGCTCAAATACCGGTTACTGCAACTTTTTAGCTCTGTGGAATTGATATTGACACAAATGGAATGGAAATAAAGTCTGTCACTCCTGCATCTGCTCATTATAATAGGCTGTAAGCATAATGCGACGGACTATAGATGCCTTTTGTACAGACAGAGCATATTTGTCGCTTGTAGACATTGAAGCTCAGCAGAATTTTAATGTATTTCTTTTCCTCATTTGTATCGTTGCAGAACTAAAACTAACCCTGTGACTCACTGCTGAATTAAATTAAATTTAATACCTCATCCTTATTTAGGTTTAAAGATGATAGTTCCTCTGGAGAATGTGGAGACAACTTATGCAATGGTGCGTATTTGAGTGCCATCTGTGATTTTTTTTTTTTTTCCTCCTTCCCCTTAAATTTTTCTCCCCTAACTCCCATCTCTTGAAAGCAGCGATCCACATGGTTTCATTGGGCCAACCCTCTGGTACCTTGCTCAAAGTGCCATTCTCCATAGGTGAGCCTGGGCAACTCGACCCAGTGGGTTTTGTGTTGAATCACAAGCTGCTCTCGCACTGTGACATCTACTGGTGCTTCAGGAGCACAGGTCTCATCGCGGGATGCAGCCTGAAGGTGCATGTGTTGGATTCACTGAAGCAGGCAGGCCATGAAGACCCAGCAAATGCTTTTGGGTGAGAAACAGCTATGTCAGACCAATGCCCGAGGAACCAATGGTGCCAACCTGGGTCTTGCATGGTGGAAGAGCAGCTATAGACAAGCCCATGTTCACCGATTAAGACTTTCCAGCAGGAGGTATTGAATGATGAACAGGAGCTAATTCCCCCTTCTCATCCTTGCCCAAGGGATGCTGAGGCCATGTGAAGTGGCCCCACTGCTGCCTTGGTCTAGATTGGCTATCTCAACTCACTTAAACACGAGACTTTGGTCAGGAATGCTCAGTTCCCCATTGGCGAGTATATCTACCAACTAACTAACTGGAGAAGTCCTAAATAAATGTATTTGAACCCTGTGCTGCTAATGATGAAACGTGCAGGTGGCAATCTATTTTCTTTCCCTTCCCTTCTTCCCCCCCCTGAAGTTGTAGCAGTAGAGGGATTATTTAGAAGAATTTCTGTATTGGGAGGCTGTGTGGCAGCCTTAGTTAGTGGAACAGTCAAGTAATGGCTACTGTTAGTTGCTCAAAGTTTGGCAGGTGGTGATGTGATGTCTGCTTCATGCCCTTTGGACCTTTTTTTAATAAAACTTAAGTTTTCAGATGACAGCCATCAGTATTGTTAATTTGACTCTGCCCCTTTTAAGAGCCCTTTGCAGCCTGCCCATGGAGATGGGGGACGGAATACACAAGTCTGTCCTCAAGTCTGAATGGTTAGTTTAAAATTGGATTTCAGCCGGATCTCGAGCCTTTTGTCAAATAATCATTTTTGCAAACCTGTGGGAAATGATACAATTTTAAACACTGACTCACCAACCACTGCCATACTCTCTCAATTAATGTTACCACGCGGCAGAAATGCTATCAGGCTCGCAGGGCTGTGGCAAAGTGGCCCACGTGTGACTTAGTCAGTGGTCTGCATTGAAACCAATCATTCTTCTAGTAACCTTGATTTGCATTGTGAAGTCTCGCGGGTGCGTGTGTGTTGGGCCAACATTATTTGATTGTGGACAAGTTTGTATTTGTCTATGGAGTTTGTGCGCGTTCTGGATAAGGGTACGGCTATTGCAGTCCCTGTGAAAATATTCCTGGACTTTTGCGCTAATTGAAAGCGGATTTGATGTTTCTGTAAACAGGAAATACATTCGAAGTCTGACTTATTTAAAAGTGCGACAGTGGTGGTGTTCGAAGTCAAGCTGACTCCAATTACTTTATAGTGATGTGTTTTTAATTGCTTAGTATTTGAAGTCCTCTGCTTCCCTGATGGTGCCGACTGCTGCTGCGGTTTGAGTGCCCTCAGCCCTCTGAGTCCCCCATTCTTCGTGCGCCAGCCTAGATGATGCGTGTCGGCGTGATAGCTGATTACAGCAGCCTCTTCTGGCCCTCACCTCGCCCGACATGCAGACTTCGTAGCAGGAGTCACTGGATACCAATCAACCCCTGTCGACCTATTTTTCTTTTCCTTGCCCAAAGGTGCCAAGGCAAATGGTATTGCCCCTCCTATTGCCATAGTTCAGATCGACTAACTAAGCACAGGTGAAGAACTGAACCGAGGATATTCTGGTCTGTTTGATTAAGTCCACACTGCGTGATAGGTTGATTTACTGCTTAATTTTTAAGTCGGTTTCAAAGCTTTCTCGGTATCTTCACGACAAAGGTAATTTCTTTAACTAGCCAAATGCTTAAGGAAAATTGTAGTGGACAAAACAGAATTAAGTGATACACCTGTCAGTAATGTAAGAAGCTAACCCTTGTGTTTAAAGTACAATCATTTCTTTCAAACTAAGTAATGCTAATCGAGGTATCTATTTATCATTGCAGCCTCTCAATGTGCAATGGTAGTTACAGAAAATAATAATAAATCAACTTTATTGTCATTGTTAGTGCGCAAGTGCAGTACAACGAAATGTAGGCTTGCGGCTCCCGAGAGTGTACATTTAGATTAAGACATTTAAACATTCAACATACATTTGGCTTGTAATACATTAACATAAACATAATAAAGTGCATTGGCAGATGTGCAGGCTTTAGAGTTTATTTGTGGAGTTCAGTAGGATGACAGCCCTGGGAAAGAAGCTGTTCCTAAATCTGGTCGTACGGGTGCGAATGCATCTGTAGCGTCTCCCAGATGGCAGGAGGGCGAACAGACTGTGGCTGGGGTGGGTAGGGTCTTTGATGATGGACCGTGACCTCCGTAAACAGCATTTCTGGTATATGTGCTCTATGGTCGGTAGCCGGGTGCCGGTAATGCGTTGGGCAGTTTTGACTACCCGCTGCAGGGCTTTCCGGTCATAGTAGCTACAGCTGCCATACCATACTGTGATAGTGCGTCAGGATGCTCTCTATTGTGCAGCGGTAAAAGTTAGAGAGGATCAGGGGTGACAGGTTACATCCCTTCAGCCTCCTTAGGAAATATAGGTGCAGCTGGGCCTTCTTCACCAGAGAGGAGATATTGAGTGACCAGGAGAGGTCTTCCGTGATGTGGACTCCTAGGAACTTAAAGCTGTCCACCCTTTCCACCACAGCCCCATTGATGTGGATGGGGGTGTGACTTCCACCTTTCGACTTCCTGAAGTCCACAATGATTTCTTTGGTTTTCTTGATGTTAAGGGCCAGGTTGTTATCGGCGCACCACTTCACGAGATGCTGGACCCTCCTCCCTGTAGGCTGACTCATCGTTGGTGATCTGGCCTACTACCGTGGTATCATCCGCAAACTTGATGATGGTGTTGGAACCATGAACAGCCACACAGTCGTGGGTGAAGAGGGAGTAGAGGAGGGGGCTCAGCACACATCCTTGTGGGGCCCCCGTGTTCAGGGTCGGGGGTGGGGGGGGAAGAGGTGTGGTTACCTAATTTGACAGACTGGGGTCTGTTAGGAAGTCCAGGGTCCAGTTGCAGAGGGAAGTGTTCAGGCCAAGAGTGTGGAGTTTGGTGGCCAGCTTGTTGGGGACGATAGTGTTGAATGCTGAGCTGTAGTCTATGAACAGCATTCTGATGTAGGTCTCTTTACCATCTAAGTGATTTAGTACAGAGTGTAGAGCAGTTGTGATTGCATCCTCCGTTGATCTGTTTGCACGATAGGCAAACTGGTGTTGGTCAAGAGAGGCGGGAACACTGGCTTTGATGTGAGCCAGGACCAGTCTCTCGCAACACTTCATTATGATGGGTGTGAGTGCGACAGGTCGATAGTCGTTCAGGCACGTCACAGCCGTTTGTTTTGGCACAGGAATAATGGTAGCGGTCTTGAAGCATGTAGGGACTACTGCCTGGGCCAATGACAGATTGAAGATGGCGGTGAAGACATCAGCCAGTTGATCACGTTCCTTGAGTACCCGTCCAGGGATGCTATCCGGTCCAGCAGCCTTTCGTGTGTTCACTCCACGTAGAACACCCCTTACGTCGGAGGTCGACAGAGTAAGCACCTGGTCTTCCGGTGGTGGCAAGGCTTTGGTAGCCGGCTCCCTGTCGAAGCGAGCGTAGAAGTTGTTAAGCTCCTCCGGAAGGGAGGCATCGCTAACCGGGGGGCTGGTGTTTTTGCTCTTGTAGTCAGTGATGGACTGGATGCCTTGCCACATGCGCCGGGGGTCCGAGTTGTTGTGGAAATGATCCTCTATCCGCAGTGTCTGTTTCCTTTTGGCAGTCCTGATACCCTTTTTTAGGTTGGTCCTAGCTGCACTGTAAGCTGCCGCGGTTCAGTAATACAAATATCAAAGCACTAACTCTTATTAGAAACAAAGTTGACAAAGCCTACACCTTATTTCTCCTCCTCCCATTTCTCCTCTTTCTCTCCCCCTGACCCCCATCTCAAAAAAAAAAAAAACTACAAGCATTCTAAGAAATAAGGATGAGTGTCATCATCGGTATTTTAGAGGCAAGTTACAAAGAATTGTTCAGAGGTCCTGGAGCACACCTCGTTTGACTGGCTAGTTGGGTCACCAAGTCAAAATTATTGTCGCCATTGAACCATTCGTAGCCGCTACAGTTTTCTACATATTTAACAGTTTTCTTTAAACTGTCAGCTTGCTCACTGCCAGCCCCGGTCAGTTTGGTGATTTAGCTGCTGCACCTTTTTCATTCCTTTCTCTGCCAGCTGTCTTTTCTTCTGAAGATGCCCCTCTGGAGGATGCTTTCATGGACAACTTGCCTCCTGTACATTGTTCCAAGTGGCCAGTCCTCCTGTGTGGGCCGAGGCATTGTACCAGCAGCCTAGTCAACAAAAGCTGGCATTTCTATTGCACCACCCAGCTAGAGGATTGTCTCGAAGTACTTTACACAGAGAGGACAATGCCAAATGGGCGGGAAAGGTCAAAGAGGGGAAACTGAAAGCTTGGTCGCAGAGAGTGTAGTGTATGTACCTTGAAGAAGGAACTATATTCTGCAGCCCCTGTATACTGCAGTACCAGTAGTGACCACCCCTGTATATAAGCCTGTGTAGTAACTTTGTATAGTAGTTCCAGTTTTGTCTCCATTCAGTAAACACCTGTTATAACCAACTTCTGCAGTCCGTGTCTCAATTACACACGGACATTACAGAGAGGTCTTTCTGAGTTATTGAATAAAGGAAGAGAGGTAGCAAAGTCAAATGTTTTTTGGAGAGATTTCCAAAGTGCAGGGGTATAGTGAGCCTTTTTCTTTCCTCAACAGACACTCCCATGCACAGTTTCCAGCAGAGCCGCTATAGGAGGCGAACCCTCCTCCCCGTTACCAACATACACAATTGACGGGCAGCTGATCCATCGCGCCTGCCCCACACCATGATGGCCGGACCATCATGGCTAAACACTTCTTCCCTCCCACCACCCCCGCAACCATGTTATCTCCTGGGAGAGGCTTAAAAAAAACACATGGAATAAACTTGGTTACCAATAAGGGAAAAATCCCCAGCAATATTCCTCTCCAACCCCCTCGGGCCCTGGAAACCAGTCCAGGAGATCACATCCCTGCGATGCTGCTTCAGCTGAGATCAGCTAACCAAGGGGTAGAAGTTCATCTCTGGCGGTAACGCAAAGCGGGTGGTATCCAATTGGCCGTCCGTTAAACCCACCGTCCAATATTCAGTTCCATTGACTTCAACCTGGACTCCGACCTGGGACATTGTTTTTGTCGCTTGTGCCAAGCCGCCTTGATCAACTGAGCCAAAACCCACGACCTCTACCACCTAGAAGGACATGGGCAGCAGGCGCATGGGAACACCACCACCTCCAAGTCACACACCATCCTGACTTGGGAATATATCAACTGTTCCTTCATCGTCGTTGGGTCAAAATCCTGGAACTCCCTCCCTAACAGCACTGTGGGAGTACCTTCCCTACACCGACTGCAGCGGTTCAATAAGGCGGCTCACCACCACCTTCTCAAGGGCAGTTAAGGATGGGCAATAAATGCTGGCCTTGCCAGTGATGCCCACATCCCATGAGTGAATTTTTTAAAAAGCCATTGAGAGAGGTCCTCACTGCGCTCTCTTAAATAGAACTCCATTACAGCAAACTTTATTTTGGGGGAAATAAAAAGTTAATTTAGAAAAACAACACCTCAGTATTTTGTTATGATTTGTCTTTTGCCTGGTAAAACCTACCTCTTTGACCAAGCTTTTGGTCACCTGTCCTAATATCTCCTTATATGGCTTGGTGTCAAATTTTGTTTGATAATCGCTCCTGTGAAGCGCCTTGGGACATTTTACTACGTTAAAGGTGCTATATAAATGCAAGTTATTGTAAATGTCAAAGTGCTGAGAGCAACTGAGGCAGCCAGTCATGAATTCCGAAGCAGTGATTTACAGTTCAGACTTTAAGCCAACACTGATTTGGGAACGAGTTCACAATTCATGCAAAATTCTTCATCTGCTGTGTTGGCAAATATACTGTGCAGGTTCACTGGTATTTACCTATTCCATCTGTTGTGCAAGATCCCAGTGTGACCCGCTCATTTCCATGGTAGGTTTGTACATTGGGGGCAGGTATACTTTTTTTAAAATTTGCTTATGGGATCTGGGTGTCGCTGGCAAGGCCAGCATTTATTGCCCATCCTTAGTTGCCCTTAGAAGGTGGTGGTGAGCTACCTTCTTGAACCACTGCAGTCCGTGTGGTGAAGGTACTCCCACAGTGCTGTTCGGGAGGGAGTTCCAGGATTTTGACCCAGCGCAAATGAAGGATCGGCGATATACTTCTAAGTCAGGATGGTGTGTGACTTAGAGGGGAACATGGAGGTGGTGGTGTTCCCATGTGCCTGCTGCCCTTGTCCTTCTAGGTGGTAGAGGTCGTGGGTTTGGGAGGTGCTGCCAAAGAAGCCATGGCAAGTTGCTGCAGTGCATCTTGTAGAGGGTACACACTGCAGCCACGGTATGCTGGTGGTGGAGGGAGTGAATGTTTAAGGTGGTGGATGGGGTGCCAATCAAGCGGGCTGCTTTGTCCTGGATGGCGTCGAGCTTCTTGAGTGTTGTTGGAGCTGCACTCATCCAGGCAAGTGGAGCGTATTCCATCACGCTCCTGACTTGTGCCTTGTAGATGGTGGAAAGGCTTTGGGGAGTCAGGAGGTGAGACACTCACCGCAGAATACCTAGCCTCTGACCTCTTGTAGCCACAGTATTTATGTGGCTGGTCCAGTTAAGTTTCTGGTCAATGGTGACCCCCAGGATGTTGATAGTGGGGGATTTGGCGATTGTTGGCTGATTGGTATCAGGCAGCTGATGCCAGTTACTGCTCGAAGCCAGGCTCATTGAGTCCTGCTTTTCTGGTTACTGAGAGCTTGAGCAGGGTTTCGGTGCCATAGAACTTCGACATCAGCTCCCTTCATCCTTCCACCTTTGCTATGCTGAAATCAAGATTCATCAAAAGGGTTTGATTGGGTAGACGTAGAGAAGATACCTCCACTTGTTGGGAGACCAGAACTAGGGGCCATAAATATAAGACAGTCACTAATAAATCCAGTAGGGAATTTAGGAGAAACTTCTTTACCCAGAGAGTGGTTAGAATGTGAAACTCGCTACCACATTGCATGGTTGAAGCGAATAGTATAGGTGCATTCAAGGGGGAAACTAGATAAACACATGGGGTTAGATGAAAAGGGGTGGGAGGAGGCTTGTGTGGAGCATAAACACCAGCATAGACCAGTTGGGCCGAATGGCCTGTTTCCGTGCTATAAATACGTTGTAATCGCATTGTCTCTTTATTGCAGCTCATTCTTTCCCAGGACATGAAAACTGTACCTTGCTTGATTAGTTCCTTTCGCCCTACAATGCTCAGACTTAACACAAATTTGGTGTAACATAATTAATATTGTCTGATTATCTTGTATTCCTATTACTCTCCCCAAACTTAATACCCTGCAATGTACGCCACGGCCTTCCATCTTGGGGTTGTCAATAAAAAGGAAATGTGTTATTGGGAAAATACAGTCCATTAATAAAAAGCAATTGGAAGAAACTGTTTGATTAGCTATAGATGTGAGGTGTTGTGCAGCAACCTAATTATATAAGGTGATCATTTAACAACCAGTGCAGTTGGCTTGAGAGGTACAGCTAGTTCCTGGAGTTCTGTGCCAAGATTCTTGTAAAACACTTAATATACTTGAGTAAATTTTCAAAGGGCCAGCCTCCATTGCCCTTCTCATCTTTTCATTGGAATTATGTGTCTGATTTGTTATCACACTCGGAACCTTGTATGGTGATATTTTATTGATCTCTTGATCATTTTTATACAAATGAAATACTATAGATGCTCTCTAACTCTTCTTCAATATTTCTCATATGGATTGGTGGTTGATAACTGTGTACTGGCTGATGTGGAATCAGATTAAATGGGCACATTTTGTACTTATGTCCTTGCGCGCTCTTCTATAATTCCTTGCAGTATGTTTTAATTTTCTGCTATATGATCTTGCATCAATACTGCAGTATGTATAGTGCTCTTTCTAGAGTTTCAGTAAAGCACAATGGTAGGGATGTCAAATTTTCATAGAGTCCACGTGAACTGTGAAAAGTATCCAGTGGTAAAATTACAGATTTTGTTGTTTCAATATCTGGTTGTGTCTGCAGTAATGACATTTTAAGCTGTATACTACCAATAACAACTTGGATTTATATAGCGCTGCACATGTACAGGCATATGATTTTGTACAATGAGGAGGAACGAGATAGAGATAAGGGGAGGGAAATTGAACGGCTTGGATGGGGAACGGAAGGCACGGTTGAAGAGATTTTGGGAAGGAGGTTGGGAAGGTGGAGGGATGGCCGCTGATGCTATAAGTGTTGGAGGACGAGAGGGCGAGTGCAGGGTTACAAAGCAGGAGGTCACTAAAGTAGGGCGGAGTGAGACCAAGGAGAGATTTGAAAACGAGGAAAATAATTTTGAAATCAACGCAATGGGGCAGGGGAGCTGGTGCACCTTGGGGAGGGAAGTGTGGGACTTCGTGATGCGGGCTGTGGGTTTTAGATGAGTTGGAGCTTACGGGCAATTGATACTGCGAGACCAAGTAGAAGGACGTTGGGAAAAGCCAAGTACTTTGCATATTCTCTGGTAGTGAGTTTTGTTTATGAAAGTGATCCTTGCCAGTTTATTTTTTGGGGTATTCCTATGTTGCAAGAGCGACTACTTTTCTCTTGACAAAGGGTTTGACTCGAAACGTTGACTCTCTTCTCTCTCCACGGATGTTGCCTGGCCTGCTGAGTTTTTCCAGCATTTTCTGTTGTTATTTCGGATTTCCAGCATCTGCAGTATTTTGCTATCGTATACTTTTCTTTTTCTCTCTCTTTTCCTCCCCACCCACTCTCTCCTCCCCCCCCCCCCCCCCCCCGCCCCCATATTGAATGGCGGAGCAGGCTCGAGGGGCCAAGTTGTCTTTCTTATATTCTTATGTTAACCACCATCAATGACTGAAGCAGGGTTGCAAAATTCCAGGAATTTTTAAAAGAGGAAACTTTCCATGGGAATTTTGGGAATTTAGAGTTTTTTTGCACACTGATGGTTTTTGTCTCTGACCCTTATATTATCTTTGTCATCAAAATAGACATACTGTTCCATACAAATAAAAACAGGCTTTCAAAACTTTATTTAGGTTATAATTTTGAACTTTATTGAACCCCCACAAAAAAGACCCATCTAAAATAAAATAAAAAGAGCGTCAGCTTATTTAGCCTGTAATTTGTCCTTATTTTGTCCCTTTTGAGTCTTCTACTCATCATTGCTCCTCCTGATTCTCTGACTCTGATGTGTCCATTTCCTCCTCTGTCACTGTTTAGCTGTGTGGTGGAAACGTCTGTATCTGGCTCACTAAGTTGTAGGATCGTCCGGATGGCCACCAGTTTCTCCACTCTCTTGTTAGTCAGCCTGTTGCGCACCTTTGTATGCGTATTCCCAAAAAGTGACCAGTTTCGTTCAGAGGCCGCTGATGAAGATGGGATTTGGAGTAGCACCGATGCAATGGGTGACAGGGCCTCAGATGCACAAAGCCCCTTCCACCAGGTATGTGCACTGATATGCTTGCATGATTCCCATATCCCGTCCCCATTCCAAAGACCTTGCTTGGTAGAGAACTTTGCCAGACTTCCCAGAACTTTGCCTACATCCAGATTGAGGTGGCGTGAGAGGGTAGAAATCACACTAAGCGCTGTTGATCTGTTCTCCAGAAAGTATTGGTCTCCCAACATGCTTTGGGTCCAGCATGTATGCTGCAGCATGAATTGGCTTGACACAAAATTCTTGACGCGTCTGTATGAATTGAACAATTGCCTTCTCCTCTGCTTTGAGCAGCAGGGATGCGGGTAGGGCAATGCTGATTTGTTCTTTTAAATCAGCAAAAAACCTGAGAACATCTGACAAAACAGCGTCATCTCCTTCAATCTGAGCAATTGCAGATGCTACTAGTGAGAGTAGTTTAAGGCTGCTAACCACTCTCTCCCAAAACACATCATCCAGCAGTATTTTCTTGATGGTGGTTTCCATATCCACAGACTGGGATATTGCCATTTCTTGCAGCGACTCCTTACCCTCCAGAAGGCTGTTGTACATTATGACAACGCCACCCCATCTAGTGTTGCTGGGCAGCTTCAGTGTGGTGTTCTTGTTCTTTGTCATTTGCTTGGAGTTGTAGGTTGCTGCAACTACCTGTTTACCCCTGACATACTTAACAACTTGCTTGGCTCTCTTGTACAGTGTTTCCATGGTTCTCAAACCCATGATGTCCTTGAGCAGGTTGAGCCCATGAGCTGCGCACCAAATAGACGTAATATGAGGGTAGGCCTCCTCCACTTGAGCCCAAGCAGCCTTCATATTCGCAGCATTGTCAGTAACTACTGCAAAGATCTTTTGTGATCCAAGATCGTTGATGACCGCTTTCAGCTCATCAGCAATGTATGTGCCTGTGTGTCTGTTGATCTTCGTGTCTGTGCTCTTGAAGAACACTGGGAGAGGAGTGGAGACGATGTAGTTTATGATGCCCTCCCCTCGTATATTTGACCGCCCATCTGAGATAACTGCAACACAGTCTGCCATCTCTATCGTTTCTTTGAGCTTTCCTTGGACTCTGTTATACTCCACCTCCAGCAAATACGTAGACAAAGCATGTCTGGTGGGAGGACAGTATGCAGGGCGAATAACATTGAAAAATCTCTTCCAGTACACATTGGCGGTGAGCCTGTCGCATATACAGCTTGAGCAAGGCACTCCTCTGCATTCTTCTAGCTATGGTTATCCATTGTATCAAAGAACCTTCCAAGTGGGCCAGGAGTTGCTGATGATAAGGAGCCTGATGCTGAATGTGAACCATCATCTTCTTGAATAGAAGCAGAGGAACTCTGGGCTGACTGCTGTGAGCTTTGAGTGAAGTTGTTGCATTTGGATAAATGCTGCTGCATCTTTGTGGCATTCTTTACATATGGCTTTGTACAGTGTTTGCACATGTACGCAGTCTTTCCATCTTTAATGCCTGGGGTAAAATGCATCCACACATTCGACGGTAAACGTGGCATTGTTCTATGCAGAGAAATAAAGGGCATTCGTCTCTGGCGAACTGCGGTCGATCAGCACGATTGCAACAGGGTGAGTACATTTTTCCTGATGCTCCATGTGATGGAAGCATGACCTGTGCACGCACAACGCTACATCACCAATAGAGGGAGCTAATTGCTCATCCACTCATCCAACCAATCAGGACATATTTGTTCAGTCACACACAAAACTTGTAGTTATTAAAACAAGCCAAGTAAGAAGATAAACCTATATTGATTAAGAAATTCCTTAATTAAGATTCCATCTCTGTTAGTAATTTTAAGAGAGGACCTGTGGGGGGAAAAAAAATGGAAGAAATACAAAAAAAACAATATTATGCTAGTATGTGCTTTTTTGGGCAAAATTCCCAAGCTAAACTTCCCGTGGAAAATTTCCGGAAATTTACCGGAAACTTTCCACCCCTTCGCAACCCCAGGCTGAAGGGTAACCAGAGGGTGCAGATTTAATGTGATTGGCAAAAGAACCAGAGGCGACGTGAGGAAAAACCTTTTTATGTAACAAATGGTTGTGATCTGGAATGCACTGCCTGATAGGGTGATGGATACAGATTCAATAGTAGCTTTCAAAAGAGATTTGGATAACAACTTGGAATAAAAATTGCAGGGCTATGGGAAAAGAGCCGGTGAGTGGGACCAACTGGATTGCTCTTGGAGAGAGCCGACACAGACTCGATTGGCCTCCTGTGCACTGGGGGTGATCAGAATTTGGAATTTTCTGCTTAAAATATTGATGAAGCGGTGTCCATATGTTATTTTAAAAGGGATTTAGATAGCTGCTTGAAAAAGAATATTGAGTATGGGAAGGGAGCAGGAAAGTGGGATAAGACTGTTTTGTGGAGTTTCATACCACTGCAGGTGTGATGGGCCAAATGGCATTTCTATGCTGTTATCATTTTGTGATTGTATGAAAATGGCAGCCAGCACCGCTAGTCATGTCGCTTTATGGTTGTTGCTGGTGGGATTTAACATCTTTTTGAAGGAATTCTAATTACCAGCCTTTTCTTTGCTTCCAAATTTTGTTTTCTCCTTCCCTGAAACGATGGATCCTGTCGGTTAGAGTTTGATGGGCGACAGATTTTTTTTCTCTCGCCTCACTCGACCTACTGAGCCCTGCTGAGTATCAGGAAATTGGACTGTGGAGGCCATCGTAAGCAAAGCCCAACCCCGCCGTTACCCCAACTTCCACGCACTTTCCGGCAGGGAGCAGGAACCCTGGCTGACATTGTTGCCCATCCCAGCCCACAGTGCTGAAGCCAGTGCTTGCATCCCTGAGAGCCACTGCAGCCGAGGTCACCTAACTCAGCATAGAACAGGAAGTCGAAGCTGGAACTTTGGAGTCTGTATTACTGAGCTCAGCGCTGTGCAGTGCATTTACCAGTTTAGCCACTGGGCCAGCTTGTGACACTGCCGCTTTGCGTTTAGTTGTGACGTTAGTCTGTAGGTTGCTTCGGGACCCTTCCCGGGCAGTCTTTGTGCATTCTGCCTTACAGCTTGAGCGGCGCTTCTCTGCTTCAGTGCCAGTTTGAAGAACGTGGTGCTCTTCCCAGCCTCCCACTGCTGCACTTTCCCCATTCACCGCTCCACCTGGCGAGCTACCTGTTCGATCTCGGGCAGAAGTGGAGGCAGGGAATTCGGTGGCCACAATGACCCTTGGAAAAGTGAGTCTGCACTGCCACTGGGACGTGGTTAGTCAATTTATTATATCGCTACTAACTGTACCTGGGACATGTTTAGTCGATTAATTTATATCACTAACTGTACGTGGTTAGTCAGTTTGTAACACTAATTGCAATTGACAGCCAGGTAACTTTTTATGGTTAGCTGCAACTTTTGCATCACCAATACGCCTTGTGTATCTCCACACAAGTTAAGTACTGTATCACTCATTTGGAGTGAGACTCGCTTGTTTCGATTTTTAAGTGTTTTGCTTTGATGTATCGCAGGTTTTTTTTTAAAAAAAAAGCACATCTCTTGCTCAACAGCATTTGTGATCTCACTTGTAGAATCAAAATTGTTGTCCTGGATTTTGCTGATGCCGATGGCTCTGGGCGTTTCCACACTGCTGCATCAACGGCTGGTGACTGCTGTGATGGGACGGGACATTAGCTGCTGCTTAATGGTTCAAAATATTTACCTGGAGGAGTTGTGGTTTGACGGCAGAGTGAACATGTTAAGACAAGGAGCTGCGAGGATGAGGCAGGAATTCGAAGCAGTGGGTTGAGAATTTATCTATGGAACCGGTTGTCTGCAGGACAAGCAGATACTTGCTGCGGAATGGCGGGTGCATTTTAGGTCCTCCTCTGTGCTCCGTACTATGTTAGAGTTTAAAAGAGCTTTAAAAAAAAAAATACACTTCCTAAAATGTTGGGTTTTGTCTCCATGGTTTAAATTGACACATCAACGTGTGGGCTCTGGTTTCTATTCTTCTCATCGGTATAGAGTGCTGTATACAGTTCTAGTCTCCCTATTACCAAAAGGATATAGAAGCCCTGGGGAAGGTGCAAAAAAGATTTTACAAGAATGATACCAGAACTTGCGAGGTTATAACTATTGGGAAAGACTGAACAAGGTGGGGCTCCTTCCTCTAGAAGAGAGAAAGCTGTGAGGTGACCTCGTGGAAGTCTTAAAAAAATTATGACAGGGTAGACGTAGAGAAAATGTTTCCACTTTGTGGGGGGGGGGGGGGGTGCAGGGGTTCTAAAACTAGAGATCATAAATATAAGATAGTCATTAATAAATCCAATAAGGAATTCAAGAGCAATGTCTTTACCCAGTGAGTGGTTGGAATGTGGAACTCGCTACCACAGGGAGTAGGTGAGGTGAATAGCATAGATGCATTTAAGGGGAATCTAGATAAACATGTGAGGGAGAAAGGAATCGAAGGGTATGCTGAAAGGGTGAGATGAAGTAGGATGGGAGGAGGCTCATGTGGAGCAAAAACACCGGCTTGGGCCGAATGACCCGTTCCTGTGCCGCACATTTGATGTGATAATTTGGGATGCCGTTTATCCACAGGATGCTGAGCCAGCTTCAGCTGCTTTGTTTTGCGCAGTCAGTTGTTGCCAAAACCGTTTTTCTGCCAAGCTCGACCCTTTCTGCCTACACGGCCCAACGTTGACTGGGAGGCTCAGGGCTAGTCTGTGCACAACCTCAAACAGACGACATTATATTTGTTTTTCACTTTCTGAAAAATTGAGCAGAACGGAATTTTGGCCGAGCAGCAGGCAGTCCCCGTTCTGTGTGTGTTGCCTCCGATGTGGACTGATATTCGTCACTTATTTCAAAGGTGGGTAATTACAGAAACGGGCGCTATATTGACTCCTGAGTTCGTACATGTTATGTATTTACTGTATATTACACTGCTGATGACAGTGGCATCCTTGCCTTTGGCAGGCGTGCGGTAATGTACACTGCCATACAGCAAGAACAACTGCAGGAGGTGGTTTTCTGTAGAAGGCAGCAGTGCCGGTGGTGGCACTGGTGCAGAACCTTGGCCGATTCCACCCCCGTCAAGGTCCACTTGTAGCGCCTCTACCATTGCGTGGCTAACTCTGCCCTGGGACCTTTCTGGGATCAGAGACTGACATTTCAGTGCAGTAACGATGGGATTTCTGCATTGTGGCTGGTGCCGTCGTTTGAACGAGAGGTTAAACGGAGTCTCTACCTGCCTGCTCAGGTGGATGTAAAAGATGCCATGGCACTATTCAAAGAAGAGCAGGGAGCAATTTCCTGGCCAACATTACTCCCTCAACCTAAACCACCAAAAGTAGATTGACCTCATTTGCTGTTTGTGAGACTTTGCTGTCTTGAAGATTATCTGTTGTTTTCCCCCACATCAGTGACTGCACTTCAAAAGTATTTAATTGGATGTGAATTGCTTTGGACATCCTGAGGCCCTATATAAATGCAAGTTTGTTTTCTTTCCCATCTTTTGGATGAGACGTTAAACCAAGGACCCATCTGCGCTCTCAGGTGGACATAAGGTCCCATGACGCTATTTCAGAGAAGAGCACTGGAGTTCTCCCCAGTATCCTGGCGAATATTCACCCCAACCAACATCACAAACACATTATCTGGTCATTATCACATTGCTGTTTATGGGACCTTGCTGTGCGCAAATCGGCTGCCGTGTTTCCTACATTGCAATGATGATCACACTTCAAAAGTATTTCATTGGCTGTAAAGCGCTTTGGGATGTCCTGAGGTCGTGAAAGGTGCTGTATAAATGCAAGTTCTTTATTCTTTTTTGTGAATGTCTCAGTAAGGCACCAAGTGACACATTGACTGGCTGACCCATCAGAGGAGCAATTTGTTTGTCTGGCCTTGAGGGTAAGAGCCATCCACCCAATGGTCTTTCCATTGCTGGTCTGGGGAGACTCCACTCAACATCAGGGCAGATTCTCAGTCCTGATTTTAAACAGCTGCACTCGCGCAGCTGTTCCTCAATTGCCACTGCTGCTTTGATTTCTGCCCCCGCCGTATAAAAGGAGAATATTCGGAGCGCTAGGACCCCCACCAAGTATTGTAGAATTGATTGAGCAACGTAAACTGGGTAATAAATCATGAGTACAGCCTTTCACTTCCCAGGGCAAAGACTCCTCCAGCTAATCCACTGTGTGTGTCAATCCATTGCCTTTAATTCTCGCTGGCTGCTTGACATTTTCAGCCACTTCTGTCTGCTATTGAAACGTCTTTCCGCCTCCGCACTGAACTTAACAACTCGTCGTGTGACTGCGAGTCACCAGCAAATGATCATTAGTCCCCACTCATTAGTGGAAAATCTCTGCTTTTCATGTTGCGAACGACACTGAAGCCATGGTACAAGCTAGTGATCTACGGCGATGGCTCAGCGGGTAAATGTATGGTGTGGTGTGTTACTGAGCCACACAGACCAAGAAGGTCCCAGGACTCGTCGCTGCTCAGCTAATATTGGCCAGAGCAGCAACTGAGGCACTACAGTTGGTCCCTGTGGTGAGAACAAGCTCAGACTCGGCTGTGATCCAGCACTCCATGATAAAATAGGCTGCTGGCACTTGGAGTGAGGGCAGCAACACCAACAACTTACATTTATGTAGTACCTTAAACGTAGTAGAGGTAGATTTTAAGGAGTGTCTTAAAGGGGATGGAGAGGTTTAGGGAGGGAATTCCAGAGCTTCGGGTTGAGGCAGCTGAAGGCACAGCCACTAGGATATCAGGCCAGAATTGGAGGAGATCGGTGATCTCGGAGGGTTGTGGGGCTGGAGGAGGTTACAGTGATGGGGAGTGGCAAGACCACGGAGGGTTTTGAACACAAGGCTGAGAATTTTAAAATCGAGGTGTTGCAGGGCCAGGAGCCAATGTAGGTAAGCAAGCACAGGGGTGATGGGTGAGCATTTGTGGCCGATTTTATAAATAATTCTGTTTTTCCCTCCTCACCCCATCACCAGCAAATTGCCCATCCTCGTAACTCAAAGCAAATGGAAAATTAGTTATTTTCGGTGGATCTTAAAAGAAATGTTTAAAACATTACCTGAAGTCTGCATCACTTTGCTGGCCGTTCAATCATGAAGGCCATAAGATGCACAGGGGTTTTGGTCTGACCACCCACGCCAACCTGAAGAGAAGAGGCACGCCCAACACCCAGAGATAAAAAGAAAGACTTGCATTTATATAGCGCCTTTCACGACCTCGGGACGTTGCAAACCACTTCACAGCCAACAAAATAGTGCCATAGGATCTTTTACATCCACCTGAGAGGGCAGACAGGGCCTCAGTTTAACGTCTCATCTGAAAAACGGCATCTCCGACAGTGCAGCACTCCCTCAGTACTGCACTGAAGTGTCAGCCTAGATTCTTCTTTTTATTTGTTTATGGGATGTGGGCGTTGCTGCCAATGTCAGCATTTATTGCCCATCCCTAGTTGCCCTTGAGAAGGTGGTGGTGAGCCACCTTCTTGAACCGCTGCAGTCCGTGTGGTGAAGGTACTCCCACAGTGCTGTTGGGGAGGGAGTTCCAGGATTTTGACCCAGCGACGATGAAGGATCGGCGATATACTTCTAAGTCAGGATGGTGTGTGACTTGGAGGGGAACTTGGAGGTGGTGGTGTACCCATGCGCCTGCTGCCCTTGTCCTTCTAGGTGGAAGAGGTCGCGGGTTTGGGAGGTGCTGCTGAAGAAGCCGTGGCGAGTTGCTGCAGTGCATCTTATAGATGGTACACACTGCAGCCATGGTACGCCGGTGGCGGAGGGAGTGAATGTTTAAGGTGGTGGATGGGGTGCCAATCAAATGGACTGCTTTGTCCTGGATGGCGTCGAGCTTCTTGAGTGTTGTTGGAGCTGCACTCATCCAGGCAAGTGGAGAGTATTCCATCACACTCCTTACTTGTGCCTTCTAGATGGTGGAAAGGCTTTGGGGAGTCAGGAGGTGAGACACTCGCCGCAGAATTCCTAGCCTCTGACCTGCTCTTGTTGCCACAGTGTTTATGTGGCTGGTCCAGTTAAGTTTCTGGTTAATGGTGACCCCCAGGATGTTGATAGTGGGGGATTTGGCGATGGTAATGCCGTTGAATTTCAAGGGGAGGTGGTTCGACTTTTGCTTGTTGGAGATAGTCATTGCCTGGCGCGAATGTTACCTGCCACTTAGCCCAAGCCTGAACGTCGTCCAGGTCTTGTTGCATGCGGGCATGGAGTGCTTTATTGGGGCAGAAATTCCTCCCCAAACGCGTGAGTACGGAAGGGGTACTCGCGCGTCTGGCCGGTGGAAATGCCGGTTTGCAGCATGCACAGCGCATGCGCTGAAAACCGGCATTTCCTCTCCTCTCACCCAAGAGGTGAAGAGGCTAGCGCATGCGCTGTAGGGGGCAGCACGTGCGTCTTGGATTTCCTCTGTTTTGGGGGATTTGCGCATGTGTAAAGGCCTCCGGTCTTTACGCTTGTAAAAAGCACACGTAAGTATTTATTTTTACAGGTAAGTGGTGTTTTAGTGCAATTTAGAATTTTTTTTCCCCACAGGTTTATTATTTTAAAGAATCTACAATAAGGTAAGTTTAGTTTTAGACCCTTTTTATTAAAAATTTATTTTTTTCAAAAAAAAAATTATTGCTTATTTTTTAAAACTTATTTATACTTAATTTAATGATTGGGATGTTTTTTAAAATTTTATTTAAAGTTTAAGTAGTGTTTTGGGGTGCAGTACTTCTCATGAGTTTGACAGTTCTTATTCTCAAACTTATGAATGAAGTTTCCCCTCCCCTGATTGGCTGAACAGTGCTCACCTGATCCCAGCCGGCACATCGCACTAACTACGCCGCTGGGTCAGGTTAGCACAGCGTGCCGACATCAGAACCTGGCCACTGAAAGGAAATCCACTGCGGGCCAGGTTTCAGATGTCGGCGCGCAGGGTGAGCGCACATCGGGGGCTTGCACGAGCGGCAAGCCCCCGACACCAAGTTCTGGGCCATTATCTGAGGAGTTGTGAATGGCACTGAACACTGTGCAGTCATCAGCGAACATCCCCATTTCTGACCTTATGTTGGCGGGAAGGTTGTTGATGAAGCAGCTGAAGATGGTTGGGCCTAGGACACTGCCCTGAGGAACTCCTGCAGCGATGTCCAGGGGCTGTGATGATTGACCTTCAACCACCGCAACCATCTTCTTTTGTGCTAGGTCTGACTCCAGCCAGTGGAGTGTTTTCCCCCCGATTCCCATTGACTTCAGTTTTACTAGTGCTCCTTGATGCCACACTCGGTCAAATGCTGCCTTGATGTCAAGGGCAGTCACTCTCACTCGATGCTGAAGTCTCTGGAGTGGGACTTGAACCCACAACCTTCTGACTCGGAGGCAATTCAAATGTGGATTCATTTGTACTCGGCACCAACTGAGCTACGGCTGGCAGAGTTGAGAAGTCCAGGAGAGCACCGAGAGACCCCCCTCCCCCCACCATCCCGAAATATGGCAAGTTGAAGGCCACGGAGCGATTGACTCGCCAGAGGACAGCGATCACTTGATTTCCACCAACCCAGCAAAGCAGCGAAACATGTGGCTTGCTTCCTCAGGACCAATTGGATCATTAGAAAGCAGCACAAACTGAATGGAGAAATCAAATTGCCAGCAGCGGAGGTGGCCAACATTTTTAATGACCTGGATGGATTGCAGGATCTGCTGTTGGCTCCACTAGGTGTGATAGGTACACTGTTTTATTGGCTAATAAACTGATTTGATTATGGACAGAGGTCGAAAGAATGTGAAGGCTGAATAAGCAAATCTTAAATTCTGTTTTCCACTTCAGGCATTTTGAGTGAAGTGGTTTGATCCCCCCCTAATAAATAAATATCTTCCGCATATCCCAAAATGAAACGTGCAGCAGTTCTCTCTCTAATTTTAAAGTCTTGCATTGGTGTACACTTTCTGTTCACACAATTTTCATCCTGTGAACAGTCATGATGTGTTAGGCTCGTGTGAAGCCTAAACAGTGGTGTAGACCAGTTGGGTCAAATGGCCTGTTTCTGGGCTGTAAATTCTATGTAATTCTGTTGCAAGCTTTAAGCCCCTAGGTGGCTCCGTTGAGCAAGTTTGTGAAGTCTTTCCCAACTCCCAACACCATCTTGTATAATTTTTAAACTCGAGGGCTGATTTTAACTCCCGGTGGGAGGTCTCCCGGGTGGGTTCGAGTCTGACGCCTGGCAGATTTTAATTGCCAGGCCTTGTTTGAATGCAGGTGGAAAGCTGCAGCTAAGGGCAGGACGAGGATCGGGCAGCCTGGAGGCCGTCCGCTGGCATCGGGAGAAGCTTGCCAGCAGCGAGCTAGATCAGGGTAGGGTAGGGGGTCTCATGGTGAGGTGGGTGGGGGGAGCCCAGGGTGGTGGCGACCCAGACCTTCCTTGTGGGGCATGGAGGAGCACCTCTGCTGAGTGTTTTTAATTGTAAACTTAACCCGAGAGCCTCGCCGGCTTCCTGACACCGTATCTTGGTGGGGCTGCCATGCTCAGGAGTGACTTAGACTGGCACCCACCTAAATCACGGGACCCCCTATTTGCATTTATTAATCACGTTCCCGCCGGTGTCCATCAGGAGCCTCGCCCACCACCAGAACCAGCAGGAAATGGAGCCATTCCTTTCCAGCCGATCGGGGAAGAGTTAAAATTCCCCTGTTACATTCACCAACTGGCCATAGCAACACCACTGGAACTTCACTCGCACTCTACACCTGGCATTAAAAGTGCGGACAATCACTTAACACAAACTTTAAGTGTAAGCTTATTCAACTCTGGAGCTTGAGGCTATTCATGCTACTGTATCTCCGATTCTGACCTCTTGTGCATCCCTAATTTTCATCGCTGCACCATTTGCGGCTGTGCCCTCTTGCCCTCTTCCTCCTTTTAAGACGCTCCTTGAAACCTACCTCTTTGACCAAGATTTTGGTCACCTGTCCTAATATCTCCATGTGGCTCGGTGTCAAATTTAGTTTGAGTTACGCTCCTGTGAAGCGACTTGGGATGTTTTACTACGTTAAAGGTGATCGATAAATGCAATAAATGGTTGTTTCAAATATGGCTTGATGCCTGTTGTCTGAATGCTTGTGTATCATAACAACAAGCCCATTTCTGGAATAGCAAGAAATCAATTTAAAAACAGTAAATCTATGAACCGCCTCTTCCAGTGCAGGGATCTGATTTATTACCCTTGCAAATTTTGAGGTTTTCCTTTGCCTTCTGAGTAGCTGCTTCACAAAAAGTGTGCAGCAAGATGGTTTGTCTGGGGCTTCAGGTTTCAAAAACGGCTGAAGAACAAATGGTCGGTTTGGCGACTTGTCAAACCTGTTTGAGGGCGAGATGTTTACCTTGGGAAGGAGGGAGCAGGGTTTGGCATTGTTCCACAGATCAGTTTTCTAGTCATTGCTGTAAAACACCCCTTTTTGTATTTGGGATTAGACACCTACGGCCACGAGTGCTTGCACCGTCCTGGCTTATCACAGGCAACCACCTATCTCGGACAAATGTCGCTAATTATTCAGCATTACCAAGGCGCCGCTTATAACTTATTAAATGTGATGTCAAGAAACGGCTGAAGACACTGGATACTGCAAAGGCTATGGGCCCTGACAACATTCCGGCAATAGTACTGAAGACTTGTGCTCCAGAACTAGCTGCGCCCCTAGCCAAGCTGTTCCAGTACAGCTACAACACTGGCATCTACCCGGCAATGTGGAAAATTGCCCAAGTATGTCCTGTCTACAAAAAGCAGGACAAATCCGACCCAGCCAATTACCGTCCCATCAGTCTACTCTCAATCATCAGCAAAGTGATGGAAGGTGTCGTCGACAGTGCTATCAAGCGGCACTTACTCAGCAATAACCTGCTAACTGACGCCCAGTTTGGGTTCCGCCAGGGCCACTCTGCTCCTGACCTCATTACAGCCTTGGTCCAAACATGGACAAAAGAGCTGAACTCGAGGTGAGGTGAGAGTGACTGCCCTTGACATCAAGGTAGCATTTGATCGAGTGTGGCATCAAGGAGCCCTAGCAAAACTGAAGACAATGGGAATCCAGGGGAATACTCTCCATTGGTTGGAATCATACCTAGCACAAAGGAAGTTGGCTGTGGTTGTTGGAGGTCATTCATCTCAATCACATGACATCACTGCAGGAGTTCCTCAGGGCAGTGTCCTAGGCCCAACCATCTTCAGCTGTTTCATCAATGACCTTCCCTCCATCATAAGGTCAGAAGTGGGGATGTTCGCTGATGATTGCACACTGTTCAGCACCATTCGAGACTCGTCAGATACTGACGCAGTCCGTGTCCATATGCAGCAAGACCTGGACAACATTCAGACTTGGGCTGACAAGTGGCAAGTAACATTCGCACCACACAAGTGACAGGCAATGACCATCTCCAACAAGCGAGACTCTAACCATCTCCCCTTGACATTCAATGGCATTACCATCGCTGAATCCCCCACTATCAACATCCTGGGGGTTACCATTGATCAGAAACTGAACTGGACCAGCCATATAAATACTGTGGCTACAAGAGCAGGCCAGAGGCTGGGAATTCTGTGGCGAGTGTCTCACCACCTGACTCCCCAAAGCCTTTCCACCATCTACAAGGCACAAGTCAGGAGTGTGATGGAATACTCTCCACTTGCCTGGATGAGCGCAGCTCCAACAACACTCAAGAAGCTCGACACCATTCAGGATAAAGCAGCCCGCTTGATTGGCACTCCATCCACCACCTTCAACATTCACTCCCTCCACCACCGGCGCACTGTGGCTGCAGTGTGTACCATCTACAAGATGCACTGCAGCAACTCGCCAAAGCTCCTTCAACAGCACCTTCCAAACCCGCGACCTCTACCACTTAGCAGGACAAGGGCAGCAGACGCATGGGAACATCACCACCTACAAGTTCCCCTCCAAGCCACACACCATCCTGACTTGGACCTGTATCGCCGTTCCTTCACTGTCGCTGGGCCAAAATCCTGGAACTCCCTTCCTAACAGCATTGTGGGTGTACCTACACCATATGGACTGCAGCGGTTCAAGAAGGCGGCTCACCACCATCTTCCCGAGGGCAATTAGGGATGGGCACTAAATGCAGGCCTAGCCAGTGACGCCCACATCCCATCAATTAATAATAAAAAAAAATGTGGCAGCTAGTTTGGGCAGTTCAATAGGTTCTTCGATAAATTTGCACCTCATCAATCCTCTGTATTTGTGAAATTGTCCCTGTGCCTTGATTCATCAAAGTAGAGCTGTGAAGGGGGAGAGAGGAATGCACAATTGAAACATCAGAAAATGCTGGAAACACTCAGCAGGTCAGGCAGCATCGTAGAGCGAGAAAGCATGAACATTTCAGGTTGGTGACCCTTCGTCAGAACTGGAAAAAGTTGGAGAAGTAACGGATATTTAAGCAAGTGTGGGGCAGGGAAAGGGGGGAGGGGAGGAAAGAAGAAAGGAAAGGTCTGATAGGATGGAAGGCAGGAGAGATTGAAAGGCAAAAGGGATGATGGTGCGAGGCAAAAGGAGATGGTAATGGGACAAGTTAAGAAACAAAAGATGACTCGAGATGAGGTGTAAATGACAATGGCAGAATGATCGACAGCGGCCATGAGAGAAAAAAAAACATAGGGGTCAAGGTTATGGTCTGAAATTGTTGAACTCTATGTTGAGTCCAGAAGGCTGTAAAGTGCCTAATCGAAAGATGAGGTGCTGTTCCTTGAGCTTACGTCGAGCTTCGTTGGAACAGTGTAAGAGGCCAAGGATGGAGAGGTCAAAGTGGAAGTGGAGCGGAGAATTAGTGACAGGCGACCAGAAGCTCAGGGTCACGCTTACGGACTGAACGGAGGTGTTCCGCAAAGCAATCACCCAATCTGCGTTTGGTCTCCCCAATGTAGAGGAGACTGCAACGAATACGGTATATTAAATTGCAAGTAGTACAAGTAAATCGCTGTTAAACCTGGAAGGAGTGTTTGGGGCCCTGGGCAGTGGGAAGGGAGGAGGTAAAAGGGCAGTTGTTGCATCTCCTGCGCTTGCACGGGAAGGTGCTGTGGGAAGGGGTGTTGGGGGTGATAGAGGAGTGGAGCAGGGTGTCGCGGAGGGAGCGGTCCCTTCGGAATGCTGAAAGTGGGGGGGGGGGGAGGAGAAGATGTGTTTGGTGGTGGGATCACGCTGGAGATGGCAGAAATGGCAGAGGATGATCCGTTGAATGTGGAGGCTGGTGGGGTGAAAGGTGAGGACAAGGGGAACCCTATCGTGGTTCTGGGAGGGAGGGGAAGGGGTGAGAGCAGAAGTGCGGGAAATGGAACGGACACGGTCGAGGGGAATCCTTGGATGAGGAAAAAGGAAGACCTATCGGAGGCACTAGTATGGAAGGTGGCATCGTCAGAACAGATGCAGCAGAGATGGAGAAACTGACAATTGAAATGCACAATTGAAACTGACCATGAATTCATAGGCTGCCATTGGATCCTTGGCACCTGAGTATTGTTTGATTTCAGCCTGTCCTGAATAAGTTTGCGAGCTTCAGTCTGTTAAGGCAATGAAATGAAGAGGCTTAACACAGATCGAAATGAGAAGAGGTGACCTATTATGGTTTAACCGGACATTGCTTATAGCGAGCAAATTGCATTGACACCAATGCGCCCACTATAAGGAGTGGGAACTTTACATGGACGGCCGTGTAGGATCAAATGTGTGTCAGTGTTCCATCTTAAGTGGAGGGTGTGCCAGCTCCCCCAGTGGCTTACAGGATAAATGCACCCTGTAGTCACAGAACAAGGTTGTTTCGGGTTCCGAGCCCTCGTAGAATTCTCGGGTACACCTGCCCTCCACACCCCTGGGTTATGCAGAGGAAGTGTGTCAGCCAGGGCTCCTGCTCTCCACTATCTACTGACTTTGCTGGAAAGTGCAGTTGCTTGGTTGCTGCGTGAGGACAGGATTTGACTGTGATGCCCTTACAGTTGAATAGCCCCCATGACTTTCACTATTTAGGCTCACACTTTGCTTGGGCAAAGTAATAGATGACCGGCAGTGCATGTGGGACTGTAACATAGCAACACGAGGGGAGGAACTGAAGGTTGTACCTCGGCCAGTCACGTGCTGTGTGACTATGGCCATAAGTTATGATAAATGGATAACTTGAGTCATAAAACCAAGAGCACTTTGTGGTTGCCCCACAAGGAAAAGTATTCATCATTTCCTGGCGCATAATATTCACAACACTTCTGGTATCTTTCCGGCAGAAAATGATTTTTAATTAGCTTTCTTGTCGCCTGGCATCAGTGAAACTGCTTTAGGATATCGCTCTGCCAATATGCTGCTATGGGTGTTAATTGAATTTTTATTCCCTCTTTTTTCCCCATGTAGTTGTCATCTGTCACCTAAACATTAGTAGAACTGTAGTATTCCAGCAATGTGCAGATGATATTTTTTTATGTCTTCAATCTGTTGCACTCCGTTAGAGTCTCATGAAACATCAAAAACGCGCACGCTGTTATTAATGCGCAAATTGGCCAGCGAGTTCAGGGGATTAAGAGATTCACCGTGAGTTGCGAATCTCCAGAACCTGCTGGTCGCTTTGCGCCCTTTGCCTAGCACAAACGGCATCTTGCCCTTGGCCTCTCCGTTATTTTAAAGAACTTGCTGGATTTGCACATTAATGGCACATTAATCTCGCCGTAGAAAGTTAGGCTTCATTCTTAACGGTGCCTTTTTACAGTGCCGATTTCCTTCTCCGTCATCCCCCTCTTTCTTTCAACCCATATAAATCTCACTGGTTAAGGAGATAGACAGTTGGGCCCGTCCGTCGTTCACTGAAGCCCCAGGTGCCCCATTGTCCTCGCTCGCCACGCCGTTATCAGCTCGCACATTCAGCAAGTAGTTTATTGAGCTGATGGATGAGGGCGATAGTCTAACTAACCAGGCACACTGTGAGATGCCCCGCTCCAGCCCATTATGTCAAAGGATCTCTTGTGTGTCCCGATGCTGTGTTGTATTTCCTTGTTTAAGGCTGGGCTCCTGACCTGCTCACAGGTCTAACTGGCTGCGAAGAGGTTTTTTTGGGGGGATTGATGGCCCCACAGTAATTTTTCACCACTCCCTTGCCCCATTACCAAGAAACTCGAGACCTGCACTCAGTACTTTCCGATGCCAAGATGGGCGAGTCTGAAGCCTCAAATAACGACAGAAAACACTCAGCAGGCCAGGCAGCATCCGTGGAAAGAGAAACCGAGTTAACGTTTCAGGTCTGGGACCCTTCATCAGAACTGGAAAAGGCTGGAGATGGAACAGATATTAAGCAGGTGCAGAGATGGGGGTGGGGGGGGGGGGGGGGGAAGGAGTTGAAGGAACATACTGTGCTAAGGTAAGAGGCAGGAAAGATAAAATGTTGCAAATGGGGATGGCAAAATCATACAACATGAAAAATGGGAGCAGGGGTTATAGTTTGAAATTGTTGAACTCAATGTTGAGTCCGGCAGGCTGTAAAGTGCCTAATCGAAAGATGAGGTGCTGTTCCTCGAGCTTACGTTGAGCTTCATTGGAACAATGTAATAGGCCGAGGACAGAGAGATCAGAGTGGGAGTGAAGCGGAGAATTAAAGTGACAGGCGACCGGAAGCTCAGGGTCACCCTTACGGACTGAACAGAGGTGTTCTGCAAAGCGGTCGCCCAATCTGCGTTTGGTCTCCCCAATGTAGAGGGGACCGCACCGTGAGCACCTGCTTAATATCTGTTACATCGCCAGCTTTCTCCAGTTCTGATGAAGGGTCCCAGACCTGAAACGTTAACTCTGTTTCTCTCTCCTCGATGCTGCCTGGCCTGCTGAGTGTTTCCAGCATTTTCTGTTGTTATTTCAGATTTCCAGCATCTGCAGCATTTTGCTAATGTATTGGAGTCTGAAGCCTCTTTGTTTGTGTGGAGTCGTGGTCCATGACACAGTTCATTGACTGACCAATGCATCCTTCCACCATGTGCCTCCCTAAACTATACTGGTGAAACATACTGCTGTCTAATGGTCTGAATAGGATGGAGTGGTTTGGCTCGATTGGTTTTAATGACATTTTATATTACATAACACTCAGAGAATCTTACCACTGTGCAGACTCATCTCAAATCATTTTGGCTGCCAGAACAAGCCCTGATTCTACATTCCGAATCACAGGCAGATCTGAGGTGTAAATCTAATCTGAGACATGCAACTGCACACAGCCACTAAAGAAGCAAAATTACAGGGAAAATGAATCTTGCCCATGTCAGCAGCAGGCATTCATACGCACCTTGGGTCTTGTCCCTTTGCTCAACAAGGAGGACGGATTGAGCCACTGAACCACAGTAGTGTATATTCTCTCTCACAGGAACATAGGAAAGGGAGCAGGCTGTTCAGCCCTAAACAGCTATGTTCCTTAGCAAAAGAACAAAAGGAGAGATGAGAATTAGTTTGACAGTTAATTATGATCCTCTGAACTGCCTGAAAGTGTGATGGAAGCAGATTCCATAGCAACTTTCAAAAGGGAACTGGATAAATACTTACAAAGGAAAAATGTCCTAAACAGCAACTCGCTCATAAGAATGGTACACAGGGTGTGTTAATTTACAGTTTATTGTTTTTGGGATATTCTATGGAATAGTTGGCTGGGAGAGTGCAACAGCGGTAACATAATTTCATAACCTACTGAATATGTCAAAATCTCGTTACTAACCCGACTGTTCCTACATGTAACATGGTCTCAGTATTAAAATGCAGTACAGGTAGAACGTCCCGAATCCGGCAACCTCGAGACCGAGGCCGAGCTGGTTTTCGGGTTTTTCCAAACTTCGGAACGTGTTTCTGATGTCCGGAAACGCCCGAGCCCAGGTTGCGATATTTCTAGACTTTGGACGTCAGAAACACGTTCCGAGTCCGGAAATGTCTGGGCCCGAGTTCCGGTTTTTGGTAAGCCTCCCTCGGGGTGTCCGGATTCCGGAACATTTTACGGATTCCGAACCTCTGCCACCAATTGTCCCGGAGTCTGGATTCCGGAACTCCGGATTTGGGACGCTCAACCTGCAGAACAAAAATGTGGGTGTTGCACCCTGATTATAAGTGTCAGCCATGGCTCAGTTGGTAGCACTCTCGCCTCGAGTCAGAAGGTTGTGGATTCAAGCCTCACTCCAGAGACTTGAGCACAAAAAACCTAGGCTGCCACTCCAGTGCAGTACTGAGGGAGGGCTGCACTGTCTGAGGTGCCGTTGATCGGATGAGACGTTAAAACCGATGCCCCGTCTGCCCTTGAGGGTGGATGTAAAAGAGCCCACAGCACTTACGAAGAGCAGGGGAGTTCTCCCTGGTGTCCTGGCCAAGATTTATCCCTCAATCAACATCACTAAAACAGATTATTTTGTCATTATCACATTGCTGTTTGTAGGACTTTGTTGTGTGCAAATTGGCGGTTGCATTTCCTACATTACAACAGTAACTATACTTCAAAAGTACTTCATTGGCTGTAAAGCACGTTGGGACATCCTGAGGTCGTGAAAGAGGCTATATAGCAAGTCTTTCTATAAACCTTGAGGATGCATAACAACAACTTGCATTTATATAATGCTTTTAACGTAGTAAAATGTCCCAAAGTGCTTCACAGGAACGTTAATCAAACAAAATTTGACACTGAGCCATATAAGGAGATACTAGGGCAGAAGAGGTGGGTTTTAAGGAGCGTCTTAAAGGGTAAAGGAAGTTCTGCTGTCAAACAGTTAATCTAACATGACTTGTTTTAAACTCTCAGACATCTGCTAATGTGGAGTTGAATTTATACCCTACAGTCAAGATCTGTGAACAAGGCTGCTTTATGGGAGTCAGACCGACATGGAAAATGTCAGGACTGTTGTGAATAAATGCATGAGGTTGTAAAGATGAATGGATTGTAAAAGGTCGGGGTTAATTCTGCAGCAGCGAAGCTGTTGCAAGAGAAGTGTGTTTTATAATGTAGTGTTATGTCGTCAGGGACTCCGGTTGTGAATACATGATGCAAAGCTGCAATAAAAATACTGGCATTTTGAGTATAATTGGACTGTGGTGGCAGCCACCAATTAGCTGCATATGTACCACCCCAGGCTCATTGATCGGAGAAACCCACATGAAGATGTGACTTGTACACCAGACTTGGTGTGCATTTTTTTTCTGATGTTTTATAGCTCGTCAAGGTAAGGGTTATTGCTGCTGGGGAATGGAACACTTTCCCATTCTGGGAGCCCAGTGTTGGCATCGGTCACTCCCAGGTCACACATTATATGGTTAGATGCAGAGTGAAGCTGTCTGTACTCTGCTTCAATAATATGCCTCCGATCCAACCTTAGGAAAGCTACTGGTTTCTGTTTCTGACACCAACTGTGCCTATGAGTCCTTGTCAACAGATCCTTCCATGGCATCTCCCTGCCCTGCCTCTGTAGTCTCTTGCTGCCTTATGTCAGTCAGTGGCTCAGTTGGTAGCACCCTCACCTTTGAATCAGAAGGTTGTGGGTTCAAGCCCCACTCCAGAGACTTGAGCACAACAATCTAAGCTGACACTCCAGTGCAGTACTGAGGGAGTGCTGCACTGTCGGAGGTGCCATCTTTTGGATGAGATGTTAAACCGAGGCCCCGTCTGCTGTCTCAGGTGGGCGTAAAAGATCCCATGGCACTATTTTGAAGAAAAGCAGGGGCGTTATCCCCGGTGTCCTGGCCAATATTTATCCCTCAACCAACATCACTAAAACAGATTAATTGGTCATTATCACATTGCTGTTTGTGGGAGCTTTCTGTGTGCAAATTGGTTGCCACGTTTCCTACATTACAACAGTGACTACACTTCCAAAAAAAAAAGTACATCATTGGCTGTAAAGCGCTTTGAGACATCCGGTGGTTGTGAAGGGTGCTATATATGCTCGCTCTTCTCGGCTTGTACCCTACAGGCTCTGAACCCCTGTACATCCTCCCCTCCCTCTGCTGCTCCCTCAGTGATGCAGCCTTCAGACATCTCGGCTCTAATCGCTGGAGTTCTTTCCCTAAACTCTGCCTTGCTAGTTCACTCCTTGAATGTAAAAGTCCTCCTCAAAACTTATCCGTTCGACAGGCTTTCAGTCTTCTCTGCTACCTCTTCTATTGCTTGCTTTCCCACTTGAAGCATCTTGTTACATTAAAGGGGTACCTAAATGCATTCTTCTGGAAGAGGTGGACTTGTTTGGGCCTTTCCCTGTTGTGAAAAGTTCTTGTGCTTTTAACCAGAGGGTAAAAAAGACTTGCATTTATATAGCGCCTTTCACGACCTCAGGACGTCCCAAAGTGCTTACAGCCAATGAAGTACTTTTGAAGTGTAGTCACTGTTGTAATATAGGAAACACGGCAGCCAATTTGCACACAGCAAGGTCCCACAAACTGCAATGTGGTAATGACCAGAGAATGTTTTTAATGTTGATTGAGCCATAAATACTGTCCAGGACACCAGGAATAACTCGCCCGCTGCTCCTTGAAATTGTGCAATGGGATCTTTTATTCCTGAGAAGGCAGACGGGGCCTCGGCTTAACGTCTCATCCGAAAGACGGCACCTCCGACCATGCGACATTCCCTCAGTACTGCACTGGGAGTGTCAGCCTAGATTATGTGTTCAAGTCTCTGGAGTGGGGCTTAAACCCACAACCTTCTGACTCGGGGGCGAGAGTGCTACCCACTGAGCCACGGCTGACACTTCTTGGTTGAGGTTTTAGACAATAATTACACATGGGTCTATCCAGTTTTAAATGCTCACCAGAGTGAAATAACTAGAGTTTGAACTCCCGTCCCTCTTTTATTGTGCTTGATCAACATGGAGCAGTTAAACTAGAGCAGCCATCCTCAAACCCAGCCATGTTGGAAAGTGTGCTCGATGCCTGGTGAGGACAGGATTGGGTTCACTGCTCCTGCCCCACTCGGGCTGAATTTCATAGAATCATTTAAACTTACAGCACAGAAACAGGCCATTCAGTCCTTCAGTGGATTTCAAAAGGGAAAGTCTTGCTTGACCAACCTAATTGAAATTTTTGAAGAGGTAACAGAGAGTAGACAAGGGTAATGTATTAGATGTAATTTATCTAGATTTTCAAAAGGCCTTCGATAAGATACCACATAATAGACTAATGAATAAGGTCAGGGAATGCGGAGTCAGGGGACAAGTAGCAGAATGGATAGCTCGCTGGCTTCAAGACAAAGCAGAGAGTAGGGGTAAAGGGTAGCTATTCAGAGTGGCAGAAGGTGGGAAGTGGTGTTCCACAAGGATCAGTGCTGGGGCCACTGTTGTTCACAATTTATATTAACGATTTAGACTTTGGAATCAAAAACACAATTTCTAAATTTGCGGACGACACCAAATTGGGGGGCATAGCCAATACTGAGGAGGACTGCAACAAATTACAAGAAGACTTTAATAAACTTGCAGAATAGGCATATAATTGGCAAATGAAATTCAACACAGATAAATGTGAGGCGTTACATTTTGGTAAGAAAAATAGGGACATATTACTTGGAAAATAAGAATCTAAATGGGGTAGAGGAGCAAAGGGATCTCAGAGTACAAATACACAAATCACAAAGTAACGACACAGGTTAACAAGGCCATAAAAAAAGCAAACCAAGCACTAGGGTTTATTTTTAGAGGGATAGAATTGAAAAGTAGGGAAGTTATGCTAAACTTGTATCGAACCTTGGTTAGACCACACTTGGAGCACTGCGTACAGTTCTGGTCGCCATATTATAAAAAGGATATAGAGGCACTGGAGAGGGTGCAGAGAAAATTTACAAGGATGATACCAGAAATGCGAGGTTATACCTATCCGGAAAGGATGAACAGGCTGGGTCTCTTTTCTCTTGAAAAAAGAAGGCTGAGGGGTGACCTAATTGAGGTCTTTAAAATCCTGAAAGGTTTTGGTAGAGTGGATACAGAGAGAGTGTTTCCACTTGTGGGGAAGAGCAAAACTAGAGGCCATCAATAGAAGATAGTCACCAAGAAATCAAATGGGGAATTCAGAAGAAACTACTTTACCCAGAGAGTGGTGAGAATGTGGAACTCTACCACAGGGTGTAGTTGAGGCGAATAGTATAGATGCATTTAAGGGGAGGCTAGACAAGCATATGAGGGAGAAGGAAATAGGGGTTATGCTGATAGCGTTAGATGAGGAAAGACGGGAGGAGGCTCGAGTGGAGCATAAACACCGGCATGGACTGGTTGGGCTGAATGGCCTGTTTCTGTGCCGTATATCCTATGTAATCTATGTCGACCGCTGTGCCCACGCTGGCTCTTTGAAAGAGCAACCGTGTTTATTCCCCCACACACCCCCACCACCGCCTCTATTTTTTGGCTGTAATGTCTAAGTTCCTCATCCTCAGGTACCCGTCCAACTCCCTTTTAAAAATTATTAATGGAATCGGCTTCCACAACCTTTTCAGGTAGAGCGTTCCAGATCCCGACAACTGAGTTGGAAAAACAAAAGTTCTCCTCACCTCCCCTCCCTTCTAGATCTTTTGCCAATGATTTTGAATCTATGACCTCTGGTTATTGACCCACTCACCAGAGAATAGTTTTTCTCTAACTACAGGAAACTTTGTATTATCCGGAGGTTAACTGTCCGGAATGCTCGAGCCACCGGCAAAAATCAGGAGCCGTTTCGTTAGGTTTTTTTTCTTTTCGTTGCTTTTTTTTCACCAGTCAGGCTCTGCAAGGTCTCGCTGAAGCTGTTGCTAAGCAACAGACGCTTGCAAGGTACGGCCGACTGTTTAGAAGCTGTTGCTAAGCAATAGTGTTGCCAGATACGGAGCTCAAAATCTCCGTATGTTTCAACATTAGCGCTGGTTTGTCCGGCAGTTTTGATGGGACGGCAACAGCTCAGTCCCGTCGGTGCCGGATAGCGCACAGTTTCCTGTACTCTTATCAAAACTTCTCACCATCTTGAAAACCTCGATTAGGTCACCTATTAACCTTTTCTGTTCGAAGGAGAACAGTCCTAACTTTTCCAACCTCTCCTCATAACTAAAGCCCCTACTTCCTTCGGTGTCTTCCCCTGGGGGGAAAAAACTCTCTCACAACTGCACTTATGAAGTCCCAACTGTCCAGCCTCTGGCCCTCCATTCACCATGACATTTCTGTAGCTACCGATCTGCTCAACCACACCCTCACCACTATCTTTGATGCCCTAGTCCCTACTAAAACAATTACCCCCTCACCCTGGCCGTTCCCCCTGGTATGGCTCTCATCTTTGCTCCCTTGTATGAGCAAAAATTTTCTCCGGTTAATTATTGGGAAAACCGAAGCCATTGTTTTCGGTCCTCGCCGCAAACTCCATTCCCTAGCCACTGACTCCATCCCTCTCCCTAACATCTGTCTGAACCACAGTTTTCACAACCTTGGTGTCATGTTAGACCCTGAAATGAGCTTCTGACCACACATCCGCAGCATAACAAAGACCGCCTATTTCCACCTCCGTAACATCACCCGTCTCCGCCCTTGCCTCAGCTCATCCGCTGCTGAAACCCTCATCCATGCCTTTGTTACCTCTAGACTTGACTATTCCAACGCACTCCTGGCTGGCCTCCCACATTCCACCCTACGTAAACTTGAGGTCATCCAAAATTTGGCTGCCTAACTCGCACCAAGTCCCGTTCGCCCATCACCCCTGTGCTCACCGACCAACATTGGCTCCCAGTTAAACAGCACATCGATTTCAAAATTCTCATCCTTGTTTTCAAATCCCTCCATTGTCTCGCCCCTCCCTATCTCTGTAATCTCCTTCAGCTCCACAACCCCCCGAGATATCTGCGCTCCTCTAATTCTGCCCTCTTGAGGATCCCTGATTAGAATGGCTCAACCCTTGGTGGCCGTGCCTTCTGTTGCCTAGACCCTAAGCTCTGGAATTCCCTGCCTAAACCTGTCCGCCTCGCTACCTCTCTTTCCTCCTTTAAAACACTCTTTTAAAACCTACCTCTTTGACCAAACTTTTGGTCACTTGCCCTAATTTATCCTAACGTGGATCTGTGTCAATTTTTTTGTCTTAAAATACTCCTGTGCAGCGCCTTGGGATGTTTTACTATGTTAAAGGTGCTATATAAATACTTCTTGTCCCTCATCCCTCTTAAAATTCCTCTGTACCATCTCAAGGCCTTTATATCTTTCCTGAAGTGTGGTGTCTAGAATTGCCCACAATACTCCAGTTGAGGTCTAACCAGTGATTTATAAAGTTCGAGCATGATCTCTTTGCTTTTATATTTTTTGCGTCTATTAATAAACCCAAGTAAACAAAATGTTTTTTTAAAACCAAATTCCCTGATGGCTGGGCTCACACAAGAATAACCACTTTGGCAGAGAGGGTCTGCTAGGTACAGAAACTGCAACTAATACCCCAGCATGCATGAGTGACCTCGAGAGGAGAGGCTATGGATGATGGGGAAGGGGTTTAAGGTAGAGATGTTGCCTTTGTATTGTACATTTAACATTACAAACTGGAGGGAAGTGGCAGCAATGACACCTTGCATTTAATGTAGAAGAGCATCCCGTAGAGTTTGAGGCATGAGGAAAATGGACATGGATCCCTGGAGAGATTAAGAGGGCTGATTTAAAAAAAAAAAGCTTGGTCAAAGAGGTGGGTTTTAAGGAGGAGACGAGAGGTTTAGGGAGAGAATTCTAGAGAGTGGGATCTAGGTGGCTAAAGGTACAGTTACCAATGATGGGGAGAAGGAAGTGTGGGCAAACATGAGGATGGAGTCAAAGGAATGGAGAGCTTGAGTGGAAAACTTCTCTCCGAGCAACATGTCACTTAGTAAATGATTGCTTCATTGAAAATTGTTATTCCACTAGTTGTAAAGCCCGTGCAGATGCTACAAATCCAGGTGAATGCATGTTTAATGGGGCATAGAAAATGTATGAATGAAAGCTCTCTCAACGTGCGAGTAATTTATGCATGCTATTTACAAAGGATACATTTCTCACATCCCACTCCTAAATCAGCAGCATTCTATTTATGTCCGCTCTTAATTTCAGGGGGCATGCCTCGTGCTGCATTCCCAATAAAGGGAGAAACCTGAGCGCTGATCAGCGTCAGACGCACTGGGACAGACGGCTGTAGGTAGAATCCCTGCTTGAGGGGCCACTGGAGGTGGCGGTTGAAGGGGGGGGGCGGTGGGTGGGGGAGGTGGTGTGGGGGTTTCATGATGTCGCGTGAAGGAAATCTGTACAAAGATTTGCTCCCTGGGTGCCTCTCACATGCAAATCTGTGCAATTTAATGTACAGGTAAGACTTTGTTTAGCGATATCATATCTCGTGTTTGAAAAGCGCCTCATACAGTAAGTGACTGCTCATGGCTGCTATTTGGTGCACACCAAGATCCCACAAACAGCAATGAATTGAATGTCCTGTCGAGGGGGATGTTGGTCGAATAACAGGCGAACTCCGTTCTTTATAGGATGGGGCCATGGGATCTTCCATTGTCCATTGCATTAAATTTCAAATGTCACTTCATTATTTAAGACGGAGGGAGAGTGAGAAACTGGGAAACTACACACCTGCCAGTTGTGGGGAAGTTACTGGAATCTATCATCCGGGACAGGGTGACCGAGCTCTTGAGCAAGTATAAGCTGATCAGAGAGTCAGTATGGATTTGTCAAGGGTAGGTCATGTCTGACTAATCAAGTTGACTTTTTTGAGGAGGTCACTAGCATAGTGGGTAGGGGCATGTCTATGGATGTTGTCTATATGGACTTCCAGAAGGCATCTGATAAGGTTACGTGCAAGAGATTATTAGAGAAAAAAAAAATTGGAGATTAACTTGTGACCTATATTAGAAATTGGTTGGGTGGTAGCAGACACAGTAGGGATCAAGGGAATGTGCTCTGATTGGCAGGATGTGACAAGTGGTGTTCCCTTGGGAATGTTTGCTGGGACCTCAGCTTTTCACTGATAATGGAATAGAGTGTTGCAGATACAACAATTTGTATTTATATGGCGCCTTTAAAGTAGTGAAACATCCCAAAGCACTTCACCGGAGTATAATCAAACCGAATTTGACACCAAGCCACATAAGGAGATATTAGGACAGGTGACCAAAAGCTTGGTTAAAGAGGTAGGTTTTAAGGCACATCTTAAAGGAGGAGAGAGAGGTAGCAAGGTTTACAGAGTTTAGAATTCCAGAGCTCAGTGCCCAGGCAGCTGAAGGCACGACCGCCAATGGTGGAGCGATGAAAATCGAGGAGGCGCAAGAGGTCTGAATTGGGGGAGCGCAGCGATGTTGAAGGGTTGGAGCAGGTTACAGAGATAGGGAGGGGTGAGGCCATGGAGAGATTTGAAAACAAGAGTGAGAATTTTAAAAATCTAGGCAATGCTGGAAGATGACACTGTTGGGAGGCACAGCAAAGTGTGTCGATGGGAGGCGGAAGTTACAAAGGGTCACACCGATCAAGTGAGTGGGCAAAACTGTGGCATCCTCATCCCTATTGATCTTGCAGTGCTGCATGGATTAGAAGTGTGTGTTGAGATCAGGAGTTAATGAAGCTCCTGCAGAGTGCCTGAATTGAGTTTGTGTTTGTGTGTGCGCGTGCGCTTTGTATGTTAGATGGTGCTGTTCAGTGGTTCGTAATCTCACTGGTGTAAATCAGCCTCCAACAGCAGACCTGACCCAAATAACACAAACACGCCACCTGCTCATTGTAAGAAAGCGTCGCTTTATGGAAATATTATGCAAAGCTGCTGCAACACATTCTGCTCTAAATCATAGATGTATACGGCACAGGAGGCCATCGTGTCCGTGTTGGCCGAAAATGTTACCCATCCTAGTCCCACTCTCCAGCACTTGGTCTGTAGCCTTGTAGGTTACAGCACTTCACGTACTTTTTAAATGCAGTAGGGGTTTCTGCTTCTATCACCTTAAGGCAGTGCGTTCCAGACCCCACCACCCTCTGGGTGAAAATTAATTCTCCCCAACTCCCCTCTAATCCTAATTTAAAGCTATGCTCCCCTGGTTAATGACCTCACTGCTAAGGGAAATGGGTCCTTCCTATCCATTCTATCTAGGCCCCTCATAATTTTATACACTTGTTATTTCTCATCCATTGTCCTTTGACGAGAGAAAACGCTGGAAAAACTCAGCAGGCCAGACAACATCCGTGTTTCAGGTCGATGACCCTTCATCAGAACTGAGAAGAAAGGCAGGAAATGAAACCGATTAAAAGGCCAGTTTGGGGGCTGGGAAATGGGGGAGGGAAAAAGGGAAGTGAAGAGACATTAAGAGGTATTCAAGACGAGACGAGATAGTAATAGGACAAGTAAAGAGACGAGACGGCTCTAGATGAAGTGTGAAATGCGCTGGCAGAGTGAAAGACAGCTGCCACGTGGGAGAGAAAAAAAAAAGGGAAAAGGCACAAACCAAAGGTGTGGATAAAAAATATGTAATAGGGGCCGAGGTTATGATCTGAAATTGTTGAACTCGATATTGAGTCCGGAAGGCTGTAAAGTGCCTAATCAGAAGATGAGGTGCTGTTCCTCGAGCTTATGCTGAACTATTACATGTTTCATTTCCTGTCTTTTTTCTCAGTTCTGACGAAGGGTCTTCGACCTGAAACATTAACTCTGTTTCTCTCTCCACGGATGTTGCCTGGCCTGCTGAGTTTTTCCAGCGTTTTCTGTTGTTATTTCGGATTTCCAGCATCCGCAGTATTTTGCTATCGTATTAGACAATGGATGAGGCTCTGTATTGTTTCCCCTCCCTATCTTTTACCATGATCCTATAACCATGCTGTGTAGGGCGTAGCCTACAGATTCTTCAACGCTGATGTTGTGCCACCAACAACAAGCCCACAGTATTCCTGTTGACAGCGCAGTACAAAATAACCAACCTCCTTGATCACAACATGAGGACACTAAGGATGGAACTTGGAGGTTCGTAACGCAAGTGCTTTTTTGCCACCGAGACCCAAATCACTGACTGCACAGTGCAGAAGCAAAAAGGCGACTGAAAATTCGCCATCTGGAGCGCTAAATGTGTGCGTTGTATACTGCAGGTGAAGAACAAGCTCACCCGACACCCTGCAGACTGTGTCTAATTCTCTCAGGAACACGATGATTGGCTCAGCTTCAATATTTTTAATAACCCCACGAAAATTTTTTTCTAACCTCCCCATTTTATACTTCTGACACTAATCCTGAGTTTGTGCCTCTGTCAGCAATTCACTGACCAGCAGAGGTCTTTCAGAATCTGCTAGCTCAAACTCAAATCTTAAATAGTCCTATTTGATTTCCACTTTCCCCAAAAAAACCTCTGCTCCAGTGACTGCAGCGTTAGTTTTTCCAGCCCTCTCGACTTGATCCTCTTATCCTTGGTGTCATTCCAGTGAATCTACTTTGCACCTTTACCATGGCTCCAATATGCTTTTTATAATGGGGTACCCAAAACTGTGCACAGTACTCCAACTGTGGCCCAACCAATATCTTATAAAGAAAGAACTTCCATTTGTATCATGCCTTTATATCCTCAAAGCGTTTCACAGCCAATTAATTACTTTTAAAGTGTACTCACTGTTATGTTGCCAAACGTGGCAGCCAGCAAACGGCAATGAGAGAGATGACCAGTTAATCTTGTTTTATTGTGACAAAAGCAACATACTGCAGATGCTGGAAATCTGAAATAAAAGCAAAGTGCTGTAAATACTCAGCAGGTCAGGCAGCATCTGTGGAGAGAGAACCCGAGTTAACGTTTCAGCTCGATGACCTTTCGACCTGAAACGTTAACTCTGTTTCTCTCCACAGATGCTGCCTGACCTGCTGAGTATTTCTGTTTTTATTTCTGTTTTATTGTGATGTTGACTGGGACACCGGGAGAATTCTCCCTGCTCTTCTTTGTAAAATTGCCCTGGGATTTTTTTTTTTTTTTTAATTTATTCACGGGATGTGGGCGTCTCTGGCAAGGCCAGCATTTATTGCCCATCCCTAATTGTCCTTGAGAAGGTGGTGGTGAGCCGCCACCTTGACAACTGAGTGGCTTGCTAGGCCATTTCAGAGTCAACTGTGGGTCTGGAGTCAGATATAGGCCAGACCGGGTAAGGACACCAGATTCCATTCCCTAAAGGACATAATGAACCAGATGGGGTTTTACAACAATCCGGAAGTTACATAGTCACCATTACTGATGCTAGCTTTTTAGTCCAGATTTATTTAACTGAATTTAAATTCCCCAGTTGCCGTGGTAGGATTTGACTCATGTCTCTGGATCATTAGTCCAGGCCTCTGGATTACTAGTCCAGTAACATTACCGCTATGCTACCGTTGCCTTTTACAGCCACCTGAACATGCAGCCAGGGCATCTGCCTAGCACTTTATCTGAATGATGATCACCTCTGATATTGCAACACTCCCTCAGTGCCGCACTGGAGTGTCAGCCTAGATTATGTGCACAGATTCTGGAGTTGGGGTTTTAATCCACAACCTCCTGGCCCAGGCGAGAGTGCTACCCGCTGATCCCAAGTACAGGATTATTGTCGCCCCCTTGCTTTTGTGTTTTTTAAACTAGTGGTTACAGTCTGTACTGTTCAATGTAAGCTCTGTTTTCTGGCCATCTGCTGCTGGGCAAAAAACAACAACTTTTATATTTCTATATAGCGCCTTTAACGTAATAAAACGTCCCAAGGCCCTTCACAAGTGTCATCAAACAAAAATTTGACACCGAGCCACATGAGGTATTAGGACAGATGACCAAAAGCTTGGACAAAGAGGTAGGTTTTAAGGAGGGTTTTAAAGGAGGAGAGAGCGGTAGAGAGGTGGCGAGCTTTAGGAAGGGAATTCCAGAGCTTAGGGCCTAGGCAGCTGCCAATGATGGAGCGATTAAAATCGGGGATGCGCGAGAGGCTGGAATTGGAGGAGCGCAGCGATCTCAGGCTTTAACATAGTATCCGATGTATTGTACATATCTTCTAGAACACGTCATATCCATCTTGCCAATAACGTATGGCCTCTACAGCTTTCGGTGTGTACCATTGAAAGCCAACATGATTAAAATAGACTCAACTGTATAAATAACAAATGTCTGGCATCAAATACAAAGCAGCAATTGAATCTTTGTTCTGCTGACATTGGTAAACCGCTCAAGTGTTTGTTATCTGAACTACTGAGTTGAATTACCGCCTTGTAATTCACTGATTACCGATGACGATTTGTAAATTCATCCTGTCTTGCTGCGAGGCAAGATCTATAATCATGTCAATTGAAAGAGTGAATTTTATTATTTCATGTAACCATGTACCTCTTTTAGAAGCTTACGAAAATATACATGGCATAACTGCTGTCTCAGTCAATGGCGACAGGATTTTTTTTTTAAATCAGTGGTCGCAGTCTGTACTGGGAGAAAGAGGTTTCTCTCGCCACGTCTGGCTAAGTAGATAACTTGGGCTGTGATTAATATTAATACTTGGACGTCGACCCAATACTTTGGGGTTGGACTTAAAAAATGCCTGAAGCTGCCTCCATTGGAGACTTCCGCAATCTGCTTTGCACAGTGTAATCGTACACATCTACAGTAAATAAATTAAAGGCTAAGATGTACTTTGAGATTTGGGGGCAGTGAGGTATCTTCACTGGATCACAGAATGCCGGAACCTAAACCTGCCAGCAGTGTTTCAGCAGCTGTCTTGTTTGGAGTTTTGTGCAAGTAAGTTAGCCCACTCTGTTTTTGTTATACTTGAGGTTTTTAAAAAAAAAATGACACTTTGATTCTGGAGGCTCACTCATACTAAGGTGCAGTTCCACAGGTAGCCGCACTTCTCACCCTGTGCGAGCCAAGGCAGCATGCGTTGTGGTTTTTTTTTTGACTTGTTGGGGGTACCATAGTTTAATCTAATCCAGTCGAGGAACATTGAAGAGAAGGAACGCCTGGACGGTGAATTGAAATTAAATATTTGGGGAGCAGGGAAACCAGTGTAAGTCAGTGAAGACGGGTGAGTGGGAGAAGACAAGTTGGAGTTAGTGGAGGGAGGTGGGTGGAGGGCCAGAAAGGAGAGTAATGGAGTCCAGAGATAACCAAAGGTTTCAGCAGTGGCGGGCTTAGGTAGGGACAGAGGCGAGTGATGCTGTGCAGGTGGCAATGTGGTCTTGTTGATGTAAGATTTAACATTCGCCGCAAGATTGAGCAGAACATTCAGACTGGAAACTACGGTTTCGGTCTTGATAAGTTGGAGTGAGTTGTGGATCTTCTGTGGCGTGATGTCTGAACAGGTAGACTGAGAGCACGGAGGTGGTCACGGGGGCAGGAAGGGTAGAGCTGGCAGTAGTCAGCATATATGTGGAAGCCGACAATAATTCCTGACCGTACTGAGGTCTGAGTGACCGTCTATGGTGTGTACAATAATAGTGTGTCTGCGAAGATTCTCTTGGAGTGAGAGTGCTTTCATCATAACAGAAGGGTGAAGGAAAATGCTGACTGCCAGCAGTGTAGAAACAAACAGGTTTCACCAGCTTCTCCGGAAAGCCTCGGAGAACTTCTGGTATATGTGGCCCCAACCCCTTCTCTGGGTGGGGGATGGGGGAGTGGGTGGGGAAGTCTGTGGGGGTGGGGGGTGGGGGAGTGTGTGGGGTGACCACAGCTTTCCTGGTCTAAACTTTGGTGCCTGCTTTAAAATCTTTTGGGTTGCTCGATGATGGAACCTATAGGCTGGGTACAGTATATAGGACCGTCAACACCAGAGAGCGTTAAGTGCGGTGTTAGATGTGTTTGTGTCCAAATGCTAGTGGGGTTATTGCCGTCTTAATTCAATTTTGCTTAATTTGAATTATCTGTTGATTCAAATTGAAATAGTGAAAATAAAACTGCCTTAAGCGCTCTTATTAAAATCATTTAATTTGAACTACTGGGTAATATTTGTGAGTGAGTGAAAAATGACTGAATTAACAGCAGTGTAGACTGTGCAGTATGTTTGGAGGCTGGTGAAGAACACACCGAGGAAGCCCTGCATTGCTTGAGCTTTGTATGTAAGAGCAAGTTTTTCTTCAGTTTTTCTCATTTTATCCTTAAATGACCTACCTCCATGTGTGAGGCTACAGTGTGCGTCGGCTGGCTGTTCAACTGTGGTAGTCATCCTAGCTTCCAGTCCTCATCCAATGTCCGTAGATGCACTGGGTCGCTGTCAAGACTAGGAGACACTTGGCAGCTGCTGTCGTGATTTTCAACCCTTTTGTGTCTCGGCAAATCACTTTTCCCTAGTCCGTAATCTCTATTTAAAAGGCAAGTCGGATCGTTCTGTGAAGGGACTAGAGAAGCTGGGATTGTCCTCCTTAGAGCAGAGAAGGTTAAGAGGAGATTTGATAGAGGTGTTCAGACTTGTGAAGGATTTTGTTGAGTAAATAAACTGTTTCCAGTAGCAGAATCGTCGGTAACCAGAGGTCACAGATTTAAGGTAACTGGCAAAAGAATCAGAGGAGACATGAGGGAAAAAAATTTTAGGCAGCGAGTTATGATCTGGAATGCACTGCCTGAAAGGGCGGTGGAAGCAGATTCAATAGTAACTTTCAAAAAGGGAATTGGATAAATACTTGAAAGGAAAATTTTGCGGAGCTATGGGGAAAGAGCAGGGGCTGTAGGACGAATTGGATAGCTCTCTTTCAAAGAGGCACAGGCACGATGGGCTGACTGACCTCCTGTACTGTAAGATTCTATGATACTGAAGTGCGATTCAATTACTATACATTTTAAAGCCTGGGATCTGTATACTTGCTGGTGTGTGTCACCTTTTGGTAAATAGTTGCTGTAGAACTGTTGGCGAGAGAGAGGGTTGGAGCAGAGACTTGGTGGCATGCATGCCCCATCTGTTCATGATGTCATTGGAGTGGCACTTTATGATGTTGCAGCAAGTGGCGCTCGATACAAAACACCTACTCCGGCAAGAAGCCTAAAATGGATGACTGAAAAAAAACTCTGATATAACCTCGTGGAGCAATCCCCTATATTAAAATCTGCAGTGCGGTCGAGAAAATAAAAGTTAGAAGAACATTATAGTATCGAGTGCTCTGTTTGGTTTGGATTAGGTACAGCTCCTAAGTGCAAGTAATGTGCAATGCAGTACTTTGGACTTGACCTATTATAACTCCCTATTTACCAAGCATAAAGTACCCAGTGTGATTGGATTGCCTAACCGTGAGCCATGTTTAACAGACGTGCTGTACGATAACTATTCTCTCTTTTACAGTACTGTTACGGAGACGTGTAGCTGGGGATGGAAAACCGTGTGGGTAAGTGTCAGACACTCTTTGCTGCTTGGCATTTCTAGCCTGCGATGTGTTAAGCTTGTTTTAGCATCTGTGTAATTTCCTGTTTGAAGCACAGTGGAGTGGGTATGTTTGGCGATGCACTGATCTGTTGAAAGAGATTGATGGTTAAAGAGATAGTAAGAGCGCAGAATAACATCGTAGGAGAGGTGGGGGAAGAGGCTTGCTCTTTAAAGTTGGAGATTATCAGGTGTTGACAGGGAATGGGAGGAGGAGGAGGAAGTCTATGGTGGAATATTCATACGATATAATTGCAATTACAGAGACATGGCTGCAGGGTGACCAAGGCTGGGAGCTGAATATCCAAGGATATTCGATATTTAGGAAGGACAGGCTAAAAGGAAAAGGAGGTGGGGTGGCATTGTTAGTAAAAGATGAAATCAGAGCAATAATGAGAAAGGATATTGGCTCAGAAAAACAAGAGGTAGAATCAGTCTGGGTGGAGCTAAGAAGCACCAAGGGGCAGAAAACATTGGTGGGAGTTGTCTATAGGCCTCCAAACAGTAGTGGTAATGTAGGGGATGGCATCAAACAGGAAGTTAGAGATGCATGTAACAAGGATACTACAGTAATCATGGGAGACTTTAATCTACATATAGACTGGCCAAACTAAATTAGCAATAATACTGTGGAGGATGAATTCCTGGAGTGTGTACGAGATGGTTTTTTTGACCAGTACGTTGAGGAGCCAACTAGGCAACAGGCTATTCTAGATTGGGTATTGTGCAAAATAAGAAGGGGTTAATTAATAATCTTGTGCGGGGTCCTTTAGGGAAGAGTGACCATAACATGATGGAATTCTTCATTAAGATGGAAAGTGAAGAAGCCCAATCCGAAACTAGGGTCCTAAATCTAAACAAAGGAAACTACGATGGTATGGGGAGTGAGTTGGCTATGATAGATTGGGGAGCTTCATTAAAAGGCATGACGGTGGATAGGCAATGGCTAACATTTAAGGAACCAATGCATGAATTGCAACAGTTATACATTCCTTTCTGGCGCAAAAACACAAAAGGAAAAGCGGCCCAACCATGGGTAACATAAGAAATTAAGGATAGTATTAGATCCAAAGAGGAGTCATATAAAGTTGCCAGAAAAAGTAGCAAGCCTGAGGATTGGGAGGAGTTTAGAGTTCAGCAAAAAAGGACCAAGAGATTGATTAAGAGGGGAAAAAATAGAATGAGAGTAAACTTGCAAGGAACATAAAAGCGGACTGTAAAAGCTTCTACAAGCATGTAAAAAGAAAAGGATTAGTGAAGACAAATGTAGTTCCTTTACAGTCAGAAACGGGCGAATTTATAATGGGGAACAAGGAAATGGCAGAGCAATTAAACAAATACTTTGGTTCTGTCTTCGGAAGAGGTCACAAATAACTTCCCAGAAATGCGAGGGAACCAAGCGTCTGGTGAGAAGGAGGAATTAAAGGAAATTAGTTAAAAAAAAAAATTTAAAAAAAAAAAGTGCTGTAGAAATTAATGGGACTGAAAGCTGATAAATCCCCAGGGCCTGATGATCTGCATCCCAGAGTACTAAAAGAGGTAGCCATGGAAATAGTGGATGCATTGGTTGTCATCTTCCAAAATTCTATAGATTATGGAACAGTTCCGGCAGATTAGAGGGTGGCAAATGTAACCCCATTATTTTTTTAAAAAGGAGGGAGAGAGAAAATCGGGAACTACAGACCGGTTAGCCTAACATCAGTAGTGGGGAAAATGCTAGAGTCTATTATAAAGGATGTGATAACAGGACACGGATTAGACAAAGTCAACATGTACAGCTTCAACACTGGCATCTACCCGGCAATGTGGAAAATTGCCCAAGTATGTCCTGTCTACAAAAAGCAGGACAAATCCGACCCGGCCAATTACCGTCCCATCAGTCTACTCTCAATCATCAGCAAAGTGATGGAAGGTGTCGTCGACAGTGCTATCAAGCGGCACTTACTCAGCAATAACCTGCTAACTGACGCCCAGTTTGGGTTCTGCCAGGGCCACTCTGCTCCTGACCTCATTACAGCCTTGGTCCAAACATGGACAAAAGAGCTGAACTCAAGAGGTGAGAGTGACCGCCCTTGACATCAAGGCAGCATTTGATCGAGTGTGGCATCAAGGAGCCCTAGCAAAACTGAAGTCAATGGGAATCGAGGGGAAAACTTTCCGTTGGTTGGAATCATACCTAGCACAAAGGAAGTTGGCTGTGGTTGTTGGAGGTCATTCGTCTCAATCACATGACATCACTGCAGGAGTTCCTCAGGGCAGTGTCAGGCCCAACCATCTTCAGCTGTTTCATCAATGACCTTCCCTCCATCATAAGGTCAGAAGTGGGGATGTTCGCTGATGATTGCCCACTGTTCAGCACCATTTGAGACTCGTCAGATACTGACGCAGTCTGTGTCCATATGCAGCAAGACCTGGACAACATTCAGACTTGGGCTGACAAGTGGCAAGTAACATTCGCACCACACAAGTGCCAGGCAATGACCATCTCCAACAAGCGAGACTCTAACCATCTCCCCTTGACATTCAATGGCATTACCATCGCTGAATCCCCCACTATCAACATCCTGGGGGTTACCATTGATCAGAAACTGAACTGGACCAGCCATATAAATACTGTGGCTACAAGAGCAGGCCAGAGGCTGGGAATTCTGCGGCGAGTGTCTCACCTCCTGACTCCCCAAAGCCTTTCCACCATCTACAAGGCACAAGTCAGGAGTGTGATGGAATACTCTCCACTTGCCTGGATGAGTGCAGCTCCAACAACACTCAAGAAGCTCGACACCATTCAGGATAAAGCAGCCCGCTTGATTGGCACTCCATCCACCACCTTCAACATTCACTCCCTCCACCACCGGCGCACTGTGGCTGCAGTGTGTACCATCTACAAGATGCACTGCAGCAACTCGCCAAAGCTCCTTCAACAGCACCTTCCAAACCCGCGACCTCTACCACTTAGCAGGACAAGGGCAGCAGACGCATGGGAACATCACCACCTACAAGTTCCCCTCCAAGCCACACACCATCCTGACTTGGACCTGTATCGCCGCTCCTTCGCTGTCGCTGGGCCAAAATCCTGGAACTCCCTTTCTAACAGCATTGTGGGTGTACCTACACCATATGGACTGCAGCGGTTCAAGAAGGCGGCTCACCACCATCTTCTCGAGGGCAATTAGGGATGGGCATTAAATGCAGGCCTAGCCAGCAACGCCCACATCCCATCAATGAATTTTAAAAAAACATGGATTTATGAAAGGGAAATAGTGTTTGACAAGCCTACTGGGGTTTTTTGAGGATGTAACTGGTAGAATAGATAAGGGAGAACCAGTGAATGTGGTGTATTTGGATTTTCAGAAGGCCTTTGATAAAGTCCCACATAAGAAGTTAGTGTGCAAAATTAAAGCACATGGGATTGGGAGTAATATACTGGCATGGATTGAAAATTGGTTAACAGACAGGAAACAGAGAGTAGGAATAAATGGGTCTTTTTCAGGGTGGCAGGCGGTGACTAGTGGGGTACCGCAGGGATCAGTGCTTGGGCCCCAGCTATTCACAATATATATCAATGATTTGGATGAGGGGAACAAATGTAATACAGTATTTCCAAATTTGCTGACGACACAAAACTAGGCAGGATTGAGTTGTGAGGAGGATGTAAAGAGGCTTCAAGGCAATTTAGACAAGTTGAGCGAGTGGGCAAATACATGGCAGATGCAGTATAATGTGGGTAAATGTGAAGTTATCCACTTTGGTAGGAAAAACAGAAAGCTAGAGCATTATTTAAATGGTGATCGATTGGGAAATGCTGATATACAAAGGGACCTGGGTGTCCTTGTACACCAGTCACTGAAAGCAAACATGCAGGTGCAGCAAGTAGTTAGGAAGGCACATGGTATGTTGCCCTTTATTGCAAGAGGATTTGAGTACCTGAACAAGGATGTCTTACTACAGTTGTACAGGGCCTTGGTGAGACCACACCTGGAGTACTTTGTGCAGTTTTGGTCTCCTTACCTAAGAAAGTATATACTTGCCATAGAGGGAGTGCAGCGAAGGTTCACCAGACTGATTCCTGGGATGGCAGGACTGTCGTATGAGGAGAGATTGGGTCGACTAGGCCTGAATTCACTAGAGTTTAGAAGAATGAGAGGGGATCTCATTGAAACGTATAAAATTCTGACAGGGCTAGACAGACTGGATGCAGGGAGGATGTTTCCCATGGCTGGGGGGTCTAGAATGAGGGATCACAGTCTCAGGATACAGGGTAGGACATTTAGGACTGAGATGAGGAGAAATGTCTTCACTCAGAGGGTGGTGAACCTGTGGAATTCTCTACCACACAAGGCTGTGGAGGCCAAGTCACTGAATATATTTAAGAAGGAGATAGATAGCTTTCTAGACACAAAAGGCATCAAGGGGTATGGGGAGAGAGCGGGAATATGGTATTGAGATAGAGGATCAGTCATGATATTGAATGGCGGAGCAGGCTTGAAGGGCCGAATGGCCTACTCCTGCTCCTATTTTTCTATGTTCTATGTTTCTATACACACACTCCGCAGATGTGAGCTTGATGGGCTAAAAAGCCTTTTCCCACTTTATAGTTGCTTATGTTAATCCCTGAATTGCAATGTTAACTGAATTGAGATTATGTAACAAGAACATTTGCATATTTCATCCTATAAGATAAGCACACCTTTTTTAAATGTAGTTTGAATAGGCTGATACTAAAATCTGCCACAGTCCGAGCACTGACGCGAGTCTCTGCCTCTGAATTTCTTGATGACTTCCATAAAGTTCGAGTGTTGTGGGAGCAAGTGCGGTATTATTGAGGGGTGAAGGAGGAAAGATTTGATTTGGGTTAGGAGGGCTGACCGAGCCAAAAATATTTTGGTCTGGAGTTTACGCATGATTTCTGACCAATGTACTCTGGGTGGAATCGAATGAAGTAGCGCTAAAGATGGAGGAATTTTAAGCGTAAGTGAATTGCGCCCATAACCACTTTACGGTGGCGCATCCGGGATCTTTTACACTGGTTCAAAAGTCCATTTGCCCACCCACAAAACTGGCCACGCCCCCAGGTCAGCATGGCGAGTTTCCATCGATTGCGTCTGTAACCCCTTCACGGTTCTCTATGTGGTCTCTGTTGTAGACAGTATTCTATAGTCCAGTAAGGAGATCACTACTACAATGGCTTAATTCTAATTATCTTACTTTATAGTTTTAACGTCAGACAGTATAAGAAGATTACGGGTCAATGACCTAAATTAGACATTTGCATACATTAGAATGAATCTAGACATAATAAACATACATTCTCCATTTATATGGATTCAAAGGAGAATCTGTCCCTGTGTCCAAATTCGAGTGCACTCTTTCGTTGGCGCGCTTAAGTTGGAGCTCATGGTATGTATAATGTCTGCAAGACTTACGACTCCGAACCCCTTCGTTGAATTCTCTTCACGATCACTGAATCCCACTTTGAGTTCTGGATGCAGAGCTACTAATACGAAGGGCGGCAGCCGAGTTTGGAAGCCCGGGACGGGATGCGGCAGCCATTTGCCTCCTGAGCCCTATTTTCAGAGCTCCTGCCCTCTTCTTCCAGTCGCTCCAGTTTCCCGCTCGAAAAACCCGACTCCACCCCTTCCTCCTGGGGTTTCTGCCTGGAGACTGCGCAGCCTCACTGTCTGCAACAGTTGATACTGGTGCAGAATTATGGAAAGTCTGCTCTTAGTCACATTGTGTCCTTAAAAGTTCTTGCCGTACCTTCACATGGGCAACTTTAACCCAGGGATTTATAACAATGATAATACAGTGTCTAAGTTAAAGATTGATAACCATACTTAGCGTACATAACATTTCCAGTGGGTATTACACGTCCATTCGGGGGTGTTCATCACATTGCGCCCAGAATCTCGGACGCACAGGTACCTGTGGTCACGTGAATCCAGCGTTAATCACCTGTACCTGCAGTGACCAGGAGTCAATTGAAGCCTGACCCAGGTCTGTTTCTCCTGCTGCTGCTACAGTCAGTTTAAATTACTTTAAATTCAGTTTAAATTGCTTTAAATTCAGTCAATTGATCAGCCCTTGGCACCCAAGACCTGTGATCAGCAGTCAATTGAAGCCACGCAGGTGTGTCCTGCTTTGCCGTAATTTGTTAATTGAAGACAGTCGTGGGCAGCAGTCAATTGAAGCCAATTAAAAAGCAAGACAGAGCATTTAATGAGTCAGTTGAAGATTGGCTCATTTCTTAGCAATCCTGCTCCTCTTTGCTGGAGAATGGTCTGCACCAGTCTCGAATCCACTACAATCGATTACGCTGCTTGATTGCACTGATTCACGGGAGATTCTGCGTTTGGGCTTATGCTAATGAGTTTGCACAGAAGCATGAGCGTAACATCACCTGGGCAAAACCTGCGCAATGTCCGGCGTGCTCTGGGCGCATTTTGCCGATTATGCTCCTAGTGGAAGCTTCATGCCTTTATATAATATAAACAGAAAATGCTGGAGATACTCAACAGGTCAGGCAGCATCTGTGAAGAGAGAAACAGAGTTAACGTTTCAGGTCGATGACCTTTCGTCAGAGCTGGAAAAAAGTAGGAAATGGAACAGATTTTTAAGCAAGTGTAGGGGCTGGGAAAGGGGGGAAGGGGATGAAAGAACAAAACGGAAGGTCTGTGATAGGATGGGAGGCAGAAGAGGTTAAGAGACATTGAGATATTCAAGGCGAGACGAGATGGTAATGGGACAGGTTAAGAAACAAAAGATGGCTCTAGATGAAGTGTGAATTGCACTGGCAGAATGAGAGACAGCTGCCATGTGGGAGAGAAAAAAAAAAGGAAAAGGCACAAACCAAAAGTGTGGATAAAAAATATATATATATATAATAAATATATATAATATATATATATAATGATGGGGGCCGAGGTTATGGTCTGAAATTGTTGAACTCTATGTTGAGTCCAGAGGGCTGTAAAGTGCCTAATCGGAAGATGAGGTGCTGTTCCTCGAGTTTACGCTGAGCTTCCGTGGAACAATGCAAGAGGCCGAGGACGGTGAGGTCTGAGTGGGAATGGAGCGGTGAATTAAAGTGACAGGCAACCGGGAGCTCGGGGTCCCCCTTACGGACTGAACGGAGGTGTTCCGCAAAGTGGTCACCCAATCTGCGTTTGGTCTCCCCAATGTAGAGGAGACCACTCCAGCCAGTCTTGTGGAACTCCTCACCTAGAAGGTAATCGAAATAACAACAGAAAATGCTGGAAAAACTCAGCAAGTCAGGCAACATCCGTGGAGAGAAATTTGAGTTGACGTTTCGGGTCGAACCCTTCTTCAAAACTGGAAAGAAAAGAAACTAGATCGAAGGCAGGGCTGCGATCGGACAAAAGAATAAAAGAAACAAAAGAAGTAAAAGAGATTAGAAGCTAGATGAGATGGTAATAGGCTGAGATTAGGTGTAAAGTGTACTGGCAGGGCAAAAGATAGCTGCCAGGTGTGAGAGAGAAACAAAAGGAAAGGGGGGGTGGGGGGGTAAAGGAGTGGAACAATTACAAGAGAAAATGAAATGGGGGCCGAGCTTATGATCTGAAATTGTTGAACTCGATATTGAGTCCGGAAGGCTGCAGACTGCCTAATCGGAAGATGAGGTGCTGTTCCTCGAGTTTACGTTGAGCTTCCGTGGAACAATACAAGAGGCCAAGGACGGTGAGGTCCGAGTGGGAATGGAGCGGTGAATTAAAATGACAGGCGACCGGAAGCTCGGGGTCACCCTTACGGACTGAACGGAGGTGTTCCGCAAAGCGGTCACCCAATCTGCATTTGGTCTCCCCAATGTAGAGGCGACCGCATCGTGAGCAGCGAATACAGTATACTAGATTGCGAGAAGTACAAGTAAATCGCTGTTTCACCTGGAAGGGGTGTTTGGGGCCCTGGACAGTGGGAAGGGGGGAGGTATAGGGGCAGGTGTTGCATCTAGAAGGTAATCGAGTTGTGGCTAAGTTACCAGGAAAGGACCCAGGGTTGAGTAACATGGTGAGAACCTGCCTAGGCGAGTTGGACCTGTCAAACGGACAGTGTTGTGAGATATAATGGCCTTATGCTATAATGTGGGGTGGAGACGGAGAGGCAGTTGACGAGCTTCCTGTAAACAATTTTTTTAAAAGTTTTCTATTTCAATTACGTGCGCACGACTGCGCTCCAAGCACGTGCACATATCCCTCTCCTTCTCTTCATGCTCTCGGGCATTGTTGACAGCTAAACATCTCCCCACAGGTGGTTGGGAAAGGCTGCGCGGAGAGGCACCCTCACCTCCATCCTGCTCCCCCCAGTACTGTGCACAAGTTGACACCTATGCATTTTTTACATTGTTGGCATACGAGAGCCTGCATCAACACCAGGGAATGTCTGTGGCCAGAAAGTTTAAGTCGCAATTTTAAACTGTACATGTGCAGTCTTGTGCATGTGTAGTTTCTCAGTTGCCACTAATGCTGTGAAATCCACTTCGCAGTGTAAACTGGGTGGGGTCCCAGAGCACTTTGAGCCCTGAACCGCTTCAGGTAGAAGCATTTCGACAACGTGAAGGGAACAAAAAGGTTTAATTTCAGGTTTTTGAACACCAGTGGTAGCTACGACAAATCCATGGCCTTTCTAAACGGGACTTGTTTCAGTTCAAAATTAGCTGATTATTATTCTGTAATTAGTCCTTAATATTTTCAACGCCCATATTTTAAGTTGCTGTCAATGGATAATGACTCGGTGGCAAGTTGGTGCTGGTAGAACCTGTTTTCTCACTGAGAAAGATGTGTTGTGCTGTAAAATGAATCAAATTGGAAACTTTCAAATAATCGGAGGCAAGTACTTCACACCTGCATGGTCCACGTCCCCTGCTCTCACCTGTAGCTTTTATCTTTCCCAAACCCAGAGTCATGTCAATAAGCAACTGCTTCTGTTTTATTGCTTACTAAATGTGTCCTTGCGCCTCACAATGTGGTCAGTTAGTTATAAAATGGAGCAATGGCAGTTCCAAAGTACAGTGAACTCCCATTGCTTCCTGTTTCTTTTATCCAGTACAACTGGCTTCAGTTGTTGATGCTCTGCTTGATGCAACACTGGTCTTGGGTTTCCTAAAATAGTGCCTATGTTGACTAGTGATAAGATCGTGTCTGGTTTGTTTAGGGCGGAGGATCTTTCCTGCGATGCAGCTTAAAGAATCTTGAGTACAATCCAAAGGCTGCTGCTCCTAATAGAATGGGGACTGCTGACTTTAAAAAAAAAAAAAAAAAATAGCCTTATAAAGGAGAGCCAGGTGGATCTCTCGTGTTCCAGTTCATCAAAGTCTCTCTCTCTGTGGGAGCTTGTGTCAGTGATGACTTTTAACTTTTGGTTACCATTCTGACTGATCACAGACTGGCTGACATGAATCAACTGAGCGGCCTGCGGGTGGCGCTGTCCAGGGAGAGTATAAATACTCCGGCATGGGCCCAGCTTGCGCAGGATATTCTTAACAGGAACTAGTGAAGGACACAACTAGACCTCCATGTTGTAAAACAGTTGATTAAAGCTTTGTTTAACGCTTAGACCAAGTGCCTAGTAGTTTTCTTGCGTCACTGGCCAGTTGGAATATTTTCTTGGCTCATAGCTTTGTAAACAGGGTGTCATTGAGTTCTTTGATTTTCCTGTGGTGTCTGTCATTATGTTTTCAGTAAATTATACACAGCTGCAGACTAGATGGAAGGGAAACTTTCTCATCTTATTCACAAGTTCCTACCACATTTGAACTGGCAGCAGTTGTCTATCTGATCTAATTAGTTAAGGGATAAAAGACTAATTGTTAGGTAGCCTTTCACATGGCATCGGTCCAGAATTATATATTTTTTTAAAGCTTGATTACTAGGCTACAAGAAGGAGACCGAGCTATTTATTTGAGATTGCTGACCCATCAGGGAATAGGAATCCAGTGCAGTAGACATTTCAGCTTTAACATCAGGAGCCGATGGTGTTTGACAGCTTCATGCTCAGATGTCTCCTACAGATATAAACTGGGGCCTTTTCTCAATTCGTCCCTTCCCTTTTTTGCTGTCTTGCTACTCGGTGGTGGCAAACTGAGGATTCCACGCCGTTGTCTTTCTTACATAAAAGTGTGTAATCACGGCTGCGAGTTGTGTGAAGTACTCCAGGAACAGCTATAGACTTTTTTGTTTGTTTTGGAGGAGACGTGAGATTATGGAAGATATTCTAATCTAGTGAAATCTGCTCTCTTTACTGTTGCTGCTATTTAGCTTCATGTCCTCATAAACCCACATACATTAGTTCATAGCCCTGATATATAGTGGTGTATCGAGTGTTGTTTGTCCCAGCTATCAGAGAGGACGAGGCATCTGTGTTCAGTGAGTTTATCGGGGCAGAGGGGTTCGCCCCCTTACTCGAGGTTCAGTTCAATAGTCTTCAAAAACCGCATCCAAGTGGCTGTTTTCCAATACAGCAAGTCTTGGCAGGCTTGTTGACTTTGAGGGAGATTATTCCCGATTCTCGTAGCTGATGTTCACTCTGTCCTGTCTGGCGGGACTCGCTGGCGAATTACCTTTTTTTTCCCTATAATCATTGATTTGATGTGTGTTGGAGGTGCCAGTTTTCAGAGGAGAGCTTAGGCTCAGGTGATTCTAGAAGATCTAGTGGTATTATTCAAAGAGCAAGCAGGTTACCCCAGCGTCTGGCCAGCATTCCTCCTCAACTGACACCTCAACAACTTGTATTTATATAGCGCCTTTAGTAAAACGTCCCAAGGCACTTCATAGGAGCGTTATCAGGCAAAATTTGCCAGATAAGGAGCTATTCGGACAGACGACCAAAAGCTTGGTCAAAGAGGTAGGTTTTAAAAAGCATCTTCAAGGAGGCGAGAGAGGTGGAGAGGTTTAGGGAGGGAATTCCAGAGTTTAGGGCCCAGACAGCTGAAGGCACGGCTGTCAATGGTGGAGCGATTAAAATCGGGGAGTGCAGCGACCTCGGAGGGTTGTCGGGCTGGAGGAGGTTACAGAGATAGGGGAGGGGCGAGGCCATGGAGAGATTTAAGAGCAATGATGAGAATTTTACCTCGAGAAACAGATTAACTGGTCATTTATTCCTTTGCTGTTTGTGGCATCGTGCTGTGTGCAAATTTTGAAAAATATTTCATTTGATATAAAGCACTCAGGGATGCCTTGAGGATTTGAGAAGGCACTATGTTCAATCCTTCCCTTCTCTCTGGTATTTTTAAAACTATTCAGAGATTAATTTAATTGTAAATACTTTGACTCATGTTTTATACATTTGAGTTTTGTTCTTTAAGGCTGTAATTGTTGAGTTGGCCGTGATGGTGTGCCAAGCTCGTCAGTGTTCAACAAATAAATGCTGCCTTCAGTGTGATTAACTCTTTAATGCCTGTGTCCTAACTCACACCAAGTTCCGTTCAACCATCACCCCTGTGCTCGCTGACCTACGTTCCGGTGCAGCAACGCCTCAGTTTTAAAATTCTCATCCTTGTTTTCAAATCCCTCCATGGCCTCGCCCCTCCCATACCTCCTCCAGCCCTACAACCCTCTGAGATCTCTGCGCTCCTCCAATTCTGCCCTCTTGCATATCCTCGATTTTAATCGCTCCACCATTGGTGGCCGTGTCTTCTGTTGCCTAGGCCCTAAGCTCTGGAATTCCCTCCCTAAACCTCTCCACCTCTCTACCCCTCTCTCCTCCTTTAAGATCTCCTTAAAACCTACCTCTTCAACCAAGTTTTTGGCCACCTGTTCTAATATCTCCTTATGTGGCTCAGAGTCAAATTTTGTTTGATGACGCTCCTGTGAAAGTGCCTAGGGACATTTCACCACGTCAAAGGTGCTGTATAAATGCAATGGTGTTTTGTATAGGGCTCTAACTTCAGGGTTTCACTTCTTTTAAACATCCCATTTACCAAGAGGGTGGATGTAGTAAAAATTACATGGCTGCCACTGAGCTGAATGGATGAGACCCTCCCGTTCCCCCTCTCTCTATCTCTCTCGCAGGTGCTGGGTTTTAGTTCCTCTTATTGGGAGCTTTCCTGATAATGGGAAAAGTCCGTGCAGAAAAAGCACACTGGCTTGTTTGCTGATTTGCAATTTTTGATTTTTGTAAGTTTTAATTTATTTTTATCCCCATATTGTAATGTCTGTGATCACTGGGGAAGCTCTAATATTAGTAAGTGCGAGGGAAGCCTCTGTAATAATGAGAGTTGCTGTGCTGAAGTAGTACACAGCTGATTTAGATATCTACTCATAAAACAGCACCATCTGGTGTGCTGGCTGAGCAATTACCTGTACTTGTATTATATAGCCTAGTCATCGTGAGAGCTGAGATCAGTACCACAGCCAATGAAAGCTCTTGAAAACGCTGTTCTTGTTTAGGAACATAGTCCTTGATTTCTCCTTAATGATATTGTCAGAGAGGTAGAATGACAACTAATGTGTGGGGGTGGGGATAGGCAGAACTCCAGGCACAGAACCCGGAGACATAACCAGCACTTTACAGTGGTGGAAAAGCAAATGCAGGTGGTTGTGTTTGTATCTGCAACTTCTGAAAGGTGGCTTCCCAATTAACCAGATTGTCACGTTTATAATGACAGATGGGAAAACATGAAACAATTCATTAATTTAACTCAAGTAACAACAGAAAATTCTGGAAATACTCAGCAGGCCAGGCAGCATCTGTGGAGAGAGAAACCGAGTTAACGTTTCAGGCCTGGGACCCTTCATCAGAACTGGAAAAGGCTGGAGATGTAACATATTAAGCAGGTGCAGAGATGGGGGTTGGGGGGGGGGGGTTGTTTAGGAGGGGAGGAAGGAATTGAAAGAACATCCTGTACTTTTGTAAGAGGCAGGAAAGATAAAATGTTGCAAATGGAAGTGGCAAAAATCATGCATGAAAAATGGGGGCAGGGATAATTATCTGAAATTGTTGAACTCTGTTGAGTCCGGCAGGCTGTAAAGTGCCTAATCTAAAGATGAGGTGCTGTTCCTCGAGCTTACGTTGAGCTTCATTGGAACAGTGTAATAGGCCGAGGACAGAGAGATCAGAGTGGGAGTGAAGCGGTGAATTAAAGTGACAGGCTTTAATAATTTAATTTAATAAATTTATTTATTAAATTTAAATTTAATGGCCCTGAAATTAGGATCGGGAGCTTGCCGCGCATGCAAGCCCCCGATCTGCACTCACCCTGCGCGCTGACATCTGAAGCCCAGGCCTGCTTGCATTTCCTGTCACTGGCCCGGTTCAGCTGTCGGCGCGCTGTGCTAACCTGATCCAGCGGCGTAGTTAGTGCGATGTGCCGGCTGGGATCAGGTGAGCACTGTGCAGCCAATCGGGGAGGGGAAACTCATTCATGAGTTTGACAGTAAGAGCTGTCAAACTCAAAGTATGGGCTGCCAAAACACTACAGGAAAAGTTCTGATATCCGGGACCGGCGTGTTGCCGATCTATCAAAAGTGCCGGACATGCAAAGTCAACGTTGAAGCATACGGAGATGAAAATCTCCGTATTTGACAACAAACACTGTTGCTCAGCAACAGCTCGTAAACACTCGGCCCGTACCTTAAAGCGTCTCTGAAGCTGTTGCGAATCTCCAAAGACGCTTTCCAGAGCCTGCCTGTTAACAGAATGCTAGGAGAAGAAAAAAAAATGAACTAAAACGGCTGCTGATTTCTGCCGTTAGAGCAAAGTTTCCGGCCATACAACCTCCGGATAAACCAAAGTTTCCTGTACTTTAACTTTTAAATAAAATTTTAAAAAACATCCCACTGATTATAATAACTATAAATAAGTTTTATAAAATGTTTTAAACAATTAAACAATTTTTTGAAAAAAATAAATTTTTTAAAAATAGGGTCTAAAATGAAACTTACCATCCTGTAAATTCTTTAAAAATAACAAACCTGTGGAAAAAAAATTTCTACATTGTACTAAAAGCCCACTTACCTGAAAAACTAAATACTTACGTCTTGTTTTTCCACGCGTAAAGACCGGAGGCCTTTACACGCGCGTAACACTGAGGGGAAAAAAAGGAATTTTACTGCGCACGCGCTGCCTGTGCAGGCACGCGCGTTCTGCCTCTGAACCCCTTCGTTCAGAGGGCAGGAAATGCCAGTTTTCCCCGCATGCGCTGTGCATGCTGAAAACCGGCATTTCCTCCGGCCAGACGCGTGAGTACCCCGACCGTACTCACGCGTTGGGACAGGAATTACTGGCCCAATAATTTAATTAATTTAACTCCCACGTTCTGTTATCAATGCAAAGTGAGTTCTGAAGATTTGTTTGTTTATGACTTGTAATAAATGGATAAGTTTTAATGTTGTAAGATTAGAAAGTAGTTTTTTATTTTGGCATATGTATCCGTGTCAGTGGTTGGCCGGTAAAGTAATACCAGGTGAAAGCCTAGTGCCAGGTTCTTGAGTCTTAGAAGCTTGGTGTTAAGGTTGTGTGTGTCCTGCATACGTTGAGGCTGGTCGGCGCTGCAGTTTCAGGAAGCAGTGCTGTCTTTTTTTGGGCGGTACAGTTGTTGCTGCTGTTGGGATACTGGGCTATAAATGGAAATATTTTGTGTTTTTCGTTCCTATTCAATGGGGCCATTGAGCTATTCTTTGAACCATCTTCACAACAATTAATCAAAGTGGCCCCACCTTCGTCGGTTAGGATGGTCAGACAGTCCAGTGACCATCTGCGACGTCGACATGACAAACAAAAATAAGACTGTTGATGTAAGACTGGCAATTTTTCATGATAAGTCGGTTGGTAAATGCATGGCACCGTGTGGCACTCAACCACACGATCAGGAAGGTGTCAGATTTGATCTCCGAGCTAGCTGACCTCAACTAGGGTGGGAGTTTGGGTGCACGATTGCTCTGTGTCTCTGGGCTAGAAGGGGGATGAGTTGGCCATGGTTCCTCTTCCTGCTGGATAACTAGCAACCTCTGGGATTATATGGGTGATGGATGAGGGCATGATCAGGCTTGGATGTGGTGAGCCCCCCCCCTCAGGCCTCCCTTCCCTTGCTCAGATAGCTTGCGGACATTGGTTGGCCAATCTCCCACATAAAGAATAGCCAGTTGGATGAAATACTACAGAGCTGTTGGACCCAGTGATGGGACACTAGCGCGTGACAATATTATCAGAAGAGAGGGAGTGAGAAAGAGGAAACCGGTGAAAATTGGAGGAGATATAAAAAAAAGAAAGCAAACCCGTCAATGCATAAATGAAAGAAAATTGTCCCAACACAACAAAAGGGAGCCTGGCAGGGAATTGGTACAATATTTTATATTCTCTAGAAATGGAAGGATTCGGCCTTTGTTGGTGCATTCCCTGAAATCCAAATACCGAATGGCTGAAAGGAACAAGTCAATCATCCTTAGGAAGAATTGACACAGGAGCAGTTTGTAAATAAATCATCAAAGTAATGATTTCACTAATACTGTGTGTAATCCAGAGCCAAATCGTTTGGGCACTTTGATTTCTTAAAATACTCCCTCAGTACAGCACGCACGCACAGACACACGCACAGGCACACACAGACACAGCTTAAGGGGTCTTAAAAAAAAAAAAAACTATTTTACACATTCAGTTGTATTGAACTAGTGGAAACTGGGGAGTTCATGAGCAATAAGGCGCTAGTTTCTGAGGTACAGTAGTGATGACTTCATGTAGTTGAAATACACCACTTGCACCGTCCCTGCTTGTCAAAAAAAAACGCCTATATCTGGCAAATGCCGCTAACCGTTCGACATTACCATAGGAGTCGATCACAAAGGCACTGGCTGTTTCGGGAATATTTTGCTGTGGGATTTTTCTTTGTAACAGAGTTTCCTGCTTCAATAATGGCGGGTTTTCCTCCCTCACCCGTTTCTTGTCTTCCCTGCAGCTGCTCGGGAGTTTCTTTTCCTTTCTTGCTGTGCCGCTCTCCCATTCAGTTGGATATAAGCTCAGTGCTACAGTCCCGCAAAGTGGCACGGCTGCCTCCTGCTACTTGTTTTCCTGTCCACTGCCTATAACGGGCGAATGGCCTCAACACCAACACGCCGGCTCTAAACCTTGGGGATGCCACCATTTAAACCTTCTCACCTGCTTACCTGTGTCCTTTTTTTTTTTTAAAAAAAAAACCTCAACGTTAGATCTTAGTAGCTCCTTATTTCTGGCTACTGTGGAAAATGTATTTCAAAGAGACCCTTAATTAAGGAATACGAGCATATTAAAGGACATGAGAATATGAAGGCTTTTAAGCCCACGCACTCTATTCAACAGGAGTGGAGTTTTCAAGTCGCACTGCTGAATAATTGAGATGAGTAGAAGTGCCTTTGAAACTGCTTAACATCGATCATGTAACTTTCTGAAGTTGTGTTGGGTTTAATTCACCAAACTAAATGCACAGTAGGATCCAGCACTCAGTGCAAGCGGCCAAGTGAGAGTCCAGTTCTGCTTTGAACTAATGGAGAGAAATTGTGGAATTCTCCCCAGACGCAAAAAGGACAAGGTTCTTGGGCTTAATGGCCTTTTCCTGTTCCTAAAAATTCTTGCTCGCTTTTTAAGGGATCAGGAGCAGGGATCCTGGCTGGTTTTTGTGTGTGTTTTCCCCCCGAGCTCAGGGATGCGAAGTCCAGCTTTAATGCTGTGAGCTGCCAGTCCAGCCGAGAGCAATTAACTCAACACGGACTGGCACATTGCTGGGCTCTGTAAGGGGGGTCAGTGTCTGACTGGATAGCACACCTACCTAATTAGTTTTTGGGGGAGCTTACTAACGCTTCATACACCAGCGCCCAGAACTTGTTTAAAATAAAAAGTTTAATGATCACACTGCCTGAGCTTGAGCAGTTTTGCGGATTCGAGCAGAGTTGCATTAGCTGATCCTGTGTGTAATCAAGACAGGTGGCTGGTCAGTAGAGCCGGTGAAATGCTCCTTGGTCCCGATTGCAGTCTGTGTCTTGCTGTACTGTATTCACAATCTCACATAGTAAAATCAAATCTGGGGTCATTCTGTAAGGCACTTTGGTCCTGTTGTAGCTGTGGAAGCTATGCTGCAGGAGATGAGATGTTTATCTTGCCCTGTTGGACCCAGGCAGCAGGTAAAATCAACTCTAGCTCCTTCAGCCCCCTCCCACTGACCAAGACACTAGTTTTCACAGACTGAGGAATGGCGTTTCCCAAAACACGGGCAAAATCCCATGCAATAAAAATGGAAGTGGTTCTGATTAGTCGGCCTCCAGCCAGGGACTTCCAGTGCCTGTATTTCCGATACTTTGTTCCGTCCTGGCCGCGCCCACGTGTTGTTCATACTAATCCCATTGTTTTCAAGAGTCCCTGTTCTCTTGAAAGGGAGCAGCCTTCAAAGTGCTTTTTAAAAACTGCCAGATATTTTGATGTCAGCTGCAGTATCACTTTAAATTGTAAACACCCTGTAGGACGACGACGACTCCTGCTCCTTTAAAGCCCAAACCGTATTTGTGATTAATCAGTGAGGTAGACATTTCCTCCTCCTCCTCTACGTAATTAACTACTGAGTCAAACCTACACCCACCTCAGTTTCACTTAGCCTTGGATGGCAGCTGACTTGAAACACAAGAACCAAAGACGCCCAGCTGACAAGCAGAGCAGTGTCTTGGCTGTTGAGATGTTTTGTACGTCGTGTGTTCCGAAGCTGGTGGCTCAGAATGAAAGTAAGTTAATTTAAGCTCAGTTTCTGGTGTGTGCCTGCGACTTTCAGACCCTTTCACATTTACTTTCCCTAATTCAGTCCTGCTGGTCAGCACACAATCTTGGGTTTAAAAATGTGACATTAGTGTCAGCCACTCACTTTTTTTTGTTGCTTAAATTCGGCATGTTTTACAGACTTTAAATTCTGGCGGTAGCTTCCAAACCTTTTGAAGAAGTTACATAGTATTTGAGGGGTTTCTGGCTGGGTTCGAGCATTGCTGAATTTCTGACGACTGTCCTCTTGGGTCTTCTGGTTAGCCTTGAAATGTGGATGCGGTCAGTTTGATTGTTATGGAAGGGTGTCTTTGTTGTGTGAAATAGTGTACATCCTCACAATATTTTTACACCGTGCAAAACTCAGTTTAGTGTGGTTATATTAATCATGGCGTGAGATCGGAAATGGACCGTGGATTCCTAATGTAGCAGTTATGTTCTTCCCTCATTGCTAATTACTGCAGCTCCGCACAGGGAGGCAGGGAGTACTGTTATTCCACTGTATTGGCATTAACTTTGTGTAGAATAAATATTTTGCTTTGGGTCTAGTGCTGGTTTAGTGATGAGCTACATAATCGCTCTATGGCCTCGCCCCTCCCTATCTCCATAACCTCCAGCCGTACATCCTCAGAGTTCTCTGCCCTCCTCCAATTCAGGCCTCTCGCGCATCTCCGATTTCCTTCGCGCCACCATTGGCGGCCGTGCCTTCAGCTGCCTGGGCCCCAAGCGCTCGAATTCCCTCCCTAAACTTCTTTGCCACTCTCTCCCTTTTTAAGTTGCTCTTTAAAACCTACCTCTTTGACCAAGCTTTTTGGTCACCTGTCATAATATCTCCTTGTGTGGCTCGGCGTCAGATTGTGTTAATTTTGGGACGTTTTACTATGTTAAAGCTCCTGTATAAAGGCAAGTTGCTGTTGTTGTAATGGATTGTTTTTCAAAATGGTCTCGCAGTTTGAAAACTGCCTCAGACAGGAGCTGTTGGCCAAGGCAGCTCAACTTCAGTGGCATAGTCAGCAGTCACAATGATTTAAAAAAAAATCATGTCCGTGCTATTTTTATAGTGGGATTTAAAAAAAAAAAAATTCCTCCTTCCCCTCTGGTCAGCCTGTGTCGCGCACACAGTGGGTGGGTGGTCGATGCGCCTTTGAGGCCTCTGCTAGTGAGGACTCCCTCTTTTTCTTCATCTTCCTGCACCCCTTCTCGGGGGCGATGCTTATCCAGCCCCTCCCCCCACCGCAAAGCAGCTTCGCTTGGGAATTTAGGATGTGGAATTGGTGCTTTTCGCACCAGGCCCGCACAGCGAGCTGGTGTCCACATGTCTCTCGGGAGGGAAAGGTTTTTTTTTTTTTGTTGCTATCCTTCTGATTTCTTCCCTTCAACTCGTGAAGCTGCTGTCTCCTTGCTGGGAGCGGTTGCTTGGGCAGCGTCGGCCGTACAGTACCACGTCCAACTGATCAGGTGTAAACCTGGAGGGTGAGCGAGTGTCTGCAGACCGCTTCACCAAAGAAGGCCAAGCCTCATTTTGCTCTTGTCCGCCACCCATACGTACTTTCCAGCAGGGGATCGTCGATGGCTATCAAGAGCAGGAAGCCCTGGCCCTTTCCTAGCCTGGAAGTGTGGAGGCCAATTGCAGCAGCCCTCTCTCTACCCTACCCGAGATCAGCTAGCTCATACCGTCCAGGCCCGTCGGGCTCTGTCCCACACTAACTAATGTATTCATCAACTGAGCTGTCGTGCTTTTTACGTAGAATTCCATAGGATATACGGCACAGAAACAGGCCATTCGGCCCAACCAGTCCATGCCGGTGTTTATGCTCCACTCCAGCCTCCTCCCATCCTTCCTCATCTAACTCTCAGCATAACCCTCTATTCCCTTCTCCCTCGTGCGCTTATCGAGCTTCCCCTAAATACATCTATACTATTCGCCGCAACCACTCCCTGTGTATTGAGTTCCACATTCTCACCACTCTCTGGGTAAAGAAGTTTCTTCTGAATTCCCTATTGGATTTCTTGGTGACTATCTTATATTGATGGCCTCCAGTTTTGCTCTTCCCCACAAGTGGAAACACACTCTCTCTCTGTCTACTCTATCAAAACCTTTCATAATTTTAAAGACCTCTACAGGTTGAACCCCGGTAATCCGGCACCCGATGGTCCAGCACCTTCAGTGGTCCGGCACGAGGAAGGTCCTGCTGTCACATTCCCTCCCAGGGATGGGTCCGGCTCGGGTCCCAGGACCGCCGCCGGGGCAGCATCACCGACGGCTCGGCGGAGCGATGGAGCCCGAGTAGCCCATCAGCGGCGGCACAGGGAGAGCAGCAGCAGGAAGAGGAGGAGCAGGTGGTGGCAGTGTTTGTAGTGACTTTCGACACCTTCAGTGGTTCGGAATTTTCAATGGTCCGGCACCGGCCTGGTCCCAAGGGTGCCGGATTACCGGGGCCCAACCTGTATTAGTTCACCCCATCAGTCCTCTCTTTTCAAGAGAAAAGAGCCCCAGCCTGTTCATCCTTTCCTGATGGCTATAACCTCGCAGTTCTGGTATCATCTTTGTAAATCTTTGTCATCCTCTCCAGTGCGCCTCTATCCTCCTCATAATGTGGCGACCAGAACTGTACGCAGTGTGGTCTAACCAAGGTTCGATACAATTTTAAATTGCTTTGGGGCCAGTGGCACTTAAACGCACACACAAAACCCAAACAACTTGCATTGCTGCAGTCCTCCTCATGTATAGAAATATACCCTAAACCAACAAAAGAACTCTCATCGCCCCAGAGTTCATCACCTAACAGTTTGTCCTTTACGCCACACACGCCCCAGTTCTCAGTGCAGACAACTTTGTGAACCGAGAGGGGAAGTTGTAGCTTGTCCTGCTCCCATCGTGCTCTCCATCGCAGCAGTTTCCTTAGTCAGAGCGCCAAGTATCAGCGATCCGAGATGTGTGAAAATGATTGGACCATTGACATCAGCTTTATATGCTACCTTCAAAATTCCATGCTACATACTTCTGCATGTACCTATAAAGGCAAAACAGAGCTTGGACACTCCTAGGCATGGGGCTGGTGGGAGCAATCGGGGTAACATGCTGTTTACGTGGTAGTCTTCACTTGTGACACCTCCTCTTTTGGGTTTAGGACCTCCATACTTGTTTAAGTACTGGATGCTGCTCTTGTCAGTTTGGCTCACTTGGTAGCACCCTCAACCTCTGAATCAGAAGGTCATGGGGTCAAGCCCCGCTGAGGCGAATACACCAGTGTGGTACCGAGGAGTGCTCCTTTGTCCGCAGTGCTGTCTCGAATGAGGTGTTAAACCTGGATGGCACATGGCACTTTTCAAAGAAAAACAGAGAGCTCTCCCCCTTTAATCGACACCACCAAAATAGGTCCATTGTTTATACTGCTGCTCTTTGTGGGATCTTGCTGTATGCAAATTTGCTTTTGCCTTTGCCAATGCAACAGTGACTGCACTCCTAAAGTAATTCATTGGTAATTCAAGGGGCCTTGGCATTCCTGAGGACTCGATAAGTGCTATATAACTGCAAGTTCTTTCTAACATTCAGTAGCCGTGCAAAAAAAAAAAGTGCACACGCAGCAAAGCTTGATGTGTCGCTTATTCTTTCTGTTGGAGCAGTGTCAGCAACCATTTGCACTGATCTGGCCGCCTCTCTGGTTTACAAGAGAGAAGGAGGACTCTGAACAGGAGATGGGACAAATTGGGGGTGGAAGGGGGGGGGAAGAGGAAGCATGGTTGAAAGGAGAAGTTTTTAAAGAGGCTTTTGAATGAAGGGACCGAGCCGGTAGCAGACAGACATGGAAGAGAGTTCCAAAGAAGGGCGGCATATTCACTGGATGATTGGTTTCTGACCGAGCGAAGGGAGGAGGAGACGACCATGCCAGCGGGAGCAGCAAAGTGCGTGAGTCAGTTTATATGGCTGGAGACGATTACTCCCAAGAAAGTAGGGCAAGAGGATGGAGGGATTTGGAAATGAGAAGTAGGACCTTGAAGTTGATGTCCTGGATGACGGGCAGCCAATGTCCAGGACAGCGAGTGACGGACAGGTGGCGACTTTGTGTGAGGGAGGATTTGGGCAGTAAAGAGCCAGTATCACTGGAACAAGGTGTCTAAAGTTCAAGGACGGAGCTTAGCTCATCAATTGATGAAGCCAACATTTGCCACTGTTCATTATTTGGGGATTACTTGTTGATTGATGTCAGCTGTGGCTCAGTGGTAGCACTCTCGCCTCCGAGTCAGAAGTTTGTGGTTTCAAGTCCCGTGACTTGAGGTGTCCTGACCTCAGGACGTCCCATAGCGCTTTACAGCCAGTGAAGTCCTTTTAAAGTATAGTCACTCTTGTAATGTAGGAAACACGGTAGCCAATCTGCGCACAGCACGGTCCCACACACAACAATGAGATAAATGACCAGCTAATCTGTTTTAGTGATGTTGGTAGAGGGATTAATATTGGCCCAGGACACTGAGGAGAACTCCCCTGCTTTTCTTTGAATAGATCCTTTACGTCCACCTGTGAGGGCAGACGGGGTCTCAATTTAAAGTCTCATTCGAAAGATGGCACCTCCGACGGTGCGGCACTCTCCATATTGCACTGGAGTGTCCGCCTAGATTTTGTGGTGCTCCTCCCTGGAGTGGGATGTGAACAGCAACAACTTAACTTGTATTTATATAGCACCTTTAACATAGTAAAGTGGTCCAAGGCGCTTCACAGCAGCGTTATCAAACCAAATTTGACACCGAGCCACATAAGGAGATATTAGGACAGGTGAGGCCACAGAGCTAGGTTTAAGGAGCGCCTCAAAAGAGGGGAGAGAGAGGTAGTTTAGGGAGGGAATTCCAGAGCTTGGGTGAATGCATCACCACCTCACCACCTGGCTCAGGCGAGAGAGCTATTGACTAAGCCACGGGCGACACCCTCCAAAAGAAAGCCCCCTCCAAGGGAAGGGTTGACCATATTTGGTGGATGGAACGAATTAGTGAGAATTGGTAAACGTGCTGAATAAAAGGTGGTAATACTTGTACTACTTGCAATCTAGTATACTGTATTCGCTGCTCATGATGCGGTCCCCTCTACATTGGGGAGACCAAACGCAGATTGGGCGACTGCTTTGCGGAACAACTCCGTTCAGTCCGTAAGGGTGACCCTGAGCTTCCGGTCACCTGTCACTTTAATTCTCCGCTTCACTCCCACTCTGATCTTTCTGTCCTCGGCCTATTGCATTGTTCCAATGAAGCTCACCGTAAGCTCGAGGAACAGCACCTCATCTTTCGATTAGGCACTTTACAGCCTGCCGGACTCAATATCGAGTTCAACAATTTCAGATAATAATCCCTGCCCCCATTTTTCATGCAGTATGATTTTGCCATTCCCATTTGCAACATTTTCACAGAATGTTCTTTCAATTCCTTCCTCCCCTCCTAAACCCCCTCCCCCCTGTCTCAGCACCTGTTTAATATCTGTTACATCTCCAGCTTTTTCCAGTTCTGACAAAGGGCCCCAGACCTGAAACATTAACTCTCTTTCTCTCTCCACGGATGCTGCCTGGCCTGCTGAGTATTCCGGCATTTTCTGTTTTAAAAAAGGTGGTAATATCCTAGTTTGAGTAGACAGGCAGAGATATATCACCATTCGGTGACTAGCAATGGTGTCCCAGCTCTCTTCCTGAACAGTCCATTTCCCAATTGCTGTTCAGGCCAGCCTCACTGACTGCAGCAGAATTAAAAAATGTTCTGGTAAATGCTTTGCATGTTTCTATAACAGCGCTCACCACCCAGCGACAGATAACAAGGGCGTAACCTGACGACAGCCTTTTGCTGTCGCCTCACTCTTGTGGTTTGCAGGTGGCACTCTCTGTCTCTCACCCTGGAAGCACTCTACCTCTATCTGCTGTTCGATAATTGGTACAGTACTGGGTTCATTCTCTTGGGTCCCAACGCGTGGCTCTCACAAAGCCAGTGGCGACACCAGAGGTGAGCTTGCTGGATTTTCTGGATGGGGACTCAGTGCATTTGAGCATGCGCTGCAATACGTGATAAAAGCACCTCATTGTCAGTCTGAAATGTATTTATCGCTCACAGTTCAGAAAGGCTGTCTTTTGTTTTCCCCTATTCTGCATCCACCCCAACCCCCCAAAAACCTGCCGGGGACAGTGTGAGCTGCAGGTTGTCAATTACTTGGGACAATGAGCTGGTGCCAGCCCAGTGTGGTTGCTCGTACTGTGGATGGACCCTGTGCAAGGGCTCATCCAACTTTGATTACAGGGCAACTTGGAATATGACCCCTGATTACCACTGTCCTGCAACATGGACCTCGATTTAATGTTCTCTCTGCTCAACAACAACTTGTACTTATATAGTGCCTTTAACATAGTAAAATGTCCCAAGGCGCTTCACAAAATTTGACACTGAGCCACATGAGATATTAGGGCAGATGACCTAAAGCTTGGTCAAAGAGGTAGGTTTTAAGGGGCATCTTAAAGGAGAAATCAGAGGTGGAGAGGTTTAGGGAGGGAATTCCAGAGCTTCAGGTCTTGGCAGCTGAGGGTATGGCCACCAATGATGGAACGATTAAAATCGGGGATGCTCAAGAGGCCAGAATTAGAGGAGCGCAGAGATCTCGGAGGGTTGTGGGGCTGGAGGAGATTACAGCGATAGGGAGGGGCGAGGCCATGGAGGGATTTGAAAACAAGGATGAGAATTTTAAAATCGATTGTTTAACCTGGAGCCAATGTAAGTCAGCGAGCACAGAGGATTCATGAGTTCCTCGTTCAATTTCTTTTGATGTGAGGTGTAAGGGATGTTGCTGTTGGAGAATGAAGCACCTCCGTTTTGGACACTCAGTGCCTGCAGCAAGCACTGCCCTAGTTAGGTCGAGTGTGGTTCACTGCAGATTAAAGCTCCCTCTACACTGCCCTGACAACATGGCTCAGGCGCAACCCCAGAACAGCGCCCCCTACTGCACCGCTCTGACTTTTATTTTCTCTACCACGCCAGCCATTACTGTACTTTTTCAAGTCCGAACCAAAGAACTGGCAGCGGAAAAGAAAGTGTCGGTGGACTGAAATTCTGGTGAGATCAATCTGTGGGTGTTGGAGCGATCCCTTCCCCCATTTCTGTGGAGCAAGATCTCCCACTTCCCCCTTTTTCATTCCTTCCCCTCCACCTCTTTCCTTCTCTCACTCCCCCTCTTTCCTCCTCGGTCACCCCCCCTCTTTCCTCCTCGGTCACCCCCCCTCTTTCCTCCTCGGTCACCCCCCCTCGGTCACCCCCCCTCGGTCACCCCCCCTCTTTCCTCCTCGGTCACCCCCCCTCTTTCCTCCTCGGTCACCCCCCCTCTTTCCTCCTCGGTCACCCCCCCTCTTTCCTCCTCGGTCACCCCCCCTCTTTCCTCCTCGGTCACCCCCCCTCTGAAAAAGAGAGACTTGCATTTATATAGCGCCTTTCACGACCACCTAATGTCCCAAAGCACTTTACAGCCAAATTAGTACTTTTAGAAATGTAGTCACTGTTGTAATGTAGGAATCTTTCCTCTTCTCCCCCCACCTCTTTCCTTCCCTCCCCCTTCAGTTATGTGTGTAGGGAGTGGTGGTTGTTGTGTATCGGACTGATGCACTGCTTTGGAGCTTCCATGTGTTCTGTCACTGTGCTGCCCTGGGAGTCGGGTTTTGTGCAACTTATCACCCGCTCTTGCTCATTGTGCACCGAGTGAGACGTCGAAAGAACATTGAAAAGTGCCTTCTGCACACCAGTGTTCAATCCGGGGTCACTCCCACCCTATCAGCTGGGGTGGAAATGACTGCAGGACGTGCCGTGCAACGCCCAAAGTCGGTCAAACGTGTGTGGGAAATCTATTACTCAAAAATCAGTGTTCAATTGTGCCGAGTCTGCAGAAGATGCTTGGCCTTGCCTGAGAATATCGTTATTGTGTCCAGGATTGAAGAGCACTTCTAATTGCTGCTCAGCAGATCTGCAGAAATAGGACAAAGGCCCTTTAACTCAGAAGATCAGGTTTGCAGGCAGAACCTGGTGCACAGTCAGGATTTTGAAGTCCAACACTTCGAACTATTATTAATGTCCTCACTTCAGGCCCAGACAATGCAGCAGCGAGGGAGCAATGGCTAAGATGATGTTTATTTCGCTGCAAATACTAATCTGAACCCTCCTTCATGAAGACCCGGAATCTAGGACAGCAGATCACTGGTTTCATTTTTAAAATACGCACCTTCCATTTTTTTCCTTTATTGTCTTTTTTTCAGTAGATTTACCCTTGTCCCCCCCTTCCTCCTCCTTGCTCCCTCCCTATCCCTTCCACCTCACCTCCCCTCACCCCTCTCCTCCCTTCCCACCTCCTCCTACACTGACATTAAAACAACCCCAATTTAAAAATCGAAACCAGTGTGGTGCCTGGCTATTCGACTGTGGGAGTATCACGGCCAAGACTGATCCTGTCGTTAACTGATGTCCACATGTGTAGTCCGAGTATTACCCGTTGGAAAGTGATCGGGTGGGGGGGTGGCGGCATTGGCTGATTTGACCCTCTCTAACCAAGGGGCACTCGAGCCAATTTTAACAACTTTCATGCTGCTCTCTGGCTGATACCATTTCTCTCTGCACCGATCGGCGATCAAGCCTGGGGCCTTCCTGGTCTGTGTTCCACGCTGGGCCATCAGGTTGCTCTGAGTTCACCATTATTGGAGCTGAGTGATCAGCACCTTAATTCCAGTTTAAAGGGTAGATCTTCACTGCTGGCTTGTAATTTAAAACTTTGTTTGATAGGCGCTCCTGTGAAGCACCTAGGGACGTTGTGGCTTTAGGTGCCTGGGCGCTAAGCTGTGAAATTCCCTCCTTAAACCTCTCCGCCTCTCTCTCCTTTAAGACGCTCCTTAAAACCTACCTCTTCGATCAAGCTTTTGGTCACGTATCATAATATCTCGTGGCTCGGTGTCAAATTTTGTTTGGTAACGCTCCTGTGAAGCGCCTTGGGGCGTCTTACTCTGTTAAAGGTGCGATATAAATGCAAGTTGTAGTCATTTAAAACATTTCAATTTTACGATTTGAGAAATCGGCCCAGCCTGTAAAACTAGATCTCCAACTTCCAATCTGCTGCTGGTTTAATATTTTTCTGGCGTGATGAGAACAGTCATTCTTCGGCGCCATGAATTGGCCAGTCACGCTCTCACTCCTGAATGGACAGTATTGTGTGAAGTAGGAATATTTCAGAGCTGGAAATATTCTGTGTGCCATTCCTGGAATTGCGACAGCGTCTGAATCCCCGGTCAGAGTCCGCATGGTGTGGGGCTGGGGGGGCAGGCCTGTAAAGTGCTGTGGGGGCTCTCACGTCTGCCATTTTCCCCCCACCCCATGCCCTCGCCACCCCAATAGCCTGGCAAGCGCAAGGCCAGGAAGCTGGCTCAGTTGGACCCTGTGTTTGCTAACCTGCTCTGGCTCCTTGTTTAATCCACACAGGGCGATCAGAGTTTTATTTCAATGCTGGTAGACGACTGTGCAAAAGCATTGTAACTGGTCAGCCCCAGAAAAGGACCAGCTCACAGGAGATCCTCCCTCCATGGCCTCGCCTCTCCCTATCTCTCCAGCTCTACAACTCTCCGAGATCTCTGCGCTCCTTCAACTCTGGCCTCTTGCGCATCCCTGATTTTCATCACTCCACCATTGCCGGCCGTGCCTTCAGCTGCCTAGGCCCTAAGCTCTGGAATTCCCTTCCTAAACCTCTGCCTCTCCACCTCTCTCTCCTCCTTTAAGACGCTCCTTATAACCTACCTCTTTGACCAAGCTTTTGATCACCTGTCCTAATATCTCCTTATGTGGCTCGATGTCAAATTTTGTTTGATAATCGCTCCTGTGAAGCGCCTTGGGACGTTTTACTCTGTTAAAGGTGCTATATAAATGCACGTTGTTGTTCCACTCTTCCTTCTCCCGCCCCCAACAGCTGAATCCTTTCCTAAACCTAGGAAGCCCCGTGAGCACAGACTAATTCTGCAACATTATCGGAATTTTTTTAATCCCTTCCACTTGCGTGCCAATAAATTGTTAATTCTGAAGATTAGCCCTATAGTACGCCAGACATTTGGAAACTTATGTAAGATATGTTCCCAGTACTGAGTTAATCCCATTCAAGAGAAGGACTTTCAGTCACTTGCTACTTTCAATGTTCGTGTGTCTGCATTCTTGGCTTCATTGCTGGCTATCTACAACAACAACTTGCATTTATACAGCGTGTTTAACATCGTAAATACATCCCAAGGCGCGTCACAGGAGCGATTATCAAACAACATTTGAGACTGAGCCACCTGAGGACAGGTGACCAAAAGCCCAGTCAATGAGGCAGGTTTTAAGGAGCGACTTAAAGGAGGAGAGAGAGGCAGAGAAGTTTAGGGAGGGAATTCCAGAGCTTTAGGGTCTAGGAGCTGAAGTCATGGCCACCAAATAGTGGAGCGATTGAAAATCAGGGATGCGCAAGAGGCCAGAATTGGAGGAGCGCAGAGATCTCGGGAGGGTTGTAGGGCTGGAGGAGGTTACAGAGATGGGGAGGGTGAGGCCACGGAGGGATTTGAATTCAAGGATGGGAATTTTTAAATCGAGGCTTTGCCAGACCAGGAGCCAGTGTAGGTCAGAGAGCACAGGGGATGCTGGGTGAACAGGACTTGGTGCGAGTTAGGATACGGGCAGCCGAGTTTTGGAGGAGCTCCAGTGTACAGAGGGCCAGGAGAGCGTTGGACTAGTCGAGTCTCGAGGTAACAAAGGCATGGGTGAGGGTTTCAGCAGCTGATGAGCTGAGGCAGGGCCGGAGACAGGCGACCAGTTAGAGCGAGACCCTCAGCACCTCAATGACACGGCGATTTCAGTTTCGAATTGAGGGGAGCTCTCCCACTCACCCACTGTAAGTGTTTGGCCTGCAGTCAGTGGGGGCTTTTAATTGGCAGCAGTCAACCTTTGGCACAAACTCGACTTTTTCACTTTGTATCTTTCCTATTAACGCGCCTCTCGTTCCCCATCTGTATCACAGGACAGGTTCCATCGTCAGTGATTTCTTTATAAAACCCTGTTCCCTTCCTCAACAAATTCTTGCATTTCTATGGTGTCTCTCCAGTTGGTTTAGTGGCACTCTCGCCTCTGACTCGGGAGGTTTTGGGTCCGAGTCCCACCCGAGGACTTGAGCACATTACCCAGGCTGAGACTCTAGTGCAGTACTGAGGGAGAGCTGCACTGTCGGAGGTGCCGATTTTCGGATGAGACTTTAAACCGAGGCCCCATTTGCCCCCTCGGGTGGACGTAAAAGATCCCATGGCACTATTTCGAAGAAGACCAGGGGAGTCTTCTCTGTGTCCTGGCCAATATTTATCCCTCAACTAACATAACTAAAAACAGATTACCTGGTCATTATCACATTTCTGTTTGTGGGACCTTGCTGTGCACAAATTGGCTGCCGCCTTTCCTACATTACAACAATGACTACACTTCAAAAAGTACTTTGTTGGCTTCAAAGCGCTTTTGGGTGTCCTGAGGTGGGCAGAGGTGAAACCAGATTACAAAGCCTCCAATAAGGAATAGCAAGAGTATACCTCGGAGGCAACGAGTTTCAAGACTTTGGAGGGGCGGGGAAGGCTGGAGGCAGGATGGTAGTTTGGGAGTGGGGGTTAAGGATGGGTTTCTTGAGGCAGGCGGAACATTGCTGCAGGATAGAGACAAATTGGTGACGGCAAGCATGGAACTGAGATGAAGATTGGGTGGTCTGGGCCTGTGACGGTCGCGAATCGAGGGAGCTGGTGCTCGGTGGATATGTGAACAAGGGACAGCGTGTAGAATTGGAATCTTGCAGGTGAAAAGCGTGTGGCTTGCCTGTGCAGCCAGGCTGAGATCCACCCTCCTGTGGCCAGACTTTGAATGGAACCGCCCAAACTTGATGGTCATTGAAACTTATAAAATTCTGACAGGACTAGACAGACTAGATGCAGGAAGGATGTTCCCGATGGTCGGGGAGTCCAGAACCAGGGGTCACAGTCTAAGGATAAGGGGTAAGCCATTTAGGACAGAGATGAGGAGGAATTTCTTCACCCAGAGAGTGGTGAACCTGTGGAATTCTCTACCACAGAAGGCAGTAGAGGCCAATACATTAAATATATTCAAGGAGTTGGATATATTTCTTATGGCTAAAGGGATCAAGGGGTATAGGGAGAAAGCAGGGACCGGGTACTGAACTTGGATGATCAGCCATGATCGCATTGAATGGCGGAGCAGGCTCGAGGGGCCGAATGGCCTACTCCTCCTATCTTCTATTTTTTTTCTGTTTTCTATGTCATCTTTAGTGCTGTTTCTTTGCTTCCAGCAGCATCATGCCAACCTTCTTGCCCTCGAGGGGAGCCTCGGTGCCTCCAACATCACTGGTGTTTTGGTTACTTTACAGGAGGGGTACTTGTTTTTGGAGACAACACTGAAGTAAATGGGGGAGTGGGGACACTATGGGTTAAATTACCCTGTCCTGCTGTGCGGAAACCAATTTTTTCCATTTAAATGTGGTAGCAGGCCGCCCTCTAGTGGTTTGTGCCTTTTCTTTTCTTTTTCTTCTCTCCCACATGGCAGCTGTCTTTCATTCTGCCAGCGCATTTCACACGTCATCTAGAGCCATCTTTTGTTTCTTAATCTGTCCCATTACCATCTCGTCTCGCCTTGAATATCTCTTGATGTCTCTTTACTTCTCTCAGACCTTCCCTTTTGTCCTTTCATCCCCTCCCCCATTTCCCAGCCCCCCAACTTGCTTTTTCATCTGTTTCATTTCCTGCTTTTTTTTCTCAGTTCTGACGAAGGGTTTCGACCTGAAACGTTAACTCTGTTTCTCTCTCCACGGATGTTGCCTGGCCTGCTGAGTTTTTCCAGCTTTTTCTGTTATGCCCTCTAGTGGTGGCTGACTTGTGCTGTTGCTGCTGTTCCCTCACGGCAGCGTTCAATATGTGTTGGATTTCACGAAAGAATGGGAGACTCTGGAAGAAAGCGCGTTTTTCTTAACTAATACACAAACACAGCAAAAATAAAGGCTGCAAATGCTGAAATAAACAGCAGAAAATGTTGGAAACATTCCGTGAACGTCTGAAAGAGAGATTTAACAATCTTGGTGAGATCCTTCATGAGATCTTGAGGCACAATCTCAGCAGCGTGGCTTGGGGGCAGAGGTGAGATGATTCCTCACAGGGAAGGAAAGTTGAAAGGAAGGGTATCTTTGATTCCATCGCTGCCGATTCTAACCCCTCCCCATCTCAGCAGACTGTTAACAACCACAACAACTTGCATTTATCTAGCACCTATAATGTAATAAAAACGGCCCAAGGTGCTACACAGCGTTACCAAACAGAATTCTATTCGACCTTGAGTTGAGTTTCCGACCCCATAATCCTCCATCCGAAAGTAGCACCTACTTCTGCCTCTAACATCATCCGTCTCTGCCCCTGCCTCAGCCCACCTGCTGCTTGTGCCTTGGTCACCTCCGGCCTCAATTATTCCAATGCTGATGGGAATTGGGGAAAACGCTCCACTGGCTGGAGTCTTCCCTAGCACAAAGGAAGATGGTTGTGGTGGTTGAAGGCCAATCACCTCGGCCCCAGGACATCGCTGCAGGAGCTCCTCGGGGCAGTGTCCATCTTCAGCTGCTTCATCAGTGACCTTCCCTCCATCATAAGGTCCGAAGTGGGGATGTTTGCTGCTGACTGCACAGTGTTCAGTTCCATTCGCAACTCCTCAGATAATGAAGCAGTCCATGCCCACATGCAGCAAGACCTGGATGACATTCAGGTTTGGGCTGATAAGTGGCAAGTAACATTCTCGTCATACAACTGCCAGGCAATGAATATCTCCAACAAACGAGTCTAACCACACTTGACATTCAATGGCATTACCATCACTGAATCCCCTGCCATCAACATCCTGGGGGTCACCGTTGACCATAAACTTAACTGGACCAGCCACATAAATACTGTGGCAACAAGAGCAGGTCAGAGGCTAGATATTCTGCAGCGAATGTCTCACCTCCTGACTCCCCAAAGCCTTTCCACCATCTACAAGGCAAAAGTCAGGAGTGTGATGGAATACTTTCCACTTGCCTGGATGAGTGCAGCTCCAACAACACTCAAGAAGCTCGACACCATCTAGGACAAAGCAGCCCGCTTGATTGGCACCCCACCCACCACCTTAAACACTCACTCCCTCCACCACTGGCGCACCATGGCTACAGTGTGTACCATCTACAAGATGCACTGCAGCAACTCACCAAGGCTTCTTCGACAACACCTCCCAAACCCGCGACCTCCCCCACCTAGAAGGACAAGGACAGCAGGCACATGGGAACACCACCACCTCCAAGCTCCCCTCCAAGTCACACACCATCCTGACTTGGAAATATATCGCCATTTCTTCATCGTCGCTGGGTCAAAATCTTGGAACGCCCTCCCTAACAGCACTGTGGGAGTACCTTCACCTCATGGACTGCAGCGGTTCAAGAAGGCGGCTCACCACCACCTTCTCGAGGGCAATTAGGGATGGGCAATAAATGCTGGCCTTGCCAACGACGCCCACATCCCAGGATTGAATAAAAAATAATGCTCTCCTGGCCTCCCATCCTCCACCCTCTGTAGACTAAAGCTCATCCAGAACTCTGCTGTCTGTATCCTACCCTGTACCAAGTCCGACTCACCCACCACACTCATGCTCGCTGACCTCCATTGGCTCCTGGTTCCTCCAACACCTCAAATTTAAAGTTCTCCTCATCTCTACCATCCTCCAGCCTTGGAAATGCAACAATAATGCAGCATTCCTCCAAATCTGGCCTCCTGTGCGTCTGTCACTTCCTTCAACCCAACATTGGCGGCCGCGCCTTCACCTAGGCTAGGCTCCCATACTCTGGAGATCCCTCCTTAAATCCCTCTGCTTCTTCACCTCCATCATCTCCTTTAGGATCTAAGGGTCATAAATGTAAGATGGTCACTAATAAATCCAATAAGGAATTCAGGAGAAACTTCTTTACCCACAGTGTGGTTAGAATGTCCAACCTCAGGACAGTTTTATGGGGGAGAAATCTCAGCCAACTGCCAGCACAGGCGCAATGGGCCGAATGGCGGCCTTCTGTGCTGTATGATTGTGAGGTGTGCCCAAATTGGCAGGCAGTTCGGGGGCTGATTTAGCCTCCCCAAAAAAAATACTTCTGGGTTTATTACATTTCTGCAGTCCTACCTGTCCACCAGTCTGTGTGCGTACTGACCTGATGTGATATCCGGTCTGGCAGCAAGTGTTGTGCGAACCACTGAAGTGTGTGGATTTAATCAGGGGTCAGCTCCTGACGCTGAATGCGGACGAGTTTTATGATAACCTTGTTCTGACCTCCCGTGCGCTCTCACTTCTCCCCACGCCCAACTTCTGTTCCAGTGTCAGTGCTAGTTTGGGTGTAGATTTTCCTTGAGAAATGCAGGTTTTTAATCATTCCATTGGTTTCCATACTTCTATTTTTTTTTAAAAAGCCCTGTGGTTTGATCGGGACAACTGGAAAATCAGATTCAAAGTCAAACCCAGCCTCAACATTTGTAGATCTTGTACCTTTCCTGATCTCGGGGCTCCTCCCAGTTAGTTACCTCGCTGATCGTCGCTCTCTTCCACCCCAACATACTCGCCGCCTTTGCCTCAACTCATCTGCTGCCGAGACCCTCAGCCATGCCTTTGCTCCCTCTAGACTTGACTATTCCAACACACTCCTGGCCGGCCTCCCATCTTGCACCCTCCGTAAACGTGAGTTCATCCAAAGCTCTGCTGCCCGTGTCCTAACTCGTACCAAGTACCGTTCACCCATCACCCCCTGTGCTCGCTGACCTACATTGGCCCCCGGTCCGGCAAGGCCTCCATTTTAAAATGTTCATCCTTGTTTTTAAATCCCTCCATGGCCCCGCCCCCTCCCTATCACTCTAACCTCCTCCAGCCCTACAACCCTCCGAGATCTCTACGCTCCGCCAATTCTGGCCTCTTGCGCCTCCCCGATTTCCATCGCTCCACCATAGGTGGCCGTGCCTTCAGCTGCCTGGGCCCCAAGCTAAACCTCTGCACCTCTTTATCTCTCTCTCCTCCTTTAAGACACTCCTTAAAACCTATCTCTTTGACCAAGCTTTTGGTCACCTTTAGGTTGATAACGCTTTTATAGATACAAATTGTTGTTGCAGTTTGCAGGGCTATGGAGAAAGAGCAGGAGTTGGATTAATTGGATAGCTTTTTCAAAGAGCCGGCACAGGCACAATGGGCTGTGAATGGCCTCCTGTGCTGTAGGATTCTCGTCCTGTGCTGTGTGATGATGAATGATACTGTACCTCAGTCCAGGGGAATTGTACTAGTCTGTTGCCTCTTGGGTACGCATTGGGAGCCTATAACGCGGCACCTGAGCGGTAGAAAAGCAGCTTATCGGAGCTGAAAACTGAGTCGCCTCCTGTGGGTGTTCCTGGGAGTGACCTGACTTGGCCGCTTGGTCAGTGAGATCCACCCGATGGATGGTGTGTGTTTTTTGCCCCAGTCCAGTTTGGAAGCTGGTGAAGGTAAGTTAGCATAAACAGGCAGCTCAGTGAGGCACAGCACGCCTCCAATGCCACAGCTTTCTTTGCTAGCAGTGAGTGACAAAATGAAAGGCGCAATTAAAAAATAAACCTGTTCGTCTGGCTCAGTTACTGATGGACTGCCCAGTGTGGTGCTAAGCAACAGGAGGAAGGAATTTCCATTTATATAAAACCCTTATGTCCTCATAATTTTGCAAAGCAGCTTGTAACCAATGGATTACTTTTGAAATGTAGACACACTTGTTTTGTCGGCTAACGCAGCAGTCAATTTGCGAACAGCAAGGTCCCACAAACAGCTCATTTAAAATAACAACAGAAAATGCTGGAAAAACTCAGCAGGTCAGGCAACATCCGTGGAGAGAAATTTCTCTCCACGGATGTTGCCTGACCTGCTGAGTTTTTCCAGCATTTTCTGTTGTTATTTCGGATTTCCAACATCTGCAGTGTTTTGCTATCGTAACAGCTCATTTAATCTGTTTTTGGTGGTGTTTACTGAAGGAGGTATGTTGGTCCCAAGGGAATTCCTCAGCTCTTGTGCAATAGCATTTTTGAGATTTAAAAAAACTTGTACAAGCAAGACGAGGCCTCAGTTTAATGTCTCATGATTGACTGCTTCACCGACAGTGCAGCGCTCCCTCAGTCCTGCCCCTCCCTCAGTCCTGCCCCTCCGACAGTGCAGCGCTCCCTCAGTCCTGCCCCTCCCTCAGTCCTGCCCCTCCGACAGTGCAGTGCTCCCTCAGTCCTGCCCCTCCCTCAGTCCTGCCCCTCCGACTCTGCGGCCCTCCCTCAGTCCTGCCCCTCCGACAGTGCAGTGCTCCCTCAGTCCTGCCCCTCCGACAGTGCGGCGCTCCCTCAGTCCTGCCCCTCCCTCAGTCCTGCCCCTCCGACAGTGCAGTGCTCCCTCAGTCCTGCCCCTCCGACAGTGCAGTGCTCCCTCAGTCCTGCCCCTCCCTCAGTCCTGCCCCTCCGACAGTGCAGCGCTCCCTCAGTCCTGCCCCTCCGACAGTGCAGCGCTCCCTCAGTCCTGCCCCTCCGACAGTGCGGCGCTCCCTCAGTCCTGCCCCTCCGACAGTGCAGTGCTCCCTCAGTCCTGCCCCTCCCTCAGTCCTGCCCCTCCGACAGTGCAGCGCTCCCTCAGTCCTGCCCCTCCCTCAGTCCTGCCCCTCCGACAGTGCAGTGCTCCCTCAGTCCTGCCCCTCCCTCAGTCCTGCCCCTCCGACTCTGCGGCCCTCCCTCAGTCCTGCCCCTCCGACAGTGCAGTGCTCCCTCAGTCCTGCCCCTCCGACAGTGCGGCGCTCCCTCAGTCCTGCCCCTCCCTCAGTCCTGCCCCTCCGACAGTGCAGTGCTCCCTCAGTCCTGCCCCTCCGACAGTGCAGTGCTCCCTCAGTCCTGCCCCTCCCTCAGTCCTGCCCCTCCGACAGTGCAGCGCTCCCTCAGTCCTGCCCCTCCGACAGTGCAGCGCTCCCTCAGTCCTGCCCCTCCGACAGTGCGGCGCTCCCTCAGTCCTGCCCCTCCGACAGTGCAGTGCTCCCTCAGTCCTGCCCCTCCGACAGTGCAGTGCTCCCTCAGTCCTGCCCCTCCCTCAGTCCTGCCCCTCCGACAGTGCAGCGCTCCCTCAGTCCTGCCCCTCCGACAGTGCAGCGCTCCCTCAGTCCTGCCCCTCCGACAGTGCGGCGCTCCCTCAGTCCTGCCCCTCCCTCAGTCCTGCCCCTCCCTCAGTCCTGCCCCTCCCTCAGTCCTGCCCCTCCGACTGTGCGGCGCTCCCTCAGTCCTGCCCCTCCCTCAGTCCTGCCCCTCCGACTGTGCGGCCCTCCCTCAGTCCTGCCCCTCCCTCAGTCCTGCCCCTCCCTCAGTCCTGCCCCTCCCTCAGTCCTGCCCCTCCCTCAGTCCTGCCCCTCCCTCAGTCCTGCCCCTCTGACTGTGCGGCGCTCCCTCAGTCCTGCCCCTCCCTCAGTCCTGCCCCTCCCTCAGTCCTGCCCCTCCCTCAGTCCTGCCCCTCCCTCAGTCCTGCCCCTCCGACAGTGCGGCGCTCCCACAGTCCTGCCCCTTCGACTGTGCGGCGCTCCCACAGTCCTGCCCCTCCGACAGTGCGGCGCTCCCTCAGTCCTGCCCCTCCGACTGTGCGGCGCTCCCTCAGTCCTGCCCCTCCGACAGTGCAGCGCTCCCACAGCCCCGCCCCTCCGACAGTGCAGCGCTCCCTCAGCCCTGCCCCTCTGACAGTGCTCCTCTACAGTACTGGAGTGCTCAAATCAGCAGTGGGGCTTGAACCCAGAACTTTGTCTCAGAGGTGCGAGTGCGCCCATTGAGCCAAGTTGACACAGACTCAGTTGGCCGTGAGTCGTACCGTTCAGGAAGCTCCCAGGTCCAGTCACTGGCTTGTTCTGAGTTAGCTGAGCCCACCGAGGGCAACATTTGTTGGGGCTCTCGCTCTCGCTCTCTAAATCGCTCCGCGCCTCTACCTCTCCTCCTTTGAAGATGCTCCTTAAAACTCACCTCTTTGACCAAGCTCTTGATTCCCCCTCCCCAATATTTCTCTTTGGCTCCACGTCCATGTTTTTTTGATTAAGCCTCTGTGAAGAGTCTTGTCATTTTTTCCCCCCACATTTAAAGGTGCTGTATAAATGCAGGTTGTTGCTTTTCGAAATCGTGCCATGGGATCTTTTACATCTACCCAGAACAGGCTGCCGGGACCTTGGTTTAATGTCTCATCTGAAAGACGGCACCTCTGACAATACGGCAGTCCCTTAGTAGTGCACTGGCGTATCAGCCTAGAATACAGTTGAGGTTTCTTCTTAAACCCCTTCTTTCTGTACCCCTCCCTACCTACAAAAACCTCCTCAAAACCTTGCCACCCCCACTCTGGGCACGCATCCCTTTTTCAACTCCTGTTCGCTGTGTTAAAGGCACTTGAAGTTTGGGCAGCAGCTGTGGCTCAGTGGGCAGCACCCTCGCCTCTGAGTCAGAACGTTGTGTTCAAGTCCCACTCCAGAGACTTGAGCACAAAAATCTAGGCTGACACTCCCAGTGCAGTACTGAGGGAGTGCTGCACTGTCGGAGGTGCCGTCTTTCGGATGAGAAGTTAAACCGAGGCCCCGTCTGCCCCCTCAGGTGGACGTAAAAGATCCCATGGCATGATTTCGAAGAAGAACAGGGGCGTTATCCCCAGTGTCCCGACCAATATTTTTCCTTCAATCAACATTACTAAAACATTATCTGGTCATTATCGCATTGCTGTTTGTGGGGGCTTGCTGTGCGCAAACTGGGAGCGCGTTTCCTACATTACAACAGTGACTGCACTTCAAATATACTTCATCAGCTGTAATGAGAAAGGGCTAATCAATAATCTTGTGGTAAAGGGGCCTTTAGGGACAAGTGACCATAATATGATTGAATTTTACATTAAGTTTGAGATTGATGTAGTCCAATTTGAAACGAAGGTCTTCAATCTAAACAGAGGAAACTACAAGGGTATGAGGGACAAGTTGGCCATGGCAGATTGGGAGACTACACTAAAAGGTATGAAGGTGGACATACAATGGCTAGCATTCAAGGAAATAATGCATAATTTGCAACAAACATATATATTCCTCTAGGGCATAAAAACCCCAAAGTAAAAGTGATCCAACAATGGCTAACAAAAGAAATTAAAGCTAGTATTAAGTCAAAGGAGGAAGCTTATAAAGTTGCCAGAAAAAGCGGTCAGCCTGAGGATTGGGATCTTTTTAGAAATCAGCAAAGGGGGACCAAGAAATTGATAAAGGGAAAATGGAATATGAGCACAAACTAGCAAAAAATATAAAAACGGATTGTAAAAGCTTCTATAGGTATGTGAAAAGGAAAAGACTGGCGAAGGTAAATGTAGGTCCTTTACAGTCAGACGGGAGAATTTATAATGGGGAATGAGGAAATGGCAGAGAAATTAAATAATTTGTTTCTGTCTTCACGGAGGAAGACACAAAAAACCTCCCAGAAATACAAGAAAACCAAGGGTGTGGCGAGAATGATGAACTTAAAGAAATTATTAGTAATAAAAAACAGTACTAGCAAAATTAATGGGACTAAAAGTCGATAAATCCCAAGGACCAGATGACCTACATCCTAGGGTTTTGAAAGAGGCGGCTATTGGAATAGTGGACGCATTGGTTGTCATCTTCCAAAATTCTATAGATTCTGGAACGGTTCCTGCAGATTGGAGGATAGCAAATGTAACCCCGCTAGTTCAGAAAGGAGGGAGAGAGAAAACGGGGAACTACAGACCTGTTAGCCTCACATCAGTAGTTGGGAAAATGCTGGAATCTATTATAAAGGATGCAATAACTGGGCACTTAGAAACTAATAGTAAGATTGGGCAAAGTCAACATGGATTTATGAAAGGGAAATCCTGTTTGACAAACCTATTGGAGTTCTTTGAGGATACAACTAGTGGAGTAGACAAAGGGGAACCGGTAGATGTGGTGTATCTGGATTTTCAGAAGGCCTTTGATAAGGTCAGTGAACAAAATTAGGGCACATGGAATTGGGGGTAATATACTAGCAAGGATTGAGAATTGGTTAACAGACAGAAAACAAAGAGTAGGGATAAACGGGTCTTTTTCAGGATGGCAGGCTGTGACTAGTGGGGTACCGCAATGATCGGTGCTTGGGCCCCAGCTATTCACAATCTATATCAATGATTTGGATGAAGGGACTAAATGTAACATTTCCAAATTTGCTGATGATACAAAGCTAGGTGGCAGTGTCAGTTGTGAAGAGGCTTCAAAGGGATCTCGACAGGCTCAGTGAGTGGGCGAGAACATGGCAGATGGAATATAATGTGGATAAATGTGAAGTTATCCAATTTGGTAGAAAAAAACAGAAAGGCAGAGTATTTCCTAAATGGTGAAAGATTGGGGAATGCAGATGCTCAAAGGGACCTGGGTGTCCTTGTACATGAGTCACTGAAAGTGAATGTGCAGGTGCAGCAAGCCATTAGGAAGGCAAATGGTATGCTGGCCTTCATTACAAGAGGATTTGCGTACAGGCGTAAAGAAGTCTTACTCCAATTATATAGGGCCTTGGTGAGACCCCACCTGGAGTACTGTGTACAATTTTGGTCTCCTTACCTAAGGAAGGATATACTTGCCATAGAGGGAGTGCAACGAAGGTTCACGAGATTGATTCCTGGGATGGCGGGAATGTCGTATGAGAAGAGATTGAGTAAACTAGGCCTGTATTCTCTTGAATTCAGACGAATGAGAGGGGATCTCATTGAAGCATACAAAATAATTACAGGGCTTGATAGGGTGGATGCTGGGAGAATGTTTCCCTTGGCTAGGGAGTCTAGAACCAGGGGCCACAGCCTCAGGATAAAGGGTAGGCCATTCAGGACTGAGATGAGAAGAAATTTCTTCACACAGAGGGTGGTGAATCTTTGAGCCTCCACAGCCCTCTGGGGTAGAGAATTCCAGTCATTGGGTATATTCAAAACAGAAGTCGATAGAGTTCTGACTAGTAAGGGCATCAAGGGATATGGCGACAGGGCCGGTGAATGGAGTTGAGGCAGAAGATCAGCCATGATCTCAGTGAATGGCGGAGCAGGCTTGACGGGCCGAATGGCCTACTACTCCTATTTCTTATGTTCTTAAAGCGTTTTGGGACGTTCGGTGGTCGTGAAAGGTGCTATAGAAATGCAAGTCTGTCTTTTCTTTAAAGTGCTCTTCATTTTAAGTTTGCAGCACAGATAAATGGGAATCCTTTTGAAAGGGTTAACTTCTCCGGTGTTTGAGTGAGGACCAGAAGAAAAATAATGAATGGAGGTCACTAACGACAGGGTTTAGCTAATGGATCCAAAATGCTGTCTTTGTTCAGGGCACTAAAGAGTTTAGTGTTTGGTGCTTTAGTTGCAAGATCTGGGTACAACCGAATGTTTACATTAGAATCTGGCAGTGGGTGTAGACACTCTCTCTCTCTCTCTCTCTCTCTCTCTCTCTCTCTCTCTCTCTATCTCTCTCTCTCTCTCTCTCTCGCGCGCACACACCGTGTCAGTAGCAGCACACTTGATTTGTGGATCAAATCCCCTCCCCCTTTAACCTCTGACTTCAAGTAATCTGCATTGAGGAATGATAGGCATTCATCTGAGAAGGGAAGTAGTAAGATTACCTTATTTATGAACCCAGGACAGCACTTGAGGACTTGGAGAGAACGAGTCAAAGTCGCTGAGCGCGACACTTCAGTGTCGGGCAGCCTTAAGTTTTCTACGTTGTCCATGATCCCGGGGCTGCATGATTGTTAAAATAAATAGTGGAGGAAGAAAGTTTAGAATGGGACAGGCTTCCTTTTCTAAGGTGCCTGAGGCAGCCATTTGTGGTAAGTGCTGTGTGATGGAGTGAGCATTCAATTTGCTTGGGTGATGTTACCGCATTCTGGTGCAGGTGAGCTGAGCGGGCGATAGGAATTCGAGGACTGTGAAAAGCTGCTGTAGATCAGATTTCACTCAACGGCGTGCCTGCGAAAGAAATTAAGATGCACTTTTTTAGATCTTTTGTAAGTTGTAGCTTGAGATGCGCGTGGGCTCCGATGTTCCACGGGCCTTGTAAGTAGGTAAGAAAGATGTTTTTGCAAAATTGTTTTTTTAAAATAAAAAAAGCAACCGTTCTGCCTTGGCCCAAGCAAGCTGCAGCTCCAGGATTAAGAGTGAAGACGGTTCCCTGCCTTCTCTCAGACGATGCACGTCCCACTAATTTCTCTTTCTCCCCAGTTATTGCGCTCCTCCAATTCTGGCCTCTTGAGCATCCCCGATTTTAATTGCTCCACCGTTGGTGGCCGTGCCTTCAGCTGCCTGGGCCCTAAGCTCTGGAATTCCCTCCCTAGCCTCTCCTCCCTCCCTAGCCTCTCCTCCCCACCCCCCCCGCCCCCCACCTCTCCTTTAAGACGCTCCTTAAAACATACCTCTTTGACTCGGCTTTTGGTCACCTGTCCTAATATTTCCTTAAGTGGCTCGGTGTCAAGTTGCCTGCTAACGCTCCCATGAAGCGAGCTGGAACGTTTTACTACGCGAAAGGCGCTGTATAAATGCAAGTTATTGTTTTCAGTTGGGAGAGAATTGACGAGGAGTGATCAGATCTGAAATCATCATCGTTCTTAAAGTAAAGACACTTTACGTGATTGACAGTCTGGGAACATCTCTTTCAAATTGAAAGATTACACGAGGAAAGAGTTTTTCTCTCGGAACTTTAAACAGTTAAATCACTGCTTTCCTGGGTATGAGAGCTTTTTTTTGTCCATCGGTTTCATTAGTTTTCATTGCGATTTCTAAAAAGTGGGCCCCATCTAACCTTGTAGTAAAACAGTCATCACCTCGGGATAAAATTCCCAAGTTGTTAGTTAAAAGGTTGATGGATTTACGGGGCACTTGTTTCTGAGTCAAATTTCGCCTTCTACAGTATTTTGAAAACACGAAATTCCAGGAGTTTTACTGATGCTTCGGGGATTGTATACCTTGATTCTGTGGGGTTTTTCTGGGAAAACTGCAAATCCTTTGGCGTTGACCTTGTGTAAAAGGGGCGCGCACTGTCCGTCTGTGACTGAGGGGGAGAAACAGTTGCTTGTCTTGCCTTTTTTTTTGCTGGATTGTTTTTGACGCAGTGATTTTATGAATTGTCGTCGAGCATTCAGCACATTTCTGTTATTTATAGAATGCTCGTGTGGCTCTTAAACACAGTAACCCCCTAGGTGTGAGATTTGTGTCGTGTGGGTGGTTTTAATTGATGCAGGAAAGCACCAGGAAAGTGTGTGGAGGCGAGGGCAGGCGAGTAATGCTCATCGGGTTTGTCTTGCTTTTGTGAGTGGCATTGACCCCCATTGCAGGGCAGCATGTTTCCTGGATCTGATGACTCAGAATTCAGATTTCTTTCTTCCTTTTCCTGCCAATTTTCTCCCCTCCCCGCCCCGCCTCCATCCTTTTCTACTGAAAGTGCTGACCATTGCTGAGCTACCATCCACAGGCACTGGAAAGAAAGACCTGCATTTATATAGCGCCTTTCACAACCTCGGGTTGCCCCAAAGTACTTCACAGCCAATGAGGTACTTTTTAAGTGTAGTCACTGTTGTAATGTAGGAAATGTGGCATTCAGTTTGCGAACAGCAAGCTCTCACAAACAGCAATATGATAATAACCAGATAATCTGTTTTTAGTGATGTTGATTGAGGGATAAATATTGGCCCCAGGACGCCGGGGAGAACTCCCCTGCTCTTCTTCGAAATAGTGCCGTGGGATCCTTTTACATCTACTTGAGGGGGCAGACGGGGCCTCAGTTTAACTCTCATCCGAAAGATGGCTCCTCCGACAGTGTAGCCCTCCCTCAGTACGGCACTGGGAGTGTCGGCCTAGATTTTGTGCTCAAGTCTCTGGAGTGGGACTATGAACCCACAACCTTCTGACTCAGAGGCAAGAGTGCTGCCCACTGAGCCACAGCTGACACCGTACCATAATTTCCACTACCTCACCCGAGTGGCCATTCTTAATGTATGAGCTTGGGATCAGGAGTGGGCACTCTGGCATTCTCTTGCTCTCCTTAACCCAAGTGAGCTGATGACTGTGGGGTTCAAGATCACCTAACTCAGCACAGACAGCGAATGGAACCTTGATGTTGGTTGAGGGATAACTATTGGCCAGGATGCAGCACAAGCTTGTACTGTACAGATATTGGACCGTTCCTCTGCCAGTTTACATTTCGCTTGTATTGATACCTGGTAGCTGGTATTTGTCACACAATAAACTTTCAATGGTTATATCACGATCATTGATCCTTCAGTGTGTCTATCATGGGGCATCAGTGAGGGAATATGATGGCCATCAGTCCCATTGATGGCTAGATGAAAACCCATGCGAGTAAGTGCCAGACACCCTTACACTGTCGTTCCATTCTGCGTTTCTACCCTGTGCCGTTCATCGATGTAATATCCCATATGAAGCACAGTTGTGCTATTTTCTGAAGAACTATTCTTTGAGAAGGGGATTGAGGATTGGAGAGAGCTATTTTTTTTATCAGGGGAGGTAGGCGAGGAGCTTGGTGTTGGCCAAAGTGGGGGATTCATGGGGACGAGGAGGGAATCTGTAATAGAATGATAATAGAGCCATTCAGTATAAATCGAAGGACACTATTTTGACACTACAGATCGCTGGTTCGACCACATCTAGAGTTCTGTGCCCAGTTTTGGTCCCCTTCACATGGTGGATGATATAGTAGCCTTGGAAAAGGTCCAGAGGAGAGCTACAAGAATGATTGCTAGCTTAAAGAATCTCAGCCACTCAGATAGGCTCAAAGACCTTGGTCTATTTACTTTAGAGCAGCGTAGGCTTAGAGGTGACCTGATAGAGGTCTATGTAATAATTAAAGGGCTGGCTAGCGTGCCTATTGATTGAATATTCCAGTTTAATAGATTGGGGAGGACCAGGGACACAAGTTTAAACTAAGTAAGAGTAGGAATAGACTGGACGTTGGGCGGTTCTTCTATTCCCCAGAGAGTCATGAGCCTCTGGAATACATTGCCAGCTGGTACAGTGGGTGCTGACAGCAGGTCTTTCCCTGCCCATCAATATATGGGCTCTGGGTGTCGTGGGCTTCGTGGGCCGAATGATCATCTCTTTCTCTGGATCTTATTTTCCCAAGTATTGATCGTTCTCTAGGTGATCAGCTGATTTGCTTCGCTTCCAAATTTACCATTCATTCATTAACTAATAGCGGGCAAATTACTTGAACTAAGTTTGTTTTTTTTCCATGGCGTGGTATTTATTTTTAAACAGTTTCCATAGTTTTTTGAGTTCATTTTAAAGTAGAGAGCAAAAAAACCTTTTTTGTTTCTAACACTCCCTACCTCTGCAAATCCAATAAATTAGTGCCTGATATTTAGCTGTGATCTGGCATCATGTAACAGGTGAGCAGCGATGTGCAGATTGCTAAGCCCACATGTTGGAAATCATAGCCCTGGCAGGGTAGCGGGGCGTGATCTGCTTAAATTACAACATAACTCTATAAATGCTTTTTAAATTGGCAGATTGCTGGCAGAATCTCGATGATGTTGGCTTGTTGAGGGACAAGATACCTGGGCCCCGATTTTCCCCCAGCCGTCGGGCGGGTTTTCAGGCGGGCGAAAGCCGAAAATCGCAGAAATAGGGGATCGCCCGACTTTCGCCCCCGTGTTTCAGCGCAACCCGAATCCGTCCCGCCCGCAGCAGGCGGGAATGGTCGGCGGGAGCCTAATCAATTATTGGCATGTTCAATCCTATTTTCAGGGTCCCTTGCAATTTTCAGCCTTTCCCCACGTAAAACACGCCTGGTGGGAACATCGCTGATGAAACCTGGCGTGAACAGAGTTGGCTTGCTTGCTTTCAGCTGCAGGTCAATCAGGACTGAAGAGATTTAATCAGACAGCATTTGCAGGCTGCAGGACCTTGTTGCTGAAGGCTTGGGGCAACGTGTTGAAGGCTTAGGCAAAGCTGTGGAAGGTTGGAGCCTCACACATATCTCCAGTGTGAGCTCCAGGGAAGCCCCTCTCACCACCCTAACTCAGCGCCTCCTCAACGGAGGCATCTGCCAGAAGCATGGGAGGCCTTTTGTTCCTTCCCTTCCTGGCATTAGAGGATCTCCAACAGCAGAGGAGGCTGGAGCAACAGCAGCACCAGCAACAGCGGCAGGAGTGGCAGGCTGCAGCTCAGCCACCTGAGGCAGCACAGGCCAGAAGGGGCCAGCGCATGGAAGGCTGTCGGCGCAGGAGATACCCCCCCAAACAGGGTCTACAGACACAGGGTCAGCTACCTCAACATGACTGAGCAGCAGTGCCAGAGGCGGCTCCGACTTTCGCGAGAGGTTGTGACTGACATCTGCGCAATGCTGCAGCAAGACCTGGAGCCCAGAGCACCAGGTCCACACTCCTTACCAGTGGACATCAAAGTCACCACCGCACTCAACTTTTATGCCTCAGGCTCCTTCCAGGGATCAGCAGCAGACATCAGCGGCATCTCCCAGGTGACCGCACACACTTGCATCACGCAGGTAACCGATGCCCTCTTTGCCCTCGCGCACAATCACATCCACTTCACCAGGGATCGCGCAAGTGTGAGGGCGCGAGCGCTTGGATTAGCTCAGCTGGCAGACTTTCCAAGGGTGCAGGGCGTCATTGACTGCACACATGTGGCCCTTAGGGCACCCCACCGCAATCCAGGAGTTTTTGTCAACCGCAAGGGCTTCCACTCCCTTAATGTTCAGCTGGTGTGTGACCACAAGAAGATGATTTTGCATGTTTGTGCCAAGTACCCTGGCAGCTGCCATGACTCCTTCATACTGCGCCAGTCTACTGTGCCTCCGCTATTCAGTCCGCCAAATGAACTTCAAGGATGGCTACTTGGAGACAAGGGATATCCCCTGCACTCTTGGCTAATGACGCCATTGAGGAGACCAGCCAACGAAGCTGAGGAGCGCTACAACTCCAGCCACATTACCACCAGATGCATTATCGAGCAAACCATCGGATTGCTGAAGATGCGCTTCAGATGCCTCGCTTGATTAGGTGGAGCCCTACAGTACTCATCAGCCAGGGTCTCCAAAATCGTCGTGGTATGCTGTGTGCTTCACAACATGGCACAGCGTCGTGGCTTGCCGATTCTGCAGGACCAAGAGGCTCCTCACAGAGCCGCCTCGGATGAGGATGATGCGGAGGAGGAGGACGGAAACAAGCATCCTGCAGAGGCCTGCCAACCAGCGGCACCAGTGCGCGAGAACATTGCTGGGCGGAATGCAAGGAACGCATTCATCCTGGGCAGATTTGCGTAGCCTGGTACATCAAACACTGCAGCCTCACTGCTTAAATGACCATGGACAGTGGCCCATGCCTGCACATTCCTACCTATTTGACCAGCTTGCTGACATCTGCAAGTTATCCTAAGGCCTCTGTGATATCCCCATTTGCCAAATGACAGATGCCATAACTGCAGCAGTTGCCACCAGATTTTTAATGTACAGGAAACTGATGGCATTAAAACTATTTACAAGACATTTCACCCAAGTGACTACCCTTGTGATTAGTGGTGCTTTATTTTTCTCGTATGCGTGCTCCTACGTAGTGGTACCCCTGTGGCTTCAGCAGATGTGGAGGCCCCTTGCTCACTTTCCTGCTGCGCCTGTCTCGACACCTTTGGCGGGCGTCCTCTGGGGTGGCGAGCCTGTGAGGGCTCGCCAGCAGTTTGCTGCTCCCGCGGCTGTGCAGGGCTTGAGACTCCTATCTCACTGGGGTGTGGACTCTGGTGGGGCTCTGAAGTGGCATGGAAGTGTGAGCGCCTGGAGAGGCCCCCACTCCCTTGAGGTGTGCCAACAACCTCCCTCTCATGGGTCAGCTCCCCCTCAGCGCCTGCAAGTGGCTGGAGAGCACCTTGCTGCACATCAGGGGGGCCATGGGGACCCGTCTCAGCACTGGAAGTCCTGCTCAGAGGGACTTTCATGAAGGTCTGGTTTCGGTGCTCAATAGATGCCCATCGCTCCTCAAGAGATGCCATTCTATTCAGAGCACTCGCCATGTTTTCGATACCCTGGCGACTAAGCTCCTCCATGGCCGCAGCCCTCCTCTCCTCGGCCACAGCCACCCTCTCCTCGGCTGCAGCCCTCCTCTCCTCGGCAGTAGCCAGCCTTACCACGGAGGTTGCCAACCTTTCCGTGGTGATGCTTTCATGTGCCAATGACTCCAATAAGGCTCTGCTCATGCTCGCCATGGAGTCCTCCATTCGCTCCACACTCGCAGCGACCCTGGAGACAAAACCTGCCAGAGACTCCTGCATCTGTGCATGGAGATCCATCACCACCTCTCTTGCGGATGGACCCAGAGGCATAGGGTCGACATGCAGCTGAGCTGGCAGAGGCCTGCGCCCTCTGACGAGGACTCTCCACTGCTGTCCCTGTCTCCACACTCTGCTCACTTGTGAGCTGTGATACACCAGGTGACAACACTACCCTATGTCCTGAAGGTCCCACCGAGGTGCGAGTGTCTGCGCTGGTGCTGGGTGCGCTTACTTCTGCTGACGCTGCGCCCTCAGAGGCTGGAGCTTTCTCTGAGGAGTCTGGCTGCAAAGCCTTTTCCTCCTCAGCAGTGGCGACGGGGGCTCCAGATGGTCCTGTGGGGGAGTAAAGGAAAGAGTTCGAGATGTGATGCCAAGGCTACTTGCACACATTGCATTTGGCAGATGCTCATCAGTCCAAATGATGTGGCTTCAGAATCATATCAGCAACTCATGCTATGTCAATGAGAGATGGGGAACTATTCTGTCACGAGCTTGCGGGCTTGCTCCTGTCTCTCTTGCCCCAGCATCCACAGGCACGTCAGCCCCAGCAATCTCGATCGCAGCTTCCTCCCAGGGGGTCAGGTGGGCGATTGAGGGTGGTCCTCCTCCAGTCCTCGCACGCGCTCATCTATTGTGAGCTCTCTTTTCCTGCAATGAGGGAGACAAGTGGAGTTTGAGTGAGAGTGGAGGAGTGAGCGTAGAGATTGCATAGCATAGATACTTAGAAGGAGACAAAGATGTTGTGAGGCTGCAAGACCAAGGGCCCTCCCTGTGTGTTGTCAGTTGTGTTCCAAGCATCAGAGTGAGAGGCAGTATGAGGGCTGCATGGTGGAATAGTTATGTGAATGTGAGCATAGAGAGATCGGGAATGGGTAAGGGTGCATGGATGTGACTGTGAAGTGGGATGTGGAGGAAGAGATTGCTGAAGCTGAGTGCTGTTGGGGAAAGGCAATGGGGATCAGGTTGAGGGTGATGGAAACTTCGTACTTACTTTCCCTGTGCGGTGAAGGTCATGGAAGCGCTTCCTGCACTGCATCCAGGTGCGACGGGTGACTCCCAGAGAGTTGACCTCTGCAGCCACCTCCATCCAGGCAGCCCTGGTCTCTTTGGGAGGCCTCTTCCTCCCTGAGCGAGGGTAGAGGACCTCCCTGTGGGTCCTTACCCCATCCACCAATGTCTGGAGTGACGTCTCGTTGAATTTTGCGGCAGCTCGGCCTCTGCCGCTGGCAGCAGCTGGTGAAGGCTCCTCTGCCATTCTGCAAGACTGGTTGAGAAGTCTGCAGAGGTTGAGAAGCTTGCTGGACACTTTAAAAGCACCACGAATGATGACATCATACTGTGGGGCTTTCTGACTGGAAATGGACAATTAGCAAGGGTGCCCACACGTTGGAACTTAATTGGCCACTTGAGGGAAAATTGCATGCAGCTGGCTGACCCATTTTTTTGCGGGTCGGAACCCGACATTTCGGGGAACCCGAAAATTTCCCGCGCGATCCGGAAAATTGGGGCCCTGGTGTTTAAAATGGAGAGACCTGTATAAGAAAAGGAGTCGCATAGTAAAAGCTGCTCCAAAATCAAACTGGGAAAGGATGAGGAACTGGGAACGGTTGGGTGTGGTATTTGAGGCTAATTTAAACATTTTTTCCGTTGAGATCCATTATCGTCTCATCTTGGTGTCCTGGTACTGATCTCTCTCTTGGAAAGATTTAGCATTCTTTGGAGAGGAGCTTAAAGATTAGGATTTTGGAACACTTTCAAAGCAGTCTGTTTCTCGTAGTACTTGTATGTCTTGGCTTTTCTTACATGGGAACACTTGGGTTTTAGGTGCGCTCTCGGTCAGACTTTGTTTATCTTTTTAAATGTAGGCCATCTGTAACTAATTTAAAAATTGCACGACATACGAGGAGGCATTTCAACATTGTTCATTCCATTAATACAGTGCCATCAAGAGGGAAGGCTGTCCTTGTGAGAAGAATGTCTATTCAACAAGGACGTGCATGAATATAGCTCTCCTTACTCCAGGCGCATCCCGGAGCGCTCTACAGAGACAAAAAGAAAATGGTCAGGGTGGGGTGGGGGAGGCAGAATGGGTAAAATGGAGTTGGGGGCAGGATCAAAAGAGCAGTTGAAAATTCTTCAGTAAGCTTTTGAAAGCAAGGATGGAGTTAGTGACATCGAGGGAATTTGGTAGGGAGCCCCGGGGGTTGGCACATAGTGGCTGGAAGCAGGGAGGGAGTCCACAAGGTGCAGGGAATTTGGCAAGGAGCTGGTAGGAGGAAGGCACGTGGTGGCTTAAAATGGCTGCCAACAACAGACCTAAGAGGACAGGGGTTAGAGCAGTGTCAGAAGAGCGAAGGGTGAGTGTAAGGACATCGGTTTGAAGGAAGTCTCTGGAATAGGGTTGGGGTGAGGCCAGGGAGGTTCTTGAAGGTAATTGTAGTTGGTCGTTGTAATTAACCTTGGCTCAGTTGATAAAGCTCCCCCTCTGGGCCAGAAGGTTGCGGGTTCCACTCCAGAGATTTGAGTACATAATCCAGGCTGACACTCCAGTGCAGTACTGAGGTAGCGCTGCACTGTCGGAGATGCTGCCTTTTCGATGAGACGTTAAACCGAGGCCCTGTCTGCGCCTTAGGTGGACGTAAAAGTTCCCATGGCACTATTCAAAAAAGAGCAGGGGCGTTATCCCCGGTAACCCCTCAACCGACCTCACTAAATCAGATCACCTGGTAATTTAGCCCATTGCCGTTTGTGGGAGCTTGCTGTGCGCATATTGGCTGCGGTATTTCCCACATTACAACAGCGACTACACTTCAAAAGTACTTCATTGGCTGTAAAGAGCTTTGGGACGTCCTGAGGTTGGGAAAGGCGCTATAGAAATGCAAGTCTTTTTAATTGCACAGTTCTTGAAATTGACTCGGAGTGGAGCCTGGTGCGGACCTGGACGTCGCAAGTGTGGGTCCTTGAGCGGGTAACGACACAGGCAGCAGCTTTCTGAAGGAGTTGCAGTTTGTGGAGGGTGGAAATGGCTAGGAGAGCATTAGAGAAATTCATCCTCGAGGTGATAAAGCTTGGATTAGAGTTTCAGCGGGAATGGGGGAGAAGAAGGGTGGCGAATGTTGACTCGGGTGTAGAGCAGAATGATAAACAGAGTGACAAATCTCCAGAGGTTTTGCATCACCAAACTTAGCTTGAAGTAGAAGATTTGAAAGGATGGAGGAGTTAAGGGCTGAGGCATGCAGGAAGCAGGTGGGAGGGGAAAAGGATAGCTTCAGTTTTGCCTGTGTTAAGCTGAAGGAAATTGTGGTTCATCCAAGACTTGATGTCGAGCAGTTTGAGAATTGAGTAACAGCAATGGAATCAAGAGAGGTAAAGTTGGCGTCCTAAGCATACATATGGAAACTGTTTCAGATCGTGTTACCGAGGAGATGCGTATCGACGATGAAGAGGAAGGGGACTGAGCATTGAGCCCTGGGGTAACACTGGCACCTGTAAATGAATGGGAACATGGATTTTTAACCTTGTCTGTGGCCCCGGAGGCTCCATGGTACTAGCAATAAGGTTTAGAGATTTTTTTTAAAAAAAGGCAATCTCTGAATGCTGGGAGTCTGAAAGAAAAACAGGAAATACACAGCAGGCGAGTCTGCATCTGGAGAGAGAGAAAAGATGGGTTCATAGTTTCAGCTGGAGATCCTTCATTCGCACTGCTGTAGGAAGGAACTTCGTAGAATTGATCAAAATCAAAGGGGGAGGTGGCAAACAACCCGCGGCTGTGAGGAGTGCTAAATACCTTGAAAAGGGTGCTTAGCAAGTTTATAGTGTGCGAATGGATTTTAAAAAGTTGTCATGGAAGAACTGCATGTCTTTATATAGCGCCTCATCATACCGACTGCTCTCAAAGTATTTCACACCGTGATTTTATTTTTATGGAGTGCGGTTATTCGGCTGGTAAACACAACAATATCCCACAAACCACAGAGATAAATGACTGGTTAATTTGTTTCTGATGGTGTTTGGTTGCGGGAGGAATGTTGACCAGGACAACGCTTCGTATAGTGCCAGAGTATCTGTTCTGTCCAGCTCAACAACCGGAACAGGCAGACAGAGGTTTGTTTTAATGTCTTACAGGAAACTTTGTGATATCCGGCACCGACGTGTTGCCGCTCTTTCAAAACTGCCGGACATACAAAGTTAATGTTGAAGCATACGGAGGTTTTCATCTCCGTATCTGACAACAAACACTGTTGCTTAGCAACAGCTTCTAAAGAGGCAGCTGCAAGCGTCTCTAGCTGAAGCTGTTGCTATAGCTACAGACCTTGCAGTGCCTGACTGGGGGGAAAAAAAAGAACGAGAACTAAAAAAAACTTATAGAAAACAGCTCCTGATTTTTGCCGTTAGATCGAGTATTCCGGATATACAACCTCCGGATAAACCAAAGTTTCCTGTATTTGAAGAACACTTCCAACAAAGCAGCATTCCTTCTGTACTGCAATGTATATGGAGTTAGGTCACAGATCAGCCATGATCTTGTTAAATAGTGGAACAGGCTCAAGGGCAATGTTCCCCCTCATTTTTTAATTTGTGCGGCTAACGGGTCACAGCTCCCGTTCAAAATTTTGCGCATGAATCTTGCATTGAAAAGCCAGTGAACGGCCTGCGCAGTACCTCCAGACAGCTGCGCGGCCACGCAGCTTAGCGGGAACATTGCTCAAGGGGCTAAATGGCTTACTCCCGTCAGCCTGGACTGCGTGCTCAAGAACTGGAGTGGGGCGTGAATCCATAACCTTCTGGCGCAGAGGAGCGAGTGCTACCACCGACCCAAGCTGGCTGAGTGGAAATAAAATGTTACTGCACAGCACGTTAGAAAGTGAGATGCTTCACAGACAATGCATACTATGTGCAGTAAACTGCCTTCAGGAGCCACATGTGTTGCTCCTCGTGCAACACTGTCGGCTTGGCTCAGTGGGAGCACTCATCCTGGAATCAATTTAAGTCACACTCCAGGACTTGAGGACATAATCCAGGCTGATACTGGAGTACAGTACTGAGGGAGTACAGCATTGTCAGAGGTGCCATCTTTCAGATAAGGCGTTAAACTGAGGCCCGGTCTACCTGTTCAGGTGGACGTAAAAGATCCCACAGCACTTTTTCGAAGTACAGGAAACTTTTTTTTATCCAGGACCGGCGTGGTGCCGGTTTATCAAAGTCCGGATTACAGAGAGGTATAGTAAAAGGTACGAGAGCCCCGTACATGGCCACAGATCCAGGCGTCCCTGTTGCACAGCAACAGGTGCAGAAACCCCGGCCACAGACCAAGTGTCCCTGTTGCATAGCAACAGGTGCAGAAACCCCGGTTACATGGCCACAGATCCAGGAACGGCCACTAATGAAGTAAAACTTACCTGAACCTACTCCTGAATTTTGTCGGTTAACAGAGATTTCCGGTTATTTAGGTGCCGGTAAATCGAGAGTTTCCTGTAGAACAGAGTTCTCTTGGTGCCCATCTAACCCTGAACTAACACCACCAAAAACAGATTATCTGTTCATTCATCTCATTTCCTGTTTGTGAGACATTGCCGTGCACAGATTGGCTGCTGCATTTGTCTTGCATCATAACAGTGACTGCACTTGGAGATTAATTCAGTGGCTGCATCGCATGTTTGGGGTATCCTGAGAAACGTTATAAATGCAAGTTCTCTCGTTCTTGCTCCCTCTGTTCCTCTGAAAAAGCCAAGGCTTGAATTTTGTTCTGTGGCATCGGTGATTGACAAAGTGATCGGGCACTCTTTGTAAACGGCGTGATTGTCTATCTTCCTGCGTGTTTCTGCAATTCCTTTGTGTTGAGACTTTGTTGCACTTTAATGAAAACCTGACTGAATGCTGGATGGGTGTGTTCCACTGTTCCTGCAGGTATAAAATGGGAGTTGCCATTCTGGTATTTTGTGTTGACCTATTTGAGAGATGAGACACTTCTTCACAATTAGTATGGCTTGGAGCTTTCTCACTTAATTATCTATCACTGCATGTATTGCCAAAACAGCCACCCAGGTAATCTAATCCCATTCAGCTGTGTTGTTTCAATTCTGTTGCAAGGACTCGAAGAGGTTCTGTTTGGAGCCGGTAGATTTGCCCACATTGCTGAGATGTTATGGTACTTGATAGCACTCCTGCTTCAGAATCAGAAGGTCATAGCTTCAGGTCGAATTCCAGGACATGAGCAATAAATCTAAGTTGACACTTCAGTGCAGCTCTGAGGGGGTTTGGCACTGACCGAGGTGATGTGATTTCAAACTGAGCCCCCCCCCCCCGCCTGATCTACCTGATCTCATGGTACTATTCAAAGAAGAGTTGGGCATTCTCCCGGTGTCTTGGCCAACATTTATCCCTCACCAAACGATACCAAAAGCGGATTGACTGGTCATTTATCTCGTGGCTGTTTGAGAGACCTGGCTGTGCACAAATTGGCTGCCGCGTGTGACTATACTGTTGTTGGCTATGAAGTGCTTTGGGACGGCCCGAGGACATGAAAGGAGCTGTCTAAATATTCGTTCTTTGAGGATAATTGGAGGGAAAATTACTCCTGAGACACAACCTCTGAGCTTCTGGCACAGCGTTCATTGAGGCCTGGGAATCGGGTGACCCCACTAGAAGATGGAGCAAGGGTTGTGTGTGTTTTTTTTTAAGCCACGCACATTCGCAAAACTGGCCTGCTTTGCTCTTCTATACATGAGAGCAGAGTCTTTCACTCAAGCGCACAACCTTTTGCGGGGGGCAAAAAATCCAGCACTCGGGAAGCTGTCTGGTTTTCATTTCTCAAAATTACAACAATAACAACTACTTGTATTTTATATAGCACCTTTAACGTAGTAAAACGGCCACCAATGGTTAAGTGATTATAATCAAGGGCAGAATTTGAGGAGTGCAGATACCTTGGGGGGGTTGTGGGGCTGAAGGAGATTACAGAGATAGGAAGGGGCGAGGCCATGAAGGGATTTGAAAACCAGGATGAGAATTTTGAAATCGAGGCGCTGCTTAACCGGGCGCCAGTGTACGTCAACGAGCACAGGGGTGATGGGTGAATGGAACTTGGTGCGAGTTGGGACACGGGCAGCCGAGTTTTGGACGACCTCAAGTTTACATAGGGTGGAATGTGGGAGGCCAGCCAGGAGTGCATTGGAATAGTCAAGTCTAGAGGTAACAAAGGCATGGATGAGGGTTTAAGCAGCGGATGAGCTGAAACAAGGGCGGAGACGGGCGATGTTACGGAGGTGGAAATAGGCGTTCTTAGTTATGCTGCGAATATGTGGTCGGAAGCTCATTTCACGGTCAAGTATGACACCAAGGTTGTGAACAGTGTGGTTCAGCCTCAGACAGATGTTAGGGAGAGAGCTGGGGAACTGAGTTTGTGGCGATGACCAGAAACAATGGCTTCGGTCTTCCCAATATTTAATTGGAGAAAATTTCTGCTCATCCAGAACTGGATGCCGGACAGGCAGTCTGACAATTTAGAGACCGTGGAGGGGTCGAGAGAAGAGGTAGTGAGGTAGAGCTGGGTGTCGTCAGTGTACATGTGGAAACTGATGCTGTGTTTTCGGATGATGTCGCCAAGGGGCAACATGTAGATGCGAAAATTACCGGACAATCAACGCCTTTGCTTCACCGCTGACCGCACATTCTGGGCCAAAGATTAATCACTACCGCCAGCAAGTGCTTACTTTCCACGATAAACTTTTACATCATGGAAACATGAACAGATGTTTTCCATCAACCAAGTTCTGAACTACTGCTCTTGGCCAACTGTTAGAGCTGGACCGAAGGGCGAATCATAGAATCGTAGAAACTGATGTGTGTCATTGTGTAATACAGCCCAAAAACTGGTAGAAAATCTGTTGCGCGATGAAAATTTCACGGAAACGGCTTGTTGTGTGAAAGTATAAAAATGGCCGTGCCACCTGAACAGACTCTTGCAAAGTGAATATCCAGGTTTGTTGTTGATGTCTCGCAGGGTTCCAGTGTTGTTTAAACTTTTAGGAGAATCTGCTATGCCCTTACATCACGCGGCCGTATTTCTGAAAGATGTCCATGAAGCCGTGCTATTATGTTCAAGATTGATTTTTTGCACGTGGTGTAACGTATGGCATGTTGAAAAGTATTGTTTTCAGGCAAAGAGCAGAATAATAGGGGCCATTTTATGTGCTTTCTCTTGGAATGGAAAAATAAACCAAACAAGAGTCAACGGTTTGCCCTCCAATTTAATTAACTTTTCGTTATTGCAGTGAATTGGTGAAGGATGCTTCCGCAGTTGTTGCTGAAATCTCTGGTCACCAATTTATCACACATGGCAAATATGATAGTGATTGCTCGAGTGAAAAACCGAATGACTCTTCAAAACAAGCCTTTGTGCTGGGAAAAAGAAAAAAAAGACTTGCATTTATATTGCGCCTTTTAAGATCTCCGGCCGTCTCAGAGGGCTATACAGCCAATGAAATACTTTCGTAGAAGACAGGAGCCAGGAGTAGGCCATTCGGCCCCTCACTTTCGTTCTCTGGGAACCTGTTTCCCAGAGGAACCTTACAATTGGCAGTAGAAATGATCGTCCTATCAACTTGGGCTGGATTCAAACTCCGGTTCCAGATGGGAAAGCTAGTGTGGAATTCAATGCCCCACCTAGCCCCAACTCCCTCCCCCCCTCCCCTTTCCACCCTCCCTCCCCCCCTCCCCTTTCCACCCTCCCTCCCCCCCTCCCCTTTCAACCCCCGCTCCCTTTTCCCTTCTCACCCCCCTCTCCCCCCCCCCCTTTCTCCCTGCACCGCCCCCCCATACAATTTTCTTTCTAAACTACAAAAACCTGCTCACTCTGCTTGCGGGCACTGGTCGGGGATGTTTTATGTAAGGCTATTTAAGAACTGAATTCAAGCGCTCATGTGCTGAATCCCTGGCGCAACTCTCGCTCTCTGCTTTGATTCTGTTCCCTCATTTGGCACCTCGGAGATTAACTGGATTTTATTTTTCTCCTCCAATGGCTGTGTGCAGCTGAGGAAGGTGAGCAGCATCCGCCAATGGGTTCGGGGAACAACGTCTCCAGTTCGAACACGCCCACCGCACGGAGGAAGGGGAAATTTCCGGGATTTGGGAAAATATTCAAACCGTGGAAATGGAGGAAAAAGAAAAGCAGCGAAAAGTTCAAGGAAACTTCTGCAGGTAAAAAAACTGGGAATTGTCGCGTTTTGAAAATTTGCAAGCGCAGTTTAACATGTCTAAAGTTTACATTATTTTAACTCATTCAGCCCGGTAACAGAGCATTGTAAATTCTGTTGATTTAAGACATGGAAGCTGATTGAAATCTGTCCGTGGTTAACAGGAAAACAATTGGTAGCTGCCAGTGCCCTCTGTTGGCAGTTGCATGCGAGGACATTGGGTGGAGACAGGATTGAGTTCAGCTCTCGTGCCTGCCATAGTGGACAGCCTGCCAGTATTCACTGTCTGACCTTGCACATGAAGAGTGCTGCTATGGCAAGGTACAAGAGGGTTGGAGATGCTCATGGAAATGTATCCCAGCAAGAGTGTGCCCCTTCAGGAAAATTTAGGGATAAAATTTAGTGGGGGAGACATTGAAGGGAAGAAAGGTAGATTAACATTTTGGGTGGGACCATTCATTAGTAAGAATCATAGAATGACACAGTATAGAAGGAGACCATTCGGCCCATCGTGCCTGTGCCAGCTCTTTGGTAGAGCTATCCAATTAGTCTCTCTCCCCCCCTCTTTCCCTATAGCCCTTTAAATGTTTCCCCTCTAGTATTTATCCAATTCCCTTTTGAAAGTTAATATTGAATCTGCTTTCACCACTTTTTCAGGCAGTGCACTCCAGGTCACAGTAATCCCTCATGTCGCCTCTGGCTTTTTGCCAATCACCTTAATTCTGTGTCCTCTGGTTACCGATCCTTCTGCCAGTGGAAACAGTTTCTCTTTATTTACTCTATCAAAACCATTCATGATGTTGAACACACCTATTAAATCTCCTCTTAACCTTCTCTGCTCTAAGGGCAACAATCCCAGCTTCTCCAGTCTCTCCACATAACTGAAGTCCCTCATCCCTGGCACCATTCTAGTAAATCTCCTCTGCACCCTCTCCAAGGCCTTGACATCCTTCCTAAAGTGTGGTGTCCAGAATTCAACACAATACTCCAGCTGGGGCCTAACCGGTGCTTTATAAAGGTTTAGTGTAACCTCCTTGTTTTTGGACTCTGTTCCTCTCAATAAAGCCAAGGATACCATACGCTTTTTTAACAGCCTTCTCCACTTTTCCTGCCACCTTCAAAGTTTTGTGTACGTACACCCCCGGGTCCCCCTGTTCCTGCACCCCCTTTAAAATGGGACCATTTAGTTTATGTTGCCTCTCTTCATTCTTCCTACCAAAATGTAACACTTCATACTTCTCTATTAAATTTCATCTGCCATGTGTCTACCCATTTTATCAGTCTGTCTATGTCCTCCTGAAGTCTGTTGCTATCCTCCTCATTGTTTACTACATTTCCGAGTTTCGGATCATCTGCAGACTTTGACATTATGCCCTGTGTACCCAAGCCCAGGTCATTAATATATATCAGAAAGAGCGGTGGTCCTAATACCGACCCCTGGGGAATACCGCTGTATACCTATCTTTTTTTAAGTGTCAGCAGCTATTTTAACAAATTACCAAAACAAGTCTTAGTTTCTAGTAGTGATTCCCTTCAGCAGTTGAGAGTGTCTGACTCTTTCCAAAGAGTTGCCAATACTTGCATCTACCCATTGCAACAGAGAACCTGTGTGGCGGAACAGTTGCACTGTTTAAAAAAACACTGTCACTGAGGAGCTTGGATGAAAGAAAGGCTTGCATTTATGCTATAAACAGAAAATGCTAGAAATGCTCAGCAGGTCAGGCAGCATCTGTGGAGAAAGAAACAGAGTTCACGTTTCAGCTCGATGACCTTTCATCATAACTGAAAAATGTTAGAGATGTACTAGGTTTTAAACAAGAACAGAGGCAGAGAAAGGGGGCAGGGGAGGAAGGAACAAAAGGGAAGGTATATGATCGGGTGGAAGGCAGGAGTGATTAAATGACTAGGATGATGGTGCGAGGCATAAGTGGGGTGGTCATGGGACAAGTAAACAAACAAAAAATAGGTCTAGAGGAGCTGTAAATGGCAACAGCAGAACCATTATGGGAGCAGTGGTTATGATCTGAAATAGTTCAACTCGATGTTGAGGTTGTAAAGTGCCTAATTGAAAGATGAGGTGCTGTTCCCCGCGCTTCTGTTGAGCTTTATTGGAACAGTGTAGGAGGCCGAGGACAGAGAAATCAGAGTGGGAGTGGGGCGGAGAATTAAAATGGCAACCAACCGAAAGCTCGGTCACGCTTACGGACTGAACGGAGGTGTTCAGCAAAGTGAGCACCCAATCTGCGTTTGGTCTCATCATTGCAGAGACCGCATCGTGAGCAGCTGTTTATGTTTGAGTTCCAGCATCCGCAGTATCTGGCCTTTTGTACTTGCATTTATATAACACTGTTCATGACCGCGGGACGTCCCAAAGCGCTCGACAACCAATTAAGTACTTTTATGAAGTGTAGTCACTATTGCAGTGTAGGAAACATGGCAGTGAATTTGCACACAGCAAGCTCCCACAAATGTGATAATGCCCAGATAATGGTTGAGTGATAAATATTGGCCAGGACACCAGGGAGTACTTGCCTGCTCTAATTCAAAATAGTGCCATGGGAGCGTTTATGTCCATCTGAGAGGTCAGGCAGGGCCTCAGGTTAACATCTCATCCAAAATACGGCACCTTTGACAGTGCAGCAGTCCTGCACTGGGAGTGTCGGCCTAGATTTTGTGCTCAAGTGTCTGGAGTAGGACTTGACCCCCGCGGCCATCTGACTGAGGCGAGTATGCTACCCACTGAGTCACAGCTACCATCTGAAGGGTCGAGTGACATGGGGCAGGATACAACCAAGTTTGTAAAGGTTAGAAAAGATGGACGGTCGAGTAGTATTGGTTAATTGAAGTTGAGCTTGGGTTTTAACTGTCTGTAGATTCTAAGAGGAAGGGAAGAATGAAGGAGGTATAAAGTTGCACAATTTTGATGTTCCGGGAATTAATTAGTTTAAGAGACGTGGGAAAGAATTGGAACATCAGGAAAAAGTGGCAGTAAAAGGGGGATTGATTAGGAACTAGGAAAGCCTATCTGCCCATCCAGTTCCTTTGAAAATTACACCAATCTGTGAGTGTCTATATTGCGATACGAGGTATCTCAATCCTGCGGGAAAGGCTGGATGGACCAGAGGGCCTTTTCCTCTCCGTCATTGTTCGTATTGGTGTTCCAGGCAACTACAGTACTTCTATTTCTCATTTCCTGCTAATCCTATAATTGAAAATCTATCTAATTTTAAGAAAACAGAAGATTTCCGTAATGGCTGTGTTCGATTGTCTGTTAATTCAAGTTGAAAATTGTCGGTGAGAATGTTTATCGTAACATCACACAGAGGCTCATGGGAGTGTGGGTGTTGGTTACGTACATCTAGGGATGCATGGTGGATCACCATGGTCTCCTGGCGCTTGCTTGATTTCCTTGGGGAGTAGAGAAGGAATTTCCCCTAGAGTTTCTCGGCAATTGGCCACAGGTTTTCATTTTGTGTTTCTTGTCTACCCCAGGGGTTAGCATTGCTTGCGGTTGGAGAGTTTGGTGCATCAGTTTGCACTGTCTAATGGGCAGGATGAACATTGACAGGCCTGATGATCTTACTCCTTTTTTGTTTATTCATTCATGGAGTGTGGGTGTCTCTGGCAAGGCCAGCATTTATTGCCCATCCCTAATTGCCTTTGAGAAGGTGGTGGTGAGCCGCCGCCTTGATCCGCTGTAGTCCTTGTGGTGACGGTGCTCCCACGATGCTGTTAGGAAGGGAGCTCCAGGATTTGACCCAGCGACGATGAATAAATGGCGATATATTTCCAAGTCAGGATGGTGCGTGACTTGGAGGGGAACTTGGAGGTGGTGGTGTTCCCATGCACCTGCTGCCCTTGTCCTTCTAGTTGCTGTCAAAGAAGCCTTGGCGAATTGTTGTATCTTGTAGATGGTACACACTGCAGCCACGATGCACCTGTGGTGAAGGGGGTGAATGCTTAAGGTGGTAGCTGGGGTGCCGATCAAGTGGACTGCTTTCCTTCCTGTATGTTTTCTTTGCTCTGTAGGTTGACCTGTCCCAGCACACCTTTTCCACCTGTGGAGGAGCCCCCCCCTTTTGACTTGCTTCCAAACCTCAGTCTGCTGTTCTACAGCCTTACTAGTAGCTTGGGTCGATTGGTCCAATGATTTTATTTACTTTTGTAACTGTCCTTTAGAGAAAACATCTGGCATCGACTTGTATTTCCCCCACTCCCACCCCGTGACACAGCAGAGATCAGAAAGTTTTTCCCTCTTTCGACTTCTGGTCTCTTGTCTTGAAGGCTCTTACTGGGATATGGTGCTGTAGAAATATATCGCAGCCAAGTCCAAACTGGTCTTGAGGTGACTAAATATAAATAGGAACGGAGAAACCTGGCTGCTCCTTTCTCTGTCTTTTCCCCCCCCCCCCTCTTTTTCCCCCCCCCCTTCAGCTCGGAAACATAAAGGCTGACTGTTGGACCTGCTGCCGCCTCTGTCTGAGATCAGCTCGTTGAACAGCCCAGGGATTGAACCTGGAGTCGACCTCTGTTTCTATGTCTCGGTATCACTGCATGGGTGCAGTCACTCTGAGCCATTGGTGGAGATGGTAAATACTGGGGAGAATTGGAAGTGCATCCTGGCAGTGCAAGGCACTGTTTATTGCAGCACTTGCACAACCCACCAGTACACTGCCCCTTGGTTTCAAACCTCGCCTTCCTGCTGTTCAGCGTAGATTTATCTTCCGAACTCAACGTTACATCTTCCACTCCATCTGTGCCTTTCAACACATCCCACAGTTAACATTTAATTGTATTTTCCATCAACTTTGTATAGAGGGGGCAGGGGTGGGAGGTGATGACAGTAATTGGAATCTGCGAGTTCGATTTCTGTAACGAGTGGTATTTACATAAATTTATACTGCAGAGTTAATGAGGGGTCACTGGATTTGGTTACATGAAACACGATGACTGTGCAGTGACAACCCAACAGACTTGAAGCTTAGTGTTTGCAGGATACTTTCGCGTTATAATCTGGTCGTCCTGTCACTGTGGTTCCAATCCAAATCCAGATTAAACGTTGAATTCTATGAATTTTGTTTTGACATTGTATTGAACCTATCCCCACACGCCTCCTCGCTCCTTGGCTCAATGATGTGAATGAATAATTGTAAGCTGCATTCACTGCCCGTAGAAAGCGGTTACGCTGGAGAGGAGTGTTTGATTACAAGTGTACTGACTTATCACCACAGGAAATTTAAATAGAAAATGAAGGGTCATGGTGCAGTGCTGAGGAGCTTTAGTCGTTGTCGTACGTGTCTTCACACTGTTCCCTTTGGGGAACTGTATGAAGTGGTGGAAGGATTTCTGGCCGCGTTAACGCTCCTTCCGTGACCGTAACCATCTTCGTACCAGCCATTAGGGTGGTTAGTCCTATGGTGGGAGGGTTTTACGGGCTCCCACAACCCATACGAGGGGGGGGGGGGGGCCACCCACACCCACGGATGCAAGTATCCCGCTGGATGTCAGCCCAGAATTTAGAGCCGGAGCTCCGACTCCACTTGCCGGGACTGTCTGGAGCGGGGTTCGAAACCCTACGCCAAAGGCCCACTCCAGGAGCTTTAGTAATACAGATGTACTCCTTCATTTCAAATGCTTTCATACTTTGCACTGCAGGTGTGTTCTTGCAGGACACTTAGGTTGTGAGGATGTCTGAATTAAAACTAGCCCTTCATCGGCTGTGAGAAGTCGTGGCTCCCCCTACCAGTGGCAATGAGATCCAGGCTTGTAGTCCCAGTGAAACTACGGCTGCTCAAGGTCTCAAGTGGGATATCCTGTTTCCGATGACTAAATACCAGCAGGGAGTGGTTCACATCAGTGTTGCGTCAGAAATGGCCATTCCTGCATCTAACTTGAGCACTACTATATACCTTGTCTTCTCTCGTCCTCTTTTTCAACCAGGCTGGTGTCCTGCCCTATGGACCTTGGTACTTCAGCTGGGACCCTCCTCAATTTAAAGTAAGCTACCACACGGGAGGGACTGAAACATTGTTAGTGCATTCATAAAGAGCTTATACACGACATCACTGAGCAATTCTTCCTCTACAGTAGAAACGTCTCGTCGCCAATACAACAGGGAAGTTCAATACATAACCCAATTTAAAACAAAATTAAAATCCAAAAATGCGAAATGTATCTTTATGGTATAAATGTTGCACTGTTTTTGATGAGATTTTCAATCTGCTTGATACGCGAGTATCTCGGTGATTAAATTGTGATGTGCTCCTTTAACTCAGTTATTGAATAAAAATCGTGTCGAGCGTCTGAGGATGTGGCTTCTGTGCATAGCGTTGGCCAAGTCTCGCCGTGCAGTTAAATATTCTCTCCTCACTGCCATTGTGCTGTTCTAGAACAGCATATCTTGTAAGGGAGAGACAAATCTCAAATATGTCAACTTTCAATTCTCGAGCCTTAAAATCAAACCTTTGGATTATTAGCGTGCGAATGGCTGCGGTTTTTTAATATGAAATTCCCTGGTCTACCACTTTAAGATAAGAACCTAAGAAATAGGAGCAGGAGTAGGCCCCTCGAACTTGTTCTGCCATTCAATAAGATCATGGCTAAACGTCTACATCAACTTTAAAGGTGATCTGTTTATTCTAAGTAGCTTGGTACCTCCATTTTAAAATAGCAGACAAAGGAATTCCATCAGAACACATGGAGCCAATTGAGATGGTGGTTATCTTTTCACCTTTCAAGGCGGAAGCCTGTTTTCAGCTGTGTGCCTCCTTTAACAGGACTGTTCTTTAAGGCAATGGAAAACAATGGTGTGTTTTAACACTTTCTTGTACCACACGAGCATTCCTTGTGAACTGAGCTGCATGTATATCCAAGCTAGCAGATAACTCTCTACCCCCCATCGCAGGGTAACTGTTGCTCTCATCCCTTTCATGGCGATCCTTGCTCCTTCAGATGTTTGTTGCACCTCACTTCTGCTCACAACCCATTCTATTTGCAACCCCTTGTTTAGAATGGAATTTATCTTTGTAACTACGAATTGCAATGTGGAAAGCTCAGAGATTGCTACCATTTCCAAACCTCGCAGGCAGCCTACTGAATATATTAGAAGGGCGCAATGCACCAGACTGGTCTACTTTGGACCTCGGTTTTGTGATTTTCTTTTTCCTTTCTTAATCCCTCCACTTAAAAGGAGCTGGAAACTCCTTCCTGGAGTGCTATTTGCCCGGGTAGTCAGATGCCCCCTGGTACACTATGAGTGGCCATTCTACGCATGAGTCCAAATGGTGAGTGTTGTCAGGCTGTTTCACTGTAAACAGCTATGTTGTTGGGCCCAGTAGGATTCACAAGATCGTGATCAGCGGTGGGAACGCCAACTGATTTTTTTTTTTCTGTTCCTCTTCGCCCCCATTTTGCCACAGGGCTCAGAGACCAGTTGTTGCATCCCAGCTGCCACCTTGGCGGAGATGAGCTAACTCTGCATAAACGGAGGATCTTCCTGGTCTGGCTCAGTACCACACCCTGTGCTGCATTTATCCACTAAGCCATCAAGGGGAACGGCTGGTCCTGTGATTTTAAATTAAATAAATATTCAGTCATGATGTAGCTCGCTAATCTACAGTTCCCAATAGCACAAGGTGAAGGAAGGGTAATCTGTAAATTGTAAATGTATTTTATATTCTGTCTTTATCAGATGAGCCATTGATGCAGCTGTTCCAATTACAACTTGGTGGATCATTCATTAAAAAAAAACTGCCAGTTAATCTACTGTCGATTTAAATTAGGCAATCGAGAGCTCTTTTTGAGTTTGGTCATTTTTAGTTTGGCAGTGAAAAATATCGCTTTTCAAATAAAACCGAGCTGATTTTCCTTTAAGTCGAACTAATAAGAAAACTGAAGCTGGAATTTTCTGAAATAAAACTCAAATAATGCAGGCACCTGAAAAAAGAAAGTTAGTTTCGTATCTCGGGCGAATCCCCATTTCTGATGAGGGGTCTTCCTGTGAAACGTTCGCGTGTCCTTTCTTTAGACTTGTAAATATGATACAGTATCTGCTTCTGAAAGTGCAATGTTTACACACACTGTACGTTACAAAAGACCCTAAAGCCAGTTTTTTTTCCTTCACTTCAGCCAAAAAATCTTTAATTGAAGGGAGGAAAGAAGGGGGAGAAAATGAGACCTCTGCAGCCTAAGCTGTTGACGGGGAACAGTAATGTCATAGAATGGTGCAGCACAGAAGGAGGCCATTCGGCCCATCGTGACTCTGCAGGTTTTTTGAAAGAACGATCCAATATAGATGGAAATCAATCCGTGCAGAATCCAATCAAGGGCTGCATTCATGAAGATGTCACATTTGAAACTTTTAAAGAGTCACCTTCACAATGAGACAACTTCTGGTTCAGGGGCAGGGAGTATTAGAAATTCGGGGGGAAATTACTGCATTAACAGTTTGAGGTGTGTCCTCATCGTGAGCGCAGTTTTTCAAAGAATGTTGTATGCGTTTAGAATCCACATAAGTAAAGTGCTTTACACCACTTCCCTGTGTGTCTTTGCTTTTGACATTGAATGGATTGTTGTCTGAGCCTCAATGTATGTCACCATGTACTAGTGCCTTTACAGTAATTGACGGGTTTGATTTGAGCTTGAATTTAAACTCCATCTCAGCTGTTCTTAACCTCTCTCCAAATTTACTGGCTTCCTGTGCACCCTAAACCTCTCCCTCCATTTGAACTGTCCTACCCATATTCATGGCTATCATCTTGACTTTGCCATCTCCTGTGGCCTCTCTACTCTTACGGTCTAGGTCACCGGCATCTCTGACCCCTTCCTCGTATCTTTCATGATCCACATCTCCCTACCCGACTTCTCTCTGCATCTGTCTGAGGGAAAAACCCTCCCCCATCATTTACAACTACACTTTCATAGTCTTCTTTAGACCATCTGTACAGTTGCCTCTTCTGCTTACCCCACTCCCCTTTCCCAGCAAGTCAAACATCCTCTAGCTCCGCCTGGCACAGCCATGAATCTACCTCTCTCTTGCGCTCTCGCTCTCTCTCTCTCTCTCTCGTTTCTCTCCCATCTCCCCTCAAGCCTTTTTCAAACTCTTCTCGTCCATGATTGAATGTACTTAAATCAAGTAAGTTCAGGTACAGTATTTAGGAGTCCATTTTACATTTCTTCTGGGATTTTTTTCCTTAAATTCTTCCATGCAGCATTGTTGTCTCAAAAATCTCAGTAAAGTGCAATGGTGAGCAGGTAAAATGTTCAAACTTTCTCCACCAGAACTATGAAAAACGCCCAGCAACAGTTACTGATTTTGTCGTCCTTAGGTTGTGTTTTGGAGAGCATTTTGAGTTGTGTAAGACTCGAGTGAAGTACTGGCGGTGATTGCTCGAAGATAATAGGTGAAGAATTCATACAAGAAGCAAAAATCAAAATGCTGCAGAAGCTGGAAACAAACAGAAATCACTGGAGGTACTCAGCAGGTCAGGCAGAAAACACAAGATTTGGTTCTGAAAGGTTTTATACCTGAAACATCAACTGTCTTGTTTTCTCGATGGATGCTGTCTGACCTGCTGATTATCTCCGGCGTTTTCTGTTTTTGTTTCATACAAGAAGCATACTAGCACAAGGCTCAAGTGTTTTGGTTGACGTGATTGATTTCTCCCTTGGAGGATATTGGTCCCAACACTCTAAGTAAGCCCTGTGACAATGTTGTGTAGGGCCGCTGTGTAGCTTTGAAAGTACCTGAATGCTTAAATGACCTCCAGTTGTATAAGTGCCTAAAGCTTTGAATGCCTTGTTATATTGAAGATGCCAAGACTGTTTTCATTGATAGAATTATTGGATTCGAAGCATGGCACAAGACTATTTGGCCCATTGTGCCTGTGCCGGCTGTCTGAAAGAGCTCTCCACTTAATCCCATTCGCCAACCCTTTCATCATACTCTCTCTCTTGAATTTTTATTTTTCAAATATTTATCAATTTTCCTTATAAAGGCTCCTGTGGATTCTGCTTCCATCACTGTTTCTGGCAGGGCATTCCATGACCTAAGAATCCTCTGTAAAGAATTTCCCCTAGCTTCCCCCTTCATTGTTTTGCTTGTGACTTGAGCTTTAATGTGTACTTCATGATGTCACTAAGGGAGTTTGTGGAGAACCATTTATCTGAAAGTCTGTTCACGGACATGTTTTTATAATTCCAGTTTTGGACAGAAAGTTATCTGTGAGACAAAGCAGAGCTGAACTGGTTAAGAAGGGAGTGTTGAAAGAGATTCCTGAACAAGGCAAGTATAATGTGCACAGAATGAAGAGAGATTTGATATATTTGGATTTAATTAACAGTCAAATCAGATGATGAACAAGTTGGATCCTTCCCCCCCCCCCCCCCCCCCCCCCCGCACACAAACCCTTTGGGAAACATTGTGTACAGCGATGTAGTGTTGTCACCAGGATTTCATTAAGGTGTAACATTGGAGTTGTGAAATTTTCATATGGTTTCCACTTGATGTGTGAAAAGTACCCAACTTATAGACTTGGGGTGTGTCTGGAGAGAGCATTTGGAGCTGTACCAGGATGAAGTACTAATTGCTACAAGTCTGTCGCCAACAAATTGAGGCAATAAATTAAAGGTACAACTAACAGACTAGTGTGACTTAAAATATATACAGGAAACTTCGCGATATCCGGCACCGACGGGACCGAGCTGCTGCCGATCTATCAAAACTTCCGGATAGACCAGCGCTAATGTTGAAGGATACGGAGGTTTTCATCTCCGTATCTGACAACAAACACTGTTGCTTAGCAACAGCTTGTAAACACTCGGCCCGTACCATGGCAGCGTCTCTGAAGCTGTTGCTAAGCTACAGAGACGCTTTCCAGAGCCTGACTGTTATTAAAAAAAAAAAAAATGCTAGGAGAAGAAAAAAACCTAACCAAAACGGCTGCTGATTTCTGCCGTTAGATCGAGGTTTCCGGACATACAACCTCCGGATAAACCAAAGTTTCCTGTATATATATTCCTATACTATAGTGTTTTGGTGCTAATGCACCAAAGCCTGGTGACAACAGTAATAGCAGTTCATTTAACAAACCTGCTGATGCTTTCACACTTCACAGCTGCAACTCAGCATGATTGCTGCAGATCAGCTGGTAGCCAAAGTTAAATATAGATAGAGCAAGTGATTTGGTGTGGCATGTTCTCTTGTGACAAAGCCCATGAAGTGTCAACTTGGCTCATAAGGAATTCAGGAGAAACCTCTTTACCCAGCGAGTGGTTAAAATGTGGAACTTGCCACCACAGGGAGTGGTTGAGGCGAATAGTATAGATGCATTTAAGGGGAAGCTAGACTAGTACACATGAGGCAGAAAGGATATGTTGATGGATAGCAAAGTACTGCGGATGCTGGAAATCCAAAATAACAACAGAAAACGCTGGAAAAACTCAGCAGGCCAGGCAACATCGGTGGAGAGAGAAACACAGTTAACGTTTCAGGTCGAAGACCCTTCATCAGAACTGAGAAAAAAAGCAAGAAATGAAACAGATTAAAAAGCAGGTTTGGGGGAGGGGATGAAAGAACAAAAGGGAAGGTCTGTGGGGGGGTGAAGAGACATTAAGAGATATTCAAGGCGAGATATGTTGATGGAGTTTGATGAAGTAGGGAAGGAGGAGGCTCGTGTGGAGTATAAACATCAGCATGGACCAGTTGGGCCAAATGGCCTGTTTCTGTGTTATAAATTCTGTGATATTTTATAATCTGGAATGCACTGCCTGAATGGGCGGTGGAAGCAGATTCAATAGTAACCTTTAAAGGGAATTGGATATATACTTGAAACGGTGACATTTGCATAGATTGGGAGAAGGGGAAGTGCAAAGAGACCTGGGTGTTCTTGTGCACCAGTCGCTGAAGGTAAGCATGCAGGTGCAGCAGGCGGTTAAGAAGGCAAATGGTATGTTGGCCTTTGTAGCAAGAGGGTTCGAGTACAAGAACAAGGATGTCTTGCTACAGTTGTACAGGGCCTTGGTGAGACCACACCTTGAGTATTGTGTGCAGTTTTGGTCGCCTTACCTGAGGAAGGACGTTCTTGCCATGGAGGGAGTTCAGCGAAGATTCACCAGGCTGATACCTGGGATGGCAGGAATGACGTATGAGGAGAGATTGTGTCGATTGGGCTTATACTCACTGGAGTTTAGAAGATTGAGAGGGGATCTCATCGAAACCTATAAAATTCTGTCAGGCCTGGACAGACTAGATGCAGGAAGGATGTTTCTGATGGCTGGGGAGTCCAGAACCAGGGGTCATAGTCTAAGGATAAGGGGTAAGCCATTTAGGACTGAAATGAGGAGGAATTTCTTCACCCAGAGAGTGGTGAACCTGTGGAATTCTCTACCACAGAGGGTGGTGGAGGCCAGTTCATTAAGTATATTCAAGAAAGAGTTGGATATATTTCTTAAGGCTAAAGGGATCAAGGGATATGGGGAGAAGGCAGGGACAGGGTACTGAATTTGGATGATCAGCCATGATCTCATTGAATGGCGGAGCAGGCTCGAAGGGCTGAATGGCCTACTCCTGCTCCTATCTTCTATGTTTCTATATGGGGGAAAGGTAGGAGAGTGGGACTAATTGGATAGCTATTTCAAAGTGCCATCACGGGCACGATGGGCCAAATGGCCTCCTGTGTTTTCTGATTCTGTGCTATTCTTTAATTGTGAGTAGCTTCAGAACAATTAGCGAATTGGCAACCCAAGTTCAAATTGACTGTGGAAATGTTAGTTTTTAGTGCTGTGAAGTTGACGAGTCTCATGTTTTTTTGCATTGTGTGACAGAAGATCTTCTTCGAAGTAATTAATCTGCTGAAGGCATTTATATCACATGGGATTGGAAGGACGAGGCCAAGCAAAGGGTTTTCTTACCAGATGTGAGGGAGAATCCTGTCACATGATAGAGGCAGAAGGTCAGGAATACTTTAGGTGTGAGGCAGAAAGTTGCATGGGGTTGGAATGTGTTCGAGACAACAAAGAGTTCAGATTTAAGCCATGTATTGTTATCCGAACCCTAATATAGTAGACTTGACCTGTAATTCACCTGCTCATAGTGACAGCCCTCTTTCTAGTGCCCATCGATCATCCTCTTAAAGCCAAATTAGCTTGTTGAGGAGTTAGGATGGGCGGGGGGGCCTTTTGGGTATGGTGACATGGTGTTATTTTTCCTCATTGACTGTCGCTGCTTTGCTAAAAAGCAAAACGAGAAACAAACACCAGTGAATGCAGGGACTGTAAAATTTGGTTGTCATTTGAGATTCTGGGATAGAGTTGGGAGCAGGTTATTGGTGTGGAATTCCATGACGTTTAGTAACTTGTAGCAACCCTAGGCGGGAAATTTTGCATTGGGTTGGGATGGGGAGGGGTTGCTGAGGGGAGCAATGGTTGTATTTGTGGTGGAGAGTTGAGAGTGCAGCACGGACAGTGATGGGGTATATTTGAGCTGTCGTGAGAGGGGGTTTGGGGCAGGATTGCTCAGGGGGCTGATAGGAGAGTCCACTGACATCCCCATTAACTAGCCCCCAAGTTGTGTTCGCACTGTAGGAGCCAAAACCTATGATGATGTCTGGCTGTACCTGATGACTGCGTGGTGGGGGAAGCGATAGATTTTGCTGTTAGTGCGATATTGCATTGCATGCCAGTGTTGTACTGGCTCGCTGAGGTATTGTGATGGCAGAAACCCTTGCAAATCTCTGGTTAGGCTTCAGCTGGAGTATTGTGTACAATTCTGGCCACCACACTATAGGAAGGATATCAAGGCCCTGCAGAGAGGATATAAAGAAGATTTACCAGGATGATACCAAGAATGAGGGATTTCAGTTATGTGGAGAGATTAGAGAAGCTGGGATTGTTCTCCTTTAGAGCAGAGAAGGTTAAGGGAAAGCCTAATAGAGGTATTCAAAATGATGTGGGGCTTTGATAGAGCAAGTAGGGAGAAACTATTTCCTCTGGCAAGTGGGTCAGTAACTAGAGGTCAAAGATTTAAAATAATTGATAAGCACTAGAAGGGCAATTGGGAGAAATTTCTTCACACAGGGTTGTTAAGATCTGATTCGCACTACCTGGAGTCAGATTCCATAGGAACATTTGAAAGGCAATTGGGCATATACTTGAAGAGGACTAATTTGCACGGTTATGGGGAAATGAGCTGGGATGTGGGACTAAATTCGACAGCTCTTTCAAAGAGCCGGCACAAGCTCAGTGGGCTGAATGGCCTCCTTCTGTGCTGTAAGATCCATAGGGGGAGAAATTGGGTGAGTAGCGCCACCTGTTAGCGCCTAAAGAGGCAGTCAGTGGCTGCAGCGCCACTGGCTGCGCCTCCCGCGATATTCAGGAGGGGCGCTAATGGTGGCGTTAGCCTGTTGCGCTGCGCCGCCACCGATGACGTAATCGGTGTGCGCAGCGCCCCATTCGTGCCCTGTTCGCGATATTTGGTAGCGAACGCCGCAGTTGCGCCGTTCGCTACCCGCGCCCGGTTCACGGGGCCTTACTGTGCCGGCAGCGGCGCAAGTTAAGGTGGAGGTGCGGGGCGGACGCTTTTTCGGCGGCCGCCTGCCAGCACCTCCGTCCCCGGCCTCCTAACCCCCCCCCCCCCCCCCCCCCGCGGCATTGCCAGCTGTTTCCCGAGAGCCCGGCACTTCTCCTTGGTGCCGGTCTCATTTGCCGGCACTCGTGAGCGGGGATCGCGCTGTTGCAGGCACCTCCCCCTTAACAGTGGGAGGAAGGCCTGCAGTACCGCAGCGTGCCGTGCCGCAGAGTGTGGCGCTGCGGCACGTTGCGCTGCGATAATCAGTTTCTGCGCCCTAAGAGGGACGCGGAGCGCCTCAAGCCTCGCCCCGTGTCCCTCGAGGGGCACTGAAACTGAATTTCTGGCGATCGGTATTACTCCGATCGCTGCGCTAAATCCTGCGCTCAGGCGACTTTTGCGCCACTTTGGCGCCCCAACCCAATTTCTAGGCCAATGATTCTAAACCCAATATTGCTGCATTACAGGGGAAGCCTTGTGAAATGTCCGACTTGAACATTTTGACAACTTCAGGTTGCATATTTACTTGCATATAGACCAGCATCTTTATATTTTTTTAAAAAAATGAATGTACTACAGGAAACTTTGTGCTATCCGGCACCGACGGGACCGAGCTGCTGCCGTACACTCCAAACTGCCGTACACTCCAGAGCTAATGTTGAAACATACGGAGATTTTCATCTCTGTATGAATCAACAAACCTTTTTAAGCCTCTAAACAGTCGGCAAGCATCTCTGTAGCGTCTCTAGCTGAAGCTGCTGCTTAGCTACAGACCTTGCACAGCTTGACTGTTCAAAAAAAGCAAAGAAAAGAAATGAAAAGAATAAAAAACGGCTCCTGATTTTTGCCGGTGGCTCGAGCTTGCCGGACGGTTCGCCTCCGGATAACTCAAAGTTTCCTGTAAATACCAAATAGAGGTCTTTAAAATTATGAAGGGGTTTGATAGAGTAGACGTAGAGATGTTTCTGCTTTAGGGAGACCACAACTAGTGGTCATAAATATAAGATAGTCACTAATAAATCCAGCAGGGAATTCGGGAGAAACTTCTTTACCCAGAGAGTGGTGAGAATGTGGAACTCGCTACCACAGGGAGTAGTTGAGGCGAATCGCACAGATGCATTTAAGGGGAAACTAAATTAGTACATGAGGGAAGAAGGAATATGTAGATATGGTTAGATAAAGTAGGGTGGGGAGCATAGATACTGGCATGGACCAGTTGGGCCGAATGGCCTGTTTCTGTGCTAATAATTCAATGTAGTTCTATGAAGTTGTGTCTCGGGTTTGAGGTGTCGGTTTTATCTTTGCCAATATGGTATTTTTCATCTCCCTGGGTCTTGAACCAACTATTGGCCAGCACTGAAGCTCTGAATATTTCTAAAACCAAAAAGCAAAGTGTGTGTGTCGAAAACAAGTTAATCTGCTCAAAGATAACAATCCGCATTTCCTGAATGAAATAATTGTCCAAGATTGCCTCTACTGAAGCATAAGTTCTTATGGTGACTCTGTACACATTTTATTCCTGAAGTGATGGGCAATTTCACCACACACAATCTTTTTTTGGGCCAGCTGAGTGTCTGAATCTCACAGAAATTCATCTTATGTTGGCTCCTGCAGGCCAGCTGACTGGGAAATTTGCACGTACAATGGTCATAGGCTTGTAACTGCACATATAAGTATGATCTCATCTCTAATATTGCAGTACGCAAAAGCGCAGTTATCAGTAATGGTAATTCAGAAAGGGGCTGAGTGCTGAAAGCACAGCTAGTTCCTATGGGGACATATTTTGATTTTTTTTTTACACTTGATTTTCTGCAGTTATTGGCATTTTGGAGACCGTTGTAGTTCTGAGTATATGTGTTATATAAAATGTACCACCAATCCCTGTTTTATTTTCAAAATATGGCATAACTAGAAATACAGTGACAGGAATTGTCAAATAAAGCCAGCTAATGTATCCACGCCAGGGAACATCCACCTTATTTAATTAAGAAAAAGTGTTGGCAACTAGAATTTTGAAGAAAGTAAATCTTTACATAAGTCAACAGTCTGGCATGCCCTAGAAATTCCTTTTGAGGAAAATAAGTTTTTAGTAGATGCATTTTAGCAACTTGTTGTACATAACTTCTTTGGGGTAAACACTAAGTAAATTACTGTAGTATGAAGAGTTTTGATAGAGGAGATAAGGAGAAACTGTTTCCACTGGCAGGAGGGTCAGTAACCAGATCAGAGTTAAGTTAATTGGTAAATGAACCAGAGGGGAGATGAGAATTTTTTTTAACGCAGCGAGTTATGATCTGGAATGCACTGCCTGAAAAGGTGGTGGAAGCAGATTCAATAGTAACTTTCAAAAGGGAGTTGGATAAGTACTTCAAAAGGAAAAATGTGCAGGATTATGGGGAAAGAGCAGGGAAATGGTTCTAATTGGATAGCTCCTTCAAAGAGCTGGGACAGGCACAATGGGCCGAATGGTCATTCTGTAAACACAAGTGTAATTGGGACTCACAAGCCAACAGCTCATTTTAATTTTTTTTCTGCCTCAAGTTTGCGCTCAGCAAACAAAGGGAAATAATATCTGGTTCCAGTCCCAGTCACCAACATATCTGTTTCTGGTGAGCTCCAGTCCCACCTTTTTGAAATGATCTGATTGGTTTAATACCAGCAACCTCCACTGCCAGTGATGAAAGCTGTTCTTCCTTGTAATACGCTGATGAACGGAGACGTGGGTTGAGAAGCCCACAGTCTGTTTTTATGTTTGTTCTTGGGATGTGGGTGCCGCTGGCAAGACTGGCATTTATTGCCCATCCCCAGTTGCCCTGCGAAGGTGGTGGACCGCCGCCTTGAACCGCTGCAGTCCATGTGGTGAAGGTATTTCCACAGTGCAGTTAGATAGGGAGTTGCAGGATTTTGACCCAGCGGCAATGAAGCAGCCACGATATGTGTCCCTAGTTAGAATGGTGTGTGACTTGGAGGTGGTGGTGTTCCCATGCACCTGCTGCCCTTGTCCTTCAGGTGGTGGAGGTCGTGGGTTTGGGAGGTGCTGTCAAAGAAGCCTTGGCGAGTTGCTGCGGTACAAGTTAGGATATTTTAGGGGAGGAGGAAGAACAGAGTTGCACTTGGAACTGGTACACGTTCGGAGACTCCCAAAACAAGCACTCTACTCGGAGCCCCGACACGGCAAGAGAGCGCCAGGTGGGCAGAGGAAACGCTTCAAGGACACCCTTAAAGCCTCCTTGAAAAAGTGTAACTTCCCCACTGACACCTGGGAATCCCTGGCCCAAGACCGCGCAAAGTGGAGGAGAAGCATCCAGGAAGGCGTCTCTTCGCTGGGAGCAAGCAGAAGCCAAGCGCAGGCAGCTCAAGGAGCGCACATCAACCCAAGCACCCCACCCACCCGCCCCTTCAACCACCATCTGCCCCACCTGTGACGGAGACTGTAGGTCCCGCATTGGACTCATCAGTCACCTGCGAACTCATTTTTAATGTGGAAGCAAGTCATCCTCGGTTCTGAGGGACTGCCTAAGAAGAGAAGACACGTTCGGAGTTCACTGTTCAAAATTATGAAGGGTTTTAATGAGGTTTTCGCTGGTTGGAGATTCGATAACTAGAAAGCGTAAAATTAAGATCATCAAAATAATAAGCGGAGAGGTTAGAAGAAATTCCTTTACGCAGTGGGTTGTTAACACATGTAATGTCCGGTCAGAAAGAGTGGTGGAAGTAGAACCTATAACAGATTTTAAAAAGGAAATGAATATGTATTTGAAAAGGAAAAGTTAAGTGCATGGGGAAAAGAGCAGGAAGATGGGATGAAGTGGATAACTCTTTCGTGGTCATTGCAGCCAAGATGGGCTACATGGCATTCTGTGCTGCAAAATATTATGATTCTGTTAATTCTAGATTTTTTTAAATCTCACTTCGGTGAAGTGCTTTGGGATGCATTTCTGCATTAAAGGAGCTAGATAATTGCAAGTAGCTGTTGCAATCAGTTGAAATAGAATTTGTCGTGATCAGCCGAAGATGGTTTGGGGCAGGGGGATGAATGCGGAGGAAACTCAGCGGTTGGAGTGTTCTGGGAATACCTGAAAATAGATGAAAGGGAGAAGATAAACTGAAGACGGGTAAATGCCCCCATCTCTCCTCTTCCCCCGCTCCCCAGTAAACAAAATACAATTGGATTTTATTCTTGACACCAGCTTCCCTGCTGAGAAGAATAATTGTCGCAACTTCTTGTTAATTTAGTGCATTACTTTCTGATGCAAGTAGGGTTGCCAACCCTCCAAGATTGTCCTGGAGTCTCCAGGAATGAATGATTGATCTCCTGGACACTGCTTCCAGCAACTCTGGAGAAAAATCATAGAGGGCGTTTTAAAAAAAAAGTGAGGTTTTTGCCATTTACTTTGAAGACTCCTGTTTATTAGTTACACAAATATCAGAGAGGGGGAGGGGTGGGAGGCTGTTTGACTGACAAGCCAAGAATCATCCAATCGGTCCAATTGGCCGTGGGAAGGTAGAGCACTGTGAGGATGGATGTGTCGGGCGACCAATGGTGGGAGTGTGGGGGCGGGGCGGGTAGAGGCAGGATGGTCATGTGATGACCCCTCCAGGAATACGTCCAACCAGAGTTGGCAACCCAAGATGCACGATGGTCTCCAAGCTTCAGGGTGGTAAATGGGTGTACCAGTGTGATGGAATGCAGGCCGAATCGCCAGCTCTGCTGAGTGGCCAGCCTCTGAGCAGGATCTGGGTGCTGATCCGATCCTGTTTGCAGCACCAGCTCCACCACTGTTTAGGCCAAGGGGGAAATTTTTTGACCAACGGCTTTTGGATGCGGAAAAGAACGAGAAGAATATCGGAGTAATAAGAACATAAGAAATAGGAGCAGGAACAGGCCACTTGGCCCCTCGAGTCTGCTCTGCCATTCAATAAGATCATGGCTGACCTTGGGCTCAAAGCCACTTCCCCGCTTGCTCCCCATAACCCTTCAGTCCCTTATCTTGCAAAAATCTGTCTATCTCCACCTTAAATGTATTTAATGACCCAGCCTCCACAGCTCTCTGGGGCAGAGAATTCCACAGATTTACGACCCTCTGAGAGAAGACATTCCTCCTCATCTCAGTTCTAAAAGGGTGACCCTTTATTCTAAAACTGTGCCCCGCGTTCTCGATTTCCCCACGAGGGGAAACATCCTCTCTGCATCTACCTTGTCATGCTCCCTACAGAGTTGTCTTTGGAACATGTTGAGAAATTGCAGTAGGATAAAGGACGCAGCTATTAACAGAATGCAGTGAGACTGGAAAAGATAGTGATGAGCACCGATGCAAGTAAGACTGCCAAACCGATAGAGATGGACCCAAATACATTAGAGAGATGAAGATAGATTGAGAAAGGTAAGGCACAGAAAGGTGAAGATAGAAGGACATAGAGAAATTATCCACTGGCTGTGTCTATTTAGAGTGAGAGAGTAGGTACTACACAGGAATTCATGTGACCATACTGTGTAAGCTGTAACTGAGATGCACTTTGAGAGAACAGGTTGGTTATAAGACATTTCTTTTGCATGTCCCGAGTATCAGTTTGTTTGCACTCCTGGTTTACAGAGAGAAAAGGTGTTGAGCAATGCCCCTCTGACGGCCTTCTAGAATCATAGTCACACAGCGCAGAGGAAGCCATTCAGCCCATCATGCCTGTGCTGGCTCTTTGAAAGAGCGATCCAATTAGTCCCACTCTCTTTTCCCACAGCCCTGCAAATTTTTCCTTATCAAGTATATATCCTATTCCCTTTTGAAATTTACCATTGAATCTGCTTCCATCACCCTTTCTGGCAGTGCATTCCAGATCATAACTTGTGTAAAGAAAACTCTCCTCATCTTCCCTCTGGTTCTTGTGCCAATCATCTTAAACTGTGTCCTCTGGTTACCGACCCTCCCACCAGTGGAAACAGCTTCTCCTTATCTACTCTTATCAGAAACTTACCAGGCTTCTCTTTCTTCCTTTCTGCAGATGGGGAAATTAACAGCAAACCTGCCCAAAACAGTACACTAAAGAATGGGCACACGGTCCCCGTGGCTGAGTTATCTACCTCAAAAGAGGCTGAACCAGCAGCCAGAGGTGAAAAAAGGTCGAGTGTTTCAAAAGCTCCACGGGAAGCAGAGGAGAGAATGAGGAGCTCTGCTGAGGAACCCCAAAAAACTAAAGGTAAGAAATCAAAGCGAGGATTTTTTCTAAAACTGAAAATCTTTGTTTCGCCGGGTTTTATCTGTTTTTAAGTCGCTAATTATAGAATGGTTAGAGCACGGAAGGCGACCATTTGGCCCGTCGAGCCCGTGCCGACTCTCACCTAGTCCCACCCCCCCACCCTTTCCCCATAGTCCTGCAAATGTTTATCCTTCAGATACTTATCCAACTCCCTTTTGAAAGATAAGATTGAGTCTGCCTCCGCCACCCTTTCAGGCAGTGCATTCCAGATCTTAACCACTCGCTGTGTAAAAAAGTTTTTTCTTACGTCGCCTTTGGTTCTTCAGCCAATCACCTTAAATCTGTGTCCTCTGGTTCTCGACCCTTCTGCCAATGGGAGCAGTTTCTCTCTACCTACTCTGTCCAGACCCCTCATGATTTTGAACACCTCTATCAAATCTCCTCTCCACCTTCTCTGCTCCAAGGAGAACAACCCCAGCTTCTGCAGTCTATCAACGTAACTGAAATCCCTCGTTCCTGGAACCATTCTCGTAAATCTTTTCTGCACCCTCTCTAAAGCCTTCACATCCTTCCTAAAGTCTGGTGCCCAGAATTAGACAGTTGGGGCCGAACCAGTGTTTTATACAGGTTCTTCATAATTTCCACACTTTTGTACTCTATGCCTCTATTTATGAAGCCCAGGATCCCGTAAGCCTTTTTAACTGCTTTCTCAACCTGCCCTGCCACCTTCAACCATTTGTGCAGACATACCCCCAGATCTCTCTGTTTGTGCACATCCTTTAGGATTGTACCATTTAGTTTATATGTCCTCTTCCCCATTCTTTCTACCAAAATGTATCACTTCCCACTTTTCTGCGTTAAATTTCATCTGCCACGTGTCCGCCCATTTCACCAGCCTGTTTATGTCTTCCTGAAGTCTATCACTCTCCTCCTCACTGTTCACTATGCTTCCAAGTTTTGTGTCATCTGCATTTTTGAAATTGTGCTCTGTACACCCACGTCCAAGTCATTAATATATATCAAGAAAAGCAGTGGTTCTCGAACCTACCCCCGGGGAACACCACTGTATACCTTAAATTAATTAAAACATCCATCGTTGCTATTTTACATAATGTGTGGAAAGATGGACCAAAACACAAAGCTTGTCTCATTTTTGTACAGTATAAATGACACTGACGTGCAGTACTTGAAAATTAAACCCATACATGTTATTTTTTCCAAGTTTCATGACTGCAAACTGTTGAACTAAGTAAATGTTTGAGTAGCTGATTGGTCCACTGTTAGACATATTCAAGCGACATCGATACAGCCCAGTACAATAGGACTGTATATTTTAAGCATAATTTATCACAACTTGTGTACTTTTGATTATTTGCTTTGACAGCTTCAGTGTATTACGGTAATCAAATTTACTGCACAAGGGCAGGCCATTCGGCCCATTGTGCCTCTGCTGGTGCTAGCTATTATACAGGAGCTGTCTACTTTAATCTTACCTCCCTGTCTGTTCTCTGTACCCTCTTATATAATTATTTGATTCCCTTTTAACTTAAGATATAGAGTGAATGAATTATCCCTTATTTGGTTGTCCTCCATTGTACGAATCATGGCAGTGCAGTGTGTAAACTATATTCAAGGAATTGAGAAGACCATCCCGAATATCTGACTTAGAAAGCTGAAAACCATTCCAGGCGTATAATTGGTGCCTGCTCCTTCATATTCTTCTGTCTCATTCCTAAGCAGGGTCAAACAGTGCAAAAAATATTTTGTGTGACCAAGTTCCTCCAGTGCTGTACCATTTGTCAAACTTTTTTTTGCTTGAGTTACCAAACGAACTGAAAATATTGGTATTGAAGTAGACGAGCAGTACTGTGGCGTTCCTGAGGTTCTTACAATGACTGACCATGGGGGTTCCCTTGCTCAATACCGCTGCTGCTCGGATTTTGGCATGAGACCTGCAATTGTACAGAAATCTTGGGGCTGCCTTTATTTTGTAGAAGAAATGTAAAATATCCTAAGTTATAAACCCTCCCCGCCCCCCACCCCATATAAAAGGATATGATCAAGGGCAATCAAATGAGGTTACGGTAGGCAGGTCCAGTTGAAGAACCATGTACAGCCATGATGGACCAAATGGCGACGACCTACGCTGTGAACGTTTTCACTTTTGGCCAAAGGTTTAACCTCTCAGGTGGTCAATGCATCTGTGAGGACTGTAAGCTCCCTTGTTAAAGAGTAGTCAATTGCCCATTATCTGGAGAGGAAAAAAGTTGTGAAGGTTGTTGATTTGCACAGTAACTTTAAAAAAAAACATAGCAACCCTCCAGCACCCACACTTGGAAGAAACAGAAGGATGCAAAATACCAGAGTAAAGGAAATTGAGCTGAAGAATATGTTCACTGATTGGGACCGTTTGTAATTTTTTCCACCAAAAGAGTGTAGGTGCTTTGCCTTTGACCTACATTGGCTCCCGCAACGCTTCAATTTTAAAATGTTCGTCCCTGTTTTCAGATCCCTCCATAGCCTCGCCTCTTCCTACCTCTGTAACCTCCTTCAGCTCTACAACCCTCCGAGATCTCTGCGTTCCTTGGAGGAGCACAGAGATCTCGGAGGGTTGTAGGGCTGGCGTAGGTTACAGAGATTGGGAGAGGCGAGGCCAGATCATCAAGGGTGATGAGTGGAAAAAAAACTAATTCCATTTGATTTTGAACAAGGACATAGTGCAGTGTAATACAGTGTGCACTCCTGTAGTGTTGTATTTCCTGCTGCCTTTTTTTTTTAAAGGGGCATTGTCCACCTGGAAGTGTTTGGTGAACCATTTTTTTTCACTCCAATGTTGTAGTTCAAAAAGTTGAGAGTGCCACACCACACCCCTGACTCTGCTCCAAAAATAAGTTTACTAGTTTTTAGTGAAAGCTGTGCTCTTTTAATATGAGTTATCAGTGTGGGAGTGTTGAGTTTACGATTGTGTTTCTTGTGCTCATGTCCATGTTTTCCCAGTTTTATGCTTCCGCTGCTTGATGCATATTTTCTTTTAACGTTTTTACCCAGCAGAGGCTTCGGATAGACGTCCTGTGTCAGAAATGGAGCCCGTGCGTGACCAGAAACAGGCTTTGCTTCCTCCTAAAAGACCGGCATCAGCTCCCACTCTGGAAGCAGGCGAGGGGCAAGTGAAAGAACCTGGAGCCAACGTGACCACCTCCAAGGATGTCTCTTCCATTACTTCCTCCTCCTCCACTTCCTATTCCACCACTACTACCAGTACCACTGACTCTTTGGGCACGACCGCCACCACTACCACCACCACCACCACCATCACAGCCCCTGCCAAGCAACCCCCCATCCCACCTCCAAAACCCAACCGGAATAGCAATCCTTTGTTTGGTGAGTCTCTGCACAGCGCACTTTTCAAAATAAGCTGCAGGTCGATTTTTACCTCAATGGAAAACAATTACAAATGATGTTTATCTCATTACTGATTTGGGAATGTCAGAAGATACTTTCCCATGTTTCCTAGAGGCTGTATTCATGATCTGCCATTGAATTGAATTTTCACACCTGTCCAAACTATGCACCTTGCTAATTAGTGAAAATAGTTGCTTCAAATGGGGAATGGATTTTTCTTTCCTTCCAAATGAAATTGGATCTGTGTGTTGGCATTGGAGGGAGTCCTGAGTGCAGGTTACTACTTTGTCTTTGAGTGTAGTGGATATACAGTATGTTGTTGAGCGATCAGGGTAGACAAACACAGGGTTAACCGTTCCAACAAAATGGGCCACTCTAATTGACTGGGTGCGGGTAGGGCCGATAAATATTCTTGCTGAACGATACTTGTTCTGGATTTGGTGTGACAATATACTTTTTTTTAAAATTCAAGATTGACCTAAATGCTTGTGATGCGCCTGATGCTTCAGTTGTACAGAGTCTTGGTCAAGCCCCATCTGGAATACTGAATTCAGTTTTGTGAACCGAATCTCCGCAAAGATATGTTGGCCTTGGAAGGGGTAAAAGGAAGACTTGCATTTACAGAGCCGCTTTTCACGACCTCAGGACGTCCGAAAGCGCTGTACAGCCAATGAAGTATTTTTGAAGTGCAGTCACTGTTGTAATGCAGGTACATCACCAAAATGATACCGGGGCGTAAAGGGATAAATTATGAGTACAGGTTGCATAAACTTCAGGTTTTAGGGTAATCTAATTGAGTTATTTTAAATGATTAAGGGATTTGGTGGGGTACATAGAGAAACTATTCCCTCTGGTGATTGAATGCAGAACAAGAGGGCATAATCTTAAAGTTAGACCGAGGCCAGTTAGGAGTGAAACCAGGAAGCACTTTTTCACACAAAGGGTAGTTGAAATCTGGAAGCTGCTGCCCCAAAAGGCTGTGGATGCTGGGTCAGTTGAAATCTTTTAAGACCGAGATTGCTAAGTTTTTGTTTGGTAAGGGTATCAAGGGATATGGAACAAAGGTGGGTAAATTAAGTTGAGGTACAGATCAGCCACAATCTAATTGAATGTCGGAACAGGCTCGAGGGGTTGAATAGCATACTCCTATTACTACCTTTCTTTGTTTCTATGCCTGCGTACAGTAGGGCTAATATTGTAGCATAAATGCCTTTGAACTTGTCAAACAATCTTTCCCTGTTGCCCTGTGTCCACATATAGCAGTATTACTCACTCCTGCAAATCTTGATGCGGTATTACTAATTTGTTGCCCGTCTGATGTTATAAATCTTGTGTCTATACATATCTCATGTTAATGTAAGAGCCGAAGCATGATGGCGCGGCTGATTGAAGGTTAACCTGTGCTCTTCCGAGGCAGAGTCTCAAATGTAAAAGATTTAGGAAAGGAATGCTCAACCTTATACTGAGCATGGTTTGTGTTCTATTCATTATGCCATATTTAATATTTTCATATATTGATCACAACTGCCTGCCGTAGGATATTTTATTTTGCCCAGTTAACCATTGCAAAACTATTGCCTTGCTGTTTGTTTTACACACAAGGTCTCGCGATGCCCGTATCTTATCGGGATGAGGTTTATGTTTCTAAGCAATGAATAGTGCGACAATTCTTAAAACAGGCAAGTTTCGGAACATCGACTCAATTTGCAATGTTCTGTTTCAGCGGAACTTAGTCACGCCATGACCCCCGGCCTAGTTGCGCTGAGTAAGCATTCGCCACCGGTGCCCCACAGGAGGATAAGCTTCATCCCGCCTGTGGCCGAGCCAAACAACACTACCCAGAATGCGTGCGAGAGCAAGGAGAGAACGCAGCTACCAACGCCAGGGCCGCCATCAGCACACGCACCTACGCCATTGCCAGCATTGCCTTCGCGCCCACCTTCTGCTCCGGAACCCGCTCCTCGTCATTCCCTCCCACCAAGACCTCCAGTCAAATCCACTCCCCCTGCATTGACATTCTGTCACGCCAGTGTGCAGCATGAAAAAGAACCTGTTCAGCAGCCTCATCCTTCATCCGATGACTATCCCGAGCTCCTTCCGACTCGCCAGTCCCAAGTTCCTTTGCACATAATGATCCAGCAAGCGCTCTGTAGCCCTCGACCGGTCATCACTGCAGCTGATGGCTCGAATACAGCAAAGTCACTGCTTTTTGAGACTGCCTTTGAGGATGCGAATAAGAACCGGGCTTTGCAAGTCACCTTAGAGAAGTTAAAATGGTGAGTGTGCATTTTATTTCAAATGGCTGTTTTTATTTTAATTTTGTTTGCCTCGAGGTGAGGGGTGTTGGTGTTGGGTAACAGAATTCTCATCGTTTTTCAGACACCCATTGTCAGCATCCAAATACACTCGAGCTCACTTTCGGCACTGTTAGATGCAGAGCAACAACTCTCTCTATGCTCTACCGCAACAATGAATGTATCTCAGCCCCAGCCTCAGAAAAGTACCCCCCACCCTGGCCCATTTCACCAATGTGACATTTTTCCACAACAGCCATCCTGTTACCTCTTCGAGTGCGACTGCTAATTGATGCCAAGTTAGGGGCCGTCTTGTGCTGTGGGTTCATGCCCACCAGGAACTGGATTCTGGAGACGGTGCTTCTAGCTGTCTAAGAAAGTACTTGCATTTACATAGATCCTTTCACATCCTGAAAGAGTCCTAAAGGGCTTCACAGCCAATGAAACACCTTGAAGCATAGTCACTGTTGTTATGTAGGACAAATGTGGCAGCCACCTTGCACACAGCAAGGTCCCACAAACCTCGGTGAAATGAATGACCAGTTGATCGTTTTTTAGCAGTATTAGTTGAGGGAGGAATGTTGGCCAGGACTTGCTACTCTTCATTGAATAGTGCCATTGATTCTTTTAGTATGACGGTACTAAACATTAATCCCCAGAACCCCCTGTGGTACATCCTTCCAAACCCAAGTTTACAGCATGTGGCTAACAGTGGAAAACTGGAGTGGTTGGAATGTGGAACTCGCTGTCACATGAAGTAGCTGAGGCGAATAGTGTAGATGTATTTAAGAGAAAGTTAGATAAACACATGAGGGAGAAAGGAATAGAAGGTTATACTGCTACGGTTAGATGAAGAGGGGTGGGAGGAGGCTCGTGTGGAGCATGGACCTGTTGGCCGAATGGTCTGTTTTCTGCGCTGTACATTCTATGTAATGACCGTTTTAATGCACTTGCAATCAAATTTCAGTGAGCACTGGTGTTACCTCTAGCCTTTGTTCATTTGTTCAAATTAACCCAGTAAATGATTGATTTTTGTGTGGGGGGTGGGTGAGCTTTGGAAACTGCCCTGAGTTTATAACAATGTGGAAAACTAGATTAAGTTGAACATTGTGTCGCAACTGCCTGGCTGGACCTTACTTTGGAGTGAGAGCAAGTACTGTACAGCAGAGGTGAAGTGTTCAATGATGTACAGAAGTTTAAAGGTCCACATAGGCAAAGAGCTGTGCTTCTTGTGAGCGTGACTGTGCATATATGACATGAGGATTAGCAGAAGGAAAACCTGTGTTTGTGCTTTAGTTCTGTGAGCATCATGAACACAAAAGATGGGTTAACACTTTGGGTGGGGTGTACCAGAATGCCTTAATGTACATTTTTCTAATTTTTGGCTGACTTGGGTGGGAGTCCTCCAAAAAAAAAAAAATAGGGCATGAATAAAATCTACTCGAATTCTGATTACCACCTGAAGTGCAAACCTATCTTTGTCTTTTAGACCCTGTGCATTTTCAACCTTTTCTGTTTTTATTTTCTAATTTCTGATATTTGTGATTTGGCTTGCCAAATTTCCTAGTACTGTTTCCTGCCTCCCCCCACCCCCCCCCCCCCCCCCCCAACCCAAACACCAGAAGGCATTGTCTCCTTGCCAGGATATCATTGCCTGAGTGTCATTCACCCTTGAGTCCCCCACCCAAATGGCATTATTTATAGGCAAGCCTAGACAGTAATTGTTAACAGGCTGTTTGACCTCCGATGGTGTGAGGCCTCACAACCTCGCCAGATCCTTTCCCCACCTGATGCCGAATGTTTGTACACTTCCAGCAGGGAGTGCGGAATGACATTTAGGAATGGGAGCCTTGGCTGAGTGTCTCCTCCCTAGGCCAGGGGTTGCCCAGTGCCTGTTTCGCATCACCTGCTGCTCTACCTGCCGAGACCAGCACACACAGCACAATTTAATCTCAAATTCTGACACATTCATGACATGAACATTGACTGAATCTTCGATATTTCTGTGCGTATGTTACAATTGTTTTTGTGTTTCCCCATTTTCTCTTCCCTACCTTCACCTGAAGGCACTAACTCATGCTAGCGTATGGTTCTATGGGCTATACTGGTTGTCCTTATCAGTGTTGTAAGCTTTGACGGGCTATCTTTGCCCTTGCCCAGTATCCACGCACATGCACTATCCAGCAGGAGCCACTGGATAGTAATTGGGACAGAAATACCAACTGATTTTTAACTTTTGCATCCCTTCTTCAATTGCCTCCCAAGCTCAGAGCACCTACAGCCATTTTCAGGTTCTATAGAAACATAGGCCATGATCTCATTGAATGGCGGAGCAGGCTCGAAGGGCCAAATGGCCTACTCCTGCTCCTATCTTCTATGTTTCTACTGCCCTGGCTAAAATCTGCCAGCCCAACTAAGCATAAACTAGCTTGAACCTGGTGCTGGGGACATTTTCATAGCACAAACTTTAACAGAGTCTAGAGAATTTGACAGCAGAGAAAGAGGCTAATCAGCCCATTCCACCTCCACTAGCTCTCTAAAAGACCTATCTGCTTAGCCCCATTTCCCCATACCCTTTAAAAAATATATATATTTTTTTTTTCAAATAGCCCCCGAGATTTCTGCCCTCTTGAGCATCCCTGATTTTAATCGCTCAACCATTGGTAGCCGTGCCTTCAGCTGCCTAAGCCCTAAGCTCTGGAATTCCCTCCCTAAACCTCTCCGCCTTTCGACCTCTCTTTCCTCCTTTTAAGATGCTCCTTAAAACCTACCGCTTTTGGTCATCTGCCCTAATTTCTCCTTATGTGGCTCGGTGTCAGATTTTTGTCTTAACACTCCTGTGAAGCGCCTTGGGGCGTTTTACTGTGTTAAAGGCACTATATAAATACAAGTTGTTATAATACTATTATGGATTCTGCTTCCATCACGGTTCCTGGCAGGGCATTTCATGTCCTAACTGCCCTCTGTATAAAAGGAAGTCTCTTAACATCTCCCTTCATTCTACAGGTGATAATCTTAATTCTGCCCTCTAGTTACCAGCTCATTGACCACTGGAAATGGTTTTCCCCTAATTACCTCATCAAAACTCACAATTTTGAATGCCTCCATCAGATCTTGTCTTAACCGTCTCTGTTCTAGTGATGAGAATCAGTTTCTCTAGTCTGTTCTCACCCATGCTACCACCTTGGTGAATCTCTTCTGTACCCTCTCCTTGGCCTAGCCATCCTTCCTGAAGTAGGGCGCACAAACTGGACGCAGTATTCTAACTGCAGCCTAAACAATAATTTGTATAAATTTAACACGCCTCTTTGCTTTTGTACTTTATACCTTTGTTTACAAAATCTAGTATGCTTTAACAGCTTTATCAACTTGTCCTTCCACTTTAAACTCATGGGTCTTTCTGCTTTTAGAATAATACAACACAGAAGGAGGCCATTGGGCCCATCGTGCCTGTGTCAGCTCTTCAAAAGAGCGATCCAATTAGCCCCATAGCCCTGCAAATTTCTCCTTTTTCAAGTATATATCCATTTCCCTTTTGAAAGTTACTATTGAATCTGCTTCCACCACCCTTTCAGGCAGTGCATTCCAGATCATCATAACATGCTGCATAAAAAAAATTGTCATCTCCCCTCTGGTTCTTTTGCCAATTACCTTAACTCTGTGTCCTCTGGTTACCGACCCTCCCGCCAGTGGAAACAGTTTCTCCCTATCTACCCAATCAAAATCCCTCATCTTTTCTTTTTAAAGTTATACCATTTAGTCGAAGTTCCTCTTGTTATTCTTCATCCCAAAATGGATTACCTCACGTTTCTCTGCATTAAATTTCATCTGATCTCTCTGTGCCCAATCTACTAACCTGTCCATGTCTTCCTGAAGTCACTCTCAGTCCCCTTCACAGTTAACCATGCTCAATATTCTTGGGTTGTCTGTACATTTTGATATTGTGTCTAGTGTAACGTTTCCCATGATTAGTACCAGCAAAGCCTTTCATTAAATAACTAACCCCCTGTCATATAACCTGATCACCCAGCCCCTCTGATGATGAGAACACTGAGGATGAAGAGGAGGAGGAACAATTGCCCGAGAAACAGGATTACCCAGCACTCGTTCCATCAGTCATTATCATTCCAGAACTCGTGAGACAGGATGAAGACGTGAGCGACTCGGATGATGATGGTCCAATACTGTACAAGGATGACTATGATGAGGATGAGGAAGATGATCAACCCAGTATGTATTTACATTCATTAACTTAAATATACGTGCGCTTAAACAAAATTGCTTCAAAGATGCAGTTGTTTGCAGCCTCTCTGTTAATCCATCGTTCGGCAAGGAGGATTGGAACTTGTAGTTGCATAGGTCCAAGTGAGGTTGTACCAGTCTTGTCCATTATGAGCTCCAAGTCTAGCGGTCGGTCTGTTCACGGAGCTCCTGTAACCTACAGCACATTAATAGTATTAATTACCCCAGTGCAGATATTAGCCTACTCTACATTTGCAATGTTAATTTGTGGTTTCTGTAATAAATTTGATTAGAATTTAATTTCATTCTTTCCACAAAGATAAAAATGAGGTGCAGTGTGATTTGGAAGAAAAATTATTTGCTGGAAAAAAATTGACTAAAGTTGGTGGAATTTTCCCAAGATTGGTCCGTTACCTTTATTCAGTGATCATTTCTCATTCAGATTTCTCCTATTTAACATGATTTGAACTGATTGAATTGCTTCTCCAATGGGTAAGTTGGGTAGATTGGTTGCCAGGTATGGAATAATGCCATATTGACGAAGATCCCAGGTTAGATTCCCGATCAGTACTGTCCATGTGAAACTGTCCTTTTGATCAGCAGTGAGCTGGCACTTATAGGAGGGAAGGACACATGAAGTAGCGCAAAAAAATATACCAGCTGACCATAACTCTGGCATGTCGAGTGATGTAGGCCCTTTCACAGATTACACTTGGCCTTGTCAGAAATAACCATTTGGATAACTATATTTGGGAGGTGGGGAAATAACCAAGTAGCAGGTCAGTCAAACAAAAGGACCCACCTTCAATTATTTGCCTTGAGTAAATTTCTACAGATCTCTCCTCCTGTTCTGTAACATCCTTTCTAAAATCTTACGTAGGTTCGTTGGCCAATAAAGTAAAGCGAAAAGATACTTTGGCCCTTAAACTGAGCAACAGACCTACAAAGCAGGAACTTATAGAGAAGAACATCCTACCTCGTCAGTCGGATCAGGAGAGACTCGAGATTCGACAACAGATTGGAACTGCGCTCATCAGGTAGGGCATCCTAAGGATGGGACAGATAGTCGGTTCTTCATTCTTGCAGAGAACACTGCTTTCCCTCCTTAAATTAAAGTTGTTCTTTGCTTGTTAATATATGTTGCATGCACACTGGTTTGGTAGACGCAGGACTTTATGGTAGTGAGTGAGCTTCACTGCTTAACAAAGTGTCAGCCGGGACTCAGTTGGTGGCACTCTTGCCTCTGAGTCAGAAGGTCGTGGGTTCAAGTCCCACTCCAGAGACCTGAGCGCAAAATATCTAGGCTGACACTCCAGTGCAGTACTGAGGGAGTGCTGCACTGTCGGAGGTGCCGTCTTTTGGATGAGCCATTAAACCGAGGCCCTATCTGCTCTCTCGGGTGGACGTAAAAGATCCCATGGCATTATTTCGAAGAAGAGCAGGGGAGTTCTCCTGGTGCCCTGACCAATATTTATCCCTCAACCAACATCACTTAAAAAAATAAAAAATAAAAAATAAATAAATTAAATAAAATAAACAAATTATCTGGTCACAATGCTGCTTGTGGGAGCTTTATGTGTGCAAACTGTGTTGCTATGTTTCCCTACATTACAACAGTGACTGCACTGCAAAAGTACTTAATTGGCTGTAAAGTGCTTTGGGACGCCCTGAGGTCATGAAAGGCACTATATAAATGCAAGTCTTTTTTTTAATGTGGGTTCTGGATGACCCTTGAGACTGATTCAGGGCGTGCCAGTCATGCTTGCACTCCTGTGTTTACTGTCCTATTGGTGCATGGTGGTTTTTGACTGTGCCTCCAAATTTTGGGGATTTACCCACCCTCGCATATAGCCCTTTCACTGACACACAGACTCCAGGAAGATAAATGCAAGGCAGGAAAGGGCGATATGCACGGGTGGGTAATTCCCAGATACATCGCCATGCCCAGTGTGGTACTGTAGCCATACACCAGTCAGCCTCGGGTTGAGCTCTCAGGTTGTACTGAATTAGCTGATCTCAGCTCAGGTAGAAGTTCGGGGTGCTACAATTGGACACTGTTGCACAGGTTTACTGGGGGGCACGATTTCAGCACGTGCACTACTTGGGTGTGACAATGACACGTCCTGAATCACATTGAAGTGTCGGGAAGAAACTGCTTAGAAAACTGAACTTGCTTCAGACAGAGCTGTGACCTGAATAATAATTTTATCCTCCTCCATTCCATCAGGCGTCTGAGTCAAAGGCCAACTGCAGAAGAGCTGGAGCAAAGGAATATTCTTAAAAGTTAGTATACCGTTTATCCTCAGATGCTAATTTAGTTCACATTGTCGTGAGAAGTAAATTGATGTGGTGTTACCCATTACTGGTTATTTTACATTTTTTGACATGTTCATATTGGAACAGACTTTGCTGTTGGAGTCACATTGAGGGATGGAGGATAGACCAAATCTATGAAATTACAGATGGGGATACTTGCCCCATGACTGTTGAACAAGTTATTTTTGGAAACACCATATCCTTTGGGTTAGCCGCATAAAGCCAACCGGGTGTTTTTTAACCAGGTTCGGCCACTACGCCCTTGCCTAGTGAAACACTCTCCCCAGTTCCCTCCTCCTTCTCATCTCTCTCATTGCTTCCAAAAACCATCCCCTTCAATCGTACTTCTGGTTCCCCAACCTAGCTTCTCTTTCCCTGTGCTCGATGCCCACCAGATTCCTCCTCTTATTGTAAAACACTCTTGAGATGTCTTCCTGCATGTGAGGAGTGCTTTATAAAAACAAGTTGTTGCTCGTTGTAGGGTACCTTTCTGGGGGGGGGGGGGGGGGGGGTTCTAAGTATTGCATTTCCATTGCTTTGGTGCAAACACTAAAATCAAATTGCAAGTGCTGAAAGGGAAGGGCTGATCTAAGCTTCCACAGTCAGCTTTATTCAGACCGTCTCCTCTGTACGGCTTCTTGTACGTGCATCTGCGTTAATCTTTATTGCATCCCACTATTTTAGTTTCGGAGATAATTCTACACTGGTTCTGTCAGTAAAAGGACAGATTGGTCCTGCAGTGTCTGCTTGGATTGATAATGCCTTGATTGGTATCATACTGTAAGTCAGTGTACTGATTGAGATGTTGCCTGTACTAATCTCAAACAGCTCACATATTGCACTGACGAAATAACACTACCTTTTCACCTCTGCAGATAAAGATGAAGAACAACATCAGGCAGAAAAACGGGAGATCAAGAGGCGGCTCACCAGAAAGGTACTGAAGTGGACAGTTTGTAGTTTGTTGCATGACCGTCTTCATTAAGAATCTGTGAGCTACATTTGTTGGATTGCTACTCTGAACCTCCAACCTGAGTGTGTGGCCTTTGTATATCTAATTTGAGTTGAGAAGCTTAAACTGATGGCACCTCTCTTTTATATGTATATATTATGTGTGTGGTTTGTGTGTGTCTGTATATGTCTCTGCACCATTGTGAGACAATGAGCAGGCAGCCAAACCTTTCCAGTCAATGCTGCTCGATTACGCTCCACTGAAGGGTGTTACAGGGCTGACTCTTCTCTTCCCATTCCTTCTATGTGCATTTGTAAGAAGGTTTATTATCTGGCCAGGCAGCATCCGTGGAGAGAAAAACAGGGTTAACGTTTCAGGTCTGGGACCCTTCATCAGTTCTGATGAAGGGTCCCAGACCTGAAACGTTAACTCTGTTTCTCTCTCCACGGATGCTGCCTGGCCTGCTGAGTATTTCCAGCATTTTCTGTTGTTATTTCAGATTTCCAGCATCCGCAGTATTTTGCTGTTATATTAAGGAGAAAATTACATTGGCAGATGTTGCATGATAGAAAAGCTTTTTGCAAACTGCTACGAGCCTTCAAGGCAAGTATAAACTGCACTGTTTTGTGACTCAGATCTCTGATTACTTTAGCTCAGTCAAAGACCCACAGTGGCAGAACTCCAGGCTAGAAAAATCCTGCGCTTCCACGAGTACGTTGAAGTAACGGACGCCCATGACTACGATCGACGTGCAGATAAGCCATGGACTAAATTAACACCAGCAGATAAGGTGGGGGAGGCCTTGTCTCTGGCTATGGGTTGGTTGTGATATTGTCTCTATAATTGGCTGCTTTCCTACAATAACCCATTAACTAGGATTGACATTAACTATTGTCACTAGGATTAGTGTGAAGTGTAATGGGTGTTGTTCGGATAATCCTTCTCCTTTTACTTCTATTCATGCTTGTGAACTCGAGACAGATTCATCTGATCAATCTTTATTTATCAAATTAATAGAAACCCAACATATGCAGTACTTATGAAATAGGCACCTTTATACTCCAGTAACAAACTCATCGGGGATTCGTAAACTAAGCCTTCGCGTTCGTTTCATCAAGGCTATTTAGAGTTCCTATAGTTCCCCGGGGTGCCCTGCCTTTTATGCCGTTCAGTACCTAAGTATGCCAACAGCTAACCTTCCCTTTTTATACATGTGCATAATCTTTTTATGGCTCTCCAGACATTTCACACACTTGAGGGGTCAGGCTGGCCTTGGGGTCAGGCACTCCCTTATCACTTCAGACCCTTCTCTCACTCCAGCATCCGCTCAACCCTGAATTATTAACACCTTTTGCAGACATGTTGGCGTCTTGCCCTCTCAACATTTAATTCCCAGCTTTCTACTCGCAGCACTCCGAGCTCTCCAATAGTCACGACCACCTTATAGCTTACTATTCCTAACAAGTGTGTCCACTAAAACTGTGGAAAAATACTCAGCAGTACAATGACACACTTGTCCCTCCAAGCTTCGGTCAAGTCCGGAGGGAGTTCTTTGCGCTGTGTAACACCAGAGTGAAGTACTGGTGGCTGCAGAGGTGCTCTAGGTGGGAACTACTTGAGATGAAGTGTTAAGAGCATCATGCAAGAAGTGATTTTTTTTCTTCCAATAACATCAATAGCCCTTGAGCCATAGGTTTTCTCAAACGGAGGGGACTCTGGCGTTCGAGTTCTGCAAGGGGATTCTGGGGATCTGAAGTAATGAATAACATTACATAGAATTTACAGAAACAGACCATTTGGCCCAGCTGCTCTACCCCGGTGTTTCTGCTCCACACGAGCCTCCTCCCATCTCTCTCCATCTAACCCTATCCGCATACCCATCTATTCCTTTTCCCTCATGTGCTTATCTAGCTTCCCCTTAAATGCATTTATGCTAGTTGCCTTAACTACTCCATGTGGTAGCAAGTTCCACATTCTAACCACTCTCTGGGTAACGAAGTTTCTCCTGAATTCCCTATTGGATTTATTAGCGACTATCTTATATTTATGGCCCCTAGTTTTGGCCTCGCCATAAGTGGAAACATTTTTACTACGTCTACCCCCTTCATAATTTTAAAGACCTCTATTCTGACAGAGATATTCTTTGGGCACCTGGAATTTGTGATCAATTGATTTCCCAGTTTCATTTGGGTCAGGAAATTGCCCCATTGTTTCATTAAGCTGGTCTAAACTCTTGCGTTGTGTGGATAACGCATATCACTCTGAGTAAGAAGGACCCTACAGGATCCACTGCTCGCATGAGGGAGACCTTTGCTGCAGAGCTCATACAAATGCCAGTACAGTTCCTGGTACATTTGTTGACTGAATTGTTGGAGTGAATGATTGCTGTGCCACCTTTCTGATGCAACGATTCGGAACGCAATTAAGTATTTATTTCAAAAACCTTCTCTGATGTACCCTTACAGGCAGCAATACGAAAAGAGCTAAATGAATTCAAAAGTACAGAGATGGAGGTGCATGAAGAAAGCAGAATGTATACAAGGTAAAATTCAGTCGTTTAACTCTCAATGAACCTCTTTATTATGCTAACATAGAAACATAGAAGATAGGAGCAGGAGTAGGCCATTCGGCCCCTCGAGCCTGCTCCGCCATTCAATGAGATCATGGCTGATCATCCAAATTCAGTACCCTGTCCCTGCCTTCTCCCCATATCCCTGATCCCTTTAGCCTCAAGAAATATATCCCTCTCCTTCTTGAATATATTTAATGAATTGGCCTCAACTGCCTTGTGTGGTAGAGAATTCCACAGGTTCACCACTCTCTGGGTGAAGAAATTCCTCCTCATCTCAGTCCTAAATGGCTTACCCCTTATCCTTAGACTGTGACCCCTGGTTCTGGACTCCCCCTGCCATCGGGAACATCCTTCCTGCATCTAGTCTGTCTAGTCCTGTTAGAATTTTATAAGTTTCAATGAGATAGGCTTTGTGCATGCGTTATCTTTGTAAAGTTTGCACCCAAGTGGCTCGGGGGCAGGGCGGTGAGTCCACTGGCCCGTGTGGTATTAAGCCTTACAGATCAAGAATGTTTCAGGTTTGATGATCTCCAGGGTGGCACTGTGCGTGCTGCAATTTGCCTCTCTGCTCCTGAGCCAGGAAAGAGGACATCCGCTCCCATTTCCACTTCTGAATGGCAACCATTGACTCCTGCTGCAATTCCCCTGTGCACAGAAGGCTGCTGTGGGGAGGGGCCGTAGGAACAGGAGGAGGCCATTCAGCCCCCTCCACCATTCAATCAGACCATGGCTGATCTGCACCATAACTCCATTGACCTGCCTTTGCTCCATATCCCTCGATAGCCTTACCCAACAAAAACCTACCCATCTTAGGCTTGAAAACTTCAGTTGCCCCCAGCATCCACAGCCTTGTGGGGCAGAGTGTACCAGATTTCTACTACCCTTTGTGTGGAAAAAGTGCTTCCTGATTTTGCTCCTATATGACTTGGCTCTAATTTTAAGATTGCACCCCTTCAGGAAGATAGGAGTAGGCCATTCGGCCCCTCGAGCCTGTTCCACTATTCAATTAGATCACGGCTGACCTGTATCTTAACTCAATCTACCTGTAACCCTTAATACCCTTGCCTAACAAAAATCTATCCATCTCAATTTTGAAATTTTGACTTGACCTAGCCTTGTTCTGGATTCCCCCATCAGCGGAAATAGTCTCCTTCTCCTTTAACTCCACTCATTTCCTCCAAATCAAAGGTGTTGCCATGGGTACCCGCATGGGTCCTAGCTATGCCTGCCTTTTCGTGGGCTATGTGGAACAATCTTTGTTCCAGTCCTACTCGGGTCCCCTCCCTCACCTCTTTTTCCGATACATTGATGACTGTATCGGTGCCGTTTCCTGCTCTCGTCCCGAACTTGACAATTTCATTCACTTTACCTCCAATTTCCACCCTTCCCTCACCTTCACATGGTCCATCTCGGACTCTTCCCTTCCCTTCCTCGACTTCTCCGTCTCCATCTCTGGGGATAGGTTATCGACCAATATTTACTACAAGCCCACTGACTCCCACAGCTGCCTGGACTGCACTTCCTCCCACCCCGCTTCCTGTAAGGACTCTATTCCATTCTCCCAGTTTCTCCGTCTCCGCCGTATCTGCTCCAACGATGCCACCTTCCACACCAGTGCTTCAGACATGTCTTCCTTTTTCCGCAACCGAGGATTCCCCTCTACCGTGGTTGACACTGCCCTCGACCGTGTCAGTTCTATCTCCCGCACTTCTGCCCTCACCCCTGCCCCTCCCTCCCGGAACCACGATAGGGTTCCCCTTGTCCTCACCTTTTACCCCACCAGCCTCCGCATTCAACAGATCATCCTCCGGCATTTCCGCTACCTCCAAAGTGATCCCACCACCAAACGTATCTTCCCCTCCCCTCCCCTCCCCTTTCAGCATTCCGCAGGGACCGCTCCCTCCGAGACACCCTAGTCCACTCCTCTATCACCCCAAACAGCCCTTCCCCTTCGCCTGGCACCTTCCCGTGCAAGCGGAGGAGATGTAATACCTCCCCCCTTCCCACTGTCCAGGGCCCCAAACACCCCTTCCAGGTGAAACAGCGATTTACTTGTACTTCTCGCAATCTAGTATACTGTATTCGCTGCTCACGATGCGGTCTCCTCTACATTGGGGAGACCAAACGCAGATTGGGTGACCGCTTTGCGGAACACCTCCGTTCAGTCCGTAAGGGTGACCCCGAGCTTCCGGTCGCCTGTCATTTTAATTCACCGCCCCATTCCCACTCGGACCTCACCGTCCTTGGCCTCTTGTATTGTTCCACGCAAGCTCATCGTAAACTCGAGGAACAGCACCTCATCTTCCGATTAGGCACTTTGCAGCCTTCCGGACTCAATATCGAGTTCAACAATTTCAGATCATAACCTCGGCCCCTATTTCATTTTTTCTTGTAATTTTTCCACTCCTTTTCTCCACCCCCCCTCCCCCCCCCCCCCCCCCCTTCCTTTTGTTTCTCTCTCACACCTGGCAGCTATCTCTTGCCCTGCCAGTACACTTTACACCTAATTTCAGCCTATTACCATCTCGTCTAGCTTCTAATACCTTTTATTGTCTCTTTTACTTCTTTTGTTTCTTTTATTCTTTTGTCCGATCGCAGCCCTGCCTCCGATCTATCTTTTCTTTCCAGTTTTGAAGAAGGGTTCGACCCGAAACGTCAACTCAAATTTCTCTCCACGGATGTTGCCTGACCTGCTGAGTTTTTCCAGCATTTTCTATTGTTAAAGCGGAAATAGTTTCTCTCTGTCCTATATCATTTCAAGCACCTCAATTAGATCAACAACAACAACTTGCATTTATATAGCGCCTTTAACGTGATAAAGTGTCACAAGGCACTTCACGGGAGCGTGATCACCTCATAGCCATCTAAACTCGAGGTGAATACGAGCCACGTTTATACAACCTGTCCTCGTAATTTAACCCTTAAGCTCGGGTCAGGTGGACGATGCAGGGGCATCCCGACAGAAGGGGAGAATAGGTAGGCCCATCATCTGGAGGCAGGGAGGGGGCTTCTCTCAGGCCTCCTTGGTGGTTGCTGCAGCGCAGATTCCAATCTGTCTGTCTTGGTTGGAAAGCTTTTTAAGCATAAGGAGACTATCAGGGCAAACCTAGTGTAGAAAATATTTTAAACTGAAACTAATCATGCATCTGTGCAGAGGCTCTCCTCGCTACGATCAGCCAGGGTTTCTGCTCCTGATGGCTGAACAGTGCCTGTCGGTAGATATTGAGCGAGGGTTCAGCTGTACTGCTCTCCCATTAGCGAATAATCTGCTGAGACTTGCTGTGCAGGCTCACAGTGGAGAATAGCTGCTTGGGCAAGGTACTGGGCTACGGCATCGATGGAACTACAACCCAGCACCTCCAGGAACGGAGAAATAGGGAGGGAATTGGCAAATAAAATCTGCTTTAAAGTAACTGATTTTTCAGCTGAGTCATTAAAGTGACTCACTTTTTTGTTTTTTTTTGTCCACATCAGGCTTTCTGCAAAGTGCGGAGTTCACTTAGTAATTGTGGAAGCTCAACTTGTTAAGAATTGAGTTTCTCACGAGGACCATATAAAAACTTCTATAGATATGTAAAGAGAAAAAGATTGGTAAAGTCAAGCGTAGGTCCATTGCAGTCAGAATCAGGGGAATTTATAATGGGGAACAAAGACATGGCAGACCAATTAGATACATACTTTGGTTCTGTCTTCACAAAGGAGGACACAAATAAACTCCCAGAGATGTCGGGGAACATAGGGTCTAATGAGAGGGAGGAACTGAATAAAATCAGTATTTGTAGGGAAATGATGTTAGGGAAATTGATGGGATTGAAGGCCGATAAATCCCCAGGGCCTGATAATCTACATCCTAGGGTACTTAAGGAAGTGGCCCTGGAAATAGTAGAAGCATTGCTGGTCATCTTCCAAAATTCTATAGACTCTGGAACAGTCCCCATGGATTGGAGGGTAGCTAATGTAACCCCACTATTTAAAAAAGGTGGTAGAGAAAAAATGGGGAATTATAGACCGGTAAGCCTGACATCGGTAGTGGGGAAAATGCTAGAGTCCATTATAAAAGATGTAATAGCAGAGCACTTGGAAAACAGTGACAGGATCGGACAAAGTCAACATGAATTTACAAAAGGTAAATCATGCTTGACTAATCTACTGGAATTTTTTGAGGATGTAACTGGTAGAATAGATAAGGGAGAACAGTGGATGTGGTATATTTGGACTTTCAGAAGGCATTCGATAAGGTCCCGCATAAGAGACTAGCGTGCAAAGTTAAAGCACATGGGATTGGGGGTAAGGTACTGACTTGGATAGAAAACTGGTTGGCAGACAGGAAGCAAAGAGTTGGAATAAACGGGTCTTTTTCCGAGTGGCAGGCAGTGACTAGTGGGGTACTGCAGGGATCGGTGCCAAGACCCCAGTTATTCACAATATATATAAATGATCTAGATGAGGGAACTAGATGTAATATCTCCAAGTTTGCAGACGACACAAAGCTGGGTGGGCGTGTGTGCTGTGAGGAGGATGCAGAGAAACTCCAGTACGATTTGGACAGGTTGGGCGATTGGGCAGATGCAGTATAATGTGGATAAATGCAAGGTTATCCACTTTGGTGGCAAAAACAGGAAGGCAGATTATTATCTGAATGGCAATAGATTGGGAAAAGGGGAAGTGCAACGAGACCTGGGTGTCCTTGTACACCAGTCGCTGAAGGTAAGCATGCAGGTGCAGCAGGCGGTTAAGGCGGCAAATGGTATGCTGGCCTTCATAGCGAGAGGATTCGAGTACAGGAGCAAGGATGTCTTGCTGCAGTTGTACGGGGCCTTGGTGAGACCACACCTTGAGTATTGTGTGCAGTTTTGGTCGCCTTATCTGAGGAAAGATGTTCTTGCCATGGAGGGAGTGCAGTGAAGATTCACCAGACTGATACCTGGGATGGCAGGAATGACTTATGAAGAGAGATTGGGTCGATTAGGCTTATATTCGCTAGAGTTTAGAAGAATGAGAGGGGATCTCATTGAAACTTATAAAATTCTAACAGGACTAGACAGACTAGATGCAGGAAGGATGTTCCCGATGGCGGGGGAGTCCAGAACCAGGGGTCACAGTCTAAGGATAAGGGGTAAGCCGTTTAGGACTGAGATGAGGAGGAATTTCTTCACCCAGAGAGTGGTGAACCTGTGGAATTCTCTACCACAGAAGACAGTTGAGGCCAATTCATTAAATATATTCAAGAAGGAGTTAGATATATTTCTTGAGGCTAAAGGGATCAAGGGATATGGAGAGAAGGCAGGGACAGGGTACTGAGTTTGGATGATCAGCCATGATCGCATTGAATGGCGGAGCAGGCTCGAGGGGCCGAATGACCTACTCCTGCTCCTATCTTCTACGGTTCTGGGAAGAAAAGTTTTTTTCCCCCCAGAGTTGATATTTTATGAGGGCCATCAGAACCTGTAGTTTTTTTTTTAATGAATAAATTGTACTTTTTTAATTGTTTGCAGTAAGACCATTTTAAGGCTGCATTCGGTATTATTAATACTCCCCCGACGATGCTGGAATGTGCTGTGGTATGGGTTCCGTAGCTGCTGCCAGTCTTCTACTACAAATGGTCATTCCTCAGTGTGAGCCTTGACTGGGACTGTCATAGGAATATAGGAACAGGAGGAGGCCATTTAGCCCACGAGCCTGTTCCGCCATTCAGTGAGATCATGGCTGATCTGTATCTTAACTGCATCCACCTGCCTTGGCTCCATGTCCTTTTATATCCTTGGCTAGCAAAAATCTATTGATCTCAGATTTTAAATGATTAATTGAGCTTGCATCTACTGCTTTTTGTGGGAGCATTTTCCACACTTCTGCCACCCATTGCAGGAAGCAGTGTTTTCTAATTTCTCTCCTGAATGGCCTGGCTTTGATTTTTAAAGTTATTTCCCCTTGTCCTAGACTCCCTCAGCAGTGGAAAAAGTTTATCTCTATTTACCTTATCAATTCTTTTCAAAATCCTAAAAACTTCAATCAAATCACCCCCTTAACCTCCTATATTCCAACCTAGTTTATGTAACCTCTCCTCAATCTAGCCCTTGAAGCCCTGGTAACATTCTGGTGAATCTGCGCTGCACTCCATCCAAGAGCCAATATATCCTTCCTAAAGTTCAGTTCCCAGAACTGTACACACTACTCCAGGACTTTGTATAGCTGTAGCAAAACTTCCTCTCCTTTATATTCTAGCCCTCTAGTGAAAAAGGCTAACATTCCATTAGCCTTTTTAATGATTTTTTTGTCCCTGACTGCTACACTTTAGTGATCTGTGTGCATGGACCCCTGTTAATTGCATCACTAAGTCTGACTCCACCACCACTGCCCGACATTCACCCACACATGCACGCACTTTTCAACAGGAAGTTCATCGGTTCGCGATGGGCTTAAATCCTGACTGAATATTCTGGTTCTCAGCCCAGGGTCAATCATAGTTCCCTTTAGTGCCATCCTGACTGAGATGAAGTAACCGGTCGATTGAACCTGTGTCCTTCTGGTTGTCTGTAGCTCAGAATCAGACGGGGTGGTGCATTTACCTATTAAGCCACAGAGGGGGGAGAAGGAAAGAAAGAACTTGCATTATTGTAGCACCTTTCACATTCTTCTCGGAGATTCACAGTCAATTAATTACTTTTGAAGTGTAGTCAGCGTTGTAATATAGGCAAGCCCACTTGTACACCACAATGTGGTCCCAAAATCAGTAACGAGATAAATGACCAGATAATGTTTTTTTTAATGAGGGATAAACATTGGCCAGGACTCTGGGAAAATTCCCTTGCTCCTCTTCGAAATAGCACCATGGGATCTTTTACATCCACCTGAGAGGGCAGATTGTGCCTCGGTTTAACGTCTCATCCAAAAGACGGCACCTCCAACAGTGCAGCACTCCCTCAGTACGGCACTGAAGTGTTGGTGTAGATTATATGCTCAAGTCTCCAGAGTGGGGCTTGAACCCATAACTTTCTGACTCGGAAGTGAGCGTGTAATCAACTGAGTCAAGACTGGGAGGAGAAAGAAAAGGGGATTGTGTTTAAATAAAATTGCTGGACACTCCTGTATTAATGATTTTTTTTTCTCTATAGGTTTCATCGACCATAAGAACATGTACAGATACAAACGGAAATCTAACTATACAGTATCCGCAGAGATGATGGGGATAAAGCCTGTCTCCTGAGTACTGTACCTGAAGCTGTGTTGTATTGAGACTTGTGTACAATGTATTCAATACACATTCAGTGAACCTGGTGCCATGGGGAAAGAAATCAATACTTGATAACCGTATCATATGTAAATCCTGCTTTCATCAATTAACACATCCTCGAAATGGAGGTTCCCCTTGATCATATCTGTCTCTGCGCCTCCAGATTTATACAATACTGCGGCTGGTTTCAAATCGCAGCGCCGAAAAGACTTTAAGAGCTGCTGGGATTGTGTGCTTGGGAGCGGTTGTGTTTTACTCTAACCTTTTACTGGAGATGAAGGAAGTGTGGGTCTGTGTGTACAGACTAAGATCTGCCTCCTTTCCTCTTCACCCCACCCCTGTTTTTTTGTTTTTTGCATACACTGCGGTGGCTTTTCTTGGACACGTCGATGGGCTGAGCGTGGGAGGTTGCTCCTGGTCAACATGATCTTTGGTCCCCTGAGTAGCTGTCAGGGCCTTCCTTTTCTGCATTGCCCTCGCGTCCACCGTCAATTCCATAACCCTTTAGCTGCCGGTTTCTCCAGTGGGTGACGACTGACTCCTGGAACAACTTCAACAGAAGAAAAAACTTTAAATGACTTGGTTTTTTTTAAGTGACCAATTCCACGCAAGAGTCTATTTCTTTTCTCTCTCTCTTTAAATCAACACGTGCTGATTTCACTGAAGCAGGTCTCTGTTGAAAGGAACGTATCGTCGCACCTGGGACTTTTAACCTTCCATCCGAAAGGCACCACACTTCTGTGGGGGGAAAAAAAACGTATCCCTTTGTACAAAGGCAGGGATTGGTTTGTATAGGACCATAAATCATGGCCCTGTGGAAAAATGCGCCACCCTCGACTGCTGTATAAAACATTGGTTTAGAGAGAGTCAATATGTGTACATTTGTCTTCCTATTTAAATATTGAATAAAGGTATTATCGTGACATTAAAAAAAAAAAATACCAGAATCCACTTAAAACACTACTTGGGATAATTTCCTTCTCGACCAACTGTCAGCAGACAATTATGTACTTGTTTTAAGTTCTGTCTGCCGGACATTTTAAGTTGTCTTGTAATTCTTAGCAAATCAATATTCTCATTTCCCACTCTCTCATGGTTGATAGCATACACAGGCTGGCTGTGGAGATCATAACTTGTTACAGTTTTTATTAAAATCCTTCTCTCTGCTTGTATTTTCCCTGATTGTCAAGCAGTAGGCTTCAGTGTTTTACATTGGTTCTTAATCTACTTGGACAGTTCGGTAAATTCCGGTCATGTTTCACGGTGGAATGTGCTGACTGGGTTGGAGTGGTCTACCAAACTTGTTTAGGGTTTGTTTTTACTTGGATGGAGTGAGGCACTTCCTCCGTTTTTTTATTTGTAACACACTCGGTCTCCAGTCAGAAGCCTCTAGATGCATATTGGCAATATTGCAAGGCTATTGTACACGGACAGACCAGTGGGACTGTCTTAATTAACTACACTCTGAATCAATGCTTTGGTCCTGGCAATAAAATCTTCCATAATGTCCCATCTAAATATTTGCTGTGCATGTGTTAAAATATTTGATGGGTTTTAACATTGGAAGGCCATAACATCAAAGAAACATTTGTAGCAGCATTAATGTGAAGAGCAGGCCAAGCGTATTGGCATTGAGCAACTACTCAGTTGGGGAAGGACAACACTTGATTATGTTGTCATGCTACAACATAGCCAGAATGAACCATGCCTGTTGTCATGCATTACCATTCTTGTTTCTCTTCTGTTTCCTGTCTATCACAGTCCAATAGAGGTAAGGAGGAATGGGAGAGAATAAATGAGCTTTGAAAAGCATAAACATTTTAGCTCATTTGCTGTCAAACCATTGTGACTCGTGGCATTTGTAATATGTGCTGCATGTCACTATCGGTTTGATGGAGTCAATAATGCACAAAGGGATGGGCCTCCCTGATAACAATTGAATGGGTTGCCCAATGGATTGTTGGTTAATGCACCAGTTGGTGTTGTACTGAGCCATACGGACTGGAACAAACCCTGGTTTGATCTCTGTTCTGTGCTAATTGAGCCGTTCTCAATCGGGATCATGATTTGGACACTGTAATTACCCTCTGTAACCCTGGGCTGAGGAGGAAAGTCAGCCGGGGTTCCCACTCCTGATTGCTATCTGATAACTTCTGGGAAGCACACATGTAGGACAGGATTGGGCTGGGTCGTTACAGAGCCTGCCAACGCTCTCGCTAGGTTTGCACTTGAAGAATAGCCACATGAGGGGGAAAGTACTTGAGAATTCCTGGTGCCCTCCTGCACAAGTCAGCGACTACGAGAGACGGGGGAGAAAGACCGGGAGGGCAAATAAAGCAATTCAGTGGGACACTGGAGTCTTTGGGCATGCTAAACTGCTAAGAATCTAATTTAGTATTTTTCTTTTGTTTTAAACCAGCACATACAATGTGGCAGGGATTAAGAACCCCCCTCCCCTTTTTAGAAGAGAATTATTGCACATGTATGTAATATTTTAGCAAAATATGTTAATACATTTCCTTTTTGTAAAGTGTTGGGTATTTTAAAATAGTCTTCCATACCTTTCTCCCTGGTAAGGCTCGTGAGTTTACTCATCGAACCCACACCATGGTGGTACTGTTTTTAAGTTTGAGGGGATCCAGCATTTCAGACTGTCCGCTCAATATTTTTTTCACAGTTGCTCATCAGTTATGAAATGCAGCTATACCGGGGAGGAAGGTTGAAAGACAATGTTAAAATCCAAACCCATTGGGAATTGTCCTTTTTAAACAAAAAAGACACATGAATTAATTTTTTTGCAGTCTGTATAGTTGTTGTATGTACATTTTCATGAGTTGTAAATAATTGAATAATTACTGTTGCTCTTATATAAGATTGTTTTTTTGGTGTATTTTGTTCTCATTCAGTGCTGCTTTTATTAAAAAAAAGTAGATTCATATTGGTTGTAAGTCGGTTGAATTTTTAAAAAAAATAATCGAACTTGCACAAAATCTTCTGACCCAGTCCAGTCGCTCAGTGCCCTTCATGGAACTTGCAGAGCAGATCATTCTCAGCACAAACTGGACATTGAGAATATGAGATAGGCCTCTGGGTAGGATAGTCGAGGCAAAAACTTCATCTAAAACAATTGGGAGGACTATAGGGTATTTCTGGATGTGTGAACTGAGTTGGACTTAATGTCCGTTCTCCTCTATAGCCATCTTATGACTACCACCTTCAAGGGGAGTTTTTTTAACCCAGAAATTGTGGACCATCATCTTCATCAAAACTGAAGTATTATGTTTTTTTAATTTATAACTGAAAGTTAATAGCACTTCTGGTGTATAAGCCATCATATCAATGACTTGGAGATGGAAGGAGAAGGAAGCATAGAGGTGAGAGAGCCTGAGGTTGACAATCAAAGCCACCTTATGCTGCATTTTATCTATCGCACACTCTTGCGAGCTTGATTTAGATTAGTTCCATTCATTTGCAGTCCCATCAAAAGCTGTGGGACCAGTGGGCTTAATGCATGCAAATTCAGGCATTGAGTATCAATGTTCTGACTGTAATTTTTTTTTTAATAGTCCTGTTATCTACTGGAGTTTTTTTCCTTCAAACCCTCACCAGGAACTTCACTTGAATCCAATTCATCTCAGGAGAATGGGAATGAGATCTTTGAGTACCTGTAGCTGTTAGCAAAATGTATTCATTGCACTGGAGTTTAGCTGCCAGCATTTCTCTTGCGCTCAGTCATTGTAACACTTGACTTTTTTTTAGATGTGTCTCGATGCTGGCCTAGATTAAAAGGGGCTCTTGCTACATGTTAACCTGGATAGTCTAGTACTGACAGAGATTTCCTTATAGCAGACCTGGGTTGGTATGTCCATTCTTCAACAAATGTAGACCAGAGGCGGCAGCAATTTTCACAACTCTCAACATTTTTACATTGCACGCTCCATTGAGATGCTGTTTCTCTGCTTTGTAAAATTACAACTTCTCATCTGGGAGAGCTCTGATTGACTGGCACAGATCTGGAGGTTATACTCATTAGTTGTGTAGGTTTAATTTTTTTTTGAAATGCAACCTGTGTTAACTCAACAAAACTGGAGGAGCTGTCTGTAAAATCCCTTTCCAACTCAGAACAACCAAAATTGTTCAACAGCAGAGACCAAGTGTCTTTAATTTTACATGCTCTCGTCCCTTGTCTCTACGCAGCCAATGACTTGCCACCTCATTGCCTCCTTCCACCAGTCATTGCTGCATTGTGAATAACTGGCAGGTGGTGGGTGTGCATGGGATGGGGGTGATGCACTGTTCCCATTTCTTGCCGATTGAACCCCCTCCTTAACCAAGGGAAAGTGAGGCGCTTCTTCTAACAGCCCAGATGAGAATGACCAATTTTTGCCTTGACAGAGGCACAAAACCATCGGATTTTCTGTTTAACAAATGGGTGCTAATTTCTATTGTGCTGACAAGCCAGCATCTCTGTGCTTTCCTTAAACGGCAGAGAACAGATACCCTAGTGACCTGCTGAGCTCCCATTTCGATCATTAAACTCATACACACCAGAGTGTTCCAGGTTTAATCCTTGGTTTGTGCTGGGACAGCAGATGGGATTGTTGGCCTCAGCACCCCTGTGCTCAGGAGAGAGAAAAATGAGCCAGGATTCCCACTCCTGGTTACTATCCAGTGATCCTTAATGGACGGCGTGCGTGTGAACACGATTGGGCTTTCACTGTCAAGTAACCTTCTGAGGCGCGCTGTCTCGGCTCGCACTTGAAGCGTGGCTACTGGGCTGAGTTAGCCAGAGAATTGTTTGGACCCATGGAGCTGTATGCCTGTGAGAATCAGTGCCTTCGGGAAAGGAGGGGAAAAGGGATATTTTAAAAATCAGATGTTGCAAATATGCACGGTAACTGACAGGAAAATAACTCAGGGTTTTTAAGTAGTTTTCTGTGTTTTATTTCTGGTGTGTTGATGGCTGCCCCCTGGAGAGCAGGGGACTATCCTGAGTTGGAAAGGGTTTGAGGTGCCACTTGACGGCCTTGACAAGTGGCTTGTGTACAATGCAACCTATGTGGTGGTTTCAACTTGTTGTTTCTGTAGCCGTGCATTTAATGTTTTTAAATGGAAAAACACAAGTGTGTCATGTCTACTCCCATGTGACCTGCTTCCTCCCCCCCCCCCCCCGTTCTCATTTGTTTAAGGGAGAGAGAGGTGCCTTAACATGCTGGGTTTGCTCATTCATTTCCTCATTAGACATGACATTTTTAAACCTTGAATAAAACAACAATCATACCCTCCTCTGTTGCTTTGCTGTCAATTATTCATGAGGTTGTTTAGTAGTTCGTAAGTTACAGCATTGTGCGGGACTGCTGTTTTCTTTTTTAAATGTTTTTATTTTGCTTTGTTATTTGGATTGCCTTGGGTCAGTGCCAGTTAACTAGCTGCGCGATTCGGCTGGTTCGATAAAGGAGCTGGGTTTAGCAGTGCAAGTGCTGGGAGCTGGCTCAATCTGCCAGAATCCAAACTAAAATGAGCACCAGCATACAAAGAGGGGCGTAGATAGAAAGGAACATTTCCCCTTAGTAGAGGGGTCAATAACCAGGGGGCATAGTTTCAAGGTAAGGGGCAGGAGGTTTAGAGGGGATTTGAGGAAAAACTTTATCCACCCAGAGGGTGGTTGGAATCTGGAACTCACTGCCTGAAAGGGTGGTAGAGGCAGGAACCCTCACAACATTCAAGAAGCATTTAGATGAGCACTTGAAACGCCATAGCATACAAGGCTACGGACCAAGTACTGGAAAATGGGATTAGAATAGACAGGGCTTGATGGCCGGCATGGACACGATGGGCCGAAGGGCCTCTTTCTGTGCTGTATAACTCTGACTCTATGGCATTTCTTTGACACAAGATGAACAGGTTTAGGTTCAAATACTTCACACGAGTGGTGAGCATGTGGAGCTGACTGTCCAGGGAGAGGGTGGAGGCAGCGAGCATTGCTGTTCGGAAATACTTGGAAGTACAAGAAGAATAAAAGAACAAATTTGTATTCCTATAGCGCCTTTCACAACCTCAGGACGTCCCAAAATGCTTCAAAGCCATTTGAAGTACTCTTGAAATGTAGTCACTGTCGTAATGTAAGAAAAACAGTGGCTAATTTGCACACAGCAAGCTCTGACAAGCAAGATAAATGAGCAGATAATCTGTTGCAGTGATGTTGTTTGAGGGATTAATATTGGCCAGGACATTGGGGAGAACTTCCCTCCTGCTCTTCGAAATACTGCCATGGGATCTTTTACGTTCACCTAAGAGAGCAGACAGGGCCTCGGTTTAATGTCTCAACAGAAAAAGTACAGCAAGTGACAGATACGTGATGGGCTGAATGGCTTCCTTCTGTGCTGTAAAATTCTATGATTCTAAACCAGTTGTGACTGGTGACACTTGTGTTCCAGGGCAGGTTTGAGTGAACTGTGAGGGGTCCAAGGATCGATGGAAATTGGCTCTCGGACCTCATCGCCATAGCCTCCGTGAGCTGCCACCACTGGTCACCCCGCCACAGGCAGCTCACCTGAGCGCAGATCAATGTCGGGCCGCCTGCCTTCCTGTGGTTGCGAGTCCTATAATCCAATAGGCGTTGCACCCCTAATTTACACGTTTTATGCATCCGGTCAGGACACCGGAAATAAGGGCCCCACTAATTTAGCAGTGGGACCAATGCCTGCGCAGATTGGGCATAGGCCATCCCACTGCTAAATTGGTATGCTTTTCCCCTGTTTTACACCCAACAAATTGGCACAATGCATAACAATTTCTACCACAATATGAAAATTGCATACCTAAATGCATTCTCCTTGATGGCCTCTAGAGCTGCACTCTACATACACTCCAACTCATCCAGAATATTCACATCTTATCCCATACTGTTTCCCATACTAGCGATATTAGGACAGGTGACCTAAAGCTTGATCAAAGAGGTAGGTTTTAAGGAGTGTCTTACAGGAGAGGTAGAGATGCGGAGAGGTTTAGGAAGGGAATTCCAGAGCTTGGGGCCAAGGCGCCAATGGATGAGCAATTAAAATCGGGGGGGGGGGGCGCACGAGAGGATAGGGTAATTGTTTTCTTCCAATCTGCTCCCATCCTTTCTTGAAGATTCTTGCTGGGCTACTGTTCCACAAGTGCTCACAACGATTCACTATCTCACCCAATTGCCAGTTATGCATGGTGTGACCCTAATGAGTGTGCTGGATTTTCAATAATGGAAGGTATCAAAGCGAGCCCAATCCTGTTGGTAGCTGTATGTGCACACTATCTAGCAGGGATCACTGGATGGCAATTGGAAGTGGAAATTCTGACTGAGTTAACTTCTGCACAGTACAGGACTCTTTCTGCCCTTGCTGTGGTCAGCTAACACAGTACATACCAAGTATCAAACTTAGGACATACAGAAATGATGGAAAGACTAGCTGGTCTATCGAGCTGGTTCTATACAGTGGTGTTCCAATTAAGCATCATGACCAATGTTCCCTCTAAGCTGTGCGACTGCGCAGCAATGGGAAAGGGCCCACGCAGGCTGCTCATCGGCTTCCCCATTGTAAATACATAGAAACAGAAGATAGGAGCAGGAGTAGACCATTCAGCCCCTCAAGCCTGCTCCGCCATTTAATGAGATCATGGCTGATCATCCAAATTCAGTACCCTGTCCCTGCTTTCTCCCCATATCCCTTGATCCCTTTAGCCTCAAGAAATCTATCCAACTCCTTCTTGAATATATTTAATGAATTGGCCTCAACTGCCCTGTGTGGCAGAGAATGCCACAGGTTCACCACTCTCTGGGTGAATAAATTCCTCCTCATCTCAGTCCTAAATGGCTTGCCCCTTATCCTTAGACTGTGACCCCTGGTTCTGGACACCCCCGCCATCGGGAACATCCTTTCTGCATCTAGTCTGTCTAGTCCTGTTAGAATTTTATAAGTTTCAATGAGATCCACTCTCATTCTTCTAAACTCTAGCGCGTATAAGCCTAATCGACCCAATCTCTCCTCATACGTCATTCCTGCCATCTCGGGTATCAGTCTGGTGAATCTTCGCTGCACTCCCTCCATGGCAAGAACATCCTTCCTCAGATAAGGCGACCAAAACTGCACACAATACTCAAGGTGTGGTCTCACTAATACCGCGCATGCGCAGAAATTTAAAGGGACCGCGCACTAAAAGAACCAGGCCGTGGAGAACAAAGTGCAGGTTACAGGGAACGTTGATCATGACCCCCAAAGCTCCCACCCACCAGCAGCAATGTGATCTCGTGGGAGAGGCAGAAAATCAAAACATCTGTATGGCTGTGCTAAATCATGCTATGGATATACCCATTAAGCCATCAGGGAGCTAATGGTCTAATATTTAACACAAAGCAAAATACTGCGGATGCTGGAAATCTGACATTAAAAACAGAAAATACTGGAAATACTCAGCAGGTCAGGTAGCATCAGTGGAGAGAGAAACAGAGTTAACATTTCAGGTTGATGATAAACGGTCACGTTCCTGAAATGTTAACTCTCTTTCTCTTTCCACAGATGCTGCCTGACCTGCTCAGCTAATATTTAATATATCTATTGATGTTGAAAGTGTCTTGTAGATGTGCCTTGTCCATGTCTTCTCTTCTTAGGCAGTCCCTCGGAACCGAGGATGACTTGCTTCCACACTAAAAATGAGTTCTCAGGTGAATGATGAGTCCAATGCGGGACCTACAGTCTCTGTCACAGGTGGGGCAGATGGTGGTTGAAGGGGCGGATGGGTGGGGTGCTTGGGTTGACGTGTGCTGCTTGTGCTTGGCTTCCGCTTGCTCCCGGCGAAGAGATTCGAGGTGTTCGGCTCCTTCCCGGATGCTTCTCCTCCACTTTGTGCGGTCTTGGGCCAGGGATTCCCAGATGTCAGTGGGGATGTTGCACTTTTTCAAGGAGGCTTTGAGGGTATCTTTGAAGCGTTTCCTCTGCCCACCTGGAGCTCTCTTGCCGTGTCGGAGCTCCGAGTAGAGCGCTTGTTTTGGGAGTCTTGTATCGGGCATGCAGACAATGTGACCCGTCCATCGGAGCTGATTGAGCGTGGTCAAATCTTCGATGCTGGGGATGTTGGCCTGAGCGAGAACACTGATGTTGGTGCACCTATCCTGCCAATGGATTTGCAGGATCTTGTGGCGGCAGCGTTGGTGGCACCTCTCCAGTGCTTTGAGGTGCCTGCTGTACATGGTCCGTGTCTCTGAGGCATACAGGAGGGCGGGTATCACTGCTGCTCTGTAGACCATGAGCTTAGTGCCGGGTTTGAGGTCCTGGTCTTCAAACACTCTCTTCCTCAGGCGACCCGAAGGCTGCACTGGCACACTGAAGGCAGTGTTGGACTTCGTCGTCGACATCAAAGGCCTTCGACACTGTCAACCGTGAGGGATTATGGAGTGTCCTCCTCAAATTTGGCTGCCCTCAAAAGTTTGTCACCATCCTTCGCCTGCTTCACGATGACATGCAAGCCGTGATCCTGACCAACGGTTCCACCACAGACCCAATTCATGTACGGACCGGGGCCAATCAAGGCTGTGTCATCGCACCAACGCTTTTCTCGATGTTCCTTGCTGCAATGCTCCATCTCACCTTGCCCATGTAGAATAAAAGGTAATGCACAAGATTGTGTACAAATATTAATATGTGCAAAAATATTTGTATATTTATAAAAAGTAAGGTATTGTATAGTTCATTAAAGTAAACCAAATGTATACAGGGCCCTGGCTGTGGTGTTGCCTTGTGACAGCAGACATTGCTTTCCACTATTTCCACTTAACTAAGGTTTCTTACTTAGAAAATACAAAAAAAGCATTGTATAAATATCCGAGCAGCCACTCTCATCCCAATGATCTTTGGTTGTTCTCCAAAACACTGAAATATAAGGAGCCGACAGAGAACTAATGGGCTAATGTTTTGAGTGAGGACCCTTGGTTGCAATGGTTCAGTACAGTGCTTGTTTATAATGCTGAAGATTTTCAGTCCTGTGTGTTCTCACTGATCAACCAAACTCAGTTCCGTGTGATGAGGCGTGTTGGTGTCCCAATAGGGTTGCCAACTCTGGTTGGACATATTCCAGGAGGTTTCATCGCACGACACGTCTATCCCCACGGCGCACCGCCTTCCCACAGCCAATTGGAAAGTGAAAAGACTCTTCATTACCTGATTGGATGATTCTGGACTGTCTATGGCTTTGTTTAGGTTTAGGACCCTAGTTTCGAACTTAACTAAATCACTCTCAAACACAACATAAAATTCTATCATACTATGATCACTGCTCCCCAGAGGCTGCTTTACTACAAGTGTTCAAAGCAAATAAGAAAAAACAAATTTTTTAATGCCTTTATGATTTTTCTCTTGGGTTACTCACAACAGTGTCCTGAAGATTAATCTTCAATTCGTGGAGACTCCAGGCCAATCCTGGAGGGTTGGCAACTCATTCTGTCCTACAGAGGAGTGGGATTTGGATCCACGTCCATGGTTCCTCACTTGCCAATATCCCAATCCCACAATGTCATTGAGAGAGAGTGCTGAATTGGGAAGTCGAGTTAGTCTCAACGACCCTCATGTACTTCTATAGCTACTGGCCTGAGGACTGTACAGATAATTGGGCATATAGAACAACTTGTCACATTTTCATTAACAGCAAAGCATAGCCAAAAATATTTTGGCATGTTGCCTGACATTTTTGAATCACCAGATTGTTTATTATTTCAGTTGCAAAGTTCTTGTTTTCAAATCCTTTATTGGCCTCGCCCCTCCTTATCTCTGTAATGTCCTCCAGCTCTACAATCCTTGCACATCTCTGCGCTCCTCTAATTCTGGCCTCTTGTGCATCCCTGATTTTAATTGCTCATCCATTGGCAGCTGTGCCTTCTGCTGCCTGGGCCCTAAGCTCTGGAATTCCCTCCCTAAACCTCTCCGCCTCTCTCTCCTCCTCTAAGACGCTCCCTAAAAACCTACCTCTTTGACCAAGCTTTTGGTCATCTGTCCCGATATCTCCTTATGTGGAATAACAACAGAAAATGCTGGAAATACTCAGCAGGCCAGGCAGCATCCGTGGAGAGAGAAACAGAGTTAACGTTTCAGGTCTGGGACCCTTCATCAGAACTGGAAAAAGCTGGAAATGTAACAGATATTAAGCAGGTGCAGAGACAGGGGGTGGGGTTTAGGAGGGGAGGAAGGAATTGTAAGAACATACTGTGAAAATGTTGCAAATGGGAATGGCAAAATCATACTGCATGAAAAATGGGGGCAGGGATTATTATCTGAAATTGTTGAACTCGATATTGAGTCCGGAAGGCTGTAAAGTGCCTAATCGAAAGATGAGGTGCTGTTCCTCGATTAACGTTAACTCTGTTTCTCTCTCCACGGATGCTGCCTGGCCTGCTGAGTATTTCCAGCATTTTCTGTTGTTATTTCAGATTTCCAGCATCCGCAGTATTTTGCTATTATCTCCTTATGTGGCTCGGTGTCAAAGTTTGCTTGCTAACGGTCCTGTGCAGCGCCTTGGGACATTTTTTTACTAAGTTAAAGGCGCTGTATAAATGCAGGTTGTTGTTGCTGTTTCTGTCCCTGGAGTTTTTGCCAACTGCACTGCCACCTCTCTGAGTAAGTGTGAGGAGTCACACAACACCAGGTTATAGCCCAACAGCTTTATTTGAAATCACAAGCTTTCGGAGCGCTGCCCCTTCGTCAGGTGAAGTGAAGAGATGCATATAGGCACAGCATATATAGTCAGAGAACACTGCCAGATGATTACAGGTTACAGAAAGGTTACCTGTAATCATCTGGCAGTGTTCTCTGACTATATATGCTGTGCCTATATGCATCTCTTCACTTCACCTGACGAAGGAGCAGCGCTCCAAAAACTTGTGATTTCAAATAAAATTGTTGGACGATAACCTGGTGTTGTGTGACTTCTCACATTTGTCCACCCTAGTACAACACCGACATCTCCACATCATCTCTGAGTAAGCACTCCTCCCGGCCAGCCGGTGGCGCTGCTTGGGGCGGAGGCGGCGGTTCGCAAGGTCAGAGTTCGTCGGCGGGCCGCCCTATAAAAGGGCGAGTCGGGCGGCGCTCCGCCTTTTCACGGAGTGGAGACGGCGCGGGTAAGTGGCTGGTCTTAATGGACGGGCGGTGACTGAGGGCCGGGAGTGCGGGCAGTGACTGAGTGCTGGGTCAACGCTCCGGTTGTCGGGGATCCCTGTTTAATTTACCCCCCTTATGGAAAGGCTCGGGGCCTGCGCGGTTGCCTGGACGCGGAGCCAGGGAGCGCAGCATGAGGAGGGAGGGACCACGTGCTGAGCGCTGACTGGGGCCCTATTCAAGTAACTTAACCCGCAACCATTTTTTTTTCCAAACACTGCGTGTTTTTAAAAAAATAATAATTTTATCCTTTATTTTACTTTGCAAAACAAACATCTTCCCAGAAGTGGCTCAGTTCTGCTGCTGGTGAATATTCCAGTGGTCCCCTTGTCGCAGATTCCATGGGACAGTTTTCTGGTGTGAAGTTGCATTAATGCAACTTTGCAGCACAGAAACAGGCCACTCGGCCCAACTGGTTTGTGCTTTTGTTCCACAGGAGCCTCTTCTCGCTCTACCAGCCTATCCTTCTATTCCTTTCACATAAGAAGTAGGAGCAGGAGTAGGCCATACGGCCCCGCCCCACCATTCAATAGGATCATGGCTGATCTGAACCTAGACTCAGGTCCACTTCCCTGCCCTCTCCCCGTAACCCCTTATTCCCTTATCAGCTAGGAAACTATCTCCGTTTTAAATTTATTTAATGTTGCAGCTTCCACAGCTCTGAGGTAGCAAATTCCATAGATTTACTACCCTCTGAGTGAAGAAGTTTCTCCTCATCTCCGTTTTGAAAGCGCAGCCCCTTATTCTAAGATTATGCCCCCTAGTTCTAGTCTCACCCATCAGTCGAAACATCCTCCCTGCATCCACCCGATCAAGCCCCCTCACAATCTTTTATGTTTCGATAAGATTGCCTCTCATTCTTCTGAACTCCAATCAAGTAACTTAATCCGCAACCATTTTTTTCCAAACACTGTGTCTTAAACATTTTTTTTTATCCTTTATTTTACTTTGCGAAACAAACATCTTCCCAGAAGTGGCTCAATTCTGCTGCTGGTGAATATTCCAGTGGTCCCCTTGTTGCAGATTCCATGGGACAGTTTTCTGGTGTGAAGTTGCATGAATGCAACTTTGCAGCACAGAAACAGGCCATTTGGCCCAACTGGTCTGTTTTTTTTCCACAGGAGCCTCTTCTCGCTCTACCAGCCTATCCTTTTCCTTTCTTCCTCATTGCGTCTGGCTTCCTTTTAAATGCACCTATACCATTCACCTCAACGACGCCATGTGATAGCGGGTGCCACATTCTAACCACTCTCTGGGTAAACAAGTGTATTTAAGTGTATTGTATTTATGGCCCCTAGTTTTGGTCTCCCCACAACCAGAAACATTTTCTCCAGAAACATAGACGATAGGAGCAGGAGTAGGCCATTTGGCCCCTCGAGCCTGTTCCGTCATTCATTGAGATCATGGTTGATCATCCAAATTCAGTATCCTGTCCCTGCCTTCTCCCCATATCCCTTGATCCCTTTAGCCTTAAGAAATATATCTAACTCCTTCTTGAATATATTTAATGAATTGGCCTCCACTGCCTTCTGTTTCTGTGGTAGAGAATTCCACAGGCTCACCACTCTGAGTGAAGAAATTCCTCCTCATTGTCCTAAATGGCTTACTCCCCGGCCATTGGGAACATCCTTCCTGCATCTAGTCTGACTAGTCTTGTTAGAATTTTATAAGTCATTCTTCTAAACTCCAGCGAGTATAAGCCCAATCGACCCAATCTCCTCATATGTCATTCCTGCCATCCCAGGTATCAGTCTGGTGAATCTTCGCTGCACTCCCTCCATGGCAAGAACATCCTTCCTCAGATAAGGCGACCAAAACTGCACACAATACTCAAGGTGTGGTCTCACCAAGGCCCTGTACAACTGCAGCAAGACATCCTTGCTCCTGTACTCGAATCCTCTCGCTACGAAGGCCAACATACAATTTGCCTTCTTAACCGCCTGCTGCACCTGCATGCTTACCTTCAGCGACTGGTGCACAAGGACACCCAGGTCTCGTTGCACTTCCCCTTCTCCCAATCTATTGCCGTTCAGATAATCTGACTTCCTGTTTTTGCCACCAAAGTGGATAACCTCGCATTTATCCACATTATACTGCATCTGCCATGCTTCTGCCCAATCACCCAACCTGTCCAAATCATACTGGAGTTTCTCTGCATCCTCCTCACAGCACACACGCCCACTACAACTACCCTATCGTACCCCTTCAGAACAGGTCACTGCTCAGCCTTCTCTTTTCTAGAGAAAAGAGCCACAGCCTTTCCAGTAATGGAACATATTCAGCGTCCCAAAAAAAATGCAACTTTCGTATAACAAAAAAAGTATTTGTTGCTTTCTGTTGTGTATGCATGACATTCACTTACAGCGTATAACTGATGAGGCACATTTTTTAGAGGGAGGAGTTACTTGAGGTACGGCCTACACATGGGTCGGTTATGGTGTGCTAACACTAGCTTTTCTTGGATTTCAGGCCCAGCATAGACTTCTAGTAAGGTGGCTTTCAGTTGGCTCTGTCAGTGCATAATACGCTATTGTGCCTGTGACATGCAGTCCTGTATATTCCTAGAACTTCCCAGCCTGTGAGCACTGACAGGAGATGCACCATAGGAGTATGGTAGCATAGTGGTTATGTTACTGGACGAGTGATCCAGAGGCCTGGACTAATCAGGTAACAGGCCAAATCCCACTACAGCTGGGGAATTTAAATTCGATTTAATTAAATAAAATCTGGAATAAAAAGCAAGCATCAGTAATGGTGACCATGAAACTACCAGATTGTCTTAAAACCCCATCTGGTTCACTAATGTCCTTTTAGGGAAGGCAATCTGGCCTATATGTGACTCCAGACCCACAGCAATGTGGTTGACTCTTACCTGCCCTCTGAAATGGCCTAGCAAGCCACTCAGTTGTATTCAAGAAGGCAGCTCACCACCACCTCCTCGAGGGCAATAAATGCTGCCGATGCCCACATCCCGTGAATGAATTTTAAAAAAAAAAGACTCTGCAGGGTGGCATACAATAAATTTTCAGAGATTAAGTGAGGGCTATTTCTCAGAATCTGTTCATAGAAGATTTTTACATTCTTGCTACGTCAACACCATGCACGGGCAGTGTTCATTTGCACTGAGAGAAACACCCAGATGCACAGATTCGGACGTGGACGGGAGAAAGTAATTCGAGTCGAGGTAATGGCAGTGAACGTGATGGAATTGCTGTAGTGGGAAGACTTGGTTTTTAAAAAAAAAAAAACTCCAGTGCTGGTCTTAGAATACATACATGATGCTGGTGTATATTAACCAACTATATGCTCATTACTTTCCACAGTACAATGGGATATTCTAATAATCTGTACCTGGCGGATCCTGGCACCATTCCTGGGACTGGCTGCTGCGCGTAATCTGAGGTAAAATGGCTAAGTAATTATTACAGCTAGCAAAAAAAAACCTATCTGGTCCATGTGTTTGTTTCATACTTGAGCAAGGCTGTTTTTGCTTGACGCATGCGCAATCTTGTTCCATGACTTTGGCGTATGTGTCTGCTTCCCCCCCCCACCCTGAGCCTTGGGTCAGTGAGGAAGTGTCCGGAGTATTCCTGTCACTACAGGCTGTTTTTTATAGCACAGGTACAGCCCAAATGGTTTATGCTGATGAATTTGTGACTTGACAGAAAATTGCAGGATACTAGGTGTTTTGAACCCCAGAACCAAGGGTCACAGTCTTAAGGATAAGGGGTAAGCCATTTAGGACTGAGATGAGGAGGAATTTCTTCACCCAGAGAGTGGTGAGCCTGTGGAATTCTCTACCACAGAAACAGAAGGCAGTGGAGGCCAATGAATTAAATATATTCAAGAAGGAGTTAGATAAATTTCTTAAGGCTAAAGGGATCAAGGGATATGGGGAGAAGGCAGGGACAGGGTACTGAGTTTGGATGATCAGCCATGATCTCATTGAATGGCGGAGCAGGCTCGAGGGGCCGAATGGCTGACTCCTATCTTCTATGTTTTTGTTTCCACCCTTCTGTGATCTGTTTACAGAATAGCGAGTGGTGTACATGGGTCAAATCCATCGATCCAATTAGCCCGCAGGACTTTATCGACAGCTGAGACTTGGGTGGTGGGGAAACACTGTGCTTCCTCCTAACTGAAGGACCACTAAGGTGGGAAGATCACAGGTTTCTGACTGTTCAATCAGCTGAGACTTGGTCTTGTGGGTGACTGAAATGTTAGTCGTCTAGCATGATCACACAAAAATCAGCTGTGGCCTCTTAGGACAACAGTGTTGTGGATAATGGGGGCAGCCAGTTTGTGCACAGCAAATGCAATTAACAAGAGAGATGAGTGGCAGGTTTATCTTTTAGTGATGTTGGGTTGAGGGAGAAATGCTGGCCAGGGTGGAAGAACTCGCTGCTCTGCTTTGGTGCTGTGGGGTATATAATGTCCATCCGAAGTATTACATAAGAGATAGGAGCGGAAGTAAGCCATTCGACCCATCGAGCCTGCTCCACCATTCAATAAGATTATAGCTGATCTTCTACCTCAACTTCACCTTCCTGTCCTATCCCTTGAGTCCCCTAGTGTCCAAAAATCTTATCGATCTCGGTCTTGAATATACTCGCCGATTCAGCATCCACAGCGCTCTGGGGTAGAGAATTCCAAAGATTCACAACCCTTTGAGTGAAGAAATTTCTCCTCAACTCAGTCCTAAATAGCTGACCCCTTCTTCTGAGACTGGCCCTTTAGTTCTCGACTCTCCAGAGGGAAAACAGCCTCTCAGCATCTACCCTGTCAACCCACTTAATTTTATATGTTTCAAATGAGATCACCTCTCATTCTTCTAAACTTCCAGAGAATATATGCCTAGTCTACTCAATCTCTCTTCATAGGACAATCCCCCCATCCCAGGAATCTGCCTAGTGAACCTTTGTTGCACTCCCTTTAAGGCAAATATATCCTTCCTTGGATAAGGAGACCAAAACTGTATGCAGTATTCCATTGATGGAGAGGACCTTGGTTTATTGTTTTGTCTGAGGATGGATCCTCTGGCAATGCACTACTCCTTCAGCATTGCACTGGAGTGTTAATCGGACTCCAATTCAACCATGAACCAAAGGTGAGGTTACTACCAACTGAGCTAAGCTAGCACAGTAGGTGAAATGTGAAAATTAGTGGCTTCTATTGTATCTATTTGGTGCTTAATCAGGCCTTTCAGGACTGGTCATTTTTGGGTCCAGACTGCAGCCATTCTGGAAATATCTGATTCCTGCCTTTATTTTCCCAGGGACCTCAGCTCACTGAGTGATTGAGGAGCAAACATTTTTGCCATGTGTAAAGTAGCTTCTTGAGATCTCTTAGAGAAAAATTTGTGCATAGACTTTCCTTGGTTGGGGACCAATGTTTGGACAAGCTGTTCATGAATAATTCTAATATTTAACATGTTCTCATTTGTTTTCAGATATTCTGCTCCCTGTAAAGGGACATGAGGTGAATGCATACAGACCGCTGGGGTCCAGGAGTGACTGGAAATGGTGCTGAATATCTTCAGGTAAATTGTGTTCTGAGTGGTTAGATATGAAATGGTGAAAAGGAGCATTTAAATAGAATGTTACTTGTAAACTGATTTCATTATAATTCTCTTATTTGGTTATAAAGTGTCTGCAAGATGTTTTTTTTGAAGAACTATTAATAAAAGCCAGCAGTAGACTTCGTTTTCCCCAGTCAGATGTTCCGACGTGGGTATCCAGCGAGGTTGCTCTCGCCTGGCTCTGTCCGTGTGGCGTATGGGAGCGCAGGCCTTTGGGTCTATGACGTACAGTCCCGTTCCATGACGTTGGAGAGCAAGCGTGTCCCCAGCCTTCGGGCTGGTGAGGGCGGCGTCCTGTATATTCCTAGACCTTCTCAGTATCTGCAGTGACTGAGGAGATAAACCATGCAGGATACAGTCACTCATGATCGAATGTGATTGAAGATTGTGGGAATGGGCGAGGTTGAGAACAGGGTGATGGCAGCCAATCATTTTGGGGTGATCAGTGGCTACGATTCAATCTGATTTACTTTGATGAACTGTTTGTTCTACAGTGAGACTGGATTCTATCCATCCTGAGTGTGGAAGACGCTGAAAACCAGGAATGTGGGGACCAGGCACACTTTGGGAGAGGTGAATTTTTTTTCTTTCCTCATTCATCAGAAATTAGAAAACCCAACGTGGGTATCCAGCGAGGTTGCTCTCGTCTGGCTCTGCCCGTGTGGCGTATGGGAGCGTAGACCTGCGGTCTGTGACGTACAGTCCCCTTCCACGACGTTGGAGAGTAAGCGTGTCCCCGGCTTCGAGCTGGCGAGGATGGCGTCCTGTATATTCCTAGACCTTCGCAGCCTGCGCACTGGCTGGGGAGATAAACCATGCAGGGCACAAGTCTAATTTGATCAACAATACTGTCAATTGTGGAGGTCTCTTACTATTATGCTAATGATGGAAATGGCAGCAGGACAATTGGCATCTCTGGCGAGCACAGACTGTAAACTTATTGTGGCCATTTCTGGACACCACACTTTAGGATGTCAAGTCCTTGGAGAGGGTGCAGAGGAGATTTACTAGAATGATACCAGGGCTGAGGAACTTGTGTGGAGAAGCTGGAGTTGATACCTTAGAGCAGAGAAGGTTAAGGGAAGATTTAATCAAGGTGCTCAAAATTGTGATGGTGGAAGCAGATTCAACAGTAACTTTCAAAAGAATTGGATAAATACTTGAATTGAGAAAATTTGCTGGGTGATTTTGGGGGGGGGGGGGGGGGAGAAAGAGAGGAGAGGAGGGCAGGGCAGGGGAGTGGGACTAATTGGATAGCTCTTTCAAAGAACTGGCATGATGGGCCCATGCTGTATGATTGTATGTTTTGGACTGGTACCTTAGTCCGAATCTGAAACTCTTCACTCCATGGATACATGATTGTCCTGCTGTGTTTCCAGTCTTTTCTGTTAGTGTTGAATACAAATGTTTCTGGTGTATGGAACTTCAGATGCAACTTGTTGTAAGTGGTATGCAAAAGTTGCATTTGCTGGTAACCCTTTCTGTGGAAACTAATAAGAATATCTTCCAAGATGCACGGTGGTGATGGAAACGTCCATTTAGGTGATCAGCTGGTTGTTTTATGCAGTGTTGTTGGTGGGAGGTGTTGATTTCCATCTTGTTGATCTGTTTGCAATACCGGTTTTGGGACTGTGCTGATGGACTGTGCCCACGAAGTGGGGAGAGGGCTGAGAAAGTAGCAGTCTTTGTACATACTTGGAACAGATGGCGCCTTGGCTCATTCCTGCCTCGCGTCAGATACCACTGCAGAATTTAAGCACAAAGCCTGGTCAGAGACTTCAGTGCCCTACAGAAGGTTGCATTCTTCACATCAGCCATTAAATGTCCTGTGGTGAGCACATGATGTCTGCCTAAGTCACTACTTTCAAAGCAGTAATTCATTATTTGTAAAGCACTCGTGAGATGTGATCAGATGCTCTGTAAACCCAAGTGTAGCTCTGCTTATGAGCTTATCTGAAACTGGAAGAGGGTAGACTGGCTAGTTGAGTGGGAATTGGAGCTTGTAACGTGTACTATATTGAGATCTAATTTCTGTTAAATTAAGTTCTTATGGGAAAGCAGAGGAACAGGAGTAGGCCATTCTACAGGAAACTTTCGATTAACTGGCCCCTAAATAACCGGAACGTTCTATCCACCAGCAAAATTCAGGAGTACGTTCAGGTAACTTTTTTTTTAACTCCATTTGTTGCTGTGCAAGGGTGTAGCTGAAGTTGCTAAGCTACAGAGACGCTTGCAACTTGTGCCGATTGTTTTGAAGCTGTAACAGGGTTTGTTGCTTTATACAGAGCTCTGAGCTCCGTATCTTTTACTATAGCGTTCGGTTATCTGGAATTGTTGATGAACCGGCACCACGTCGGTCCCGTCCGTGCCGGATACCAGAAAGTTTCCTGTATCTAACTCTGATTTAAAATGATTTAATTGAACTAACATCATCTGCTTTTTGTGGGAGTTCCACATTTAACCACTCTTTGCGTGAATGGCCTGGATCTGATATTTTAAGGTTGTGTCCCCTTGTCCTAGACCCCCCAACACACCAGCGGGGAAAAAGCTTCTCTGTCGCAACCCTGTCAGTTCCTTTCAAAATCCTAAAAACCTCAATCAAATCACCCCTTAACCTTCTATAGCCCAGGGAATACAAGTCTAGATTATGTAATCTCTCCTCATAAAGCAGGGATATATTCCCCAATGGTTCTGCAAGTAAATGCATTCAATTTCAATTTTATTGGTCACATAACTAAATACAAGAAGTGTAATCCAGTCAGTGAAATGCTTTTTTCTTGACGAGCCGAGAGCACCAAGAACACTGAGCTGCCTGGTACGCACGGAGCTCACAAGGACGGCAGCCATCTTCATCGGCGCCATCACAAAAACACATACCGACATATACACGCATACATACTTTAATTAAATATAAATAAAGCAGACATAAAATAAATAAAAGACATAAAAAAAGACAGCACATAAAATGAACAAGCAATAATGTAAAAAAAAGTAATTTCTACCCAGGCTTCTAGAATAATCTCTGGTTACAGGGTGGCCGCACTGAGAGAGCATCAACTTATAATTAAATAAATTTAATTAATTTAATTAATTAATAAAATTAAATAAATAAAGTACCCCCTCAGTCTTTCTCGATGTTTCCATCTTGGTCTCTCTCGATGGTTTTCCCCCCTCTCTCGATGTTTCCTCTGTCTTTCTCAATGTTTCCTCTCAGTTTTTCTCGATGTTTCCCCTCGGTTTCTTCCACACACCTGGCCTGCACATTACCACTGGCTGTCCAACTTGGCGTCCTGGTAACCGGGTTCCGCTCCAGCTCTCGACCTTCAAACTGTCCTCTCTCCAGCTCTCGACCTTCAAACTGTCCTCTCTCCAGCTCTCGACCTTCAAACTGTCCTCTCTCCAGCTCTCGACCTTCAAACTGTCCTCTCTCCAGCTCTCGACCTTCAAACTGTCCTCTCTCCAGCTCTCGACCTTCAAACTGTCCTCTCTCCAGCTCTCGACCTTCAAACTGTCCTCTCTCCAGCTCTCGACCTTCAAACTGTCCTCTCTCCAGCTCTCGACCTTCAAACTGTCCTCTCTCCAGCTCTCGACCTTCAAACTGTCCTCTCTCTAGCCCTCGACCTTCAAACTGTCCTCTCTCCAGCTCTCGACCTTCAAACTGTCCTCTCTCCAGCTCTCGACCTTCAAACTGTCCTCTCTCCAGCTCTCGACCTTCAAACTGTCCTCTCTCCAGCTCTCGACCTTCAAACTGTCCTCTCTCCAGCTCTCGACCGTCAAACTGTCCTCTCTCCAGCTCTCGACCTTCAAACTGTCTCTCCAGCTCTCGACCTTGTTAATCACTGATGCCTGGTGACTTGAGTGAGGTGTTAGAGGTTGGTGCTCAAACTGCCATCCTGAGCACAAGCTCAGTAATCACTGAGGGTGATTGTGAAGACTTGTGGGGGAACTTGACCTAGCCTTGATGGTTTTGGGGGGGGGGGGAGAGGTGTTCAGATTTAATAAAATATTCATCGGTCATTTTTCTTCTTGCAGGGGAGACCATTTACTGAAGACTGCTTGAGTGGATTAAGGTTAGTTGGTGAGCTAAGTTTAAAGGAAGCTTTTGAGAATGGTTGGATATGAAATGATAGAGAAGTATACCTAAGAATGTTACTTGCACGTTGATCTAATTATAGTCCTATTCTTTGCAATTGAAATCTGCAAGATTCTTTTCTGATGAACCAATTAATCTTGTGAATAAAAGCCAGCAGTAGACTTATTTTCCCCAGTGAGATGTTCCGACGTGGGTATCCAGCGAGGTTGCTCTCGCCTGGCTCTGTCCGTGTGGCGTATGGGAGCGCAGGCCTTTGGGTCGATGACGTACAGTCCCGTCCCATGACGTTGGAGAGCAAGCGTGTCCCCAGCCTTCGGGCTGGTGAGGGCGGCGTCCTGTATATTCCTAGACCTTCTCAGTAACTGCAATGACTGAGGAGATAAACCATGCAGGATACAGTCACTCATGATCGAATGTGATTGAAGATTGTGGGAATGGGCGAGGTTGAGAACAGGGTGATATAGCCAATCATTTTGGGGTGATCCGTGGCTACAATTCAATCTGATTTGCTTTGATGATCTGTTTGTTTTACAGTAAGACTGGATTCTATCCATCCTGAATGTGGAAGAGGCTGAAAACCAGGAATGTGGGGACCAGGCACACTTTGGGAGAGGTGAATTTTTTTCTTTCCTCATTCATGAGAAATGAGAAAACCCAACGTGGGTATCCAGCGAGGTTGCTCTCGTCTGGCTCTGCCCGTGTGGCGTATGGGAGCGTAGACCTGCGGTCTGTGACGTATAGTCCCCTTCCACGACGTTGGAGAGTAAGCGTGTCCCCGGCTTCGAGCTGGCGAGGACGGCGTCCTGTATATTCCTAGACCTTCGCAGTCTGCGCACTGGCTGGGGAGATAAACCATGCAGGGCACAATGATTATATAATCCAGTAACTTTATCCATAACCATCTTATCTGCACAATGTAGGTGGCGAGTAAATGTTTCTGCATTGTCATTTGCTCTACAGTTTTGATAAAGGAAACTAAACCGCTAGAAGTTTGTGAGCTACACGATGGCTTTTTGTTGTGTCCAACCCCAAGTGTGCTGTTAAGCTGGCAACTCGGCCCTATTTGTGTTTACTTGCTTCTGATTTGTCAAATTTGACTTGTTTCCCCCCAATATAGTGGACCTCATTCTCGTGTTGTATAGGAATATGTATATTCTGTAGAAAGTAGCGTTCTGGCAGCAGGTTGTGAAACTTGTGATGCAGCTGTGTGCAGTGGCAGAGCCAGCTTTTAGGTGCCATTGGGACCTTTGGAAAGATATAAATTTAGTTGCATTTATTTTGATCATAGTGCTTTGCCATCTAATGTGATTTCTGATTTCTTTCAGATTCCAACAGTGCTCTAACTGGAAAGCAACAAGACTGCTGTGTCCTACTTTTGAGCTTCAGATGAGCTCACTTTGGTTTAGATACATATGATTTTGTTCCATGTTGCTGCCACCAGTGTTTGAGTTGCACGGAGTTGAACTAAATGCTCTGCTTTGAAATTTGTCAACTTGTTTATACTAATGTATATCTTTAAATAAAGTTAAAATGCAAACAAATTTAGTTTTCTATTCATTTTGCAGTGGTGATTCTAGCACCAATCTTTTCTCTTAAGTACTTCCTCCTGGATTAGCTCCAATATATTCGATTACATTTCAGCAGTGACCACATTGGCTGTAAAGCGCTTGGGGTGAGACCAGAGGGCGTGAGAAGTGCTATATGAATGCAAGTCTTGCTTGCGGGCTGTGAAGCCCACTGGAATTTGAGCTGACCGGGTCACAGTGTAAGTTGGGGAAAATCTCGGATGCATAGGGTTCCACCAGCCTAGCTTGCACCTTGATCGATCTAGAATAGTGTCTCCTGGCTAGCCTCTGAAGAATGGAATAGCACCATAGGTGGCTGTTTCTCAATCTTGTGCATGGACCGTGTATATCAAGAATGTCTTCAGCTTTGTTTGAGCAGCTTTTACTTGTATCATAAGAAATAAGAGCAGGAGTAGGCCATATGGCCCCTGGAGCCTGCTCTGCCATTCAATAAGATCATGGCTGATCATCGACCTCAACTCCACTTTCCCGCTCGATCTCCATATCCCTTGATTCCCCTAGAGTCTAAAAATCTATCTATCTCTGACTCAGCATTCACAGCTCTTTGGGGCAGAGAATTCCAAAGATTCACAACCCTGAGTGAAGAAATTCCTCCTCATCTCAGTCTTAAATGGCCGACCACGTATCCTGAGGCTATGCCCCCTAGTTCGAGACACTTCAGCCAGGGGAAACAACTGCTCGGCATCATGGGGCTGCCAAGTGAAATCTGGAATCCCATTAATTTAAATCTATCTCAAAATTGGTAGTAACTGAAATAAAAACAAAATGCTGGAAATACTCAACAGGTCAGGCAGCATCTGTGGAGAGACGAAGGGTCATCGACCTGAAACGTTAACTCTGTTTCTTTGCCACAGATGCTGCCTGACCTGAGTGTTTCCAGCATTTTCTGTTCTTATTTCAGATTTTCCAGCATCCGCAGTATTTTGCTTTAATAACATCCTGTTCTTTTTGGAATAATGCAATGAGGCAACAGTCACTGTCTCAGGATGAAGCGGATTGTGTGCATCTTAAACAAGTTGAGCTTTTGACCTCGTATTCTCTCTCATATCACAGGCCACATACTTCCACCTCTAATGTCGCTGACCTCTGCCTTGGCCAATCTGCTGCTGAAACTTCATCCATAGCTTTGTTACCTCCAGGCTTGAGTATTCATTCCAATGCTCTACTGCAGGCTCTAAATTTCAATTCATCCAAAACTCCCAATATCCCACACCAACTTCCCTATACTTTGTTGCCCTACATTGCCATGTGCTCCCCCACTGCCTTGCCCCTCTTATCTGTGTAACCCCCCTCCCCTCAACTTTGATCCTCTGAGTCTGGCCTCTTGTGCATTCACTCTTCCCATTGCCCCACACTTGAATTCCTTTCATAATCCCTCTGCCTCTCCACCTCTCTGAGGCCCTCTTAAAACCCACCTCTGACAAAGTTTTGGTCCCTGCCTGTCCTAATTCCTCACTTGGCTCACTGTCCTTTCAAAATCCAGTGGTGTCACTATATGCAGGCAAAAAAATGCACAATGACATCAATAAAGCTGTTCCACATGCGCACACAGTTGCTATTGGAAGTTGGGACTAGTGTAGACTTAGGGGTGATCTGATTGCGGTCAGTAAGATGATGAATGGAATAGATTGTGTGCCAGTTGGCAGTTTGTTCCAATTAAATAGATTAGCGAGGCCCAGGGGTCACAAATTTAGGTTGTGTAAGGCCAGATCTAGGTTAGATGTCAGGAGCTGGTTCTTTTCCCAGAGAATAGTGGACCTTGGGAACAGGCTGCCGTCTCGTGTGGTGGATGCCGATTCGCTGAATTCCTTCCCTGTTTCTGGGTGGGGCGGAGAGCACCTCTTAAAGAGGGGGTATGTACTGCAGGGAGTTCAGGGCCAGAGTGCTCTGGACTAGTTTCTATCGCCTAGATAGGTCGGAGGGGAATTTCCCAGATTTCCCCCCCCCCCCCACCCCCAAATTGGCCTGGGTTTTTGTATCTGGTTTTTCGCCCCTCCCAGATGATCGCATGGTTTTGGGTGGTGTGGAAAGTGTATCTATTGTGATACACAAGATATCTCAATTGTATGGGACAGACTCGATGGACCAGAGGATCTTTACCTGTCCATTGTTAGTAAGTGGAATTTTATTCTTTCCTAATGTGGGCCACTACAGCAACAACTTGCACTTATATAGCACCTTTAGCGTAGAAAGGCGTAATTGGATTTTAAAAAGGGGCTGTATATAGTGATACCATTATTCGTGGGCAGAACGGAAATGGTTGGATAATTCCTCCTTTGTGTGCAGTTTTGGTCGCCTTATCTGAGGAAGGATGTTCTTGCCATGGAGAGAGTGCAGCGAAGATTCACCAGACTGATACCTGGGATGGCAGGAATGACGTATGAGGAAAGATTGGGTTTATACTCGCTGGAGTTTAGAAGAATGAGAGGGGATCTCATTGAAACTTATAAAGTTCTAACGGGATTAGACAGATTAGATGCAGGAAGGATGTTCCCGATGGCGAGGGAGTCCAGAACCAGGGACCAGTCTAAGGAGTAAGACATTTAGGACAGAGATGAGGAGGAATTTCTTCACCCAGAGAGTGGTGAACCTGTGGAATTCTCTACCACAGAAGGCAGTTGAGGCCAATTCATTAAATATATTCAAGGAGGAGTTGGATATATTTCTTAAGGCTAAAGGGATATGGGGAAAAAGCAGGGACCGGGTACTGAATTTGGATGATCAGTCATGATCTCATTGAATGGCGGAGTAGGCTTGAGGGGCCGAATGGCCTACTCCTGCTCCTATCTTCTATGTTTCCTATAATCACTGCTGTAAGTAACTGGAATTAATCTTGCACTCATATTTTGTTAGCTGCAGGTCATAGAACCTCTTTTTAAATAGATTTTGTAGGAACAGGAGTAGGCCATTTACCCGCTTTGGCTCCATATTCTTTTAGATCTTTGACTAACTCTCAGATTTCAAATTATTAATTGAGCTAGATGCTTTTTGTGGGACCACCCTTTGGTAGCACTCTTGCCTTGGAGTCAGAAGGTTGTGGTTCAAGTCCCACTCCTGAGCATTTAAATTTAGGCCGACACTCCAATGCAGCACTGAAGGAGTGCTGCAGTGTCGGAGGTGCCGTCTTTCAGATGAGATGTTAAACCCGAGGCGTCCCGTCTGTCCTCTCGGGTGGACGTAAAAGATCCCATGGCACTAATTGAAGAAGCGCTGGGGAATTCTCCCTGGTGAATAGTTATCCCTGAACTAACATCTCTACAAAAAACAATCGGCCGTAATTGGCGGAGCCTGCGAGGTGCACACGCGCCCGAAAGGGCCGCACAAGTTCCGGGTTTAGGCATACGCTAAAACACAACTTAGGATCGGGCAAAAATTTTCTTGACAGATCATCCGCACCGCTGGGAAAAGGGCATCCGAAGACGGACAGTTGATCTATCTGCCCAGCAAATGCCCGTGAAATTCTTACACTAAGGCCTGCTTTTAGCAGTGTAAGTGTTTAAAAAAATCAGGAAAATAAAATTTTAGCAATTTATACATTTAAAAACCTGTGAAATAAGGTGTTTATTTTTAGGCCCTTTAAAACATGTAAATTTATTTTTCAAAAAAATTAAATTTTTGTTTTAAATATTTAGTTAAATGCCATTTTAATTAATTTTAAATGTGATGATTTTTATTTATTTATTTGAAGTCTAGATGTATTTCTTAGGGTATTCCCATTCGTACTTATGAGGATTCTGTACATACGGAATCCCCATAAGCATGAATGGGGATTCCCTTCTGTCATTCGTTGGGCCGGCCCACGTGATCCTGGGGCGCTTGCGAACCGCATGCACCCCGAGATACGTGGGCCTCTTCCTGCGGGTACCCGGAGAGGCCCAGGATTGCGAGTCTCCACATCTCCCGGACCACCAGGTAGGCGGGCATTCGATTTGCGGATCGGAGGCATTTCCCCGCGGGAAGCCTCCGACCGCAAATTCGGGGCCGTTATCTGGTCATTATCACATTGCTGTTTGTGGGAACTTGCTGTGTAAATTGGCTGCCACGATTCCGACATTACAACAGTGACTACACTTGTCCTGAGAAAGGCGCTATATAAATGCAAGTCTTTCTGCATGAAGGAGCGTTTCCTAATTTCTCTCCTGAATGGCCTGATCTGATTTTAAGGTTATGTCCACTTGTCCTGGACCCCCGTCACCAGCAGAAAATGTTTCTCTCTGTCTACCCTCTCAATTCTTTCCAAAATTCTAAAAATCTCAAATCAAATCACCCCTTAACCTTCTGTATTCCAGGGAATACAAGCCTCCAGCTCATTGGTTGACACAGTGGTGTCAATAGTCACTGCATTATTTGTGAAAGAGAATTTGTTCTTGTGAGCAACACTGGTAAAGCAGCATTTATTGCCCATCTGATATCTCCGCGCTCCTCTAATTCTGGTCTCTTGCGCATCCCCGATTTTAATCACTCCACCATTGGCGGCCGTGTCTTCAGCTGCCTGGACCCTAAACTCTGGAATTCCCTCCCTAAACCTCTCCGCCTCTCTCTCCTCCTTTAAGACGTCCCTTAAAACCTACCTCGTTCCTGTCCTAGTATCTCATGTGGCTCGATGACAAATTTTGTTTGATAGCGCTCCTGTGAAGCACCATGGGACGTTTTACTATGTTAAAGGCACGATATAAATACAAGTACCCAGTCCACACTAGTGACCCAGTTGAATTCTTACAACAATCCCGGACATTTTTCTTACACACACAGTAGCCCACAAATTATTGAATGTAGTTACACAACTTGCCATGGTGGGATTATAAATTTATGATCTCTAGGTTATTAGTCCAGTATAATAACTATTAGGTTACCATATCCCGTCTCCAAGTTTGTGAAGAAGTCACTTGGAGAACAGCTGGCAAACGGACTAAAAAAAAATCACAACGGCCAATTTTTAAAATGAGTACCAAACATGTACTGATCCGTGGCTGTGATTGCAGCTGTTGTTTCTCCTCTGTTCAAATGGCAAGGCACTCACTGCTTATCCTGCTACTCATTCATTTGTGCAGTTTTCACAGTTGCCTTTATGGTATTGAAAAGTGGTGTTATATTTTTTTTTAAATTAATTTATTGGCCACTGAAGTCAGCTCTCCTGTGGTTCATTTGCTGATTTGACTCTGGGCTACTACTGCCTCTTCAAGTTCACTACTCTGCCATCGGCTTTCTCGCTCCTGAAAAGTTCTGACTCTCACTGAGAAGCAGTGCCCTCCAGCACTTGGTGGTCCAGTGGACATTCTTCAAATGTGAACATAGATAATGAGTGTTGCCCGGCTCTTTGATGCTGGGGTTCACAGACAAGCCCGATTCTGTTCTCGCCCAATGACCACAAATGCAGAATTTCCATCAGGGGTGACTGGACAGGAATCAGGTGCAGAAACCCTGCCTATTTTTTTCTCCCGCCCTAGACATGCTTGCTGCAGCTAGTTGTAACACAACAGCAACAACTTGCATTTATATAGCGCCTTTAACGCAGTAAAACGTGCCAAGGTGCTTCACAGGAGCGTCATCAGACAAGTTTGACACTGAGCCAGAGAAGAAGACATTAGCACAGGTGACCAAGCACTTGATCAAAGAGGTAGGTTTTAAGGAGTGTCTTAAAGGACAGAGAGGCGGAGATGTGCGGGGCGGAAATTCCACAGTTTAGGGCCTAGACGGCTTAAGGCACAGGCGTCAATGGTGGGGCGAAGGAAGTGATGGATGCACAAGAGACCAAAGTTGGAGGAACGCAGAGTTCTCGGGGTGGGGGTGGGGGGGTTGTAGGACTGGAAGAAGTTAGAGATAGGGAGGGGGCGGGGCCATAGAGGGATTTGAGCCCAAGGATGAGAATTTTAAAATTGAGGCGTTGGTGGACCAGGAGCCAGTGTAGGTCAGCGAGCACAGGGGGTAATGAGTGAACGGGACTTGGTGCGAGATAGGATGCGGGCAGCAGATGAGTTCAAGTTTACAGAAGATGGGAGGGGAATTCACGGCTGTTATCATCACTGCGGTCTACATCCCACCACACGTTAATGCCAAACTAGCACTGAAGCACCTCTACAGGGCCATCAGCGAACAACAAACTGCACACCCAGACGGAGCTTTTATCGTCGCGGGGGACTTCAATCACATAAACCTAAAATCTGTACTACCGAAATTCCACCAGAATGTTTCCTGCCCCACAAGAGGGGAGAACACACTGGATCAAGTCTACACGAGCATTGTAGATGCTTATAAGGCCATTCCCTGCCCCCACCTTGGGAAGTCTGACCACCTCTCCCTGTTTCTAGCCCCGGCATACAAACCGCTCATCAAAAGAGTGAGAACATCAGTGAGATCAGTGAAAGTATGGCCAGAGGGGGCAGTCTCGGAGCTTCAGGATTGCTTCGAACGCACTGATTGGGGCATGTTTGCCCATAATGACATCGAGGAATACGCATCCACAGTGCTATTCTACATTAACAGCTGCGTCGAGGTCGTCACGACCCATAAAAATATCAGGACATACCCCAACCAGAAACCCTGGATGAACGGAGAGGTCCGCTCGCTGTTGAATGCACGCGACGCAGCATTTAAATCTGGCAACGCAGCGGCTTACAGTGCAGCTAGGACCAACCTAAAAAAGGGTATCAGGACTGCCAAAAGGAAACAGACACTGCGGGTAGAGGATCATTTCCACAACAACTCGGACCCCTGGCGCATGTGGCAAGGCATCCAGTCGATCACTGACTACAAGAGTAAAAACACCAGCCCCCCGGTTAGCGATGCCTCCCTTCCGGAGGAGCTTAACAACTTCTACGCTCGCTTTGACAGGGACAACAGGGAGCTGGCTACCAAAGCCTTGCCACCCCCGGAAGACCAGGTGCTCACTCTGTCGACCTCCGACGTAAGGGGTGTTCTACGCGGAGTGAACACACGAAAGGCTGCTGGACCTGATAGCATCCCTGGACGGGTACTCAAGGAATGTGCTGATCAGCTGGCTGATGTCTTCACCGCCATCTTCAATCTGTCATTGTCCCAGGCAGTAGTCCCCACATGCTTCAAGACCGCTACCATTATTCCTGTGCCAAAGCAAACGGCTGTGACGTGCCTGAACGACTATCGACCTGTCGCACTCACACCCATCATAATGAAATGTTTCGAGAGACTGGTCCTGGCTCACATCAAAGCCAGTGTTCCCGCCTCTCTTGACCAACACCAATTTGCCTATCGTGCAAACAGATCAACGGAGGATGCAATCACAACTGCTCTACACTCGGCACTGAATCACTTAGATGGTAAAGAGACCTACATCAGAATGCTGTTCAGACTACAGCTCAGCATTCAACACTATCGTCCCCAACAAGCTGGCCACCAAACTCCACACTCTTGGCCTGAACACTTCCCTCTGCAACTGGACCCTGGACTTCCTAACAAACAGACCCCAGTCTGTCAAATTAGGTAACCACACCTCCCCCCCCCCCCCCTGACCCTGAACACGGGGGCCCCACAAGGATGTGTGCTGAGCCCCCTCCTCTACTCCCTCTTCACCCATGACTGTGTGGCTGTTCATGGTTCCAACACCATCATCAAGTTTGCGGATGATACCACGGTAGTAGGCCAGATCACCAACGATGAGTCAGCCTACAGGGAGGAGGTCCAGCATCTCATGAAGTGGTGCACCGATAACAACCTGGCCCTTAACATCAAGAAAACCAAAGAAATCATTGTGGACTTCAGGAAGTCTAAAAGCGGAAGTCACACCCCCATCCACATCCATGGGGCTGTGGTGGAAAGGGTGGACAGCTTTAAGTTCCTCGGAGTCCACATCACGGAAGACCTCTCCTGGTCCCTCAATACCTCCTCTCTGGTGAAGAAGGCCCAGCAGCGCCTATATTTCCTAAGGAGGCTGAAGGGATGTAACCTGTCACCCCTGATCCTCTCTAACTTTTACCGCTGCACAATAGAGAGCATCCTGACGAACTGTATCACAGTATGGTATGGCAGCTGTAGCTACTATGACCGGAAAGCCCTGCAGCGGGTAGTCAAAACTTCCCAACGCATTACCGGCACCCGGCTACCGACCATAGAGCACATATACCAGAAATGCTGTTTACAGAGGTCACGGACCATCATCAAAGACCCTACCCACCCCAGCCACAGTCTGTTCGCCCTCCTGCCATCTGGGAGACGCTACAGATGCATTCGCACCCGAACGACCAGATTTAGGAACAGCTTCTTTCCCAGGGCTGTCATCCTACTGAACTCCACAAATAAACGCTAAAGCCTGCACATCTGCCAATGCACTTTATTATGGTTATGTTTATGTTAATGTATTACAAGCCAAATGAATGTTGAATGTTTAAATGTCTTAATCTAAATGTACACTCTCGGGAGCCGCAAGCCTACATTTCGTTGTACTGCACTTGTGCACTAACAATGACAATAAAGTTGATTATTATTATGATTATGAGGTCAGAACTGCTGCTGAGTTCAGTTCACTCAGGACAGCCTGAGAATCAAATCTTGTCAACATCATAATGATTGTATTTGCCACTGGAACAGTTTTCTAATGTTGGTGTGTGGAAGATTGTAGCTTGGAAATGGGACAGCTCTTTCAAGCACAGGCATAACGGGCCGAATGGTCTCCTTCTATGATCATCGAGGAGAATTGTGCAACACTGCACCAGCCTTAAAAAAAATGTAGGTGGGGCAAATGCTATTTAAAATTTAATGAAGTCTAAATGCATACCGAGGCTAACCATTCTGCCGTTTAATAAATGTCTCGGGCAGTGCGGTGAGCAGATGGCAGCAGTAATGCGGCCCGCTGGATTGCAGACCCACATGTTCCTCTGATCCATTTCTCCCGGCCCTTTCCGCAGCAATTTCAAACAGCGCGCCGGCTGATCGCCAGTGCGCATGCGCCGGTCGGCCGGGTTTGGAAGGGGAAGAAAGTGTGTCCGTGCGAGAAGCAGGGAGGCAGCAGGCAGGCCGGCCAGCGAGAGGAAATGGTAAATATATGTTTAATATAATAACAAAGCAGTGTAAATTGTTTAAAAAAAAAAGAGGGCCGAACGCGGCGTGTCCCAACCTTCCAGCTCCGAACGCCGCGGCTTGTCCCAACATTCCAGCTCCGAACGCCGTGTCTCCCAACGTTCCAGCTCCGAACGCCGTGTCCCCCAACGTTCCAGCTCCGAACGCGGCGTGTCCCAACGTTCCAGTTCCGAACGCGGCGGCTCTCAACGTTCCAGTCCCGAACGCCGTGTCCCCCCAACGTTCCAGTTCCGAACGCCGTGTCCCCCCCAACGTTCCAGTTCCGAACGCCGTGTCACCCCCAACGTTCCAGCTCCGACCGCGGCGGCTCCGAGTGTTCGGAACAGTGCGCGCGCGCGTTCTCTTTTCGAAGGTTGGGAGTGCGGACCGCACAGTCCAGCCGCGTGCAACAAAGTAACAGTTCCCGAGTGTCAGTGTGTGCGGCGGGGCGGATTGCGGCCCCTCGCTTCTTGCAAGCGGCTTCAATCCGCTCTCTCCCTCCTGGGCTGCACTTCCCTTATTTTTTTCCAAAGCCAATGTGTTAAATTCCACGTGCACTTGTCTCTCTTCCAATCCCCGGTGCGTTAAAGGCCCGGGCGCTTCTGCAGTTTGCATTTTGTTTGCCTGCTTGTAAAATAAAGTTAAAAAAAAAAATCTTTTAAAAAGAAGGCGGGAATTTTAAAAGCGCGGGGCCTCCGGTGATTCCGAGCCAGGCTTCCCCCCCCCCACCTGCCAGCGAACCCGCTCTTGCTGCACGGTTACTGGGCTGCTAGCTGCTGCTCCTTGCCTAGGCCCGTGCTGGTCAAAAAACCGCCCCTTGTGTCTCTCTGTGACCTTGTTGCAGTATTTGGTGTATTTTATTTAGTAACTCGCTGCCTCCATACTTCCGAGGAGGTTTTTCTCTATTATTTTGGGGTCATCGTGGCTGGTTTGTTGTTCAATGGATGTCGAGAGTTGCAAAGAGACTGGAGCATAACATTTTAGGCCCAACGATATTTTTCCCCTCAGCGGGCAATGGTTTGGATAATAGTGTTTCCTCTTTGGTGGGGTGCGGTGTTCAGGGCCAACTGCACAGTGGGCGTTACTGAGAATGATCAGGAGCTGGGACATCGGAAGTATATTTTTATAAATGTTTGATGCTGTAGCAAACGAACCAGGGGCGGGGGGAGATGAGAAGTATTTTTTTTAACACATCGAGTTGTGGCTAGGCCTCAGCTGGAGTATTGTGTCCAATTCCGGGCACCGCACTTTAGGAAGGATGTCCAGGCATTGGAGAGGGTGCAGAGCAGATTTACTGGAATGGTACCAGGGATGGGGGACTTCAGTTACGTGGAGAGACTGGAGAAGCTGGGGTTGGAGCTGGGCTTAGAGCAGAGAAGGTTATGGGATTTAATAAGAGATTTAACATTGAGTAAATAAAAAACAAGGTTAAAATTGAGTAAACTGTTTCCACTGGCAGCAGCATCGGCAACCAGAGGTCACAGATTTAAGATAATTGGTAAAAGAAGGAACCAGAGGCAACATGCGGAAACATCTTTTTACCCAGTGAGTTATGATGATCTGGAATGCACTACCTGAAAGGGTGATGGAAGCAGATTCAATAGAAACTTTCAAAAGGGAATTGGATAAATACTTGAAAAGGAAAAAAATTGCAGATCTATTGGGAAAGAGCAGGGGAGTGGGACTGCTTTCCAGCACAGACAGGAGGGTCTGACTGGTTTCCTTCTGTGCTATATGATTCGATGTATGTTTTCAGATATAGCCAGCAGCTGTATCTGAATTGCAGCCAATGTCTTATAAAGGTCATAAAGCAGTAAATGTCATAAAACATTTCTGTGTCCATGCACTCACCTTTGATTCTGACTGTCTTAAAGGATTAATCAGTCACTTATTAAAATGCTACACCAATGGAACAGTCACAATTAGGGGAAGCAGTTTTCTTTAGAAAGATAGACTTATTTAAAAAAAGGGAACTTTCAAGAGGGGCGGGTGTTTATTACACATCAGTTTTAAACTGAAGATCATCAGGAACACTCCATCACAAAAATGTGGTGCAGCTCAATCTCGAGTGCCATCAGGCATGCATATGTATTTCGCACTATACACAGCCGCTTAAACTGTCTATTGTTGCTTGACAGGAGCTTCCGAATACAATGCCAGGAAAAAAGCCAGTGAAAAGATCAAAAGAGCATGTTGAGAAAAAACAAGAAGAAGAAAGTAAAAAGATAAAGAGTGAGTATGTTCCTTCACTTTATGAATTACGAGTTAATTTGCAACATGCCTGGATTCCTCGATTGGCTTGGCTAAAGATATTAAAAATGCTTTTGTTCATTTGTTAACTGTTTTGGGTGCATTTTAAACTTTTGGTAAAATATTCCTATTTTCTGTTACTTTCACTGAGATACAATGCTTTACGTTTGATTAGCAGATGCATACTTATTGGTAACTCTCCAATGGTATGCTGTGCTGCTCACACTGTCACCGCTAGTACTTGCTTAGTGCGAGCTCAACCCCATGCTGGAGGGGGAGGGGTTAAGTAAGGCTTTCTTTGGGTTGCTCCAAGTTGATGCACGGCTGGTGTTGGAAGTGCAGAGTCAAGTCATCCCACCCTCTCTGATGGATAGATTCAGTAATGTGATGCCAGAACCAGGCAGACCTGCGATGCCAGCGGGTACTACTGAAGATTTGGTAACAAGCCTGACGCACTAGGATTGGTGGGTGGTTAAGACCTGTCTCTGGAGACTGGGATTGTTCCCACTCATCCCGAGAGAACTCTGCAAGCCAATGCCCTAACAGACTGTGCGCTCCTAGCTGGGCAGGTAATGTGGAAAATGCTCTGTGCTGGTCGGCTGGGCACTTTTAGCTGGTAGAACTCCAGCAGTACCCATGTACATTCTTGACGCTCGCTAAGGCTTGGCTCTTGCCAACGTGCACCTGAGCTCCCTGGACTTGGGTAAGTCAACTCAGTATGCTTTTAACTATTTATTGTACTACGAATAACATACAAACGTCGATGCACTGTTCCCTTTAACTCTTTAATTTCAAACACCACTCACCCCAGCGATCAAGTGGAAGAGCCTGTTTCCATCTGTACGGGTGATCAAACCGTTAGACGTGGGGCAATTTGGCACCGGTGGGTTCTGATACAGTTGCTGTCCAACTTGCGTTCATAGAAAGTGAACATCAGGGTAAACTGTTCAGTTCATAGTTATACAGCACAGAAAGAGGCCCTTCGGCCCATCATGTCCGCACCGGCCATCAAGCCCTATCTATCCTAATCCCATTTTCCAGCACTTGGACTGTAGCCTTGTATGCTATGGCGTTTCAGGTGCTCGTATAAATGCTTCTTGAATGATTTGAGGGTTCCTGCCTCTACCACCCTTTCAGGCAGTGAGTTCCAGATTCCAACCACCCTCCGGGTGAAAAAGTTTTTCCTCTAAACCTCCTGCCCCTTACCTTGAAACTATGCCCCCTGGTTATTGACCCCCCTACTAAGGGGAAAAGTTCCTTTCTATCTACCCTATCTGTGCCCCTCATAATTTTGTACACCTCAATCAGGTCACCCCTCAGCCTTCTCTGCTCTAAGGAAAACAACCCCTGAACATAGCTGAATCGCTCCAGCCCAGGTAACATCCTGGTGAAGCTCCTCTGCAGCCTCTCCAATGCAATCACATCCTTCCTATAGTGTGGCGACCAGAACTGCACACAGTATTCCAGCTGTGGCCTAACTAGCATTTTGTACAGCTCCATCATAACCTCCCTGCTCTTGCCTTCATTAGCCGAGGCATAGAATATAAGTATCCCAAATGCCTTTTTAACCACCTTACCTACCTGTCCTGCTGCCTTCATTCCCCTGTATATTCCCCTGATTAACCAACAATTAATGAATTGTTTTGTAAATCTGCAACAAATTGCATTGGAATGGTCAATCCGTTGTGATCAGTTGCTTGGACGGCTCTGGGTGTCTGGAGTCGGTTTCAGCCAAGAAACGGACCAAAAAAGCTGACGATCTGTAAACTCCACGGGGCTTCTGTGTTAAATGGGCGGAACAAGTGAAGGCATCAGGAGGTGACTGTTTAAACTGCTCCAAAGTCACTGTCCTCCTTTCTGACCTCTGCAAGCGCTATTGATGAGGTGTGCTGCTTTTGTTCGGTAAATGTTTCCTGGCACCATGACGTTCTCTGTGCATCACACTGTGTGATTGTGTTCCTGCATCATGAGTGTGTGATGGTTGGTCCCTTTCTCTCTGGCTGTAGTTATGACATCGCAGCTGCCCCTCCCTCCCTCCCTGTGTGTCGGTCCTGCTGCCTGATGATACAGTCTCTCTCGGTTATGTCCCGAATGCCAGTGGAAAGTAATCTTGTGCCTTTGCCAGTGTGGCAGAGTACATAGAATCATAGAAATTTATGGCACAGAAGGAGGCCAATTGGCCCATCGTGTCTGCGCCGGCCGACAAAGAGCTCTCCAGCCTAATCCCACTTTCCAGCTCTTGGTCCGTAGCCCTGTAGATTACGGCACTTCAGGTGCATATCCAAGTACTTTTTAAATGTGATGAGAGTTTCTGCCTCTACCACCCTTCCAGGCAGTGAGTTCCAGACCCCCACCACCCTCTGGGTGGAAAAAGTTCTCCTCAACTCCCCTCTACCAATTACTTTAAATCTCTGCCCCCTGGTTATTGACCCCTCTGCTAAGGGAAATAGGTCCTTCCTATCCATTCTATCTGGGCCCCTCATAATTTTATACACATCAATTAAGTCTCCCCTCAGCCTCCTCTGTTCCAAAGAAAACAACCCTAGCCTATCCAATCTTTCCTCATAGCTACAATTCTCCAGTCCTGGCAACATCCTCGTAAATCTCCTCTGTACCCTCTCTAGTGCAATCACATCCTACCTGTATGTACTTGGGTTGTACACTCTGGAGTAAAACCCTTGATTTTCGCTGCTGGTACCAAGGGCTAGAGAGACTGTGTCAGCTTGTCCTTGCCCCTTGTTTTAAGTGTGCGCGCCATGAGGTGGGAAATCGTTGCACCTGTACTGAAGTCTGCTTGCAGCAGAAGAGTAAGTAGCAAAACAATCTTAGCCTCGTCGTGGGTAAAGGCACCCAGTTCAGTCACATTTAGACCATAAGGTTTGATTCCCAGCTTGTTCGGTTAGCTAATCGCCGTCTGGGCCCGCCCTGGGCTAGCGGAGGGAGGGGTTGGGGGAACAATTAAGCCAGCGTTTCTGCCCCAGTAGCTATTCCGTGAATCCTGTTTAAGGAGCGCTTACGTGGACATTGGGCAGAGCCAGTGTTGAGCCTGGCGGTGATGACCTCCACAGCTGAATAGCCTGCTAAAGCCCGAGACTCTTAAATGAAGGGTGGCCAATTAGTCGAGGAGAGGGGGGGGTGGGCTTGGAACCTGACCTCTGCCATGACCAGCTTCTGTGGTGATGAGCATGTGACATTTTGTTCTGTCTCGTTAAAGTGCACGAAAGTCACCCAGCAGTATCGTTCTAAGATTCTTATCCTTCCAGACATCTGTTGCATCTGGAGAGAGCATTTTCAGCTGGGGTTGAAACGTCTCTCTGTGACCTCCAGCCCTACAAGCCTCCGAGATCGCGACGTTCCTCCAATTCAAGCCTCTTGTGCATCCCCCGTTTTCATCGCTCCACCACTGGCGGCTGTGCCTTCAGCTACCTCGGACCTCGCTAAACCTCTCCGCCTCTCTCCTCCTTTTAAGACGCTCCTTAAAACCTACCTCTTTGAACCAAGCTTTTGCTCACCTGCCCTAATACCTCCTTGTGTGGCTCGGTGTCAAAGTTTTGTTTGATAATCGCCCCTGTGAAGCGCCTTGGGATGTTTTATTGCATGAAAGGCGCTATATAAATGCAAGTTTTTGTAGTAGGGGTACAAGTTGAGATGATCAGATTTTTTGTAACTTGCCATATAATGATGCCCATGTACTAAATGGGCCTGGAGATAACTGTTTAAAGTGGCGCACCCACTTAAATCCACAGCCACACACTTACGTTCATATAATCAGCAGACACATGGATGTAATACCTCTGAATGTAATAACAAAGCAAGGTGAGTTCCTTGTGGCGATGTCCAGGGCCTAACGTTTCGGGGCCACTGAGAGCAGAGATGTGAAAATTGCACATTTGCTTTCAGTTGGCGGGAGCCAGCAGCCCAGAGGTGCAGTAAAGTATAAGCCAGTGGCGATCGGAGGTTGTGCGTCTGTGCTTGAGCCCCTCCCTCCCTGAAGCCCTGGCCTCGATATAAAAGTGCCCGATGAGTGAGGACAACACTTGTCCACGAGGAGTGATGTACAAGAGGCCAGAAACCACTGACTAGCCTTCAGGCAGCAGCATGGGCACGCAATGCCCCGTCAACTTCTTTTTATTAATTCTCGGGATGTGGGCGTCGCTGGCAAGTCTGGCATTGATTGCCCTCGAGAAGGTGGCGGTGAGCCGCCGCCTTGAACCGCTGCAGTTTATGGTGAAGTTACTCCCACAGTGCTGTTAGGGAAGGAGTTCCACGATTTTGGCCCAGCGACGATGAAGGAACAGCCGGTATATTTCCAAGTCCGGATGGCGTGTGACTTGGAGTTGGTGGTGTTCCCATGGCCCTTTGTCATTCTAGGTGGTAGAGGTCGTGGGTTTGGGCGGTGCTGCCGAAGAAGCCTTGGCAAGTTGCTGCAGTGCATCTTGTAGATGGGACACACTGCAGCCACGGTGCGCCGGTGGTGGAGGGAGTGAATGTTTAACGTGGTGGATGGGGTGCTGATCAAGCCGATCCTTTAATTGCCCATCCAGTTGCCCTGAGAAATTGGCGGTGGGCTTTCTCCTTGAACAGTTGGTAGCGGTTTGATGCAACTGAGTTGCTTGCTGGGCCACTTTAGAGGGTAGATAAGAGTCAACCATGTTGGTGTGGGACTGGAGTCACATACAGGCCAGACTGGGTAAGGACGGCAGGTTTCCCTTCCCCAGAGGACATCAGTGAACCACAGTGACAATCCCACTGCTTCATGGTAACTTTTACTGATACCAGATTTTTTCCCCAGATTTTATTTTTATAACCACTACGCTACCCTATCCCCCGCCCCGTACCGGATCTTGCTTATCCAGGACCATACAGCTTGGTCCTAAATCTCGTGTGTGGGCTGGAAGAAGCCCTTTCTTTGCATACTTAGGAGTTCTGAATCACGAAGGAGAACTATTTGGGCGTGACTTTCATGCCACAAGCTTAGTCTGCAATGGAACTTGGCTGTGATTGAACAACTCTGTCTAGGCTCACTTTCCATTGTGCTGCTTCATGAGGTTATGAGGAAGCTGCTACGATACCCGCATACTCACTCTGCTGTCCTGCAATGATCACCGAAGACTAGTTGATATAAACTGACACACTGGCACTTTTTGTGTGTGTGTGTGGTTTATTTGCCTTTCCTGACGGCGCTGACCAATGATCCTGTTAATTTTTGGGGGGCTGCACGGCCCATTCAAAATACTGCGCATGCGTGTTTTTTCTCATCGCAAAGCCAGCGAGCCGTGCGACTGCGCAGCTTAAAGGGAACATTGGCGCTGACTCATTCTCTGGTACGGCCGCACAAATACCAGCCACCCTTTGGAAACTCACTCAAGTGTAATTTTTTTGGACAGTTTGGGTGATTGGGCAGGAGCATGGCAGATGCAATATAACGTGGATAAATGCGAGGTTATCCACTTTGGTATCAAAAACAGGAAGGCAGATTATTATCTGAACGGCAATAGATTGGGAGAAGGGGAAGTGCAACGAGACCTGGGTGTCCTTGTGCACCAGTCGCTGAAGGTAAGCATGCAGGTGCAGCAGGCAGTTAAGAAGGCAAATGGTATGTTGGCCTTCATAGCGAGAGGGTTTGAGTACAGGAACAAGGATGTCTTGCTGCAGTTGTACAGGGCCTTGGTGAGGCCACATCTTGAGCATTGTGTGCAGTTTTGATCGCCTTATCTGAGGAAGGATGTTCTTGCCATGGAAGGAGTTCAGCGAAGATTCACCAGACTGATACCTGGGATGGCAGGAACGACGGATGAGGAGAGATTGGGTCGATTGGGCTTGTACTCGCTGGAGTTTAGAAGAATGAGAGGGGATCTCATCGAAACTTATAAAATTCTAACAGGACTAGACAGACTAGATGCTGGAAGGATGTTCCCGATGGTCAGGGAGTCCAGAACCAGGGGTCACAGTCTAAGGATAAGGGGTAAGCCATTTAGGACAGAGATGAGGAGGAATTTCTTCACCCATAGTGGTGAACCTGTGGAATTCTCTACCACAGAAGGCAGTAGAGGCCAATTCATTAAATATATTCAAGAAGGAGTTGGTTATATTTCTTAAGGCTAAAGGGATCAAGGGATATGGGGAGAAGGCAGGGACAGGGTACTGAATTTGGATGATCAGCCATGATCTCATTAAATGGTGGAACAGGCTCGAGGGGCCGAATGGCCTACTCCTGCTCCTATCTTCTATGTTTCTATATTTTCCACGGATGAGCCTCAGCAGTGAGTGTTGATGGGCCGTTCGACTGTGGGGGGGCCTTCACACCCCGTTTTCACCTGATGTCTACACAAGCATGTACTTTCTATCAGGTGTCGCTTGATAATGATCAGCATTGGGATCCCGGGCTGTTCCTTCTCTTCCACCCCCCCCCCCCCCCCCTTCACCTCAGTAGCTTGGGGGCAATGTTGACTCCCAGCTGGGATCAGTTACTTCAGTGAACCTAGGATCTCCTTGATGCACCACCGCATGCATTCAATACACTGCCAGCTGCACGTGAGGTGTTTAGAAATTCAATACAGGAAACTTCCTTTTATCCGGCACGGACGGGACCGACGTGGTGCCGGTTCATCGAAAATTCAGGATAACCGAACGCTATAGTAAAAGATACGGAGCTGAGCGCTCCGTGTAAAGCAACAAACCCTGTGCTTCAGAACAATCGGCACAAGTTGTAAGCGTCTCTGTAGCTTAGCAACAGCTGCAGCCACACCCTTGCACAGCAACAAATGGAGTACAAAAAGTAATAAAAGTTACCTGAACCTACTTCTGAATTTTGCCGGTTAACCGCCATTTCCGGTTATTTAGGGGCCAGCTAATCGAAAGTTTCCTGTATGTGGCTGCATTTTGCAGATTACTTAAAAGGTAAGGGCACTTTAGAATTAAATTTGGAGTATATCTTTGAAAGGACCATTTATAAAAAATAAAAAAAAATGAAGCCACCTTTCCAAAAACAAACCCACCTGCCCAGTGGTCTAATGGAGCTCCAACACGTTGTGTGTAAAGTTTTGCAAAAAGCTGCTTCTTTAGTGAGCTTGTGTCACAGGCTCCTGAGTAAAAGGGTCTTCTCAGCTGCTGGCATCAGTGAACCCCTCGAGTTGATCCTTGAAGCTGCTGCCGACTGCGAGGGAACCGTGTGGGGGGGATGTGGCGATACTGGCACAGTGTAAAAAGTAACTCCATTTAATTAGAAACTCCCATCTACTGATTATTTGAGCAGAAGTGGTTCTAGGAACAGGAGGAGGCCATTCAGCCCCTCGAGCCTGTTACACCATTCAATTAGATCATCGCCGATCTGTCTCATAACTCCATTTACCCGCCTTGGTTCCGTAACCCTTAACACCCTTGCCTAACAAAAATCTATCAATCTCATTGACCCCCAGCCTCAACAGCTTTTTGGGGGAGAGTGTTCCAGATTTCCAATACCCTTTGTGTGAAGAAGTGCTTCCTGACATCACCCCTGAACGGCCTGGCTCTAATTTTAATGTTATGCTCCCTTGGTCTGGACTTCCCTCACCAGAGGAAATAGTTTCTCTCTCTACCCCATCAACTCCTTTAATCATCTTCAACAACTCAGTTAGATCACCCCTTAATCTTCTATACTCCAGGGAATACAAGGCTTGTCTACGTGGTTCTGCTTGTTGAGTGTGGGCTTTCTAATGATAACAGAAACCTAATTTGTTTTTCCTCCCCCCGCAGTCTCGCATTCCTCCCATGGGACGGTCCCTGGGATTGTCCTGACGTTGGGCCAGGGTGACGTTGGCCAACTTGGTCTTGGAGAAAATGTGATGGAGAGGAAGAAACCCGCCTTTGTCAAACTGCTGCCGGAGAAAGCCGTGCAGGTGGAGGCTGGGGGAATGCACACTGTGTGCCTCGGGCTGACGGGCAACGTAAGTATAGAAAGAATGACTTGCATTTATATAGTGCCTTTCACGACCTCTCATCCCAAAGCCCTTTACGGCCAATGAAGTACTTTCTGAAGTGTAATATAGGAAAGGCGGCGGCCAGTTTGCGCACAGCAAGCTCCCACAAACAGCATTGTGATAATGACCAGATACTTTTTTTTTCCGTGATTGGTTGAGGGATGAATGTTGGTCAGGACACTGGGAGAATCCCCCATCTCTTCTTTGAAATAGTACCCTGTGACCTTTTACGTCCAGCTGAGGGGGCAGACGGGGCCTCGATTTAACGTCTCATCCGAAAGACGGCACCTCCGGCAGCGCAGCACCCCCTCAGCACTGCATTGGAGTGTCAGTCTGAAAATTCAATTAGCCTAGTATCCACCACCTTTTGGGGGAGAGAGTTCCAGATTTCTACTTGGCTTTTATTGCAAGGGGGATGGAGTGTAAAAGCAGGGAAGTCTTGCTGCAGTTATACAGGGTACTGGTGAGGCCACACCTGGAATACTGCGTGCAGTTTTGGTTTCCATATTTAAGAAAAGATATACTTGCTCTCGAGGCAGTTCAGAGAAGGTTCACTCGGTTGATTCCGGAGATGAGGGGGTTGACTTATGAGGAAAGGTTGAGTAGGTTGGGCCTCTACTCATTGGAATTCAGAAGAATGAGAGGCGATCTTATCGAAACATATAAGATTGTGAGGGGGCTAGATCGGGTGGATGTGGTGAGGATGTTTCCACTGATGGGTGAGACTAGAACTAGGGGGCATAATCTTAGAATAAGGGGCTGCCCTTTCAAAACTGAGATGAGGAGAAACTTCTTCACTCAGAGGGTAGTAAATCTATGGAACTTGCTACCTCAGAGAGCTGTGGAAGCTGCAACATTAAATAAATTTAAAACGGAGATAGACAGTTTTGTAGCTGATAAGGGAATTAGGGGTTACGGGGAGCGGGCAGGGAAGTGGACGTGAGTCTAGGTTCGGAACAGCCATGATCCTATTGAATGGCGGAGCAGGCCCGAGGGGTCGTATGGCCTACTCCTGCTCCTGCTTCTTATGTTCTTACCCTTGGTGTGAAAAAGTGCTTCCTGATTCCATTCCTAAATGATTTAGTTCTAACTTTAAGGTTATGCCCCCTTGTTCTGGATTCCTCCACCAGAGGAAATAGTTTCTCTGTATCTACCCTATCAAATCCTTTAATCATTTCAAATTCCTCAATTAGATTGCCCCTTGACCTTCCAAATGCAAGAGAATATAAGCCACGTTTATGCAACTTGTCCTCATAATTTGATCCTTTAAGTCCTGGTATCTTCCTGGTGAATCTGTCCCTTCCAAGGCCACCATATCATTCCTGAGGCGCCGTGCCCAGAACTGAACACCGTACTTTAGACCAGGGGTTCTCAACCTATTTGTTTCTGAGGCCCCCTTCCCGTGTTATGAAAATCCATGGACTCCCTGTAACACAACACAACTATTTTTTTAAGAATGTCTCCTGTCGTGGTTAAAAACCAGCAGCAAGATCCCACAACAGAAACTCAGATGGCTCACCATAAACGATGTGCACCTAAGCTCCAGGCTCACTTCCCAGTGCAAAAAAAATTTGGTGTATTTTCTATTTAAGGTCAACTTTCATGGCCGTCCGCACCTTGCATGAGTGATGCCCCTGGGACTCGGACACAGGACTGCGAGCTCCCGGCAGCGGGGAGGTTGATCGGCCGCCCGTGCCGCGCTCGGCTTTGTAAACAGCTGCCACGGACAAGCAGCGATCAGCCGCATAAAGAACAAAAGGTGAAGCCAGCCGAACGTTCGCCGCCACTCTTGGGTTAATTCTCGGCCCATTACCCCACAAAATGGACATTACACCCCACCGACCTGTTGCCCCGCTTACCTGATTTAAACATGGCAGGCAGGAGAGCGTGCACCGCGCGGCCTGCCGGGAAAAGAACCCGCTGCCAACTGTCACTAACAGATCTGGGGGAGGAGAGGGGGCGGGATCGGATCTCCTCTCCTCTCCTCCAACATCAGCGGTGGCAGCACATAGAAACATATGAGCGGGAGTAGGCCATTCGGCCCTTCGAGCCTGTTCCGCCATTCAATATGATCATGGCTGATCCTCTATCTCACATCGGCCCAACCTCACTGAGCTCTCTTTTTTGGAGGTGGGCAACAATAAATATACAGCCTATTTCGAGGTCTGATTCTCTTAGTAATAAACAGGACACCACTAACATTGGTAGTGGTCAGTCTCACTCTTTTTTTGTTCACCCTGCTCCCAGAATATGATTTTTAAAAAGATTTTATTCTTGATGCTGATTTGGCAGACCCCTTGAAATCTAGGTGGCTACAAAACAACAGCGACTTCACTTCAAAAGTAACTCACTGGCCGTGAAGTGCTTTGGGACATCCTAAGGACCTGAAAGGTGCTAGATAAGTGCAAATTCTTTCTTAATCAGTGTTGATGGTTTACTGTAGTTAATGAGTAATAGCTTTATATTTCACATGAGCTGCTGATTAGTCGCACTCAAGTGCAAATGGGAGCATTTGACTCTCTACTTAATAAGTTGGAAAATACTGGATGTTGGATTTGCAATTGACTGTGAATAGGTGAGAAGCTTCAGCCAGGGAGTGCTAAGTAAGGGTGTCATTGAGATTCCATTCATTGTCCTTATCAGGTGTTCCGTGAAAGGAGCCCCACTGTGAGCCTGTGTGAGGACCATTAGTACTTAATGCATTAGTGATCATGCAATGCAGTTTGAAATTGGTGCCCCGAATGTACAGATTACTTGTATTCTCCCCCGTCACCACCCACTGACCCCAGTGACAAACAGATCCTTGGAATCCCTCTGGCCGCAAGGCAAATTGCTGTGTTCTAATTATGTGGTCAGGTCCTTTAATTCATTACCTTTCTGCTAATAATTATGGTGCATTGCTGCAGTGACCATTCTTCATATATGCCATTGGACAGTGACAGAAGGGGTGCCGTATCTGGACAGCATAGTTTCACGTACCATGTTGGTACGTGCCCACCAACCTCGACTTCCATAAGCAAATTCTTCCAATGCTCTGCCATCATATTCTGGTTTTGTATCATCAGTCCGAGCCCTTTTAGAACAAAGACTACTTTCAGCTCCTGTGGGCTATGGGGATGGAGCAGGGGAGTGGGGCTAATTGGATAGCATTACCCAAGAGCCGCCACTTGCACAATGGGCCGAATGGCTTCCTTCTGTGCTGTATCATTCTATAATTCTAAAAGCAGGAAACGCTCGAGGCCAATCGATGAGGGAAGAGCGGAGCTAACATTTCCGATGTAAATCCTTCGCCAGAACTGGATGAAGTGTGAACATCATTAACTCTCCACAGATGCTGACTGACCTGCTGAGGGTTTCCACCATTTTCTGTTTTCATCTCTGAAAGAAAGACTTGCATTTCTATAGTGCCTTTCACGACCTCTGGACGTCCCAAAGCGCTTTACAGCCTATTAAGTACTTTCTGAAGTGCAGTAATTTGTGGAAACGCGGCAGCTAATTTGCACACAGCAAGCTCCCATCAAACAGCAGTGAGATAAATGACCAGATAATCTGTTTTTAGTGATGTTGGTCGAGAGATAAATATTGACCAGGACTGTGAGGAGAACACCGCTGCTTCTCAACGGTTAGGAATGATCCGTCAAGGCTGCGCTGATTGTTTGCACCCAGTGCTGGTGGTTAATCCTGACTTACTTTCTCTTGTGCCCTCAGATTTACACGTTCGGCTGCAATGATGAAGGCGCTCTTGGGCGCGATACATCGCAGGATGGGTCGGATATGGTCCCAGTTCTGATTACGCTCAATGAACACGTGGTCCAAGTTTCTGCCGGTGACAGTCACACTGCGGCTCTGACCGACATCGGCCAAGTCTACATCTGGGGCTCCTTCAGGGTAAGCTGCGAGAAGGTTAAAGGGAGATTTAATAGAGGCGTTCCAAATTATATGGGGGTTTTGATAAGAGTAAATAGGAAGAAACTGGTTCTATTGACAGGAGGGTTGGTAACCAGAGGACACCGATTTAAGATTTAGCATAAGAACCAGAGGGGAGTTGAGTTTTTTTTGCGCAGCGAGTTACGATGATCTGGAAGGGCGGTGGAAGCAGATTCAATAGTAACTTTCAAAAGGGAATTGGATGAATACTTGAAAAGGAAAAAATTGCAGAGCTAAGGGGAAAAAGTGATGGAGTGGAACTAATTGGAAAGCTCTTTTAAAGAGCCGGCATGATGGGCCAACTGGCGGCCTCCTGTGCTGTGTGATTCTATGACCGATTTAAGATCATTGACGCAAAGTCCAGCGAGTTGTTGTGATCTGGAATGCGCTGCCTGAAAGGGCGGTGGAAGCCGATTCAATAGTAACTTTCAAAAGAGAATTGGATAAATACTTGAAAAGAAAAAATTGCAGGCCTATGGGATTTGTAGGGCCAGGGGGACAGTGCAAGGGAATGGAGCTAATTGATTAGCTCTTTCAAAGAGCCGGCACAGGCCTGATGGGTCGAATGGTCTCCTCCTGTGCTGTACGACTCTAGTTAATTTTCTCACTGCCGATCCTTGTTTGGTACAGGAACTGGCTGCCTTTCTGGTACCAGGCACCAGAGGCCATTCTTCACGTCAATCTAGGGAGTGAATAATGGAGTCATCACAGCAAGCTACTTCATAATTCTGTCTGGAGGGAAATCAGGAAGCATTTTTTCACACAAAGGGTACTGGAAATTTGGAACTCTCTCCCCACAAGGCTGCGGATGCTGGGGGTCAGCTGAAATTTTCAGGACTTGGATTGATAGATTTCTGTTAGGTAAGGGTATCGAGGGATATGGAGCTAAGGTGGGTAAATGGAATTAAGGTACAGATCAGCCATGGTCTAATTGGATGGCGGAACAGGCTCGAGGGGCTGTCCTATATACCCGCTCCTATCCTCCACTGATATCCGCACATGGCAGTTGCAGCACTCCATTGTGGCCAGGGGTGGGAACCCTATCTGATTCGTCCCTTACTATCCATGGAGGAAGTACTGCCAATTGTAACACCTGTATTGCCCATAGAGACCCAGGTGGTTGTTTATTAAAGAAAAATAAGGAAGACTTGGATTTCTATAGAACCTTTCATGACCTCCGGATGTCCCAAAGCGCTTTACAGCAAAAGTACTTTCGAAGTGTAGTCACTGTTTCAATGTAGGAAATGCGGCAGCAAATTTCCGCAGAGCAAGCTCCCACAAACTGCAATGAGACAAATGGCCAGTTGTTTGAGGGATAAATATTGGCCAGAGTACTGGGGAGAACTCCCTTGCTGTTTTTCGAAATAATGCCACGGGAGCTTTTACGTCCACCCGAGAGGGCAGACGGGGCCTCGGTTTAACGTCTTATCCAAAAGACGGCACCTCTAACAGTGTAGCACTCCCTCAGTACTGGGAGTGTCAGCCTGGATTTTGCCCTCAAGTCTCTGAAGTGGGACTCTGAGGCGAGGGTGCTACCCACTGAGCCATGGCTGTCTCGTTCGGACGCTATCAAACCGTGTATTTCTCTCATTTTTAAAATTTTAGTTTTCCAGCACTACCAGCTTTTATTTCTACATAAAATTATAGGGTTTTTTTTGTTTTTTCCCCACGGGGCACTGTGCAGGTTTTCAAAAACTGTTGCATAATTTTGATGACTGTGCTTAACTTGTGTTTAAATCTGGAATCCCACAGGATAACAATGGAGTTATAGGACTGCTGGAGCCCATGAAGACCAGCACTTTGCCGCAGCAGGTCCCCCTTGATGTTCCCATAGTTAAAATCGCCTCAGGTGAGTAGGTTTCACTTACAGTCCATGGTGCCTCTAATTTTTTTTTGGCCTGCGTGGCCCCTTTAAGGGGCTGCGCGGGCCATGCAAAATTGCACACATGCGCATTTTTTTTCAATTTAAAAGCCGGCTCACTGGCTGCGTGGGACCTGCAGAGCGCTGCACAGCCACGCAGCTTAAAGGCAACGTTGCTTACAGTATAGGTTGATCCAGACGTGCAAGGAATTTCTGTGTCCGATACAATGAGCAGACCTTTCCTGAGGTGTGGGGAGGGGGCAGATGAGAAATTGCAAGTGAAACACTTTAATTTCAATGTGGTATGGTGTTATACATATGCAAGTGCTTCTTTTTCAATTGGCACATCTTGCCGTTTGCTGATTCCTATTTGATTTGAGCATGTTTTTATTATTATTGCGATGTGGGCAATGATGGCGCATTCATTACCCGCTGCTTGTTGTCCCTGAAAATTTTGATGGGCCTCCTCCTTCAGCTGCTGCAACCCTTGTATTGTCAGCTGTGGCTCGGAGTCAGAAGGTTGTGGGTTGAAGCCCCACTTCAGAGACTTGAGCACAGAAATCTAGGCTGACGTTTCCACTGCAGTACTGAGGGAGTGCTGCACTGTCAGAGGTGCTGTTTTTCCTCCTGTATGCTTCAGAGACATGGACCATGTACAGCAGGCACCTCAAAGCATAGAAACATAGAAGATAGGAGCAGGAGTAGGCCATTCGGCCCCTCGAGCTTGCTCCGCCATTCAATGCGATCATCACAGAATCACAGAAACCCCACAGTGCAGATAGAGGCCATTTCGGCCCATCGAGCCTGCACCGACACATATCCCACCCGATCCCCGTAACCCCTACACCAACACATATCCCACCCTATCCCTGTAACCCCACGTATTTAATCCCCCTAACACTAAGGGTCAATTTATCATAGCCAATCAACCTAACCCGCACATCTTTGGACTGTGGGAGGAAACCGGAGCACCCGGAGAAAACCCATGCAAACACAGGGAGAATGTGCAAACTCCACACAGACAGTCGCCCGAGGCCGGATTCGAACCCGGGTCTCTGGCGCTGTGAGGCAACAGTGCTAACCACTATGCCACCGTGTGATCATGGCTGATCATCCAAATTCAGTACCCTGTCCCTGCTTTCTCCCCATATCCCTTGATCCCTTTAGCCTTAAGAAATATATCCAACTCCTTCTTGAATATATTTAATGAACTAGCCTCCACCGCCCTCTGTGGTAGAAAGTTCCACAGGTTCACCACTCTCTGGGTGAGCACTGGAGAGGTGCCACCAACGCTGCCTCCGCAAGATCCTGCAAATCTATTGGCAGGATAGGCGCACCAACGTCAGTGTTCTCGCTCAGGCCAACATCCCCAGCATCGAAGCTTTGACCATGCTTGATCAGCTCCGATGGACGGGCCACATCGTCTGCATGCCCGATACGAGACTCCCAAAACAAGCGCTCTACTCGGAGCTCCGACATGGCAAGAGAGCCCCAGGTGGGCAGAGGAAACGCTTCAAGGACCCCCTCAAAGCCTCCTTGAAAAAGTGTAACATCCCCACCGACACCTGGGAACCCCTGGCCCAAGACCGCACAAAGTGGAGGAGAAGCATCCGGGAAGGCGCCGAACACCTCGAGTCTCTTCGCCGGGAGCAAGCGGAAGCCAAGCGCAGGGAGCACAAGGAGCGCACGTCAACCCAAGCACCCCACCCCCCCGCCCCTTCAACCACCGTCTGCCCCACCTGTGACTCATTTTTAATGTGGAAGCAAGTCATCCTCGGTTCCGAGGGACTGCCTAAGAAGAAGAAAACTTACTGAGGGAGTGCTGCACTGTCAGAGGTGCTATTTTTCGAAAGAGGTCGACGTAAAAGGTCCCACAGCACTGTTTCGAAGAAGAGCACGGGAGTTCACCCTAGTGTCCTGGCCAATATTTATTCCTCAATCAACATTGCTTAAACAAAAAAACAGATGAGCTGGTCATTATCACATTGCTGTTTGTGGGATCTTGCTGTTCACAAATTGGCTGGCACGTTTCCTACATTACAACAATGGCTACATTTCAAAAGTACTTCATTGGCTTTAAAATGCTTTGGGACGTCCTGAGGTCGTGAAAGGTGCTATAGAAATGCAAGTCTGTCTTTTTTTCTCTTATTGATACAGCCACACTGGTGTTGGGGAATTCCAGGGTTAGTTCCCGGTCAGTATGGTGTGTGACTTGGTGTTCCTCGGGCATTGCTGCTCCAGTCCTTCTCGGGTGACAGGTGAATTGAGTCGGCAGCTTGAATGCTAATGGACTTTTAATTTTGAACATTGTTCACCCAAATTTTTTTTTTCTTCTTTATTTCTAGGTAATGACCACTTGGCATTGCTGTCTATCGACGGTGACATTTTTACCTCTGGCTGTGGCGAACAGGGACAGCTGGGAAGAGTTGCGGAATGCTTTACAAACCGGGGAGGAAGGCGGGGTCTAGGTAATTGTGACGCTAATTCTGACAACACGCGAACATTAGGAACAGGAGCCGGCCATTCAACGCCCTCGGGCTTGCTCCGCCGTTCAGTTAGATCGCGGCTGAACTGCCCCTCGACTCCATTTACCCGCCTTTGCTCCATATCCCTTGCATCAGATCGCACTTGCCCGGTAAACTGACGAGAAAGCTGTAACATCAAATAACGTTGCAATCCCAGCTCTCTCAACTTGCGCTAATAATTGATCGGGAGCCGCGGCCCATTCACTGCGGCATCCGTTGGTATTGAGGATATTTTGTACTGTTTATTGACCGCTTATTTTTGTTTAATTTGCTCAGAGCGACTCCTGATTCCCAGGAGCCTCCGCCTCAAAGCCAAGGGGAGCGGAAAGGTGAAGTTCTGCGACGTTTTCTGCGGGGCATATTGCACGTTTGCAATTTCGAAGGAAGGACATGTCTACGGTTTTGGACTCTCCAACTATCATCAGCTGGGTGAGCACAATTAAAAGCGTTGCCTCGAGCATGGGTCACTCTTTAAATGTGCATACAGTGCAAAAAAAAAGTTGTTTTTTCTGTTCAGCTTAAATAACAACAACTTGTATTTATGTAGCGCCTTTAACATAGTAAAACGTCCCAAGGCGCTTCACAGGAGCGTTGCCAAACAAAATTTGACACCGAGCCACATGAGACATTAGCACAGGTGACCAAAAGCTTGGTCAAAGATGTAGGTTTTAGGGAGTGTCTTAAAGGAGGAGAGTTAGAGAGGTGGAGAGGTTTGGGCAGGGAATTCCAGAGCTTAGGGCCCAGGCAGCTGAAGGCACAGCCGGCAATGGTGGAGCGATGAAAATCGGGGGTGCGCAAGAGGCCAGAATTGGAAGATCGCGGAAATCTGGGAGGGTATTGGGGCTGGAGGAGGTTACAGAGATGGGAGAGGCGTGGCCATGTATGGATTTGAAAACAAGGATGAGAATTTTAAAATCGAGGCGTTGCCGGACAGCAGCCAATGTAGGTCAGTGAGCACAGGGGTGATGGGTGAACGGGGACATGGGAGTTAGGATACGGGCAGCAAAGTTCATGATTCACTCAAACATGAATGGGAAGCTACCGGTTTCAGTCCCCACCCGACTAACTGTACCCTATGGCTTAGTGGCAGAAGGCAGAGGGTGATGGTTGAAGGTTGTTTTTGTGACTGGAAGTCTGTGTCCAGTGGGGTACCGCAGGGATCGGTGCTGGGTCCCTTGCTGTTTGTGGTCTACATTAATGATTTGGATGTGAATGTAAAAGGTATGATCAGTAAGTTCGCAGATGTCACGAAAATTGGTGGGATGGTAAATTGCGAGGAGGGAAGCCTCAGGCTACAGGACGATATAGATGGGTTGGTCAGATGGGCGGAACAGTGGCAAATGGAATTTAACCCTGAAAAGTGTGAGGTGATGCATTTTGGAGGGACTAATGAGGCAAGGGAATACACAATGAATGGTAGGACCCTAGGAAGGACAGAGGATCAGAGGGACCTTGGTGTGCATGTACATAGATCCCTGAAGGCAGCAGTATAGGTGGATAAGGTGGTTAAAAAGGCATATGGGATACTTGCCTTCATTAGCCGAGGCATAGAATATAAGAGCAGGGAGATTATGATGGAGCTGTACAAAACGCTGGTTAGGCCACAGCTGGAGTACTGTGTGCAGTTTTGGTCGCCACACTATAGGAAGGATGTGATTGCTTTGGAGAGGGTGCAGAGGAGATTCACCAGGATGTTACCTGGGCTGGAGCGCTTCAGCTATGAAGAAAGACTGGACAGGCTGGGGTTGTTTTCTTTGGAGCAGAGAAGGCTGAGGGGGGACCTGATTGAGGTGTACAAAATTATGAGGGGCATAGATAGGGTAGATAGAAAGGAACTTTTTCCCTTAGTAGAGGGGTCAATAACAAGGGGGTATAGATTCAAGGTAAGGGGCAGGAGGTTTAGAGGGGATTTGAGGAAGAACTTTTTCACCCAGAGGGTGGTTGGAATCTGGAACTCACTGCCTGAAAGGGTGGTAGAGGCAGGAACCCTCACAACATTCAAGAAGCATTTGGATGAGCACTTGAAATGCCATAGCATACAAGGCTACGGACCAAATGCTGGAAAATGGGATTAGATTAGACAGGGCTTGATGGCCGGCGCGGATGCGATGGGCCGAAGGGCCTCTTTCCGTGCTGTATAACTCTATAACATGGTGTGTTGCTTGTGGTCATTTGGCGGCTCTGCTGTTTTATAATAAAAGGGGTGTTAATCAACAAAAGTGTGATGGTGAAAGTGTTACAGAAAGTAGGGCGTGACACAGTCAGGAAGTATGCCCGCTGTGCAAGATTTACACACACAATTCTGAAAAGTACTGAACGTAACCATGCAGTTAGGCATTACACCGTACTGTATTCAGCAGTGGTTCCCTTCATAGACCCCTCTCGCCAACTTCAGCCTTGCCTTATGTTCCACTTCAGGAGTTCTTTTAGTCCTCACTTTTCATGGCAAAACTGTTGCAGTTGTGATCTCCCCATATATAGAAAGAAAAGACTTGTACAGGAAACTTTTATTTTATCCGGAGGTTATATGTCCGGAATACTCGATCTAACGGCAAAAATCAGGAGCCGTTTTCTATATTTTCTTAGTTCTCGTTGCTTTTTTTTCCCCCTGTCAAGCACTGCAAGGTCTGTAGCTATAACTACAGACGCTTGCAGCTGCAGCCGACTGTTTTGAAGCTGTTGCTAAGCAACAGGGTTTGTTGATTCACACGGAGCTTCTCAGTTCCGTATGTTTAAACATTAACGCTGGTATGTCCGGCACTTTTAATGTTACGGCACCAGCTCGGTCCCGTCAGTGCCGGATATCAGAAAGTTTCCTGTATTTAGAAAGCTCCTTTCACACTCTCTGGCTGCAAAGCGCTTTGCGACCTCCTATGAAGTATAGTCACTGTTCTAATGAAGGAAATGCGGTAGTTTATTTCTACGCACAGCAAGGTCCCACAAACGGCCATGAGATCATAGAATCTTACAGCACAGAAGGAGGCCATTCGGCCCATCGTGCCTGTGCCAGCTCTCTGAAAGAACGATCCAATTAGTCCCACTCCTTGTTCACCATAGCCCCGCAAATATTTCCTTTTCCAGTATATATCTAATTCTCTTTTGAAAGTTGCTATTGAATCTGATTCCACCACCCATTCAGGCAGTGCATCATAACTTGCTGCGTAAAAAGATGTTTTCTCATGTCGCCTCTGGTTCTTTTACCAATTATTTTAATTCTGTCTCCTCTGGTTACCGCCCCTCCTCCCAGTGGAAACAGTTTCTCCCTATTTACTCTATCAAAACCCCATATAATTTAAATCTCCCCATAACCTTTTCTGCTCTAAGGAGAACAATCCCAGCTTCTCTGGTCTTTCCATGTAACTGCGACGTCTCATCTCTGGCACCATTCTAATAAATCTCCTCTGTACCCTCTCCAAGGCCTTGACCTCCTTCCTAAAGTCCGCCCAGAATTGGACACCATACTCCAGCTGAGGCCTAACCGGTGATTTATAAGGGTGGGGGGTGGGTGCATGCCCTATGTTCCCAGGGTCGTTCTGTAACTAGGCATAAGGAGGTGAGGAAAAGCGGCTTAGCTTTACCTTTACCGCGCTGTAGAAAGTACATGTGTGGTTAACAGGCTGAGGATAAGATCGGGCTCATCTGCGCTGCCCCTGCAGTTGAATAGCCCGTCGACGCTCACCGTTTAGGCTCGTGTATCAAGGGTGGCAGCTTGGGAGAAGTTCCAGGAATAGTGCGTGGGATGGTACCCCAGCACGAGTGGGTGCTTTCAGGAGAGATGTTGGGTGGGTGCGGAAGAGACAAACTGAAGGGGGCAAAAAGGAGTGTGTGTGTGAGCCGTGTTGTTTTGTTTCTGCTGCAGGAACGCCAGGCACGACCCCCTGTTATTCGGCGCATAAACTAACTGCATTCAAGAACTCGACAAAGTCTTGGGTCAAGTTCTCCGGTGGACAACACCACACCCTGTGCTTGGACTCTGAAGGTGGGTGCTACAGCGCAGGGGAAACAACCGCGGCGGGAGGGCTCTCTTCGTTTCTTTATCCGACAAGGTTTTCCAAAAAGGCATCAACAGCGGTGAAGTCTCATCATTTCTCACCTTGTCGCTGGTTTCCATTGTAAAATTCACCAACCCCACTGGCTTCCCCATTCCATCAGTGTCCACCTGAGAGGGGTTGGCAGGCACTCGGTCCCAATGTTTTATCCAGAGGGTGGCAGCAGCCTCACTACTGCACTTGCCCCAGCTCTGATCAGAGTTACGGTACTGCAGTGCAGCGGTTATGTTACTGCGCTAGTAATTCAGAGAACGCCAGCTCAAATCTTATGATGGGTATCCATCTATCTGTAAACAAAATTTAATTGCAGGGCCATGGGGAGAGGTGGGGCGAGGGACTAAGTGGATCGCTCCTTCAGTGAGTTGGCACAGGCACGATGGGGTGAATGGCCTCCTTCTGTTCTGTATGATTCTATAACGGTTAGTTTGAGAATATTAATTCAGTTTATAAAAAAAAAAAAAAAAAACTGGAAATAAAAAGCTGGCATCAGTAAAAGTGACCGTGAACATAAGAAATAGGAGCAGGAGTCGGCCATTTGGTCCCTCAAGCCTGCTCAACCATTCAATAAGATCATGACTGATGATCTTCTTCAACTCCACTTTCCTGCACTATCCCCATATCCCTTGATTCCCTTAATATCTAAAAATCTATCGATCTCTGTCTTGAATATACTCAACGACTGAGCCTCCACAGCCCTCTGGGGTAGAGAATTCCAAAGATTCACCACCCTCTGAGTGAAGAAATTTCTCCTCATCTCAGTCCTAAATGGCCGACCCCTTATTCTGAGACTGTGACCCCTGGTTCTAGACTCCCCAGCCAGGGGAAACATCCTCCCTGCATCTACCCTGTCAAGCCCTGTAAGAATTTTGTATGTTTCAATGAGATCACCTCTCATTCTTCTAAACTCCAGAGAATATAAGCCTAGTCTACTCAATCTCTCCTCATAGGACAACCCCCCCCCCCCCCCCCCCCCATCCCAGGAACCAGTCTGGTGAACCTTCGTTGCACTCCCTCTATGGCAAGTATATCCTTCCTTAGGTAAGGAGACCAAAACTGTGATGTTCGTACAGGCCTTTTTAAACTGTAATATTATGTATGCAAGATTGAAAAGCTTTTACCTTTGAGAGAATGATTTTCACAGTGATTTGTGTACAAGGACACCCAGGTCCCTCTGAACACCAACATTTCCCAATCTCTCACCATTTAAAAAATACTCTGCTTTTCTATTGTTCCTACCAAAGTGGATAACTTCACATTTCTCCATATTATATCCCATTTTCCATGTTCTTGCCCACTCACTTAGCCTGTCAAAATCCCCTTGAAGCCTCTTTGCATTCTCCTCGCAACTTATATTCCCACCTAGCTTTGTGTCATCAGCAAACTTGGATATATTATATTTGGTCCCCTCACCCAAATCATTGATGTAGATTGTGAATAGCTGAGGCCGAAGCACGGATCCTTGTGGTACCCTACTAGTTACAGCCTGCCAACCCGTAAATGACCCGTTTATTCCTACTCTGTTTTGTGTCCGTTAACCAATCCTCAATCTATGCTAGTACATTACCCCCAATCCCATGAGCCCTAATTTTGTTTAATAATCTCTTGCCTTCTGAAAATCCAAAAACACCAGCTATATGTGACTCCAGACCCACACCAAAGTGGTTGACTCTTAACTGCCCTCTGAAGTGGCCGAGTGAGACACTCGGCACTTTCTCACATATAGGCCCAGACCGGGTAAGGACGGCAGGTTTCCTTCACTAAAGGTCATTAGTGAACCAGTTGGGTTTTTACAACAATCCGACCGCTTCATGGTCACTTTTACTGATACTAGCTTTTTATTCCAGATTTTTAAAAACTGCATTAATATTCTCAAACTGACTGTTCTAGAATAATACAGCACAGAAGGAGGCCAGAGATACCCCATCGTATCAAAACCACTGCCAGGCTTTCAATAAGAACGCCCACCACCACTTTCTCGAGGGCAACTAGGGATGGGCAATAAATACCGGCGTTGCCAGCGACGCCCACATCCCGAGAATGGATAAAATAAAACCCACACGATTCTGAGCCAGTGCTGAGGGTGCTAGCCACCGAGATACTCTCCCGATTGCAATGGCCAGGGATGAACCTGGGTGAACTGTATAAAAGGTAGCAGTGCTCACCGTCGTATCACTGCCGCCGTCCTGTTGCCTGGTCCCTGAGCAGTGTTTTCCAGAGCTCTGGGACCAGGCTTGCTTCCTGACATGTGCTACGGGAGAGTGTCCCAGGCAAGGATTAAACTTTTTCTGTTGTGCCAGGTTTTGATGGGAAAATATTCCTCTCCAGCAAACTTGGTTTGTTTGTGGGGATTTTTTTCTCATCAGGATGAATTCTGATCTTGTGTTTTTTTTAAATATAAGGTAAAGTGTACAGCCTGGGTCGAGCAGAGTATGGACGTCTAGGGTTGGGAGAGCATGGTACAGAGAAGAGTATACCTACCCTCATCCAAGGCCTCCCCGTTATCGCTTCCGTGGCTTGTGGAGCTTCTGTTAGTTATGCCGTCAGCAAGGATGGTAAGGTTTTGCTTTCCTCCTCCCTCCCAATTTTCTCCCCTCGTAAAGTTACTGATCCGTGCTGGAATGTGGTCCCAGGTGCAGTGTGTGTGGTACCTTGTCCCAAAGTCTGATTTCATGTGTCAGCCAAGCTATTTGGCTGTCGTGGGTGTCACCATGAGCCTGATCCTGATCCCGATCCTGGGCCCAATGTCGTCTTTTCCAGCAGAAGAGCCTGGGACATGGCTAAGGAGTGAGGGAGCCCTGACTGCTCGCTTGACCCCAGCCCTGGCTCCTGGCCAGTGGTAGCAGGAACAATACTTAAGTGCAGAAACTGAAGCATACTTGCATGCTGTCAGAAATCATTCAGCGTTGCCTTTAAAACGCAGCATAGTCTGAAAGGGTCAGCCTTGGCACAGTGGGGAACGCGCTCTCCTCTCGAGTCAGAAGGTTGTGGGATCAAGCCCCATTCCAGAGACTTGAGCATAAAATCTAGGCTGACGATGCAGTCCAGTGCCAGGACTGAGGGAGTGCTGCACTGTCGGAGGTGCCGTCTCTCAGATGAGATGTTAAACCGAGGCCCCGCCTGCCCTCTCGGGTGGGTGTAAAAGATCCCATGACACTATTTGAAGGAGAGGTGGGGAGTTCTCCCCGAAGCCCTGGCCAATATTTATCACGGAATTGCATAGAATTTAAAGCACAGGAACAGGCCATTCGGCCCAACAGGTCGATGCTGGTGTTTATGCCCCACACGAGCCTCCTCCCACCCTACGTCATCTCACCCTATCAACACCAACAGAAAACACTGGAAAAACTCAGCAGGCCAGGCAACATCCGTGGAGAGAGAAACAGAGTCAATGATTCGGGTCGAAACCCTTCGTCAGAACTGAGAGAAAAGGCAGGAAATGAAACAAAAGGCAGTTTGGGAGCTGGAAAATGGGGGAGGGGATGAAAGAAGAGACATTAAGAGATACTCAAGGTGAGACGAGATAGTAATAGGACAGGTAAAGCAACAGACAATGGCTCTAAATCCCCTCCCCCATTTCCCAGCCCCCAAACTGCCTTTTGTTTTATTTCCTGCCTTTTCTCTCAGTCCTGACGAAGGGTTTCGACCCGAAACGTTGACTCTATTTCTCTCTCCACGGATGTTGCCTGGCCTGCTGAGTTTTTCCAGCATTTTCTGTTGTTATTTCGGATTTCCAGCATCCGCAGTATTTTGCTATCCCATCAACACCAACACTGCTTCAAAAAAAAAAAGGCTATCAGATTGCTGTTTGTGGGATCTTGCTGTGCACAAATTGGCCGCTGCGTTTTCTACATTACAACAGTGACTACACGTCGAAAGTACTTCACTGGCTGTGAAGCGCTTTGGGACGTCCTGTGGTGGTGAAAATTGCTTTATAAAATGCAAGTGCTTTCTGAGTTCACTCATTGGGCTCTGACGTGTGATTATTTATTATTCCCCCCCCCAACCATTGCTCTTCTAGGCCGAGCCTTTGCCTGGGGGATGGGGACGAACTTCCAGCTGAGCACGGGCGATGAAGAAGATGTGTGGAGCCCCGTCCAGATGTCGGGCCAGCAGCTGGAGAACCGAGCAGTGCTGTCCGTCTCCAGCGGAGGCCAGCACACCGCCCTACTCGTGGCAGACCGTGTGCAGAGCTGATGGAGAGCGGCTCCATCGCGCAAAAAACTCCTGCCGACAAAAACCTCGATTCTAAAGACTGAGCCTAGCACTTTCCCCACAATCCGTGAATGCGATGCTTGGATACTACAGGAATGTCTTTTTTTTTCCCCCCCCGGTTTGTTTTCTGATAGCCCCTTGGGAATACAAAACCCAAACCTGACCTGTAACACTGGGGTGTACGCTGCAGTGCCATTTTATTGTTCTTGTTACTGCCATTAACCGATGTACAAGCCTGGCTGTCTTCACTGTTGACTTTGGTTCCGATTTTAAGTTATAGTGAGAGCCATTTTTTTTTTTTAAATTTTAAATTTCAGTTCTGTTTGGGGAGAATGGCCGAGCAGGCAAGTAGATTGAAGGGGGTGGGGGGGAAAGAAATATTCTTTTAAAATCAAATAAATCTTTTTGTGATAGTTTTCTATAAGATTTATGCATTTCTGGTCCTTGTGTGACTTGACTGATTTTGGCAGTCGAACGTTTTCAGTGCATTTAATCTCACCTGTGTGCCATTGTTAGTGCGTCCACTATTGTGTTCACATACATACTTTAGGAGATTTAATAGAGGTGTTCAAAATCATGAAGGGTTTTGATAGAGTAAATAAGGAGAAACTGTTTCCTGTGGCAAAGAAGGGTCGGTAACCAGAGGACACAGGAGGAATAAAAATTTACCGTGGCGAGTTTTTACAATCTGGAACGCACTGCTTGAAAGGGCGATGGTAGCAGATTCAATAGTAACTTTCAAAAGGGATCTGGATAAATACTTGAAGGGGAAATATTTGCAGGGCTATAGGGAAAGAGTGGGACTAATTGGATTGCTCTTTCAAAGAGCTGGCACAGGCACGATGGGCTGAATGGCCTCCTGCATTATTCTATGATTTCTGTCCCTACTATTTGACTAACAAAATTAATAAATAGCACAGACAGAAATTTATGTGAATGCATTAGATAACACGTTTATAAAAAAAAAAAAAAAAAAGTACGCAGAGGGAATTAAGGATTCAAGCTGTGGGATCATCAAACTGTTTCACCCACTTTATATTACAAAAAAGCTGCTTCAAGAGGAGCTGATCCAGCACACCCTCCTCCCTGCACTGGCAGAGTGGATTTATTCAGCGAGTCGCTGAGCCGCACCGATCCGGGAGGCCTCGGGTCTGCCCTGTGCTGAGCGAGCTGTTCTCTGCTGGAGCAGAGTTTGGGCTCCTTTGGGGGTGGGAAAAGTTGGCTGGGATGTCCGTTGCCAGTCATCTTACCCAGTGACCTAACCCCACCTCCCCACACTGAAACTGCGTGTGTTCTGAAGTCAAATGAAAGATGTCGGAGGAATGGCTGATTGGACGAGGTATCAGGTGGACAACTGGTGACTGGGATTGTTCCGGTAGCATGGGAAGCGCCTTCGGGAGGGACGCGAGGAAAATTGGCAGAGAAATGAAAAGTTACATGGCTGTGGGGGGTGGGGAAGGTAGTGTTTCGTCACGATGCTTCGGTCATCACTTGTGTGGGGGCGGACTTGATGGACCAGCTGGTCTGCTGCCCCTCAACTTTGTATGTTCACTAACACCAGAGGTGTCGACCTTAGCTCAGTGGGGTAACCCTTTCGCCCGAGTCAGAAGGTCGTGGGTTTAAGTCCCACTCCAGAGGCTTGAGTGCAAAATCCAGTCTGACACTCCCGGCGCGGTACGGAGGGAGTGCCGCACTGTCGGAGGTGCTGTCTTTCGAATGAGGTGTTAAACCGAGACCCCGTCAGCCCTCTCTCTGGTGGAGATGAAAGATCCCACAGCACTATTCGAAGAGCAGGGGAGTTCTCCCCGGTGTCCTGGCCAATATTTATCTAGACCAACATCACTAAAAACAGATTGTCTGGTCATTATCACATTGCTGTTTGTGGGAGCTGGCTGTGCACAAATTGGCTGCTGTGTTTCCCACATTACAACAGTGACCACTTCAAAAGTACTAAATTGGAAGTAAAGCACTTTGGGATGTCCCAAGATCATGAAAGGCACGATATAAATGCAAGTTCTTTTCTTTTTTATGCAGCAGTGTGGATTCCTCAACACTACAGGCCATTGTGGCTGTGCTGGTCTTTGATTAATTTAAAACTAATTGGCCTCTCCACTCCTCATTGCCTTGTAACCAAATACTTACCCAATTTTCCCTTAAAAGAAACAATGGTTTGACCCCTCCTTGCTCCAACAAGCCTCTGTGTAAAAACAATGTCTTCTAATCTATCTCACTTTCTTAGTGACAATTTAAAATTGATGATCTATTGCCACTGACTCCCCAAACAGAGCAAATGATCTTTTCCTTACTTACACTACCAAAACTTTGCATAATTTAAAAGAAAAACTCTTCAATCTCCTCTTAGCCTTTTGTGTTCAACTGCAAATAGTCCCAGTATCTCAAGTCTCTCTTCATAACTTTAGTTTCCAATCCTGGGCATCATCCTGATGGATCAATACTGAACGCTGTCTATGGCTTTAATGCCCTTTCTATAATGGGACGCTCTAACTGGAATAGCCAATGTTGTGTACGAATTCATTATTCTTTACTCTTGTACTCTATGCCCCTATTTTAAAAAATCCAAAATTTTATTGGCTTTTTTTTTAATGGCTTTAGTTGCCATTTTCAAAATGAGGAGAGGCATCGCGGGTGGCTGACTCGATGGTGCTTGTTTTACGCTGTGGCCCAGTCCAAATTACCCCCTTACCTGTCCAGCAGCCAACTTTCTAACCATGCTGCTGCAGTTCCTCTTCTACCATGTGCCTAAATGTTTCTAACAAGCTTCTTGTGAGAAACCTTATCCTTTCACTTTCTGAAAGTCCATATACTCTATAATAAAATACAAAAAACGCTGGAAATACTCAGCAGGTCAGGCAGCATCTGTAGAGAGAAACAGTTAACGTTTCGGGTCGAGGACCCTTCGTCAGAACTGGAAAAAGTTGGAGATTTATTTTACACTACATCTATGTTCCATTTTATAAGAATTAGGAGCAGGGGTAGGCCATTCGGCCCCTCGAGCCTACTCCACCATTCAATAAGATGATGGCTGATCTCCCTCAATGCCACCTTCCCGCACTATCCCCATATCCCTTGATTGCCTTAGTGCCCAACAATCGATCTCGGTCTTGAATATACTCAACGACTGAGCCTCCACAGCGCTCTGGGATAGAGAATTCCAACGATTCACATGCTTTTGAGTGAAGAAATTTCTCCACTCTGAGTGGAAAAAATTATCCAATCTTCTTCAAAAAAACCAACAAAAAAAAAACCTCTTAAACTTGTCAAATGCGACAAGTTGGTGCTGGCTGCCCTTGATTATCTCGTCGCATTTTTAAATGCTCGCTAATTGTACCTTTTGGATAAAACGTTAACATGGGAGCAATAGGACAAGAAGCGGCCATGGTTAGTGGCCCTAGAAATAGTAGATGCATTGCTGGTCATCTTCCAAAATTCTATAGACTCTGGAACAGTTCCCATGGATTGGAAGGTAGCTAATGTTACCCCACTATTCAAAAAAGGTGGTAGAGAGAAAATGGGGAATTACAGACCGGTAAGCCTGACTTCGGTAGTGGGGAAAATGCTGGAGTCCATTATAAAAGATGTAATAGCAGAGCACTTGGAAAACAGTGACAGGATCGGACAAAGTCAACATGGATTTACAAAAGGTAAATCGTGCTTGACTAATCTGGAATTTTTTGAGGATTTAACTGGTAGAATAGATAAGGGAGAACCAGTGGATGTGGTGTATTTGGATTTTCAGAAGGCTTTCGATAAGGTCCCGCTTAAGAGATTAGCGTGTAAAGTTAAAGCACATGGGATTGCGGGTAAGGTACTGACTTGGATAGAGAACTGGTTGGCAGACAGGAAGCAAAGAGTTGGAATAAACGGGTCTTTTTCCAAGTGGCAGGCAGTGACTAGTGGGGTACCGCAGGGATTGGTGCTAGGATCCCAGCTATTCACAATATATATTAATGATCTAGACGAGATGTAATATCTCCAAGTTTGCAGACGACACAAAGCTGAGTGGGCGTGTGTGCTGTGAGGAGGATGCAGAGAAACTCCAGTATGATTTGTTTGTTGATTGGGCAGATGCAGTATAATGTGGATAAATGCGAGGTTATCCACTTTGGTGGCAAAAACAGGAAGGCAGATTATTATCTGAATGGCAATAGATTGGGAGAAGGGGAAGTGCAACGAGACCTGGGTGTCCTTGTGCACCAGTCACTGAAGGTAAGCATGTAGGTGCAGCAGGCGGTTAAGAAGGCAAATGGTATGTTGGCTTTCGTAGCGAGAGGGTTCAAGTACAGGAACAAGGATGTCTTGCTGCAGTTGTACAGGGCCTTGGTGAGACCACACCTTGAGTATTGTGTGCAGTTTTGGCCGCCTTATCTGAGGAAGGATGTTCTTGTCGTGGAGGGAGTGCAGCGAAGATTCACCAGACTGATACCTGAGATGGCAGGAATGACGTATGAGGAGAGATTGGGTCGATTAGGCTTATATTCGCTGGAGTTTAGAAGATTGAGAGGGGATCTCATTGAAACTTATAAAATTTTAACAGGACTGGACAGACTAGATGCAGGAAAGATGTTCCCGATGGCGGGGGAATCCAGAACCTGGGTCACAGCCTAAAGATACGGGGTAAGCCATTCAGAACAGAGATGAGGAATTTCTTCACCCAGAGAGTGGTGAACCTCTGGGCAGTGGAGGCCAATTCATTAAATATATTCAAGAAGGAGTTAGATATATTTCTTAAGGCTAAAGGGATCAAGGGATATGGGGAGAAGGCAGGGACAGGGTACTGAATTTGGATGATCAGCCATGATCTCATTGAATGGCGGAGCAGGCTCGAGGGGTCGAATGGCCGATTCCTGCTCCTATCTTCTATTTTTCTATGGTTGTAAAGTTGTGGTTTGTGATTTTACACACCTACCTCCCCCCTCACTGCACACATCCAGGGCTCAACCCCCCCCCCGCACTGGGACGGCTTACACCTTTATGGCAGGACTCGCTATAACCTGGTGAAAACCAGACTGGAGCAGGGTGGGGTTAAATTTTGTTGTTTCTTGTAATCATAGAGTCATACGGCCCATCGAGTCTGTGCCGGCTCTCTGTAGAGCAATCCAGTCCGTCCCGTTCCCCCGCTCTGTCCCCATAGCCCTGCCCACTTTATTTCCCTCAAGTGCCTCTCCAGTCTCCCCTTGAAAACATTGAGTGCCTCTGCTTCCGTTCGCAATGTTGAACATTCAGTAGAGAGGTCATTAGGTCATGGAAGCAGAACCCACAGTCACTTTTAAAAGGCAAGTGGGTAAATATTTGAAAAATAAAAATTCAAAACGGTGTGCAGAATAGGCAGGGGAGGGGACAACTTCGATTGGTCTTTCAGGGGGGCAGCACAGAGTTGATTGGCTGAATGGCTTCTGTCCTGTGGCTTCCTTCTGTCCTGTGACATTCTGTGTTTTTTAATAAGCTCTGTGATTGATGCTTCTACATTATGAAAGTGAGTAAAAAATGAAACAGTTGGACTTCATTTTTGAAGAGTAAATTTGATGACTGTTTTACATCTCCTAAGTTCTGAGATCTGACACTATTGAGCTCCTTGTGCAAAGACCTTCCATGTGGCACTAACGGGAGCTTGTGTAAAGACCACCCCTGCCCCCCCCATGTGACTCCAGTGTGACCATATTTTACACTGACTTGTTTGCGTGTGGAATAAGTGAGGCGCAGCTTACGTGGGGGCAGAGCAGGCTCAATGGGCCGAGTGGCTCAATCATAAGAACATAAGTAGGAGCAGGAGTAGGCCATACGGCCCCTCGGGCCTGCTCCGCCATTCAATAGGATCATGGCTGATCCGAACCTAGACTCGCTTCCACTTCCCTGCCCTCTCCCCGTAACCCCTAATTCCCTTATCAGCTAGGAAACTGTCTATCTCCGTTTTAAATTTATTTAATGTTGCAGCTTCCACAGCTCTCTGGGGTAGCAAATTCCATAGATTTACTACCCTCTGAGTGAAGAAGTTTCTCCTCATCTCAGTTTTGAAAGGGCAGCCCCTTATTCTAAGATTATGCCCCCTAGTTCTAGTCTCACCCATCAGTGGAAACATCCTCCCCGCATCCACCCGATCAAGCCCCCTCACAATCTTATATGTTTCGATAAGATCGCCTCTCATTCTTCTGAATTCCAATGAGTAGAGGCCCAACCTACTCAACCTTTCCTCATAAGTCAACCCCCTCATCTCCGGAATCAACCGAGTGAACCTTCTCTTAACTGCCTCGAGAGCAAGTATATCTTTTCTTAAATATGGAAACCAAAACTACGCAGTATTCCAGGTGTGGCCTCACCAATACCCTGTATAACTGAAGCAAGACTTCCCTGCTTTTATACTCCATCCCTTTTGCAATAAAAGCCAAGATTCCATTGGCCTTCCTGATCACCTGCATACTAACCTTCTGTGTTTCATGCACCAGGACCCCCAGATCCCTTTGTACTGTAGCACTTTGCAGTTTCTCTCCATTTAGATAATAACTTGCTCTTTGATTTTTTCTGCCAAAGTGCATAACATCACACTTTCCAACATTATATTCCATCTGCCAAATTTCTGCCCACTCACTTAGCCTGTCTATGTCCTTTTGCAAGTTTTTTATGTCCTCCTCACTCGCTGCTTTCCCTCCCACCTTTGTATCGTCGGCAAACTTGGATATGTTGCACTCGGTCCCTTCCTCCAAATTGTTGATATAGATTGTAAAGAGTTGGGATCCCAGCACTGACCCCTGTGGAACACCACTAGTCACAGATTGCCAACCTGAGAATGAACCATTTATCCCAACTCTCTGTTTTCTGTTAGATAGGCAATCTTCCACCCATGCCAGTATATTACCCCCAATCCCATGATTTTTTATCTTGTGCAGTAATCTTTTGTGTGGCACCTTGTCAAATGCCTTTTGGAAGTCCAAATGCACCACATCCACTGGTTCCCCTTTATCCACCCTGTATGTTACGTCCTCAAAGAATTTGAGCAAATTTGTCAAACATGACTTCCCCTTCGTAAAACCATGCTGACTCTGTCCGATTAAATTATGCTTATCCAAATGTCCTGTTACTGCTTCCTTAATAATGGACTCCAACATTTTACCAACCACAGATGTTAGGCTAACTGGTCTATAGTTTCCAGCCTTTTGTTTACTTCCCTTTTTAAATAAGGGCGTTACATTGGCAGTTTTCCAATCTGCTGGGACCTTACCTGAATCCAGGGAGTTCTGGAAAATTACCACTAATGCATCCGCAATCCCCACCGCCACTTCTCTCAAGACCCTAGGATGTAAGCCATCAGGTCCAGGGGATTTATCCGCCTTTAGTCCCATTATCTTACCGAGTACCACCTCCTTAGTGATTTTAATCGTGTTTAGCTCCTCCACCCCCCCCCCCCCCCCCCCCCCATAGCCCCCTGTTTGTCCAGTGTTGGGATATTTTTAATGTCCTCTACTGTAAAGACTGATACAAAATATTTGTTCAGCGTTTTTGCCATCTCCATGTTCCCCACCACTAATTTCCCGGTCTCGTCCTCTAAGGGACCAACATTCTCTTTAGCCACCCTTTTTCTTTTTATATAACTGTAGAAACTCTTGCTATCTGTTTTTATATTTTTTGCTAGTTTACTTTCATAATCTATCTTCCCTTTCTTAATTAATCTTTTAGTTATTCTTTGCTGGCTTTTAAATGCTTCCTAATCTTCTATCCTCCCACTAGATTTGGCTACTTTATAGGCCCTTGTTTTCAGTCGGATACTATCCTTTATTACTTTACTTAGCCACGGATGGCTGTCTTTTTACGTCCCTTTTTCCTCAGTGGAATATATTTTTCTTGAAAGTTGTGAAATATCTCCTTGAATGTACACCACTGCTCATGTACCATCTTACACTTTAATCTATTTTCCCAGTCCACTTTAGTCAACTCTGCTCTCATACCTTCATAGTCTCCTTTATTTAAGCTTAGTATGCTGGTTTGAGATCCAACTCTCTCACCCTCCAACTGAATTTGGAATTCAACCATGTTATGGTCACTCATTCCAAGGGGATCCTTTACTAGGTCATTTTTTATTAATCCTGTCTCATTACACAGGACCAGATCTAAGATTGCCTGCCCCCTGGTTGGTTCAGTAACATACTGCTCAAGGAACCTGTCCCTAATGCACTCTATGAACTCTTCCTCAAGGCTGCCCTGCCCAATTTGATTTGTCCAGTCAATATGAAAGTTAAAATCCCCCATGATTATAGCTGTTCCCTTATTACAAGCCCCAACTATTTCCTGATTTATACTCTGACCAATAGAGTTGCAACTGTTAGGAGGCCTATAGACTACGCCCACTAGTGACTTTTTCCTCTTATTATTCCTTATCTCCACCCAAACCGTTTCACTATCCTGATCCTTTGACCCAATATCATTTCTCACTATTGCAGTGATTCCATCCTTTATTAACATAGCCACTCCACCTCCCTTTCCTTTCTGTCTGTCCTTCCTAATTGTCAAATACCCCTGGAAGTTTAGTTCCCAGTCATGGTCACCTTGCAGCCATGTTTCTGTAATGGCCACCAGATCATACCCATGTGTAGTTATTTGTACTGTCAACTCGTCTATTTTGTTAAGAATGCTGTGTGCATTCAGATAAAGAACTTTTAAATATGTTTTGTGACAATTTATTCCTGCTTTTACCCCCTTTACTACTTTACCTTTATCCATTCTGTCCCTTCCTGACACGCTCTGGTTTTTAATTCCCCCACTGCTACCTTGCTCTATTGCCTTCTCCGCTGACATTTTTATTTTTTGCTCTCTTGAAACCTCCCCCCCCACTAATTCGTTTAAAGCCCTCTCTACAGCCCTAGTTATTCGATTCGCCAGGATTCTAGTCCTAGCACTGGCCAAGTGAAGCCCGTCCCAACGGAACAGCTCTCTCCTGTCCCAGTACTGGTGCCAGTGTCCCAAGAAGCAAAACCCATTTCTCCCACACCAGTCTTTGAGCCACGCATTTAACTCTCTGATTTTATTTACCCTAGCCAAATTTGCTCGTGGCTCAGGTAGTAATTCAGAGATTATTACCCTAGTGGTTCTGTTTTTTAATTTGGCCCCTAGCTACTCATACTCCCTCAGCAGAACCTCTTTCCTTGTCCTATCTATGTCGTTGGTACCAACATGGACCACAACAACTGGATCCTCCCCCTCCCACTCCAAGTTTCTCTCCAGCCCAGAGGAGATGTCCTTAACCCTGGCACCGGGCAGGCAACACAGCCTTCGGGACTCTCGCTCTCAGCTGCAAAGAACCCTATCTATCCCCCTAATGATACTATCCCCTACCACTACAACATTTCTTTTTACTCCCCCCACTTGAATGGCCCCCCCGTTCCACGGTGCTGTGGCCGGGGTGCTCATCCTCCCCGCAGTCCCTGTTCCCATCCTCACAGGCAGTAAGAGCCTCAAACTTGTTGGACAAGAGCAAGGGCTGCAGCTCCTCCAACACTACCTCCTGGATTCCCGTACCTGCCTCACTCATAGTCACACCCTCCTGTCCCTGACCACGGACTACATCTGAATTAGTTAATCTAATTGGTGTGACTACTTCCTGGAACACAGAGTCCAGGTAACACTCCCCCCTCCCTGATGTGTCGCAGCGTTTGAAGCTTGGACTCCAGCTCATCAACACGGAACCGGAGTTCCTCGAGCAGCCAACACTTACTGCAAATGTGATCACTGTGAGCATCAATGGTGTCCACCAGCTCCCATATATTGCAGCAGAAACACATCACCTGCTCTCTCATTCTATGTAATTAATTAATTTTATTAATATTTTTAAATGATATATTTAAGGGCCCTGGTTTACAAACTGTCCCACTACACCACAGAGACCTTAAAAACTATAAACCAGAGTTAAAGTTTTTAAAAAAGGAGAGAAATACTCCCAACCAATCACTTACCTGCTTCGTGGTGACATCACACCTTGATTACGTTTTACTTCTCTCCCTCTGAGATTGGAGATTGGTAAGGCCTACCCGCGCCTCGGGCTTACCTTCTATACTGCCACCGCTCGAGTTCCTGCCGCTGCCGCTCTGAGGCCTACCCGCGCCTCGGGCCTACCTTCTATACTGCCACCGCTCGAGTTCCCGCCGCTGCCGCTCTGAGGCCTACCCGTGCCTCGGGCCTACCTTCTCTACTGCCGCCGCTCGAGTTCCCGCCGCTGCCGCTCTGAGGCCTACCCGTGCCTCGGGCTCACTTTCTCTACCGCTGCCGCTCTGAGGCCTACCCGCGCCTCGGGCTCACTTTCTCTACTGCCGCCGCTTGAGTTCCCACCGCTGCCGCTCTGAGGCCTACCCGCGCCTCGGGCCTACCTTCTCTACTGCCGCCGCTCGAGTTCCCACCGCTGCCGCTCTGAGGCCTACCCGCGCCTCGGGCCTACCTTCTCTACTGCCGCCGCTCGAGTTCCTGCCGCTCTGAGGCCTACCCGCGCCTCGGGCTTACCTTGCATACTGCCGCCGCTCGAGTTCCTGCCGCTCTGAGGCCTACCCTCTTCCTATGGTTCAGCTGACCCATTCACAAAAGAAATGGGTGGATTTCTGATGCAGTGAAGGGAGGGCTGGCGTTACATATTGAGCAACAAGGAGGCGTTGGATTGAGAGACAAACGATCTGCAGAATCTGAACGAGGACCTAAATGTAGAGTGAGCTACATTGATTTTTGCAGGTGCCTTTTTTAAAAATATATCATTTTGCATTTCAGTTCTCCTTCTAAGTTTCTCCTTCCTCCTCTCCTGAAGGTGCTGATTGTTGCCGGGATGCAGTTCCGTGGAAGTTAGCTGCATTCTCCAAGTCTCCATTCTTCATGCAGGAGCCTTGACGGCAGCTGCTGGTCACAGCAGGGGAAGGGGGGCTTCAGGGGATTCACATTGCGTGCAAGCCGTAGAAGTCACTGGATCGCAACCAGGAGCAGGAAACCCAACTGATTTATCCCCTCTCGACCCAGGGACACTTGAGACAGACGCAGGGACACCGAGACAGACGCAGTGCTTCCAGATCCGCTAACTCAATGGAGACTAGACACAAAACCAGGAACCATTCTGCTGTTTTTAAAGAAAACTTGCATTTATCGAGTCCCTTTCTTGTCATCCCAGAGCGCTTTACAGCCAATGAAGTAGGTTTTGAAGTGTAGTCAATGTTGTAATTTAGGAAAAGGATAAATATTAACCAGAACAACTTCTTGAAATAATGACTCAGGACCTTGTACATGATCTTAAAGGGAGATTTAATAGAGGTGTTCAAAATTATGAAGGGTTTTGATAGAGTAAATAAGAACAAACTGTTTCCACTGGCAAGAGGGTCGGTAACCAGAGGACACAGATTTAAGGTAATTGGCAAAAAAAACCAGAGGGGAGATGAGAATTTTTTTTACGCAGTGAATTGTTATGATCTGGAACGCACGGCCTGAAAGGGTGGTGGAAGCAGATTCAAAAATAACTTTCAAAAGCGAATTGGATAAATACTTGAAAAGGAAAAATTTTCAGGGCTATGGGGAAAGAGTAGGGGTAGTGGGTCTAATTGGATCGCTCTTTAAAAGAGCTGGCACAGGCACGATGGGCCGAATGGCCTCCTTCTGTGTTGTAAGATTCAGTGATTAAACTGAGGGCCCTACTGCCATCTTAATACCTCATCTGAAAGGCAGCATCTCTGACAGTGCAGCACTCCCTCAGTGCTAAACTGAAGTGTCAGTCTAAGTTATATATTCAAGGCATAACAACAGAAACAGCTGGAAAACCTCAGCAGGCCAGGCAACATCCGTGGAGAGAGAAACAGAGTTAACGTTTTAGGTCGCTGACCCCTCTTCAGTTCTGAAGAAGGGTTTTGACCTGAAACGTTAACTCTGTTTCTCTCTCCACGGATGTTGGCTGGCCTGCTGAGTTTGTCCAGCTTTTTCTGTTGTTATTTCAGATTTCCAGCATTCGCAGTATTTTGCTATCGTATTATATATTCAAGGCTCCGGATTGGAGCTCGTACCCATGATCTTCAAACTCTGAGGTGTGTGCTACCACTGAGCCAAAGCTGACACCATGGGTTTACATTAGTCTTTTAAGGTCTAAATTACTCTAGAATTATTTAATCTGCCGGGGTGGGAGAGGGGAAAGCCAAGATAATTATAATACCTTCTTACCTAAGTGTTCATTTTCCATGTCGTTGTTCCTGTACTACCACTTTCCGCCTGGTGGTGTTGCATCAGATAAAAACAAAGCGTTTTATTAACTAAACAGCGCCATCTGCTGTCAGAAACAAGCGTCTAACCTGAACCAGGGTTACTTAGTAAGAAAAACAGAAAATGCTGGAAACGCTCAGCAGGTCAGGCAGCATCTGTGGAGAGAGAAACCGAGTTAACGTTTCAGGTCGATGACCTTTCATCAGAACTGGAGGAAGTTGGAGATGTAACAGATTTTAAGCAAGTACAGGGATGGAAAGGAGGGGAGGAAAGACAAAGGGAAGGTCTGTGATAGGGTGCAAGGCAGGAGAGATTAAATGACAAAAGGGGGTGGTAATGAGGCAAGTAAAGAAACAAAAGATGGGTCTAGAGGAGGTGAAATTGGCAACAGCAGAATCATTACCAGCACCTGATGTCTAGAAAAAAATGGGAGCAGTGGTTATGATCTAAAGCTGTTGAACTCAGTGTTGAGGCCGGAAGGTTGTAAAGTGCCGAATTGAAAGCTGAGGGGCTGTTCCTCGAGCTTCCGTTGAGCGTCATTGGAACAGTGTCGGAGGCTGAGGACAGAGTGGGAGTGGGGTGGAGAATTTAAATGGCAAGCGACCGGAAGCTCGGTGTCACGCTTGCGGAGTGAAGGGAGGTGTTCAGCAAAGCGATCACCCAATCTGCGTTTGGTCTCCCCAGTGTAGAGGAGACTACATCATTTGGCACGCTGTCAAATTCTGTTTGATAACGCTCCTGTGAAGCGCCTTGGGACATTTCACTACGTTAAAGGTGCTATGTAAACGCAAGTTGTGAAGAGCGCAGGCGATAGAAATGATCCTAATTTTTGCTTTAACTTACTTTTCTGAGGTCTGCTGCAGCTGTTGATAAAGTGGAAGCCAGGGCTGGTTGGATCAGGGCACAGGGTCAATCACATGGGAAGCAATGGACTAATCAGGTGTGGCAGAATAAATTTGGCTAGTAAATTAGCATAGATTAGAATAAATTTGACTATAATTAAATGTGATTGTGATGTATTAACAGAAATGTTCCAGGGCAAACAAGATACACAATACTTTTAATATACTGAGTGAATATTGCCACCACTGTGTCAGCCAATGAGTCGTAGGCGTGGCAGGACTTACAGCGAGCGGACGATAGTTACGTAATACAAATTATGTGCGTAAAATCAATCCCAGTCACCCACAGCAGTGCGGTGTCCAGGCGTGATTGACGGGGGAATTACCCAATCATATCCATTCTGGCCGGGACTTGTGTCACTATATGGAGCCTTTAATATATTATGAAAAGATGTAGAGAGAATGGGAATATTTAAATTGAAACATTGAAATATAATTCAGGCACATTAAAGGAGGGAAAAGAGAGAAATATTTACTTAACGTACACTAGATGCAGGAAGGATGTTCCCGATGGTCGGGGAGTCCAGAACCAGGGGTCACAGTCCAAGGATAAAGGGTAGGCCATTTAGGACAGAGATGAGGAGGAATTTCTTCACCCAGAGAGTGGTGAACCTGTGGAATTCTCTACCACAGAAGGCAATAGAGGCCAATTCATTAAATATATTCAAGAGGGAGTTGGATATATTTCTTAAGGCTAAAGGGATCAAGGGGTATGGGGAGAAAGCAGGGACAGGGTACTGAATTTGGATGATCAGCCATGATTGCGTTGAATGGCGGAGCAGGCTCGAGGGGCCGAATGGCCTACTCCTGCTCCTATCTTCTATGTTTCTATGACGTATAGAACATATTGTAACGTACAAGATTCGAAGCTCTCTCACTGCAAGATGTAGTGAATTCAGCAAAGGTTTCTTAATAGCGTCATAACGGCACAGAAGGAGGCCATTCGGCCCATCGAGTCCATGCCTGCTCTCTGTAGAGCAATCTAGTCCGTCCCATTCCCCTGCTCTATACCCCTAGTCCTGCAAATTTATTTCCCTCAAGTGCCAATCCAGTCTCCTTTTGAAAACATTGAATGTTTCCGTTTCCACCACTTCCGTCGGCAGCGAGTTCCAGGTCCTCACCACTCGCTGTGTAAAAAAGTTTTTCATCACATCCCCCCATATCTCTTGCCCAAAACCTTAAATCTGTGTCCCCTAGTCCTTGTACCATCAACTAGTGGGAACAGCCTTTCCCCGTCTAGCCTATCCAAACCCGTCATAATCTTGTACACCTCGATCAAATAACCCCTCAACCTCCTTTGCTCTAATGAAAACAAATCCAGCTTCTCCAACCTGTCCTTGTAGCTAAGATCCCCCATCCTCGGAACCATTCTGGTAAATCTCCTCTGCACCCTCTCAAGGGCCTTCACATTCTTCCTAAAGTGTGGTGACCAGAACTGGACGCAATACTCCAGTTGTGGCCTAACCAGCACTTTATAAAGGTTCAGCATAACTTCTCTACTTTTGTACTCAATACCTCTATTTATGAAGCCCAAGATTCCATATGCTTTGCTAACCACTCTCTCAATATGTTCTGCCACCTTCAGGGACCTATGCACATTAACTGTCCCTGCACACTCTTTAAAACTGTGCCATTAAATGTATATTGCCTCTCCCTGTTCCTTCTGCCAAAATGCATCACCTCACACTTCTCTGTATTAAATTCCATCTGCCACTTGTCTGCCCATTCTGCTAGCCTTTCTATGTCCTGTTGCAGTCGATTGATATCATCCTCACTGTTTGCCACACCCCCAAGTTTGGTGTCATCGGCAAATTTAGAAATTCTACTCTGTATTCCAATATCCAGGTCATTTATATATATCAAAAAAAGCAATGGTCCCAGCACAGACCCTTGGGGGACACCACTGTCTACCATCCTCCAGTCTGAAAAACAGCCATTTACCACAACTCGCTGTTTTCTGTCCTTAAGCCAATTCCTTATCCAAGCTGTCACTGACCCACCTATTCCATGAGCCTCAATTTTGTTAACCAGCCTTCTATGTGGTACTTTGTCAAACGCCTTCCGAAAATCCATGTAGACAACATCCATTGCATTCCCTTCATCGATCCCCCCTGTTACTGGAAACTCTTGATTTACCGGCACCTAAATTAACCGGAAATCTCTGTTAACCGGGAAAATTCAGGAGTAGGTTCAGGTGATCTGTGGCTGTGTAATCGGGGTTCCTGCACTTGTTGCTAAGCAACAGGGACACTTGGTCTGTGGCCAGGGTTCCTGCACTTGTTGCTAAGCAACAGGGACACTTGGTCTGTGGCCAGGGTTCCTGCACTTGTTGCTAAGCAACAGGGAAGCCTGGATTTGTTGCTGTGTACGGGGCTCTCGTACCTTTTAACTATATCTCTCTGTAATCCGGACTTTTTGATAAACCGGCACCACGCCGGTCCCGTCGGTGCCGGATAAAAAAGAGTTTCCTGTACTGCATCAAAAAATTCAATTAGATTACTCAAACATGGTCTGCCTTTTATTTTTTTCCACCCCTTTGTTTTGGGTCTTCCCTTCCACAACCCCACCCCCCATTCCTTTTTTTTCTCTCTCCCACATGGCAGCTCTGTCTCATCCTGCCAGTACACTTCACACCTAATCTGAGCCGTCTTTTGTCTCCACTGTCCTATTACCATCTCGTCTGGTTTTGAATACCTCTTAATGTCTCTTTTACTTCTTTTGTTCTATCGCAGCCCTGCCTTCGATCTATTTCATTTCCTTTCCAGTTTTGAAAAAGGGTTTCAACCCGAAACGTCAACTATAATTTCTCTCCACGGATGTTGCCTGGCCTGCTGAGTTTTTCCAGCATTTTCTGTTGTTTTTACAAATCCATGTTGGCTCTCCCTAATTAGCTTAAACCTCGCCGAGTGCCTGTTATTTTTTTCCTTGGTTATTGTTTCTAAAACTTTACCCACCACTGATGTTAAACTGACCGGCCTGTAGTTACTAAGATTGTCTTTGCACCCTTTCTTGAACAATGGTGCCACATTTGCCACTTTCCAATCCTCGGGGAGCTCCCCTGCGTCTAGGGAAGATTGGAAATGTATGGCAAGCCCTTCCGCTATCTCCTCCCCCAATCCCCTAAACAGAAATGAAACGCGCTGTCCAAACAATCACATGTGACCGAACAGTAATAGCCATCTCTGATGTAGGATGATGTTCACAGACGTACTTTGCTATTTAGTAACGAGGCCCTTGCCACGGTCTGTGACTTATGACATGCTTATCTGAAGCTTTAATGATCGAGTTAAACAGGGAATAACAACAGAAAATGCTGGAAACACTCAGCAGGTCAGGCAGCATCGATGAGAGAGAAACAGAGCCAACGTTTCGGGTCGAGGACCCTTCGTCAGAACTGGAAAAGGTTAGAGAAGAGAGATATTTTAAGCAGGGGCAGGGAGGGGGAGGAAAGAACAGTAGATGTAGTGTATTTGGATTTCCAGAAGGCATTCGATAAGGTGCCACATAAAAGGTTACTGCACAAGATAAGAGCTCACGGGGTTGGGGGTAATATATTGGCATGGATAGAGGATTGGCTAACTAACAGAAAACAGAGAGTCGGGATAAATGGGTCATTTTCCGGTTGGCAATCAGTAACTAGTGGGGTGCCACAGGGATCGGTGCTGGGGCCTCAACTATTTACAATCTATATTAATGACTTGGATGAAGGGACCGAGTGTACTGTAGCCAATTGTCATTGAACAGTGGGGCCAATCTGTATTGTCTGTTTCCACTTTTATTGATTTAAGGATTTCTCTAACAATAGGCTTTTTGGAACTACTGCAGAGATGCTGCACAAAGCATGAAGAAAGAAAGACCTGGACACCTGCCCATTCAGATCACATCCCTGCAGGAACCACCTGGGCTGTGGACGTACATGGGCAGGGCAGGTTAACAGAAAGAAACATAGAAACATAGAAGATAGGAGCAGGAGTAGGCCATTCGGCCCCTCGAGCCTGCTCCGCCATTCAATGAGATCATGGCTGATCATCCAAATTCAGTACCCTGTCCCTGCTTTCTCTCCATATCCCTTGATCCCTTTAGCCTTAAGAAATATATCCAACTCTTTCTTGAATATATTTAATGAACTGGCCTCCACCGCCCTCTGTGGCAGAGAATTCCACAGGTTCACCACTCTCTGGGTGAAGAAATTCCTCCTCATCTCAGTCCTAAATGGCTTACCCCTTATCCTTAAACTATGACCCCTGGTTCTGGACTCCCCGGCCATCAGAAACATCGTTCCTGCATCTAGTCTGTCCAGGCCTGACAGAATTTTATAGGTTTCGATGAGATCCCCTCTCAATCTTCTAAACTCCAGTGAGTATAAGCCCAATCGACACAATCTCTCCTCATACGTCATTCCTGCCACCCCAGGTATCAGCCTGGTGAACCTTCGCTGCAGTCCCTCCATGGCAAGAACGTCCTTCCTCAGGTAAGGCGACCAAAACTGCACACAATACTCAAGGTGTGGTCTCACCAAGGCCCTGTACAACTGTAGCAAGACATCCTTTAATTTACATATTGATTGGACTACCCAAATTAGTAAAAATTCTGAGGAGGAGGAATTCCTGGAATGTTTTCGGGACGGTTATCTGGACCAATATGTCGAGGAGCCGACTCGAGATCAGGCCATTTTAGACTGGGTATTGTGCAATGAGAAGGGACTTATCAGCAATCTTCTTGTACGAGGCCCCTTGGGTCAGAGCGATCATAATATGATCGAGCTCTCAGTCGAGATGGAGAGTGAGGAAATTGAATCAGAGACTAAGGTCCAGAACTTAAATAAAGGGAATTACGAGGGTATGAGACGGGAATTGGGTAAGATTGATTGGGTGGTGTTTCTGGGGGGATTGACAGTGGATAGACAATGGCAAGCATTCAAAGATAGAATGGAAGAATTCCAGAACATGTTTATACCGGTTTGGCATAAAAATAAACCTAAAAAGGTGACTCAACCGTGGATAACGAGGGAAATTAGGGACAGCATAAAATAAAAAAAAAGGGCATATCAACTGGCAAAAAAAAGCACCAGACCGGAAGATTGGGGGCAGTACAGGATACAGCAAAAGAGGACAAAGGGATTAATCAGGAAGGGGAAAATAGAATACGAAAGTAAACTTGCAGCAAACATAAAGACAGACTGCAAAAGCTTTTATCGGTATATCAGGAGGAAAAGACTGGTAAAATCCCAAGTCGGTCCCTTGCAGTCCGATTCGGGAGAATATATAATGGAGAATAAGGAAATGGCAGACCAATTAAACTCATACTTTGGTTCTGTATTCACAAAGGAGGACACAAATAACCTCCCAGGAATATCGGCAAACATAGGGACTAATGAGAGGGAGGAGCTGACAGAAATTAGTATCTCTAGGGATATGGTGTTGGGTAAGTTGAGGGGACTGAAGGCCGACAAATCCCCGGGGCCTGATAAACTACATCCTAGGGTACTTAAGGAGGTGGCCCTGGAGATAGCAGATGCTCTAAGGATCATCTTCCGGAACTCCATTGACTCGGGAACAGTACCCGTGGATTGGAGGGTAGCTAATGTTACCCCAATATTTAAAAAGGGGGGTAGAGAGAAAGCAGGGAATTATAGACCAGTAAGCCTTACATCGGTTGTGGGCAAAATGCTAGAGTCCATTATTAAGGATAAAATAGCGGAGCACTTGACAAATGGGGAAAGGATCGGACAGAGTCAACATGGATTTACAAAGGGTAAATCGTGTTTGACTAATCTGCTGGAATTTTTTGAGGAAGTAACTGGTAAAATAGATGGGGGAGAGCCAGTGGATGTGGTGTACCTTGACTTCCAGAAAGCCTTCGATAAGGTTCCACACAAAAGATTATCATGCAAAATTAAGGCTCATGGGATTGGGGGCAAAGTATTAACGTGGATAGAGAACTGGCTGGCGGATAGAAAACAGAGAGTTGGAATAAACGGCTCGTTTTCGGAGTGGCAGGCAGTGACCAGCGGGGTGCCGCAAGGATCTGTCCTGGGACCCCAGCTGTTCACAATATATATAAATGACCTGGATCAGGGAATTGGATGCAATATTTCCAAATTCGCTGACGACACTAAACTAGGAGGAGGGGTGGGCTCTGATGAGGATGTCAGGAGGCTACAGTGCGATTTGGACAGGTTGGGGGAATGGGCGGATACGTGGCAGATGCACTATAGTGTGGATAAATGCGAGGTTATCCACTTTGGGGGTAAAAACAGGAGGGTAGATTATTATCTAAATGGCAATAGATTGGGAGATGGGGAAGTGCAGAGGGACCTGGGTGTTCTTGTGCACCAGTCACTGAAGGAGAGCATGTAGGTGCAACAGGCGATTAAGAAGGCAAATGGTATGTTGGCCTTCATATCAAGGGGGTTCGAGTATAGGAATAGGGATACCTTACTACAGCTGTACAAGGTGCTGGTGAGACCGCATCTGGAGTATTGTGTACAGTTTTGGTCGCCCCATCTGCGGAAGGATGTTCTTGCCATGGAAAGAGTGCAGCGGCGATTCACCAGGCTGATACCTGGAATGGCGGGAATGACCTATGAGGAGAGATTGAATAGTTTGGGCTTGTACTCACTGGAGTTTAGAAGATTGAGAGGGGATCTCATCGAAACATATAAAATTATGGCAGGCCTGGACAGGCTGAATTCAGAGAGAATGTTTCCAATGGCAGGGGAGCACAGAACCAGGGGCCACAGTCTAAAAATAGCAGGCAAATCATTTAAAACAGAGATGAGGAAGAATTTCTTCACTCAAAGAGTGGTGAGCCTGTGGAATTCCCTGCCACAGAGGGCTGTGAAGGCTAATTCAATAAATATTTTCAAGAGAGAATTGGATATATTTCTGAAGGCTAAGGGGATTAAGGGTTACGGAGAAAAGGCGGGGACGGGGTACTGAACTGGTAAGATCAGCTATGATCTCAGACGAAGATCAGCCATGATCTCATTGAATGGCGGAGCAGGCTCGAAGGGCCGAATGGCCTACTCCTGTTCCTATCTCTATGTTTCTATGTTTCTATGTTCCTGTACTCGAACCCTCTTGCTACGAAGGCCAACATACCATTTGCCGCCTTAACCGCCTGCTGCACCTGCATGCTTACCTTCAGCGACTGGTGCACAAGAACACACAGGTCTCTTTGCACTTCCCCTTCTCCCAATCTATTGCCATTCAAATAATAATCTGCCTTCCTGTTTTTGCCACCAAAGTGGATAACCTCACATTTATCCACATTATAGTGCATTTGCCATGTTTCTGCCCAATCACCCAACCTGTCCAAATCGTACTGGAGTTTCACGACATCCTCCTCACAGCTTACCCTCCCACCCAGCTTTGTGTCATCTGCAAATTTGGAGATATTACATCCAATTCCCTCGTCCAGATCATTAATATATATTGTGAACAGCTGGGGTCCTAGGACCGATCCTTGCAGTACCCCACTAGTCACTGCCTGCCACTCGGAAAACGACCCGTTTATTCCAACTCTTTGCTTTCTGTCCGCCAACTAGTTCTCTATCCAAGTCAATACCTTGCCCCCCAATCCCATGTGCCTTAATTTTGCACGCTAATCTCTTATGCGGGACCTTATCGAAAGCCTTCTGAAGGTCCAAATACACCACATCCACTGGTTCTCCCTTATCTATTTTACTAGTTACATCCTCAAAAAATTCCAGTAGATTAGTCAAGCATGATTTACCTTTTGTAAATCCATGTTGACTTTGTCCGACCCTGTCACTGCTTTCCAAGTGCTCTGCTATTACATCTTTTATAATAGACTATAGCATTTTCCCCACTACCGATGTCAGGCTTACCGGTCTATAATTCCCCGCTATTTCTCTACCACCTTTTTTGAGTAGTGGGGTAACATTAGCTACCCTCCAATCCATGGGTACTGTTCCAGAGTCTATCGAGTTCTGGAAGATGACCAGCAATGCATCTACTATTTCTAAGGCCACTTCCTTAAGTACCCTGGGATGTAGATTATCAGGCCCTGGGGATTTATCGGCCTTCAGTCCCATCAATTTTCCTAACACCATTTCCCTACAAATACTGATTTCTTTCAGTTCCACCCTTTCATCAGACCCTATGTTCCCCGGCATCTCTGGGAGGTTATTTGTGTCCTCCTTTGTGAAGACAGAACTAAAGTATGAATTTAGTTGGTCTGCCATTTCTCTGTTTCCCATTATAAATTCCCCTGATTCTGACTGCAAGTGACCTACGCTTGACTTCACCAATCTTTTTCTCTTCACATATCTATAAAAGCTTTTACAGTCAGTTTTTATGTTCCCTGAAAGCTTACTCTCATATTCTATTTTCCCTTTCTTAATTAATCCCTTTGTCCTCCTTTGTTGAATCCTAAACTGCTCCCAATCCTCAGGATTGTTGCTTTTTCTGGCCAATTTATATGTCCTCTCCTTGGATCTTATGCTACCCCTAATTTCCCTTGTTAGCCACGGTTGAGTCACCTTTTTTGTTTTATTTTTATGCCAAACTGGGATGAACAAATTCTGTAGCTCATCCATTCGGTCTTTGAATGTTTTCCATTGCCTATCCACCGTCAACCCTTTGAGTGCCATTTCCCAATCAATCCTACCCAACTCGCTCCTCAGACCATTGTAGTTTCCTTTATTTAAATTGAGGACCCTAGTCTCTGAGTCGACTACTTCATTCTCCATCTTAATGAAGAATTCGATCATATTATGATCGCTCCGACCCAAGGGGCCTCGTACAACAAGATTGCTAATTAATCCTTTCTCGTTACATAATACCCAGTCTAAGATGGCCTGATCTCTGGTTGGTTCCTTGACATATTGGTCCAGGAAACCATCCTGTAAACACTCCAGGAATTCCTCCTCCACAGTATTGTTACTAATTTGGTTGGCCCAATCTATATGTAGATTAAAGTCACCCATGATGACTGCTGTGCCCTTATTGCACGCTTCTTTAATTTCCCTTTTAATGCCATCCCCAACCTCCGCCTTACTGTTTGGAGGTCTATATACCACTCCCACTAATGTTTTTTTTCCCCCTTAGTATTTCTCAGTTCTACCCATACAGATTCCACATCATCAGAGCTAATATCCTTCATTACAATTGTAATTGTTGAATCCGTGATTCTTAAAGTATGATGTTTTCCAATAACTACACGGAGGCTGTAACTTAACAATCAACAGGTGTTTACTGGAGGAGGGTAGTCTAAAGACTGACAGTACAGAGGCATGCTCAAGGCTTATATACAGGTGTGGTCACTGCTGGTACTACAGTATACAGGAGCTGTAAACGTAGTTCTCTCTTAAAGATACATACACTACAATTCCTCCCCTTTTAGATTAGCAGTACCCATAATGTTCAAATAACAATTAACACTTTAACATGCACATTAAACTGAAATAGTCCATTTATAGATTCAGTCTTTGGGGCGGCTTCCTGATCCTTTCTGGATAGTGCCTTTCCTGAGGTTCTTGTTCTTGGTGCGGAGGCGATTCTGGCCCCTTTTCGTCGGTTATTTCATCAGTTTCCACTGCTACTGTTTCTGAGGTAGATGCTACCGGTATGTCGGGTTCATCCCCAAGGACGGTGGCATAGTGGTTAGCACTGTTGCCTCACAGCGCCAGGGACCCGGGTTCGAATCCGGCCTCGGGCGACTGTCTGTGTGGAGTTTGTACATTCTCCCCGTGTTTGCGTGGGTTTACTCCGGGTGCTCCGGTTTCCTCCCACAGTCCAAAGATGTGCAGGTTAGGTTGATTGGCTATGATAAATTGACCCTTAGTGTTAGGGGGATTAAATACGTGGGGTTACGGGGATAGGGTGGGATATGTGTTGGTGTAGGGGTTACGGGGATCGGGTGGGATATGTGTCGGTGCAGGCTCGATGGGCCGAAATGGCCTCTATCTGCACTGTGGGGTTTCTGTGATTCTGTGATTCTGTGACGCGAGACATGGGGTTGACTCGTTCCTGTGACGCTAACATCTGGTCGACGTGGCGTCTCACAATGTTCTCCCCGACATCCACTGTGTACATTAATGGCCCCTGCCGTGTGCATATCGTTCCGGGTTGCCATTTCTCTGTTCGGTAGTCACGGGCCAAGACTGGTTGTCCTACATTGAAGCTCCTTGTCGGCTTCTCATTGATGTGCTGGAATTGTTTATCCTCAACATTCCTTCGCACATTTGGTCTGAGCAAATCCAGACGAGATCTCAACCTTCGGTTAAAGAACATCATGGCCGGGGTCTGGTTGGTAACTGCATGTGTCGCATTTCTGTAGGCTAACAGGAAATTGTCCACCTTATGCTGTAGTGGAATTTCATCATCGCACATCAAATCAAATCAAATCAACTTTTATTGTCACTGTTAGTGCACAAGTGCAGTACAACGAAATGTAGGCTTGCGGCTCCCGAGAGTGTACATTTGGATTAAGACATTTAAACATTCAACATACATTTGGCTTGTAGTATATTAACATAAACATAACCATAATAAAGTGCATTGGCAGATGTGCAGGCTTTAGAGTTTATTTGTGGAGTTCAGTAGGATGACAGCCCTGGGAAAGAAGCTGTTCCTAAACCTGGTCGTACGGGTGCGAATGCATCTGTAGCGTCTCCCAGATGGCAGGAGGGCGAACAAACTGTGGCTGGGGTGGTTAGGGTCTTTGATGATAGACCGTGACCTCCGTAGACAGCGTTTCTGGTATATGTGCTCTATGGTCGGTAGCCGGGTGCCGGTAATGCGTTGGGCAGTTTTGACTACCCGCTGCAGGGCTTTCCGGTCATAGTAGCTACAGCTGCCATACCATACTGTGCTACAGTTTGTCAGGATGCTCTCTATAATGCAGCGGTAAAAGTTAGAGAGGATCAGGGGTGACAGGTTACATCCCTTCAGCCTCCTTAGGAAATATAGGCGCTGCTGAGCCTTCTTCACCAGAGAGGAGGTATTGAGGGACCAGGAGAGGTCTTCCGTGATGTGGACTCCGAGGAACTTAAAGCTGTCCACCCTTTCCACCACAGCCCCATGGATGTGGATGGGGGTGTGACTTCCGCCTTTGGACTTCCTGAAGTCCACAATGATTTATTTGGTTTTCTTGATGTTTCATGGCCTTTATCGCCTTTTTAAAGGTTTGTACGAACCTCTCAGCCAATCCATTTGTGGCTGGATGATACGGGGCGGATGTGTAATGCCTTACCCCATTCCTTCTCATAAATTTCCGAAACTCTTCGGACACAAACTGTGGTCCATTATCAGAGCAAGTCTGCTCTGGCAAGCCGTTCCTGGCAAATATGGTCCATAGGACTGCAATCGTTTTCTCTGTAGTGGTTGAGGACATTTTTATCACCTCAGGCCATTTCGAGTGAGCATCCACTGCTATTAAGAACATTGAGTCCATGAATGGACCAGCAAAATCAATATGCACCCGTTGCCATGGAGAGGAGGGCCACTCCCATGGGTGTAGAGGGGCATGTGGTGGTGCATATTGGACCTTCTGGCATCCTGAGCAGCTCTTGGTTAGGTCCTCGATTTGTTGATCGATCCCCGGCCACCACACATAAGCCCTAGCAAGGCTTTTCATTTTCACCCCTCCCAGATGACCTTCGTGAAGCTCATTGAGCATTCTCTCCCTTAACTTGGGTGGAATTACCACTCGGGATCCACACATCACTGTCCCCTGGCATACTGACAGCTGTTCTCTTCTGGATGAGAATGCTGGCAACAGTGAGTCACCATGTGTTGGCCATCCCCTCACCGTCAAATCATATACCCGAGACAGTGTTGGATCATTGCGGGTCTCCTTCTCTATATCCACGTTAGTTACTGGCAATCGTTCAATTATTGACAAATAAAATATCTCGATAGGGTCCACTGCTGGTGCTTCCTCCACAGTAGGCAGTGGCAGGTGTGATAGCCCATCAGCGTTTCCATGCTGTTTCGTGCCTTTATATTCTATTTCATATTGGTTCGCCCCTAGAAAAAGGGACCATCTTTGTAACTGTTGTGCAGTCATCACCGGAACGCCCTTCTTTGGATTGAAGATGGAGACAAGTGGTTGGTGGTCAGTCAGCAAGGTGAACTTCTGCCCATGCAGATAGTGGTTGAATTTTTTTACTCCCCATATTAGGCTGAGGGCCTCCCTGTCAATCTGGGCATAGTTGTGCTCGGCTGAGCTTAGTGACCGAGACGCAAAGGCTACTGGCCTCTCCAACACGTCTGGGAATTTGTGCGACAGCACCGCTCCAATACCATAGGGCGATGCATCACATGCCAACTGAATTGGTAGTGCTGGGTTGAAATGGGCCAACACCTCTTTTGATGTGATCAATTCTTTGCACTTCTGGAAAGCTCGTTTACATTCGTCATTCCACTTCCATGGTACCCCCGTTTGCAGTAGGGTGTTCAGTGGGTGTAATACTGTAGACAAATTTGGTAAGAACTTATGGTAGTAGTTTACCAGCCCGAGGAACGACCTCAGTTGTGATCCATGTTCCGGTGTTGGAGCCTTGACTACTGCCTCAATCTTTTCAGGGGACTTATGTAACCCCTCTTCATCAATAACGTGGCCACAATACGAGATCTGCTTCTGGAAAAACTCGCACTTGTGGCGATTAGCTCGTAGCCCATATTCCTTTAATCTAGTGAGCACCTTCTCCAGGTTGGCGAGGTGATCACTGTCATTTTTGCCCGTGACCAGGATGTCGTCCAAATAACACAGGGTCCCTGGAATCCCTTGCAGGACTTGATCCATCGCCCTTTGCCAAATAGCCGGAGCCGATGCTACCCCGAACACCAGCCGGTTGTATTGGTAGAGACCTTTATGAGTGTTGATCGTGAGGTATTGTTTCGAGGCTCCTTCTACCTCCATTTGCAAGTACGCCTGGGCCAGATCAATTTTGGTGAAGCGTTTACCTCCAGATAGCGAGGCGAAAATATCCTCAATCCGTGGAAGCAGATATTGTACCGTGTGAAGGACTGGGTTCACTGTCACCTTAAAATCCCCACAGATGCGGACCTTCTTTGGTTCCCCAGGCGTATTACTCAACGACCTCTTCATTACAGGAACGATGGGTGTAGCCCACTCGCTCCAATCTACTTTGGACAGTACTCCTGAACGTTCCAACCCTTCCAGCTCTGCTTCGACGGCTGGTCGGATCGCATAAGGCACCGGTCTGGCCTTAAAAAACTTTGGGCTTGCATTTTCCTCTATTTTAATCGTTGTTGTTATGCCTTTTAGTGTTCCGAGTCCCTCCTGGAACACTTCTTGTGCGTCAGTTAGCATTTTAGACAGTCGTCCAGGTGTGACGTCGTCATCCTTTTTGGCCTCAACCTTCAGTGCCTGTATGGAATGCCAATCTAATTGTATCTTCCGGATCCATTCACGTCCTAATAGTGGTGGTCCTCCATCTGGCAATACATATAGGTCCATTTTTAGGTATTTCCTGGCCTTTGTATATCACTTTCACCCTTATTTTTCCTTTGGGGTAGACTTTTTGCCCCGTGTACGTCTTCAAGATAATCTCTGTAGCTTTCAAGGGTATATGTGAAAATAGCCGCTTGTAGTCCCTTTGGTTTATGACTGTTAGGGCTGATCCTGTGTCCAATTCCATTTTCACTTGGACTCCGTCTATCTTGAGTGTGACCCAGATAGTCTGGTGATCCTCCATTTTGGTTACCTTATGTAGTTTCAGACAACCCAGCTCCTTGCTTCCGGAGTCTGTATCACTTTTCTGTTCGCCCGAACTACTGTCCATCATCTCATGTACCTTTTTGTACTTCTCCTGTGGAGGTTTCTTGCTGTTGGTTTTCTTCCCTGACCTGCAGACTCTTGCTATGTGTCCTGCTTTTCCACACTGTCTGCACACTTGGTCCTTGAACCAACAATCCTTCTTCTCCACGGCTCAATGAGTCTCCTGCGCTCTCCCTTCTTCTCCCCATGGACGCGGTTCAGCCCTTGAGCCCTGGCTGTGCTCTGCACGTTCTCCTGTGCGCCTTTCCCGTTGCCGTAGCTCGGTCCTGAACTCAGCTGCTGCTTTACCCTCTCTCTCTCTGTTTTGTTTTTCCTCGACGCCGCTCGGTTTTCAACCCCCGGCTGCGCCCTGTGCGCTTCACCCTCTCTCTTACCCTGTCGACGCTGCTCGGCTTTTTCTCTGCCGTCGGTCGGCTCCAGCCGCCGCTGTCCGGGAAGGGTCTGCGCTGTACCTGTTGCCAGTCCGTTGCTGGATCGTCGTGGCTGGGGAACCAAGCCCGGCTCTCAACAGCCTCCCCTGCGATGTTCACTCTCTGCCAGATGACTGGGCGGTTGCTCGTGGTCGACGCCCGTGCTTCTGGCCTCGACTTTCTTCCACCGTCCTCCCGGAGCGAATCCTTGAAGGGAAATGCAGAGTTGCAGGTAGATTCGAATCGACCTCGTCGCCACTGTTGAATCCGTGATTCTTAAAGTATGATGTTTTCCAATAACTACACGGAGGCTGTAACTTAACAATCAACAGGTGTTTACTGGAGGAGGGTAGTCTAAAGACTGACAGTACAGCGGCATGCTCAAGGCTTATATACAGGTGTGGTCACTGCCGGTACTACAGTATACAGGAGCTGTAAAAGTGGTTCTCTCTTACAGGTACATACACTACAGTAATCACAGAATCACAGAATCCCCACAGTGCAGATAGAGGCCATTTCGGCCCATCGAGCCTGCACCGACACATATCCCACCCTATCCCTGTAACCCCACATATTTAATCCCCTAACACTAAGGGTCAATTTATCATAGCCAAATCAAGTAATGATAGACTTACATTTATACAGCGTCTTTCATGGCCTCAGGACATCCCAAAGTGCTTTACATCTAATTAAGTACTTTTCGAATAAAGTGCAGTCACTGTTGTAATGTAAGTAAGGCAGCGCACAGCAAGATCTCTCAAACAGCAATGAAATAAATGACCAGATAATCTGTTTTGGTGATGTTGGTTGAGGGATAAATATTGGCCAGGACACCGGGGAGAACGCCCCTGCTCTTCTTTGTAAAAGATCCCACAGCGCTATTTCATCCACTTGAGAAAGCAGTGTGAGAGATGGGGTTCAGTGTGAGAGATGGGGTTCAGTGTGAGAGATGGAGTTCAGTGTGAGAGATGGGGTTCAGTGTGAGAGGTGGTAAATGGGGTTCAGTGTGAGAGATGGGGTTCAGTGTGAGAGATGGGGTTCAGTGTGAGATGGGGTTCAGTGTGAGAGATGGGGTTCAGTGTGAGAGATGGGGTTCAGTGTGAGAGATGGGGTTCAGTGTGAGAGATGGTGAATGGGATTCAGTGTGAGAGATGGGGTTCAGTGTGAGAGGTGGGGTTCAGTGTGAGAGGTGGGGTTCAGTGTGAGAGGTGGGGTTCAGTGTGAGAGATGGGGTTCATTGTGAGAGATGGGGTTCAGTGTGAGAGGTGGGGTTCAGTGTGAGAGATGGGGTTCATTGTGAGAGATGGGGTTCAGTGTGAGAGATGGGGTTCATTGTGAGAGATGGGGTTCAGTGTGAGAGATGGGGTTCATTGTGAGAGATGGGGTTCATTGTGAGAGATGGGGTTCAGTGTGAGAGATGGGGTTCAGTGTGAGAGATAGGGTTCAGTGTGAGAGATGGGGTTCAGTGTGAGAGATGGGGATAAGTGTGAGATGGGGTTCAGTGTGAGAGATGGAGTTCAGTGCGAGAGATGGGGTTCAGTGCGAGAGATGGGGTTCAGTGCGAGAGATGGGGTTCAGTGCGAGAGATGGGGTTCAGTGCGAGAGATGGGGTTCAGTGCGAGAGATGGGGTTCAGTGCGAGAGATGGGGTTCAGTGCGAGAGATGGGGTTCAGTGCGAGAGATGGGGTTCAGTGCGAGAGATGGGGTTCAGTGTGAGAGGCGGGGTTCAGTGTGAGAGATGGGATTCCGTGTGAGAGATGGGGTTCAGTGTGAGAGATGGGGTTCAGTGTGAGAGATGGTGACTGGGGTTCAGTGTGAGAGATGGGGTTCAGTGTGAGAGATGCGGTTCACTGTGAGAGATGGTGAATGGGGTTCAGTGTGAGAGATAGGGTTCAGTGTGAGAGGTGGGGTTCAGTGTGAGAGATGGGGTTCACTGTGAGAGATGGTGAATGGGGTTCAGTGTGTATTGATTTCTTTGTGGGTTCAATGACGAGACATTTATGAAAGAGAATGAGTTTTAATCTAAAGCTTGTTCAACTCAGTTAACAGCATTTACAGGAGACATCATGTTAGAAATCCATCTAAAGCGAAACTGAAACTAAACTCAACTGCCTTGCTTGTCTCTGTCACATGCCCTCTGCTGGTCAGGCACAAGCAATCAATACATGCAATCATGCTGGTAAGGCATCATAATCGAACAGGCAAATACCATCTCTATTTGCTGATATCATTACATCTCCTTTTCTTAAAACAAAAGTATTTTACTTTTAACTAACAACATGTTTTCTTTGTATTAATCTGCATTTTAACTGTAACACTTAATGAACTTACATTATCATTATCATGATCAAGGTTTTTTAACCTTGCTTTGTGTGTTCACATGAAATATGTCAATACACTAGAACTTGAAGAAAGAATAAGATAACATTACTTCCTTCTATAACAATAGTCCTTAAATTTGCTCAATGAGTCTCTCAGGAGGCTTCACGTGTCTTGAGGATTTTCTGATTGATTGTCCTTGAATCTGAGTTGTTGCCTCAGATGATGGTTTCTCAGCTGTGTGATCAGGTTGTTCAACAGTATCAGTCTCTTGACCTGCTGTGGCTGGTCCCATGAGAAGATCTCGACGATTTCTTCTCAGAACAGCACCCTCATCTGTCTGAATGGTGTATGATCTTGGTTGAACTTCACTCAGGATAGTTCCCTTCTGAGTCCATGTGTTTGTTTTGTCTTTGAACCTTACTTGGTCACCAGTGTGGAGTTCAGGTAGGTTTTGTGTTCCTCTGTCATAGTAGTACTTTTGCTTTTCTTTCTGTTGTTCTTTGAACTTCCTCACTTTCTCCCCCTCTTTTGTTTTCAGGAGGTTCTCCGGGATGGGTAGGTTTGACCTTAGCCGACGTCCCATAAGGAGTTGGGCTGGTGACTTACCACACTCGAGCGGCGTTGTGCGGTATACAAGCATGCTCTGGTAGAAGTCAGTTCCACTGTCTTTTGCCTTGTACATCAGTCTTTTCACTGTGTTTGCGGGCTCTCCTGGGTCAACAGCTCTGGACAACGTGTCTGCTGTATACATCAGCTTACCCGGTGTGTACGCAACATTCAGTTCATCATAGACTGTCTCTCCTTTGCTTTCCACAACGATGACTCTCTTTACCAGGTTCAGTCTCTCACAGGCTTTTAAACCTAGTATGGCTTGCACATCCTTTGGCACCACGATTAATGCTAGCGTGTGCTCTCTGTCCTTGTGTGTCACTTTGACAATGCATCTTCCTTTCACTGGTATATCAGTACCTGAGTATCCTGTCACTTTCACTTTGATTCCATGTATCTTTGGTCTGGGTCTAATTTTCTTAAAATCAGTCTCTGATATCACATTAACTTGTGCTCCAGTATCCAATTTAAATGGAATGTGTATGTCATTCACTTTTAGTGTCAACATCCAGTCTCTTTCTTCTTTTTTGTTTTCAGACACAACATCTACATAGAACTCCTCTATCTCGCTTTCATCTACTGTATGGACCTTGCTTTGTTGCGCTTGGTTCTTACAGCAACGGGCATAATGGTTGTTCTTGTTGCAAATATTGCATGTTTTACCATATGCTGGACACTTTCTTGGTGGATGCTGTATACCGCATCGACTACATGACTTTCGATTGTCCCTTTTCATTTTCGTTCGCTGGCCACGCCTCTTTTTTCACATTGGCGCTCTTTTTGTTAAACGGTTTGTATCTGTTCTTTCTCACTGCATCCATGTTGCAGCTACTGTCACTGAACAGCTCCTTTGCCTGCAACTTCACAGTCTCTGTAGCCCTACACAGTGCTATGGCTTTTCCCAGGTCTAGATCTTGCTCTCTTAGCAGTCTTTCCCTTAGACCATTATCTGGAATACCACACACCAGTCTGTCTTTTATCAGCGAGTCTGTCAGTCCCCCAAATTCACACGATTTGCTTCTGTTTCTCAGTTCAGTCATATACTGATCAATAGTCTCACCCGTTTTCTGTACACATGTGAAAAATCTGTGCCTCTCAAACGTCACGTTACGTTTAGGTATGCAGTAGGCCTCAAACTGTTCCATTATTTTATCTAGCTTCATTTTGTCTCCATCAGCAGCGAATGTGAAATTATTATACACCTCCAGCGCTTCATCACCCACGACATATAAGAACACTGACGATTTCTTATTATCACTTTTCTCGTCAGCTCCGATTGCCGCTAAATACAACTCTACACGTTGTTTGAATCTCCTCCAATTTTCAGCCACATTACCTGTCAACTGAAGCGTCGCCGGTGGGAGTAAACCTTCCATTTTTCACTTCGTTAGCTATTCTCTAATGGTAAGTAACGATGTTCTCTTTTGGCTTGCTAATCTGTGGAGAGCTGATTTAACTTCATATTTTTCCTCTTCATCTCTTTCAATCACTTCTGACACCATGTATTGATTTCTTTGTGGGTTCAATGACGAGACATTTATGAAAGAGAATGAGTTTTAATCTAAAGCTTGTTCAACTCAGTTAACAGCATTTACAGGAGACATCATGTTAGAAATCCATCTAAAGCGAAACTGAAACTAAACTCAACTGCCTTGCTTGTCTCTGTCACATGCCCTCTGCTGGTCAGGCACAAGCAATCAATACATGCAATCATGCTGGTAAGGCATCATAATCGAACAGGCAAATACCATCTCTATTTGCTGATATCATTACACAGTGTGAGAGATGGGGTTCAGTGTGAGAGATGGTGAATGGGGTTCAGTGTGAGAGATGGGGTTCAGTGTGAGAGATGGGGTTCAGTGTGAGAGATGGGGTTCAGTGTGAGAGATGGGGTTCAGTATGAGAGATGGGGTTCAGTGTGAGAGATGGGGTTCAGTGTGAGAGATGGGGTTCAGTGTGAGAGATGGGATTCAGTGTGAGAGATGGGGTTCAGTGTGAGAGATGGGGTTCAGTGTGAGAGATGATGTAGTGCAGGATTCAGTGTGTGATGGGGGTACAATCGTTGTTCAGATATGGTGGGCGTGAATGATTGCACTGCCACTATTTCAGAGAGCAGGGGGGTTCTCCCCGGTGGCCTGGCCAATATTTATCCCTCACCCAACATCACTATAAACAGATTAACTGGTCTTTTCCCTCATCGCTGTTTGTGGGATCTTCTTGTGCGCAAATTGGCTGCCTCATTTCCTGCATTAAAACAGTGACTACACTTCAAAAACTACTTAATTGATTGTCAAACACTTTGGGAGTCATGATGTTATGAAAAGTGCTATATAAATGCAAGCCTTTCTTTAAACATGAATGCAGATGTATTCGTTAATCATTATCTGTTTTGTACCTCAGACAGACTTTCAATTAATTTCCTGGGTTAAGAAGCCATCTAATCATCTGTGCTTTCAGGAAAACCAGATCCTCCAGTGGTCTATATAATGGACGTTATTCTCTGTATCAACTGCAGAATGCACTTTTCTGTGTTTCATTCCTTTTGTTGAGAGTTATACTGTTGATTGAAAATTGATGGGGAAAGAAAACAAGAACTGGAAATGCTGCAGCCAATACGGCCGGAGTATCCAAGCTTATGGCCGTAATGGGCTGTGTTGGTGTGTAACTTTGAGCCCCGGGGGCCATGTGTAAAGTTTAAATCCCTGTTCTCATCCTTGTTTTCAAATCCCTCCATGGCCTCGCCCCTCCCTATCTCTGTAACCTCCTCCAGCCCCACAACCCTCCCAGATCTTTGCGCTCCTCCAATTCTGGCCTCTTGCGCATTCCCCATTTTCCATCGCTCCACCGTTGGCGGCCGTGCCTTCAGCTGCCTGGGCCCCAAGCTCTGGAATTCCCTCCCTAAACCTCTCCTCCTCTCTACCTCTCTCTCTCCTCCTTTAAGATGACGCTTAAAACCTGCCTCTTTAACCAATCTTTTGGTCACCTGTCCCAATATCTCCTTTACGTGGCTCGGTGTCAAATTTTGTCTGATAATCGCTCCTGTGAAGTGCCATGGGACGTTTTACTATGTTAAATGTGCTGTATAAATACAAGTTCTTGTTGCTCCCATTAATTCCCAGGTATCTCAAGTTGCTGATAATAACAGATCTTGGCGTTCTGATTTAGGATTATCTGAAATTGGGTTAACAGCACTGCGAACAGCCCTTTCCAAACCTCCAGGTGCATGAAATTGGAGCAGGACAGATCAGAAAATAAGAAATTTAAGTTGACCTAGGTTTCGAGACCTGAATTTCCAGAGATCGCCATATATAGTTCAACATCTGCACTTTGTACTCCTCTACCGTATTACTGCACCCCAACTGTAAGAGGCTTCACACATATTATTCAGTTTATAGTTTTAATCAGCAGAACTCAAATATTACAGCATAAACTTTCCTTATTAAAAATGCGCTCCAGTGAGATTTATTTATCTATTTAATACACGACGAGTTACATGAAACAAAATCTAAACACACCAACTCATACTGAGAGAGAATTGTCCCCCTTTCTGGGGTCAGAGGGACTGAAATTTAAATATTCCAAATGAAATGGGAAACAACCTCTTGTCACATTTAAAATGAAAGTAACAGTCGGGCTGCCACCAGCCAAATAGTAAAATGATCGGCCCTGCTTTGAGTGGGCTAAGAGTTTGAGTTAGGCCCCTTTCCATCTCCAGCTCTCCTGAGGTCGGACTAATTGAAGCCACTTTTATGTTGGTCTTGTCTTGAGTTTGGACTCTGGGAGCCCAGTGATCGACTCGCGATTGGTCCATGTCAGTTTCAGAATTCTCTGTTAACTTCTCCAACCCAAGAACCCCCTCCACACCCCGGACTTTCCGTTCCACTGACTCCGGCCTCGTGTGTAACCCCTTACGCCCCACCACTGGCAGCTGTACTTTCAACCGTCTTAGGCCCTAAGTTCTGGAATTCTCACCCTGTAACCCCCTCCACCTCCACCTCCTTTAAGACCCTCTTAAAAAACCCTCCTGTTTGAGCAATCTTTTGACCACCCCTCCCAATATCTCCTTCTTTCAATTGCTGACCATTCTTCTCTGATTATGGCTCTATGAAGTGCCTTGGGACTTTATATACTGGCCCAGAAATTCGGGTCTCCACGGGTGAGTACGCACGGGGTACTTTTCGGGTTCTGGTTAAAAATAGTTTACTTGAAGTGATTTTTTGATATGGTTGTGGGACTTTGTATATTGTGGTGTTATTTAATGTTACTCACCCGTAGGCCCAATGGAAGTGCCGGTTTCCTGCATGCACTGCGCATGCGCGGGAAACCGGCACTTCTGTTCCCCTGAAAGCAGGGGCTCAGAGGTCGAACGCGTGCGCGGGGGAGGCAGCGCGTGCGCATCAAACTTCGGTTTTCTTTACAGGTTTTCCCGGGAGGGTAAGCCTGCAGAATTTAGAAATGTAAAAAGCAGGCGTAAGGCCTGCTTTTTACAAGGTAAGTGGTGAATTAATTAAAATTAAAACATTTTTTCCACAGGTTTATTATTTTTAAATACTTTAAAGCAAGGTAAGTTTATTTTTAGCCCCGTTAGAAAATTAAAAAAAAAATTTCAAAAATTTAAATTATTGTTTAAAATAGTTATTTCATTTAATTTATAGTTTATTTAAAAAATGTGATTAAAAAAAAAAAATTATTTGAAGATTTAGTGATGTTTTGTAAGAAGAAAGGGCCCGTAGTATTTCTAAGTTTGACAGCACTTCCTGTCAGACTTATGAATGGAGCATTCCCTGCTCCGATTGGCTCCCCATGGTCCATGTGATCCCAGGGGACGCTTCGAACTAACTGCACCCCTGGGATACGCAAGCACTGCGCGCCGGCAGCTGGAGCAGGCCCCGGATCGGAATTCCACGCGGGCCCACAGCTCAACGGCCAGCGCGCTAGGTAAGTGCAGATCGGGGGCTTGCACCCGCGGGAAGCCCCCGACCCGAATTTCTGGGCCATTGTTTATATAGCACCTTTTTCCCTACTAAAAGAGTTTACATTCCAGGTCTCTCTGGATTGGGATGAGAGATGAGTGACTGAGGAAACTGGGATTATTCTCCTTAGAGCAGAGAAGGTTAAGGGGAGATTTAATAGAGGTGTTCAAAATCATGAAGGGTTTTGATTGAGTAACTAAGAAGAAAATGTTTCTATTGCCAGGAGGGTCAGTAACCAGAGGACACAGATTTACAGTAATTGGCAAAAGCGATGGGGAGAATTTTTTTTATGCAGCGAGTTGTTATGATCTGGAACGCGCTGCCTGAAAGGGCGGTGGAAGCAGACTCAATAGTAACTTTCAAAAAGGAATTGGCTAAATATTTTAAGGGGAATAATTTGCCAGGCTGTGGGGAAAGAGCAGGGAGAGTGGGACTAATTGGATCGCTCTTTCAAAGAGCCGGCACACGATGGGCTGAATGGCCTATTCCTGTGCTGTAATATTCTCGAATTATTTTTGAAGAGCTTTTATATGTCTAGACCTGCCTGTGCTGAATATGTTTGATTGTGGAAGCTGTGCAAAGCCATGCTTGGTAATACCCGCACCACCAGGAATGGGGGGCACTCTGGCTTTGGGCACGAGTTCTCAGAGCCTTGGGATTGAGCCTGAGCAATGCTCACCTCGTCCTTCATCCACCTGAGGTGGCCAGCATGAGCCGTGGAATGCACCCATCACCTTCGTCCAGCTAAGCGTGAGTTATATCTGGAGAGAGTGCTTTGTGCTGCATAGCACAGGGGTGAAGTACCAGTGATTGTAAACGAAAGAACTTTCATTTATATAGCGACTTTCACAACCTCAGGACGTCCCAATGTGCTTTACAGCCACTGAAGTACTTTTTGAAATGTAGTGACTGTAGTAATGTAGGAAACACGGCAACCAAGTTGCGCACAGCAAGATCCCACAGACAACAATGCGATAATGACCAGATAATCTGTTTGTAGTGATGTTGGTTGTGGGATAAATATTGGCCTCAGGACACCAGGGGGTCGGGGTGGGGGGCAGAATTCCCAGGGCATTGGGAGGGAAATTCAAGTTGGGCCTGACCACATCATTTTTCCCCCTTTTCCACCCTGACTTCGGGTAGTATAACCGAGGAAAAACCCTAGCTCTATGTGTCTAGGTGAAATGGTTAAGATATTCACTATTGCTTGAGGTTCAGTGATTGTATATTGTAAGTGTGGTAGTGTCTTCAGCCCCCTTAGGGAAATACAATGGACTTGGCTAATTCCTGTCCATTGTACCCAGGCCATGTTTTTCACAAATTGATGCTGCAGCCATCCAATCCTATTGATTTATTTAAATTTCTCCTGTTCAGGTTGCAGGAGATCACGGCGTACTCAAAATCACATCGTTTCGGTACCTTCTCAAGGAGCGTCGCACTGTTGGAGGGGCCGTCTTTCAGCGTTAAACCGAGGCGCCGTCTGCCCTCTCGGGTAAACGTAGAAGAAGCAATAAGAACATAAGAACATAAGAAATAGGAGCAGGAGTAGGCCAATCGGCCCCTCGAGCCTGCACCACCATTCAATAAGATCATGGCTGATCTGATCCTAACCTCAAATCTTCTATCACTCTCCATCCACCCGAACCCATGTGATCTCCCGGGAGAGGCGAAAAACCAGATAAAAAACCCAATGGCCAATTTGGGAGAAAAAATCTGGGAAATTCCTCTCCGACCCATCTAGGCGATCGAAACTTTTCCAGGAGATCACTCTGTCCCTATATTTTCTACAGTACTTACCTTCTGTAAAGGCGATCTCCACCCCAGCCAGGAACAGGGATAAAACCATCTCCTGAAATCTAACACAGAATTAGAACACAAGAAGTAGGAGCAGAACCAGGCTACACGGCTCCTGGGCCCGCTCCACTACCCACAGGGCCATGACCATTCCGAACCTAGACTCATGCCCAATTTTCTGCCTGCTCCCCGTAACCCTTAATTCCCTTTACTTCTAGGAAACTATCTATTTCTGTTTTAAATTTATTTAGTGATGTAGCTTCCACAGCTTTCTGGGGCAGCAAATTCCACAAACCTACCACCCTCTGATTGAAGAGGTTTCTCCTCATCTCAGTTTTGAAAGAGCAGCCCCTTATTTTAAGATTATGCCCCCTAGTTCTAGTTTCACCCATCATTGGGAACTTCCTCACCGCATCCACCCGATCAAGCCCCTTCACAATCTTATATGTTTCAATAAGATCGCCTCTCATTCCTCTGAACTCCAATGAGTAGAGTCCCAATCTACTCAACCTCTCCTCATATGACCACCCCCTCATCCCAGGGATTAACTGAGTGAACCTTCTTTGTACTGACTCGAGAGCAAGTATGTCTTTTCTTAAGTATGGACACCAAAACTGTATGCAGTATTCCAGGTGCGGTCTCAACAATACCTTGTATAACTGCAGCAATATCTCCCTGTTTTTATATTCTATCCCCCTAGCAATAAAAGCCAACATTCCATTGGCCTTCTTGATCACTTGCTGCACCTGCATACTAACTTTTTGAGTTTCGTGCACCAGGACCCCCAGATCCCTTTGTACTACAGTACTTTCCAGTTTCTTGCCATTAAGATAATAACTTGCTCTATGATTTTTCCTGCCAAAGTGCATAACCTCACACTTTCCAGTATTGTATTCCATCTGCCAAATCTCTGCCCACTTACTTAGCCTGTCTATGTCACTTTGCAGGTTTTTTATGTCCTCCTCACTCACTACTTTCCCTCCCATCTTTGTATCATCTGCAAACTTTGATATGTTACACTCGGTCCCCTCCTCCAAATCGTGAATATAGATTGTAAAGAGTTGGGGACCCAGCACTGACCCCTGTGGAACACCACTAGTTACTAATTGCCAGTCTGAGAATGAACCATTTATCCCAACTCTCTGCTTTCTGTTAGAGAGCCAATTCTCCACCCACACCAGAATATTACCCCCAATCCCGTGATTTTTTATCTTGAGCAATAATCTTTTGTGTGGCACCTTGTCAAATGCTTTTTGGAAGTCTAAATACACTACGTCCACTGGTTCTCCTTTATCCACCCTGTATGATACTTCCTCAAAGAACTCAAGCAAATTTGTCAAACATGACTTCCCCTTCATGAAACCATGCTGAGTTTGTCCTATTAAATTATGTTTATTCAAATGTCCCGTTACTGTCTCCTTAATAATGGACTCTAACATTTTACCAACCACAGATGTTAGGCTAACAGGTCTATAGTTTCCAGCCTTCTGCCTACTACCCTTTTTAAATAAGGGTGTTACATTAGCAGTTTTCCAATCTGCCGGGACCTTTGCTGAGTCCAGGGAGTTTTGGAAAATTATTACCAATGCCTCCACAATCCCTACCGCCACTTCCCTCAAGACCCTAGGATGTAAGCCATCAGGTCCAGAGGATTTATCCGGCTTAAGTCCCATTATTTTACCAAGTACCACTTCCTTAGTGATTTTAATCGTATTTAGCTCCTCTCCCCCTAGAGCCCCCTGTTTGTCCAGTGTTGGGATATTCTTAGTGTCCTCTACCGTAAAGACTGATAAAAAATATTTGTTCAGCGTTTTTGCCATCTCCATGTTTCCCACCATTAATTTCCCAGTCTCATCCTCTAAGGGACCAACATTTACTTTAGCCACCCTTTTTCTTTTTATATAATAGAAACTTTTGCTATCCGTTTTTATATTTTTTGCTAATTTACTTTCATAATCTATCTTCCCTTTCTTAATCAATCTTTTAGTTATTTTTTGCTGTCTTTTAAAGACTTCCCAATCTTCTATCCTCCCACTAGATTTGGCTACCTTATATGCCCTTGTTTTTAGTCGGATACTATCCTTAATTACTTTACTTAGCCACGGATGGCTATCTTTTCTTTTACACCCTTTTTTCCTCAGTGGAATATATATTTTTTGGAAGTTGTAAAATAACTCCTTAAATGTACACTACTGATCATGTACCATCTTACCCTTTAATCTATTTTCCCAGTCCACTCTAATCAATTTCACTCTCAAACCTTCATAGTCTCCTTTATTCAAGCTCAGCACGCTTGTTTGAGATCCAACCTTCTCACCCTCTACTTGAATATGGAATTCAACCATGTTATGGTCACTCATTCCAAGGGGATCCTTTACTAGGACATTTTTAATTAATCCTGTCTCATTACACAGGACCAAATCTAAGGTTGCTTGCCCCCTGGTCGGTTCAGTTACATACTGCTCAAGAAACCCATCCCTAATACACTCAATTAACTCATCCTCAAGGCTGCTCTGCCCAATTTGATTTGTCCAGTTAATATGATAGTTAAAATCCCCCATAATTATAGCTGTTCCCTTTTTACAAGCCTCAACTATTTCCTGATTAATACTCCGTCCAACAGAGTTGCAACTGTTCGGAGGCCTATAGACTACGCCCACTAGTGTTTTTTTCCCCTTATTATTCCTTACCTCTACCCAAACTGTTTCACTATCCTGACCCTTTGACCCAATATCATTTCTCTGTATTATAGTGATTCCTTCCTTTATTAACATAGCCACCCCATCTCCCCTCCCTTCCTGCCTGTCCTTCCTGATTGTTAAATAACCTGGTATGTTTAATTTCCAGTCATGATTATCTTGCAGCCATGTTTCTGTAATGGCCGCAAGATCATACCCATATGTAGTTATTTGTGCCATTAACTCAATATTTTGAAGAAGAGCAGGGGGAGTTCTCCCCGGTGTTCTGGGACCAATATTTATCCCTCAACCAACATCACTAAAAAAACAGATGATCTGACCATGATCTCATTGCTCTTTGTGGGAGCTTGCTGTGCACAAATTGGCTGCTGCGTTTCTTATGTTATGACAGTGACTGCACTTCAAAAGTACTTCATTGGCTGTAAAGCACTTTGGGACGTCCTGAGGACGTGAAAGACGCTATAGAAATGTAAGTTCATAATTTTTTTTTCTCAAGTCAATGCAGTGGTGCTGATCATTGAAAATGTCCACGATTACGTAACATAAGCCGGTGTCATTCTCTTTTCTCTATCGACAGTATGGGTTCTGGGTGAAATACAGGACACCACCAAGGTTGTCCAAGTCTATTGCACATTGACGTGCTCAGAGAGCCAAACCATTTGGCACTAGGGCGGCCTTGGACGTAAAGAATGGCCCTGACCGACCGCGCAGGACAGATCACAAGCCTGTCACCAGAATACGCACGGCCCGCTAAAGCCAAAATCCTTTGCGAAAAGAGAACCCTGGTGACCGAGGGCGGAAATTTCCTTGGCGCGTGGTTGCCGTAACTTTGGTGGGAGATTGGCGTAACCCAGTTCACTCGTCTATCTGGGGTTGCGTTGGCCAATCAGGAGAGTCCTCAAGGAAATTCAACCCCGGGGGGATAATTTTGACTCTGGGCGATCTGCCCGCTTTGCATTTCTCCCGATTTACCTCTTCCCATTGCCTTCAATGGAAATGAAAATCGGAGAGATGTAAAACGGACGGCCGACCTGATGTCACTTTATACCCTTTTACACCACCACCCGAAATCAAAATTACCCCCACTAGTATTTAAAAGAGCAGATAGACACTGAACAAATTTTGAAACATTTTTATTCAGTGATCTTTACTGTGGTTTGGAAGGTGCTTGACAACAGCTGCTATTCTAGAGTGTAAAATTCTCATCCTTGTTTTCAAATCCCTCCTTGGTCTCGCCCCTCCTTATCTCTGTAACCTCCTACAGCCCTACTACCCTCTGTGATCTCTGCGTCCCTCCAATTCTGACCCCTTGCACATCCCCTATTTTAATCGCTTCACCGTTGATGACCGTGCTTTTAGCTGCCTAGGCCCCAAGCTCTGGAATTCCCTCCCTAAACCTCTCCACCTCTCTCTCCACCTTTTAAGATGCTCCTTAAAACCTACCTCTTTGACCAAGCTTTTGGTCACTTATCCTAAGATCATTTATGTGGCTCGGTGTCAAATTTTGTTTGATAACACTTCTGTGAAGTGCATTGGGATGTTTTACTACATTAAAGGCACTGTATAAATGCAAGTTGTTGTTGTATCACAGACTATTACAGCACAGAAACAGGCTAGTCTTTCCTCCGGGAAGATCTGGTGACAGAAAGGGATAAAATGTGGCTGGAGAAAATGTGGTCTACTCTTTAATCAATGCATTTATAATGTCAGAAATATGATACAATAAGGAATATCTTAACTCACATTTACAGCTATAACTTCAGGCAACTTAAGGCAAATATACAGCAACATAAAATAGTAACCAATAAAGTCCTCATTGACATCTGTACAGCTGTTGAATTTCAATGTCCTACTTTTGCTGAATGCTGCAAAAGAGAACTATAAACCACTCATTTTCAGTCTTCAGCTCTTTCTGGGCTGCGAGTGATTCTAAGGAAACATTCCCATTGTTTTTCTAAACGGGTTATCAGAAAGAACGGAAAAATCAGATCTGCCTACATTCCTTCAAGAAGATCATTAAATCTTTGCAATGACTCCATAAAAATATATACATAATTCTGTACAGGGCAATGCACTCAGTCAACATCGAGTGAGAAGTGAAATAGGAATTTTATAATTGCGGTAATGTAAATAAATGCCTTTTAGTTCCAAATTTTTCCAATAAAGTTCGGAAAACATTTAGCATCAAGTAATAGAGCCAGACACACATTGAAACCAGGCGATTTCTTCAATTCAAAAAAGTATATCTTTGTGCCAAAGGCAATATATATATATAGTAGTTTTCGAATTAAAAATAATTGATAAGTTATTTTGCTTTATTATGAGCAATCGATTAAATTTTCTTTCTGTTTGTGAATCGAAATCTAACAGGATCACGGTGTGACCTCATGACCTAGGTTCCCCAGAAAACTGAGGCAAACAAGTCAAGATTCTTTCTTTTTAAAGACTTAAGTTACAATCATAAAGATATTCTTTGATAATAAGTTTTAAAACTCAGTCGTGATTTGGGTCACTTCAGAGTTCAGGTCCTGTCCCCTCCTACAGTGCGATCCCCTGCCAGGCTTGTCCACGCCTAGTCATACCGGCTTGTTGACCATCTCGGAAGGGGTGCAGGCGCAGACCGATTCCCTGGTGGCCTTCCTAGCTCGGGTGAAGCTGTTCTGCTCCATCCTGGAGCGCAGGGGCAGGCAGAACTCCCGGAAACACCGCTTGAAGTTCTCGTCCAGGAAGGCGTAGAGCACGGGGTTCAGGCAGCTGTTGGTGTAGCCCAGGGCGATGCAGAGGTGCCAGCTGGCGGTCACGAAGGGGCTGGGGTGGATCTCCACCAAGGTTTTGATGATGACAAAGATGTGGATGGGCGTCCAGCAGATGATGAAGATGGCCACCACTACCAGGACCATCCTCGTGATCCTCCGCAGGTTCCTGTCCTTCTCCTTGGAGCCTGAAAGGAGCCGGACGCTTTTCAGGCGCAGAATCATCAGGCCGTAGCAGATGGTAATGACCAGGACTGGTATCACAAAGGCAAAAATGAAGACGCAGATTTTGGTTACGTTGTCCCAGTACCAAGCGGGGGCTGGGAATTGTATGGTACACATCACATTACCTGAAAGGGAAGATGAAAAGAAGAATAAATGCATATAAATAAGCATTTTCATTTTTAAAAAAGTATTTATTCTTGGGATGTGAGCATTGCTAGCAAGGCCAGCATTTATTGCCCATCCCCTTAGTTGCCCTGGAGAAGGTGGTGGTAAGCCGCCTTCTTGAACCACTGCAGTCTGTGTGGTGAAGGTGCTCCTGCAGTGCGGTTAGGTAGGGAGTTCCAGGATTTTGACCCAATATTCGCTTTCTTCTGAAATATCAGGGTCCATTCCAGGATGCCATGCAAAAGAAAAGAATGAACTTGCATTTATATAGCGTCTTTTACGACCTCAGGAGATCGCAAACACTTTACCGGCAAGGCATAATAAATTAGGCTGCTGAACAAATGGAGAGAGGGATGTGTAACTTAGGACCCCACATTGCATATTAAAAGCAACCTCCCACTTGAAACAGGCGAACACTCCAACCAGCTAAATAAAAACCCCTACCAATATGGCGGCAGCCGGACCGCCAGTGTAAGTGAGTCGGTAAGTCTTTTGACCTCATTTTCAGGCCACTGCCGCCCTGGTTACGCTGGGCAGCTGCAATTAAAATCCTCCCCATTGAGTTCAAAACTCTTCCAAATCCCTACGCGTGGGGACCATAGATGGTAAGATTATGCGCGTGAATGGAGAAGGCCTTGCTTCTAGGAAACAGGCTCACTTTGATAAGGAGTCTCTTCACCTTCAGGCCCTCTATAATTCTGACATCATAGAATCATACGGCACAGCAGGAGGCCATTCGGCCCATCGTGCCTGTGCCTGTGAGGGTGCCGGTCAGTTCCTTCAGTAACCCCTAGATGGCACCATCACTTGTTTGTTTCCCTTTGTTAATTGTTACTAGTTTCTCCTGTGTTTATTACTTAACTGCCTTTTATCAGTTTTATTGGTTTCACCTGTTTTTGCTTGTATTTAAGTTCTGTGGTTTCTTCCCTCTGTGCTCAGTCTTGACAAGGTGCTCAATCTTCACAAGCCAGTTGCCTAGTGGTAGCTTGACTTGAGTTCCTATCTTGACAAGCCGTTTTCCTGTGGTAGCTTGTCCTAAGCTCAGTCTTGACAAGCCGTTTGCCTAGTGGTAGCTTGTCTTGAGCTCCTATGTTTGTAACTGTTTACCTGTGTGATTCTAGTAAAGTACTTTTATTTAAGACTGCATACCTGCTTCTCGCCTCGTCTGTCTGCACTTGGGTCCAGAACCTGCCTCGCCCTGACAGTGCCGGCTTTTTGGTTGAGCTGTCCAATTAGTCCCACTCCCCCTGCCCTTTCCCCATAGCCCTGCAAATTTTCCCCCTTCAACTATTTATCCAATTCCCTTTTGAAAGTTATTATTGAATCTGCTTCCTCCACCCTTTCAGACAGTGGATTCCAGATCCCAACAATTTGCTGCATAAACAAATTGCTCCTCATCTTCCCTCTGGTTCTTTTGCCAATTATCATAAATCTGTGTGTCCTCTGCCAGTGGAAACAGTTTCTCCTTATTTCCTCTATCAAAACTGTTCATTAAACCTCCCCTTAACCATCTATGCTCCGAGGAGATCAACTGCTATCTGCTAACGATTGTTCTGGTTCGGTCGTTACTTACCTTTACTGTTGGCCTTGGTGACAGCCATGACCATAACTGGGACCCCTATAGCAGATGACAGTAGCCATATGCAGACGTTGACGATCTTTGCGTTCATGGGCGTGCGGAAATCTAGCGCCTTAACAGGGTGACAGACGGCAATGTAACGATCGACGCTCATCATGGTGAGGGTGAAGATGCTGGTGAACATATTGTAGTAGTCAATTGATAGGACCGTTTTGCACAACAGCTCCCCGAAGGGCCACGTGTCCATCAGATATTTGGCGCTCTGGAATGGCAGTGTGCTCGTGGCTAATGCATCCGCCAGGGCAAGGTTGAAGATGTAAATGTTTGTGGCTGTCTTCATTTTCGTGTATCTGAGGGGAAAAAAAAACAAGTAGAAGCATTGCATTACAGCTGGGATATTCACTGAATGGAATAGTCCCTTCCTCTCCTGCAGTGGCTGACTCTCGGAGCATTAGAGTCCCACAGATGTAGGCAGAGCCTGCTACCACACCCAAGCAGCCATTCTTCACGGGCAAGCCTTGACAGGCTATTCAGCATTGGAAGGTATCACCGCCCAGTGCCGATCTGTCCCCACCCTGACATCCACTTTGCAGCTGGAGTCACTGGATGACAATCAGGAGATTAAACTGTGGCTACTTATTATCCTCCCTCCTTACCCTTGTGATACCAAGACCTACTGCAGTGGCACCAGGACTGAGGTCAGCTAACTCAGTCTAAACCAGGGACTAGAGTTGGTCCGTATGACTCATTACTCCGCTGCTCAGTGCATTTATATAGCGCCTTTCACGAACTCAGGACATCCCAAAGCATTTTACAGCCTTCTCGTCACTGTTGTAATGTGGGAAACGTGGCAGCCAATCTGCGCACAGCAAGGTCCCACAAACAGCAATGTGATAATGTTTTACTGAAGTTGATTGAGGGATAAATATTGGCCCAGAACACCGGGGAAAACTACGCTACTCTTCTTCGAATAGTGCCATGGGATTTTCTCCGTCCACCCGAGAGGGCAGATGGGACCTCGGTTTAACATCTCATCTGAAAGACGGCACCTCCGACAGTGCAGCACTCCCTCAGCACTGCGCTGGGAATGTCAGCCTAGATTTTGTGCTCAAGTCTCTGGAGTGGGACTATGAACCCACAACCTTCTGACTCAGAGCTGAGAGTGCTACCACTGCACGCTAAGCTATCAAGAAAGCTCGTAATGTGATCTCTAGTGTGTTATTCGGACTTTAAGGGGAATATGCACTTGGTGACAGCGTTACTGTAAGACTACTGACAGCTCTACTTGACTGATTGATCCATTTGACCTTTATTGATGCAGTCTGACAATGCCATAGATTTTTCTGGTACTTTCAGTCATAGTTCCACAGACGGTGCAATTCAGCTCCGATAGAACAGGAAATGGGAACATCACTGAGCTTAATCTGCCCTCAGCTTTGTCCAGGAAATTGTGCTTCTCTCTTCCCGTACCCACACTTAACGAAAGTCACTGACTGGACTGCAGAAGTGGAGGATCGATTGGAATTGAGTTGCCACCTATCCGGTTTTGGATTGCACGGCCTGTTTTTATTGAGTGGGCTGTCTGAAAAATTTCTAAAATCATATCCTCTCACCAGACAGTTTAATGTCCTGTATGTGTGTGCTAGTAGTATACTGGCCACGCGTTCTGCTCAAATTCCAGTTTGCGATATTTTAATGTAGCCATTCACCCATTTTAGAATAGTGCAGACAGGAACTGATAGGAGCACATTAACCAGAGCGCTAAACAATTCCCCGCGAGTGTGTTCCACTGGCAGGAGGGTCGGTAACCGGAGGACACGAGTTTGAGGTAATTGACAAAAGAATCAGAGGGAAGTAGGGGAGAATTTTTTTGTGCGGCGAGTGCCGTGGGATCTTTTACGCCCACCTGAGAGGGCAGATGGGGCCTTGGGTTTAGCGTCTCATCTGAAAGACGGCACTGCCGACAGTGCAGCACTCCCTCAGCACTGCACTGGAGTGTCGGCCTGGATTATGTGCACAAGTCTCTGGCGTGGGATTCGAACCCACGACCTTCTGACTCAAGAGGCGAGTTTGGTCTGTGGGGTTGAGCTGGGTTGCAGGTTTCACACCGAAGGATTGGAACTTGTGATTTGCCCTTGTAAAATCATTGATGCTGATTTAAATTGTTAATCTCCGAATAAAACATAACCAGAGGCAGCACTTTGGCATGTATTAAAACAATCCACCAAACAGCTTTAAAAATCCGTTTGCTTTGGCAGATTGCAGTAATAAAAATGTGCAGCTGACTGTAAAAACAAGTACAACAATAAGCTTGATTATAAGCTGCTTCGTGTGGCTAGACACCAGTGTTTTTTCAAGTTTATTGTGTAATAAGATGAGCAGCTACTGCGGCATAAATTGCCCTCTGCATTTTACAGTTATCATGGGGTGACTTGACAATCTGGCGTGAGATGGAAGCTGTACTTTGGGAAAGCAGGAATGATCTCTTGTTTTTTTTAATGTCAAGAATTTTCAATTGTCAGAAATGGAGGTTCTGTGAATGAAGGGGAGGTAAAAAGGAACAAGCTGCAACTGCAGGAACTCTGAAACAACAAGAGGAAAACCTGGAAATAAAAAGCTGGCATCAATTAAAAAATGACCATGAAGCCTGTTGGATTGTTGTTAAAAACCCAACTGGTTCACTAATGTCCTTTTTGGGAAGGAAACCTGTGTCCTTACCTGCTCTGGCCTACATGTGACTCCAGTCTCACACCAACGTGGTTGACTCTTAACTGCCCTCTAAAGTGACTGATTAGCAAGCCACTCAGTTTTATCAAACCGCTACAAAGAAAAAAGGTTCAAGAAGGAGTCCCATCACCACCTCAAGTCAACTCGGGATGGGCAATAAATGCTGGCCTTGCCAGCGATGCTCACATCCCCAGAATGAAATAAGAAACTGCTAGAAATGCATAGAAGGTCCATCAGCATCTGAAGAAAGAACAGATAGAGATTCTGGGCTGGATTTTGATTCTGGAGGCGTGTACAAGGCGGGACTACAACTTTTGGGGTTGTAGTCCCACCTCCATCGAGTTGTGGCCAACCCACGCGATTTTCACTTGATTGACCTTGTTGAGCCCACCCAGCGGGCTCAGCAGGCCAATTAAGGGCCACCCGGCAACAGGTGACGTCACAGATTGACATTTCATTCTGTCAAGAACTTTTTGAAGCTGTCAAACACTGACAATCTGTACACTAAGTTAATTCTTTCTTCTCAGGCTGATTTAGAGATCTCTCCAGAACAGAAAGCCGAATGCTGCAACTTTTGACAGCTCGCGGCCATTCTGCTTTCTGTGCCAGTGAGATGAGGGACTCCCGAGACCTGAAGGAAGGAAGGCTGTAAAGGTAAGTAAAGGTAAGTAAAACTTCTTTAAACACTTTACATACACCAAACACACTTACCTCTTCACTCATGCACCCATCACTCACCTGAACACCAGACATCTCGAACCCACCAAGTCCTTCAGCCCGACGGCCCACCTCGCTAACTTGGTGTGATTTGGAGCCGTCGGGAATCCCACACTTCAGCAATAAAAATAGGGATTAGGCCTAAAAACTGCCTGTTAACAGGCAGTTAATTGGCACTAATCCCCTTCCTGCCTCGGGGAGGCGGGTCCCAGTGTGGGTCGGGTATCCGCCTCCTTTGAAACTGGCATGGAGGCGGGTTGGGGGCGGGATGGGTTCGTGCCCCCCGATTTCGAGATTTTAACCCCCCACACGCCTCCAATCCCGCCTCCATGGCCCAATGAAAATCCTGCCCTCTTCCGACCAAGGATACATGCCCCAAGTGTTTTAAACCATTGTTTCTCTTTTCAGATGCTGTGTATTCCCATAATTTTCTGGCTCTATTTCAAGAGATTCAGGAACAGCCAAGAGTTCTTTCCCATTTAACCTTTGTCGGACCTAAAATCAACCCAATCCCTCCCCACCCAACATAAATCTGGGGCTGAATTCAGTTTGAATTTCATGACATCAAAAACCACTTCAACAACAACTTGCACTTATATAGCTCCTTTAATGTAATCAATGTAATCAGACCTGTAATCACAAAGGAGAGATTAGGAGGGGTGACCAAAAGCTTGGTCAAAGAAATGGATTTTAAGATGGGCCTTAAAGGAGGCGAGGAAGGCGGAGAGGAAGGTAGAGAGGCAGAGGGTTTTAGGGAGGGCATTCCAGAGCGTGGGCCCTAGGTAGTTGAAGGCACGAGCGCCAATGTTGGGGTGAACGAGGAGGCGGCATGCAAGCCATGAAGGGATTGAAACACAAGGATGAGAATTTAAAATGAGAGATGTTGGAGGACCGGGAGCCTGTGTAGGTCAGTGAGCACAGGGGTAATGGGTGAGTGGGACTTGGTGAGGGATAGGTTATAGGCTGGGATCTTCCTGCTCTAAGATTTACCCACGGAGCCACCTGACACACTGCCTGCTTCAATAGTTCTCTTTCTCTCTCTCTCTCTTTCTCCTTCGTGGCAGCACGGTGGCATAGTGGTTAGCACTGTTGCCTCACAGCGCCAGGGACCCGGGTTCGAATCCGGCCTCGGGTGACTGTCTGTGTGGAGTTTGCACATTCTCCCCGTGTTTGCATGGGTTTGCTCCGGTTTCCTCCCACAGTCCAAAGATGTGCGGGTTAGGTTGATTGGCTATGATAAAAAATTGACCCTTAGTGTTAGGGGGATTAAATACGTGGGGTTACGGGGATAGGGTGGGATATGTGTCGGTGCAGGCTTGATGGGCCGAAATGGCCTCTATCTGCACTGTGGGGTTTCTGTGATTCTGTGATTCTTTCTTTCTCCCTCTCTTCCTCTCTCTCTCTCTCTCAATAACCTTGCTTTTAGTCAGAAAAGATGGCTTTGTGCCAGAGTTTACTCAGAGGCTGCGAACTCTAAGTCTCTCCAGCTGCGATGAATCCATAATGTAAATCATAGATGAAGAAAGAAAAATTCACGGCTTTTAACAGCTGTAGGCACAAAGATTATTTTCAGGACCTCCGACTATTCTCCAGGCATCAGCACAACCAGTCGGAATGATCTTTGGGCAGTTCATAAAATAAAAAAAAGACTAAAATTGGACAAGAAAATAAGAGTTGTTTGAAAAAGATTTACGGGCACTCCCTGACGTTATAAAATGCAAGTGTGGATAAAATCTGTACATGCTCCACCGGCTGCTGTGATCAAACAGATTTGTGCTCCAGTTCTATTTTATATCTTGGCCCAACTCCTATAGTGTAAGCAGGGTTGGTTGTCCTGATGTGAGCATTATTGCAACAGGTCATGTGAGCATCATATGGCCCACCCCCCCGCAACCCACCCTTAAGATGGCCTCTTCTGCTCACCCACCCTCACCTTGTTCCTCCCAACACGGTGACTTCTAGCTTTCCAGTCGATTGGGAAAAAAGAGAGAAACATAGAAACATAGAAGATAGGGGCAGGAGTAGGCCATTCGGCCCCTCAAGCCTGCTCCACCATTCAATGCGATCATGGCTGATCATCCAAATTCAGTACCCTGTCCCTGCTTTCTCCCCATACCCCTTGATCCCTTTAGCCTTGAGAAATATATCCAACTCCTTCTTGAATATATTTAATGAATTGGCCTCTACTGCCTTCTGTGGTAGAGAATGCCACAGGTTCACCACTCTCTGGGTGAAGAAATTCCTCCTCATTTCTGTCCTAAATGGCCTACCCCTTATCCTTAGACTGTGACCCCTGGTTCTGGACTCCCCGACCATCGGGAACATCCTTCCAGCATCTAGTCTGTCTAGCCCTGTTAGAATTTTATAAGGTTCGAAGAGATCCCCTCTCATTCTTCTAAACTCCAGCGAGTACAAGCCCAATCAATCCAATTTCTCCTCATAAGTCATTCCTGCCATCCCAGGTATCAGCCTGGTGAATCTTCGCTGAACTCCTTCCATGGCAAGAACATCCTTCCTCAGATAAGGCGACCAAAGCTGCACACAATACTCAAGATGTGGTCTCACCAAGGCCCTGTACAACTGCAGCAAGACATCGTTGTTCCTGTACTTACACCCTCTCGCTATGAAGGCCAACATACCATTTGCCTTCTTAACCGCCTGCTGCACCTGCATGCTTACCTTCAGTGACTGGTGCACAAGGACACCCAGGTCTTGTTGCACTTCCCCTTCTCCCAATCTATTGCCATTCAGATAATAATCTGCCTTCCTGTTTTTGCTACCATAATGGATAACCTCGCATTTATCCACGTTATATTGCATCTGCCATGCATCTGCCCAATCACCCAACCTGCCCAAATCATCCTGGAGTTTCTCGCATCCTCCTCCCAGCACACACGCCCACCCAGCTTTGTGCCTGAGGGACGGCAACGTCCTGCTTGGGTTTTAAAGGGAGACTGATGGAGGTTTTAGTTGTTTTCGTATCTTCATACGCTCTTCCTCTGGAGAATGGTGTGAAGCAGAGGAAGGTAAGGGAGTCAAGGGTTATGGGGAGCGGGCAGGGAAGTGGAGTTGAGGCCAAGATCAGATCAGCCATGATCTTACTGAATGGCGGAGCAGGCTCGAGGGGCCAAATGACCTATTCCTGCTCCTGCGTCTTATGTTCTTATGAGGGTGTTTAACAGTCTGACAGGCCGTGAAGTGAATGCTCCATCCCCGGCCGTAACTATCTTTATACCAGCCCGTGGGTGTGGGGGGGGGGGGGGGGTTAGTCCTATCTGGCGGGAGGGTTTTATGGGCTCCGATAAACCATACGATGAGCGGGGAGTGGATCACCCGCACTCACCAGACGCGAATATCCTGCTGGATGTCATCCCAGAATTCAGAGTCACCACCCGCCGGGACTGTCTGGAGAAGGTCACGAACCGTACACCTCCTGACTCGGGTGGGGGGGGGGGGGGGGGGCGATGGCTACTACTGAACCAAAGGAAGAGTGTGAAGATACAAAAATAATAACAACACCACCCTGTCAGACTGTTAATCAGCCTACTAATCCTCCCACTACTTCACTCTGCTCCTCAAGGGAAGACTGTGAAGATACAGAAACAACAAAAATTGCAGGAGCTAAAAGGGTTACAGAGGAAAGGATGATTTAAAATAGCAGACGGTGCATTGAGGCTTCATTTCAACGCAGTTTTTTTGTGCTTTTATTCAATTCCGAGATGATGCAGAGAAAAACGCAGCACAGTATCCTGTGGGCTGCATAAAATCAACGATTCCATCCCTCTCCACTTCTACACAAAAATAGTGCTGGGAGCAAGAACGAATAGAATCTTCACATATTTTTGTGAAGAGGTAACAATAAATTCAGCCCACACATTAACACTGTGACAATTATTGGAATCCGACTTCCTCGCTTGGATGCCTTTATTGGACAGTTGCATTATACTTCACTGGCTGGTATCCATCATTCTGTGTGTAATTCACGGAGTGGTATCGGTTTTCACCATGTAATTATCCCACGGCTATCCATTATCCGGCGCATTCTTTAGTTTTCTGGAGACAAAACAGTGCTGGATTATTTCCCCCAGCTCAAGCCCCTCGGCTCCCCGGGCAGTTGTTTGTCTTAACTCTGCTTCGACGTGTATTCTCTGGACATCTGGACCAGTTTCTGCTGAAATTCTTCTTCCTCGCTGTTGTCATAAATTCGCTGATCACCAGCCCTCGAAGCCTGTAGCATCCAAAGCTCTGATTCTTGTTAACTGTGCACCACGATAAATGTCTGTTCAATGGGCTGATTAAATGTATATTAAGACCAAATAGCTTGGAAATCTGACAAGACTGCTATACAGTATTTGAGGAGGATTGTGTTGCAACATCCTTCATTGGCAGGAACCTACTTGCAGGTTTTATTAATATCTATCTCAAATATTAACTCTGCAGTGTAACTACCAGCACTTAAAGGCACACTGCCACTTCTGAAGAGTTGAAAAAGAAAGAATTGCATTTATATAGCATCTTTCATATCCTCCGGAAGTCCCAAAGCACTTTACAACTAATGGAAGTATCTTTTGAAGTGTAGTCACTGTTGTAATGTAGGAAACCCGGCAGCCAATTTGCGCACAGCAAGCTCCCACAAAGAGCAATGTGGTAATGACCAGATAATCAGTTTTTTTAGTGATGTTGGTTGAGGGATAAACATTGGCCAGGACACCGGGGAGAACTCCCCTGCTTTTTCGAATAGTGCCATGGGATTTTTTTACGTACACCAGAGAGGTTAGATGGGGCCTTGTTTTAACGTCTCACCGAAAGACAACATCTCTGACAGTGCAGCACTCCCTCAGCACTGCACTGAAGTGTCAGCCTAGATTTTTGTGCTCAAGTCTCTGGAGTGGGACTTCAACCCACAACCTGCTGACTCAGCAGCGAGAGTGCTACCCACTGAGCCATGGCTGACATGAGTTGGCAGATATGATTGTTCCCTAACTGTTTGCCAATGCATACTGTGATGACACAAGTTATACCACATCGGCGCCAAGCCTGCTAGAAAATGGTGGCCAATATCTACGCCTGGCTTTGTAAGATCAGATTCCATAGCTCAGCATCAGCGCATAATTAACATAAAACTCTGGGCGACGCTAGGAGTTCAACACTGGCCTTTTATCTCTGGGTCCTGGGATCAAAGCCAGCCCAGACTGGCAGGTTGAGAATCTTCTCTGTCTGTGAAGGTCTTGTGTGAAGTGAGGTGTAACCCAGTTCCTAGTAAACATCAGCCCACAGCACAAAAAGTGTCCCCAGTTAGCATTCCCGCTCAATGAGCCCACAGTGGGGCTGGTGTAGGAAATGTATAAATGCCTCACTCGTGCAGTGTGGATGCTCTTCTGAAGTCTTTAGTGGGGAAGAATATAGAAAACGTTACTCCCTCTCTAACAGTGCTGTACTTGACCTGGAGATGCTTCGTGCCTTAAATTGAAACTGTTCTCTTCCACCAGGTGTACATCCGTCACTTTGATGAGAACAAGAAACTTAGGAACGTAAGAATTTAGGAACAGGAGGTGGCCATTCAGCTGATCTGTACCTCAACACTATTCACCCACTTTTGATCCATATCCCTTGATATCCCTACCTAATAAAAATCTATTGATCTCAGTCTTGAAAATTTCAATTGACCCCCCGCATCCACAGCCTTGTGGGGGAGAGAAGTCCAGATTTCTGCTATCCGTTGTGTGAAAAAGTGCTTCTTGATTTCACTCCTGAATGACCTAGCTCTAATTTTAAGATTGGTCCTTCCTTGTCCTGGATTCCCCCACCAGACGAAATAGTTTATCTGCATCTGCCCTATCAAATCTGTTCAACATTTTAAACACTTCAATTAGATCACCCCCAATTAACTTGTATATAAAGCTGTTGCAGATCAATAAAGATGTCATGTTCTTGTTATTTTTATGTTCCACATATGTAATAAAACATTGTTCTAATTATGCTCTGAAGTAATATAAAAAACTAAATCTAGTTACTAAAAATTTAGGCTACATTCAGTTTTCCAGTAAGTTTTAGTGATACATTCCAGATAACACTTGGACCACAGAATCGTAGAAACTTACAGCACAGAAGGAGGCCATTTGGCCCATCGTGCCTTTGCTGGCTCTTTGAAAGAGCAGTCGTGCTTAGCCACCCCCCCCCCCCGGTTTTTTGTCCGTAACCCTCTAAATTCTTCATCCTCAAGTACCTGTTTAAAATTATTTATGGAATCCGCTTCTACAACCTTTTCAGGTGGAGCGTTCCAAATCCCAACAACTCTCTGAGTGAAAAGAAGCTCCCCATCTAGATCTTTTGCCAATGATTTTAAATCTATGGCCTCTGGTTATTGACCCACTCGCCAGACGGGACAGCCTTTCTCTCTCTACTCAATCAAAACCCCTCATCATCTTGAAAACCTCTATTAGGCCGCCTCTTAACTGTCTCTGTTCCAAAGAGAAAGTCCTAACTTTTCCAACCTCTCCTCATAATTAAAGTCCCTCATCCAATGACCAATGTCAACTTGGCTTAGTTGGTAGCAATCTTACCTCTCAGTCAGAAGGTTGGGGGCTCACTTCCCTTGCTACCACATTTCCTTTAATGCCGTGTGCCTTCATTTTATCAGCAAGCCTCTTATGCAGAACCTTATCAAATGTCATTTGAAAATCCTTATACACATCAAAGGCGTTTCCTTTATCAATTCACTCCATTGTTTCCTCATGAATTCTATTAAATTTGTCTGACACGACTTTCCTTTTACAAATCAACACTGGCTGTCCTTAATACTCACGTAGAAAGGGCATGGGTTAATTAATATCATCCTGTATTATGACCTCCAGAAGCTTACCCATGGCCGATGTTAGGTTGACTGGTCTATAGTTACTTGTTTTATGCATTTCTCTGCTTTTGACCAGAGGCATTACATGGGCAACTGTCCAGTCCTCTGTCACAACTTTCATCTCCAAGTATGTTTGTAAGATTATGGTCAATGTTTCTGCTAATTCCTCTCTGAAAACCTTCAGCATTCTGGGATGCAGCTGTCAATACCTAGCACCATTTCCATCAATTTCTCCGCTTCAACCGAAATCACTTAAAACAGATGAAGTGCTCGTTAACTAATTGTTCTTTCATAGAATCATAGCAATTTATGGCACAGAAGGAGGCCATTCACCCCATCATGTCCGTGCTGGCCGAAAAAGAGCTATCCAGCCTAATCCCACTCTCCAGTTCTTGGTCTGTAGCCTTGTAGGTTACAACACTTCAAGTGGATATCCAAGTACTTTTTAAATGTGATGAGCATTTCTGCCTCTACCACCCTTTCAGGCAGTGAGTTCCAGACCTCCACCACCCTCTGGGTGAAAAAAGTTCTCCTCAACCCTCCTCTAATCCTTCTGCCAATTACTTTAAATCTATGCCCCATGGTTATTGACCTCTCTGCTAAGGGAATTAGGTCCCTCCTATCCACTCTATCTGGGCCCCTCATAATTTTATACACCTCAATCAAGTCTCCCCTCAGCCTCCTTGGTTCCAAAGAAAACAACCCCAGCCTATCCAATCTTTCCTCATAGCTACAATTCTCCAGTCCTGGCAACATCCTCGTAAATCTCCTCTGCACCCTCTCTAGAGCAATCACATCTTTTCTGTAATGTGGTGACCAGAACTGTACACAGTATTCTAGTTGTGACCTAACTAGTGTTTTATACAGTTCAAGCATAACCTCCCTGCTCTTGTATTCTATGCCTCGGTTAATAAAGGAAAGTATCCCGTATGCCTTCTTAACCACCTTATCTATCTGTCCTGCTACCTTCAGGGATCTGTGGACATGCACTCCAAGGTCCCTTTGTTCCTCTACACTTCTCAGTATCCTACCATTTAATGTGTATTCCCTTTCCTTGTTAGCCCTCCCCAAATGCATCACCTCACACTTCTCTGGATTGAATTCCATTTGCCACTTTTCTACCCACCTGACCAGTCCATTTATATCTTCCTGCAGGCTACAGCTTTCTTCCTCACTATCAACTATACGGCCAATTTTTGTATCATCTGCAAGCTTCTTAATCATGCCCCCTACATTGAAGACTAAATCATTGATATACACCACAAAAAGCAAGGGACCCAGTACTGAGCCCTGCGGAACCCCACTGGAAACAGCCTTCCAGTCACAAAACACCCGTCGACCATTACCCTTTGCTTCCTCCCTCTGAGCCAATTTTGGATCCAACTTGCCTCTTTCCCTTGGATCCCATGGGCTTTTACTTTTCTGACCAGTCTGCCATGTGGGACCTTGTCAGAAGCTTTGCTAAAATCCATGTAGACTACATCAAACGCACTACTCTCATCAACCCTCCTTGTTACCTCCTCAAAAAATTTAATCAAGTTAGTCAGACACAACCTTCCTTTAACAAATCCACGCTGACTGTCCTTGATTAATCTGTGCTTTTCTAAATGCCGATTAATACTGTCCCTCACAATTTTTTCCAACAATTTTCCCACCACCGAGGTTAGGCTGACTGCTCTGTAATTACCCGGTCTATCCCTTTCTCCCTTTTTAAACAACGGTACAACGTTAGCAATCCTCCAGTCCTCCGGCACCACACCTGTGACCAGAGAGGATTGAAAAATGATGGTCAGAGCCTCTGCTATTACCTCCCTTGCTTCTCTTAACAGCCTGAGATACATTTCATCCGGGCCTGGTGATTTATCCACTTTCAAAGATGCTAAACCCCTTACTATTTCATCTCTCACTATGTTTATCTCATCTAATATTTCATACTCCTCCTTAACTACAATGTCTGCATCGTCCCTCTCCTTTGTGAAGACAGGCGCCAAGTATTCATTGAGAACCATACCCACGTCTTCCGCCTCCACACACAAACTTCCTTTTTGGTCTCCAATAGGCCCTACTCTTTCTTTAGTTATCCTCTTGCTCTTTAAGTATTTATAAAACACCTTTGGGTTTTCCTTGATTTTACATGCCAATATTTTTTCATGCCATCTCTTTGCTTTCCTAATTTCCTTTTTAATTTCACCCCTGCACTTTCTATACTCCTCTAGGCTTTCTGCGGTATTTAGTTCTCGGTATCTGACATAGGCTTCCCTTTTTTGCCTTATCCTCCCCTGTGTGCTCCTTGACATCCAGGTGACTCTAGATTTGAGAGTTCCACCCTTTTTCTTTGTGGGAACATATTTGCTCTGAACCCTCACTATCTCCTCCTTGAATGCCTCCCACTGCTCTGACACTGATTTACCTTCAAGTAGCTGTTTCCAGTCCACTTTTGCATCTCAGCTTTGTAAAATTGGCCTTTCCCTAACTGAGAACTTTAACTCCTAATCTATCTTTGTCCTTTTCCATAATTACACTAAATCTAACTGAATTATGATCACTACCATCAAAATGCTCTCTCACTGATACCCCTTCCACCTGCCCAGCTTCATTCCCTAAAACGAAGTTCAGAACCGCCCCCTCTATTGTTGGGCTTGCTACGTACTGGCTAAAAAAGTTCTCCCGAATGCATTTTAAGAATTCTGCGCCCTCTAATACCTTTTACACTAATTCTATCCCAGTTAATGTTAGGGTAGTTGAAATCCCCTAACTGCCCTATTGTTTTTGCACTTCTCAGAAATTTGCCTACATATTTGCTCTTCTATCTCCCTCTGACTATTTGGGGGTCTATAGTACACTCCCAGCAGTGTAATTGCCCCTTTTTTGTTCTTCAGTTCATCCCACGTGGCCTCATTTGATGATCCTTCTAACGTATCATCCCTCGTCACAGTTGTAATTGTTGCTTTAACCAATATTGTGACCCCCTCCTTCTTTATCTCCCTCTCTATCTCATCTCTATCTGTAACCAAGAATGTTGAGCTGCCATTCCTGCCCTTCTCCCAGCTATGTTTCAGTAAAAGCTATGATATCATACTTCCACATGTCTATCTGTGCCCTCAGCTCATCTGCTTTATTCCCTAGACTCCTTGTATTGCGGTATATACCATTACGCACTGCCAAACCCCTTTGTTTCTATTTTCTTGCCTTTGTTTCCTCTGCCTTCCAAACTCACTTACTAATTTACTGCCTTCCATTTCCAGATTTGCTTCTCTCCCTTCTGATCAGCCATGATCTTATTGAATGGCAGAGCAGGCTCGAGGGGCCAAATGACCGACTCCTGCTCCTACGTCTTATGTTCTTATGTAACTTACGTTTCCTTTCTGAATCTTTGTGAGATCTTGCTGCTTGCAAAAATACCTGCTGTGTTTGCCTGCCTAATTACAGTGGCTGCACTTTAAAGTAAAATGACAGAGAGAGGAATTTCAGACAAACATATTGGGCAGGATTTTCATTGGGCCATGGAGTTGGGATTGGAGGCGTGTGGGGGGTTAAAATCCCGAAATCAGGGGTCCCGACCCCATCCCGCACCCAAACCCGCCTCCATGCCAGTTTCAAAGGAGGTGGGTACCCGCCCCGCACTCGGACCTGCCTACCCGAGGTGGGAAGGGATTAGTGCCAATTAACTGCCTGTTAACAGGTAGTTAACAAGCAGTTTTTAGCCTAATTCCTATTTTTAAGGTTGAAGTGTGGGATTCCTGACGGCTCCAAACCACGCCAAGTTAGAGGAGTCGGGCCATCGGGTTGAAGGACTTGGAGGGGTCAAGATGTCAGTGTTCAGGTGAGTGATGTGTGCATGAGTGCAAAGGTAAGTGTGTTTGGTGTGTCTAAAGTGTGTAAAGAAGTTTAAATTACCTTTTCTTACCTTTTCAGCCTTCCTTTCTTTAGGTCCCGGGAGTCCCTCATCTCACCGGCACAGAAAGCAGAATGGCTGCGAACTGTCAAAAGTGACAGCCTGCAGCTTACTGTGCAGGAGAGATTTCTAACTGAGTCTGTGGAGAAGGACTCGGGTTAGAAGTAAGACTGTCAGTGTTTGACAACTTCAAACAGCTTTCAAACACTGATATTTCATCTGTCAAAACCTCTTGACAGATGAAATTTCAGTCTGTGACGTCACCTGTTGCCGGGTGGCCCTTAATTGGCCTGCTGAGCCTGCTGGGTGGGCTCAACAAGGTCAATCAAGTTAAAATTGTGTGGATTGGCCGCATATCGATGGAGGTGGGACTACAACCCCGAAAGTTGTAGTCCCGCCTCCAACCCGACTCCTGAATGAAAATTCTGCCCATTAAGTATCTGAAGACAGGTAAAATGAGGAGTCAGACAATGACGTGGTACCAGCGTTGAATTCTGTCAAACCCTAACCCAGAAGAGTGAAGAGTGAAGAGCATGGTGGGTGAGGTGTCTCTTTAAGACACTTTCCATGCACGAGTCATATGTTACCTCTCCCAAAGGGACAATTTCTTATATGAGCCAGGACAGCGAGTGTCAGCATACTATTCAACTGTGGAGTGCAACACAGTCATGCACGACCCCCTTTTAATGGAAGTAGGGGAACCAACACCTGGTATGGAAGGGAGGAAACAGGGGGAGAAATTCATGATTAAATAATCATATGTGGACTCTGGATACAGTGGGTTGAATCGCCTTTTCCCACTCTGGACTTCTCTTGTCTCCTTTGTTACATTATATTGGAAGTCTGTGCCCAGTGCTGCTGCTTCTCCATCACAGGGAGGCAATGGCCTGTGCATTTCAGAATCCCCTTGTAAAGCCACTTTGACACTAATGTTGGCCTTAGCTCAGTGGTAGCACTGAATCAGAAAGTTGTGGGTTAAAGTCCCAGCCCGTAAGAGAGCATATTTTATTTTGACATTACTTATTTTGAGGGAATAAGTTAAATGAGATACTGAACTTTTTTGCTACACGGTGACAAGGCACTGTACAACTGCACCTCTGTCTTTTGAATGAGACTTTAAACAAAAGTCCTGTCTGTTTGTTTAGTTGGAGTAAAATATCCCATGGTACTAATTGAAGAAAAGGAGGGAGTTCTCCCAGTGTAAATATAAATTTATATATTGATAAATAGAAGAGCTCTCCCAGTGTCCTGGTCAACATTCCTCCCTCACTCAACACCATCAAAAACAGATGAACTGGGATCTTGCTGTAGGCAGATTGGCTGGTGAGTTGCCTATATATCAACAGAGACTGCACTTCAAAAAATATTCATTGGTTGTGAAGCACTTTGGGATGTCCCGAGAACATGATAAAGCACTATATAAACACAAGTTCTTTCTCCCTCCATTGTCTGCCATAATGGAGGGAACCACCCAACCCCTCCCCGCCAGTATATAGTGGAAACTGGCAGAACATTGAGAGTCCCCAAATTAGACAGGCCTTGGGAATGTAAATTAGTGAGTTGCACAATGGGGTGACATCTTGCATAAGGCGATGAATTGTGAATAGTCCGGTGGTTAGAGGTCCCATTGTACCACATTCCTGAAATGGTTAATGTTCATTTCAAATAGTTGCCCCAGAACTGGTTGTGATTATGTTTCCTGATGTACATTACTTCCTATTTTGTGCTTCAGAGATTACACAATGAAGCAAGCATTAGATGTTCTACCCAATCAATCTTTTAACTTCCTCGTGCTGCACTTAATGTTCTTCAGAATCTGACGTTAGCACATTTCTTGTGGCCGAAAGCCCAAGATAATTTTCCAGATAGTTTTCATGATAATGATTTCAATGTTAATTGTTCACTAACTTTACACTTTCTCATTCCTCCTCCCCTGGCAATTAAAATAAATATGCCCTGTTTTAAAAATCAGTTTTAATTTAATTTTAATTTGGTGTCCAGTTTACATTTAGAAACTAGCTGAATGGTCAAAAAACACACGATTCAGTCCAAAGCCGTTACACAGAGTTACATCGAGTCTACAGCACAGAAACAGGCCATTCGGCCCAACTGGTCTATGCCGGCGTTTATGCTCCACACGAGCCTCCTCCCACCCCTTTTCATCTCAACCTATCAGCATAACCTTCTACCCAGCTTCTATGCTACTCGCCTCAACTACTCCTTCAGGTAGCAAGTTCCACATTCTAATCACTCTTTGGGTAAAAGAAGTTTCTCCTGAATTCCCTATTGGATTTATTAGTGATTATCTTATATTTATGCCCTCTAGTTTTAGACTCCCCCACAAGTGGAAGTATCTTCTCCACGTCTACACTATCAAACCCTTTCATAATCTTAAAGACCTCTATCAAGTCACCTTCTGCCTTCTCTGCTTGTTCAGCCTTTCCTGATAAGCATATCCTCTCAGTTTAGGTATCATCCTCGTGAATCTTTTTTGCACCTTTTCCAGCGCCTCTATATCTTTTTTTTAATAGGGAGACCAGAACTGTTGCACAATACTCCAAGGGTGCTCTAACCAAAGTCTATACAATTTTAACATAATTTCTCTGCTTTTCAATTCTATCTCTCTAGAAAGGAACCCATTTAGACTCATCATCCAAGCAATTTGTGGCCTCCTTATTCTTCCTACCAAAATGCACCAGCTCACACTCATTTGCCAATTACACGCCCATTCTGCAAGTTTATTAATGTCTTCTTGTATTCGTGTTGCATTCTTCCTCAGTATTAACTATACCCCCCAATTTGGTGTCGTCCCTAAATGTTGAAATTCTACTTCTGATTCCCGAGACCACGTCATCAGTTAAAGAAGGTTACTCACCTCCTTGGTCCTGTAGTCTCCAGACAGGTAGCAAGCTTCATGTTCAGTCTGTTCAATAATTCTATTCATTAAGACATATCCCGTACATTGTCTCTACCCCAAGCTCTTTGGTAATGCTGTATTCTGGTTGAATGCTGTCGCTCAGCTTGTCTCAGTAAGTTGCAGTCTTGCTTCTGGACCAGAGGGTTGCGGGCTCAAACCTCGGTTAGAGCACTCCAGGACTCAAATGCATAATCGTAGCTGACACTTCAGTGCAGCACCGAGGGAGTGCTGCACTGTTAGAGGTGCCTTCCTGCAGATGTCTGTGAGATGTTAAACCAAAGTCCTCTCTACCTGTTCTTGTGGTTTCAAATGGATGTTAAAGACCCCATGGCCTGACCTGCTGTTGGTTTGGACCTTGCAGTGGGCAAATTGTTGCTCTGTCCCTTTTCATAAAGACAACCACTGCACTTAAAATCCATTCACTGTATGAGATGCGATAAGGGCCTCGATACTTTTCTTTCTTTCGAATTCTTGATATGAGCTTTTTCGATGCTCCAGTGGCTAAAGACACTGCTGATGCAGCATTAACTCACACACGCCAGAAGGCCCCAGCTTCAGTTTCTGGCCAACATTGAGTTAGCTGATCTCCACCAGGTGGTACATAGGACAAGACACTAGGGTTCAGCACCCTCGGGCTGGGGAGGGGAAATATCAGGCAGGATTCCTGCTCTTAATCACTGTCCAGTGACTCCTGCTGCAAACTACCCATGTGTGGATGTCCGGTGAGGAGAGGACCAGGCTTGGTTGTGATGTTCTCCCTCCATGTGTCAAATAGCCCACTGACACTTGCTGCCGAGGCTCACACACGAGTGAGGTAGCAGAGGCACCACGCTGGTGGAGCTCCACCCAGCAAGGGTCAGGAGTGGGGGGGGGGGGGGTGTGGGGGGCGGGGGAGAAAGCTGTGGATGCAGATTGTTTGTCTCTAAAGAATCAACCTGTCAGTCATTGAGATTTCTCTGCAATAAAGGCAAAATACTGCGGGTGCTGGAAATCTGAAATAAAAACCGAAAATGCTGGAAACACTCAGCAGGTCAGGCAGATTCTGTGGAGAGAGAAACAGAGTTAACGTTTCAGACCAATGACCTGAATGATAGGTCTGATGAAAGGTCATTGGCCTGAAATGTTAACTCTGTTTCTCTCTCCACAATTGCTGCCTGACCTGCTGAGTGTTTCCAGCATTTTCTCTTTTTATTGTGATTTCCCTTCCCGATCCTGTTTCAAAATCCCCAAACTGACTTTAACTCAAATTATTTCACGCCCCCAAAACATTAGAAAGTTTGGCCTAGAAATTCAGTTGGCTGCGCCAGCCGTTAGCGCCTTAGGAGGAGTAGATCTCGAGCGCTAGGCGCTTAGCGCCCGGGCGCAGCGCGATCTGCGCCTCGCCCCAACTTCAGTAGACATTTAGCGCCGGCGCAAAGTCATTGCGCGCGCTCATCTGCACGCGCAGATCACGACGCTATTTCGTCGTGCAACGCCCTTTGTGCGCCCGGAACCGGAACTTCACTCGCGCCGCCCCATTGTGCGCCTGGCGGCCCGAACGACTGTGAAGTGGAACGGTACACAGCTGAGGCGGGCCGCGGGGAGCGCAAATTAAAGGGCACTCCTGCAGTAGAAAAGGCAGCCGTTTTGCAACACTCCTTCTTTGGGAGGAGGAGGAGGAGGAGGAGGAGGAGGAGGAGGAGGAACAAAGTGATGGAGAGAAGCCCTCCCCAAAAACACAAATACACTAGTCTCGGCCTTTCAGAAAAACAAATCCACCCCCCCCCTTTAAGAGCTCACTGGAGCCAGAGTGTCTGCCGGCAATCAGCAGCTCGCCGCACCTGCCCTGCGCCCAACTTCCGGTGTTAGCGCCCCGGGCTGCCGGCTTAGCGCCTAATGATAGTCGTGCATCGCCTGTTTTAGCGCAGCAGCAACCTCTTAGGGCGATGTAACTGAATATCGGCGAAGTGGCCTCGACTTTGCGCCGGGCGCAAACTTTAGCGGCCGCCTGACTTTACCGCCCCAAAAGTGACTATAATGAATTTCTAGGCCATAGAGTTCTATAGTATCATCCAACCACAGAAGTTCTAATGTGCTTCTACATGTTCATCCTGGAACCAACCGCTCTCCAATGGATGGTTGTTTGAAATGAATGGCATTGGTTTCAAATCGCCTTTGATTTAAATATCAAAGGTGCAATTTAGAAATGTTTAGTCACATTTGCTACTAAAATGCACTCAAATGTCTGCCTTGTACTGAAGCGATTTGTTTATGACAGTGTCAGACCCCCAGAGAGTTGCTGAGTGCATATGGTTACAGCGACATTATGGACTGCAGACATGGGATAATGACTAATTGATATTCTAAACACCTATAGAAAGATCACTGGGTTATGTCAATATTTTGTGAAATGATTCCTTTGTGAAGGACTCTTTAATTGGGTTTATCAAATGTCGGGACAGCTGATAAAATACAGACGGATCAATGGGAACATCCTCTGGGGGACACAATGTTGGACAATTGCCACCCAGCACCCCCTGGTGACCACAGTCCCAATCACCTCATTAATACCCTCAGTGGTAATGCTAATAGCATAACAATGGATGTCAAGTCATTTAGAAATTCAATTTCTTCACTGGTAGGTTATCCATCCTCCTCCTGTATCAATTATTTCTTTCAGTTGAGAGTTTATTTCATGTATCAATTGCAGTAGATTATTGCTAGCTCATTGAGATTTTCACCCGACTGGTGCTCTATCACGCACTTTGGGATGTCCTGAGGTTGTGAAAGGTGCTGTCTGAATCCAAATTCTTTCTTTCTTTACCTCCATTTCCTTGCTACAATGAGGCAGCGACCAGTATTGCTTCTATTCCTTCTGTGCCGACTCAGTTGTGTCAGACTGCTGCTGTTTGCCTGAATGCTCAGTGCCACTGGCAAAAGAAACAGAACTAAATAACTCCTAGTCAGCTCTCTTGGTGATCTGGTGAGAGAATATGCTGCCCAGTTTAACACTGAGCCCTTCCGACCGGAGGGTTTAGGAGTTCTGAGTTCTGGCCAGCCCTGATCGAGCTATCGGCCATCGCAGCAAGCTGTGGCATCACTAGTGGCATCAGCACACTCAGGCAAAATCAGGCAGGGTTCTTGCTCCTGGTTGTCATTGACTATGCCTAGGACGGGTACAGGTGCAGAGGTCGGCTCAGGACAGGATCAAGCTCAGTTGTGATGGCCCACGTTGAGGAATAGTCTGCTGACAGGCTAGCATGTTGCACTTGGCCATTTGAACAAGGTACTGGATGGCACCTGGTGACCAAGGAATTGGAGTCTAGTAAGAGGCATCAATTTCAGGAGAGGAAGGGTGGGAATTTGGAAAAAACAAAGGAATTGGATAAAAACCCTCTGGCCTAGAAATTCAGTTAGGGGCGCCCAGCTGGCTAGCGCCCAAAAGTTAGCGCTGGGCGCGGAGCCATTTGCGACCGTCAGAAATTCGGCTTCTGCGCCCCAAACCGGAACCGGGCGCTATTCCAGGGTGTGCCCGCCTCCGCTTGGGGCGCTGAAAATGAATTTCAGCGCTCTTGGCGCCGCTGCGCCAGCCGCTGCAGAGCGGCAGGCTGCGGTACTGCAGGCCTCCTCCTTCTCTTAAGGGGGAGCTGCCTGCAACGGGGAGATCGCCGCTGGATAGTGCTGGCAAATGAGCCCGGCACCTCGGAGAAGTGCCGGGTTCGCGGAAAGCAGCCGGCAATGCCGCGGGGGGGGGCGGTGGAGGAGGCCGGGGAAGGAGGTGCGGGCAGGCGGCTGCCGAAAAAGCGGCCGGCCGCACCTCCACCTTAAAGCGCCCCACTAAGGCTAGAGTACGGCCCCGTTTTCTGGTCGCTGTTTGCGGCCGCTGCGGAAGAGGCGGCCGCAACTAAATATGGGGATCGGGCCGGTTTCGGGGCGGAACCGGGGCACTGCGCACACCGATGACGTCATCGGTGCCGGCGCAGCGCTAACGGCTACCGCCGCCAATACCGCTGCGCTGAATATCAGCGCAAACTCATTTTTGGCGCAGAAGCCCTCTTTAGGCGATAACTGGCCGCAAAGCTGGCAGCGCCTTAATGAATTTCTAGGCCTCTGTACCTTGCATTCCCTTCCGGAAAGGGATTCATTATTCATCTTTGGTTAACTCGTTGTGGTTGAGAGGTTTTAGCATTAGGAAATGGGAGTCATTTTTATCTCCCCTGTGGAGTACAGCAGCTCAAATCATGGGCAGACTGCTCGCTGTATGATTAGTGTCAGCCAGGGATTTTATCTATCCAATCCGTGTATTTTTGACATCATTTTATTTTGATTCCATCTATATGTCACACCCTTGTACACTATACCTACAAGTCTCATAGTTATTCACGTGATTCTGTGTTTTTTCATAAGGAAACAAATGAAGAAAAAACACTCCACAGACTCTATCTGTGTCAGCTAGGCTCAGTTGGTGGCACTCTTGCCTCGCAGTGAGAAGGCTACAAGCTCAAGCCACATTCCAGGACTTGAGAAGATACTCTAGTTTGATATTCCAGTGCAGCACTAAGGGAGTGCCACATTGTCAGGGATGCACGTTAAACCAAGTCTGACTGTTCAAGTGGATATAAAGGCTTCCATGGCACTATTCAAAGAGCAGGGAGTTTTCCCGGTGTCCCGGCCAACATTTTCCCCTCAACCAACGTCACCAAAAAACAGATGAACTGGTTACTGATCTCGTTTGTTGCTTGTGGGACCTTGCTGTGCACAGATTAGCTGTTACATTTGCCTTTGTAACAACAGCGGCTGCACTTGATAGGAATTGCTGGATGAGAAAAAGGTCAAGGTCCGACTGGTTCACCTTCTACCGTCACATGGTACAACGATAATGGAGTTGTTGACTAATTGTGGCAATCAATCTCTATCAGTTAGGCTACAACAGACCCAGACATAACATGACATGAAGAAACCCGCAGTGGCGGAAGAGCTTTAGGAACCATGGGCCTAGAAATTCAGTATAGCCACTTTTGGGGCGGTAAAGTCGGGCGGCCGCTAAAGTTTGCGCCCGCCGGAAAGTGGAGGCCACTTCGCCGATATTCAGTAGCATTGGCCAAGGAGTTTGCTCGAGCGCTAAAACTGGCGTTGCACGGCTATCTTTAGGCGCTAAGCCAACGGTGCAGACTGATACCGCCGAGGCCGGGCGCAGCGCAGGTGCGGTCATGTTTTGATTGACAGCAGACACCCTGGCGCCGGCCAGCTCTTAAAGGGGGAAGGGTCGACTTGGTCTGCTGCCACGCCCTGGATACTGCAGCCCTCCAGCTAGGCCTAAACACTGCTGCTGGAGAGAAATAGCGCCAGGAAGGATGCAGAGGGCCCGTGAGCGAGCGCAGCGCTTCTCTGCCCATGATTTAAAGGTGCTGGTTAGGGCTTTGGAGAAGAGAAGCCATATCTTGTTCCCGGACAGTGGCAAGAAGCCTCCCAAGAGGGTGTACAGGAGAGCCTGGAGGGAAATCGCCCAGAGGGTCACAGCCAACAGTGATGTCCCCAGGACTGGTGTCCAATGCCGGAAAAAGTTTAACGACCTCACTCGGATTGTCAGGGTGAGTACCCTTTCCAGTGTCCTCCTCATCCTTGCATGTGCACCTCACATTATGGGCAAAGGGACCTCAAAGGCCTAATGGCCAGCCCTCATCCAGCAGCTATGGCACTGACATGAACATCAATTGCACTTTCTGCACTTTACACACTGGCCAAGCTATTCGACCATGGGAGGCAGTGCACACAACAACAGGGCACCACACTGGCCAAGCTATTCGACCATGGGAGGCAGTGCACACAACAACAGGGCACCACACTGTACTTAGAGGCCGTCCTTTCTCTTGCAGGCCAAGCTGGCCCAGAATCTGAAGAGCCGGACTGTCACCGGGGGAGGCCGTGCCCAGTTCCAGCAGCTCAGTGACCTTGAGGAGCGCGTGGGTCGAGTCATGGGTGCCCGGGTGATTGGACCCGTTGCAATTGGAGATGCCGACCCTGTGCTGGGCCCCAATGGTAAGGACATGACCGTTTGGACCTCTCTCATTCCCCTTGCGCTTCAGATCTACATCCTTTGCCACTGTCCGACCAATGCGCAGAATGCCACCACTCATGCCTCCCTCGCTGATGCCCTGTCCTCACTCTAAAGCTACTCTTGTGCCTTCCTGCTTTCAGCTGGTGAGGAGGAGGTCCCTGAAGCTGCGAGTGTCAGTCCCTCGGAAGAGGAGGACGAGGAGGAGCAAGAGGAAGGCGGCACATCGGGGGAACCCTCATCCGCGCCAGGGGATGGCAATGGAGGGGGCACGTGTTCCCTGGAAGAGAGCCAGGGGGAAGTGTTGCAGGGGAGTGTAGCTCCTGTGCCCAGTGGCGTCCAGCCACGCGGGAAGGGTCGGGCAGCTTGGCTGCCTTCTCCCCAGAGGGGGGAAGTGTTGCAGGGGAGTGTAGCTCCTGTGCCCAGTGGCGTCCAGCCACGCGGGAAGGGTCGGGCAGCTCGGCGGCCTTCTCCCCAGAGGGGGGAAGTGTTGCAGGGGAGTGTAGTTGCTGGGCCCAGTGGCATGCAGCCACGCGGGAAGGGTCGGCCAGCTCGGCGGCCTTCTCCCCAGAGGGAGAGTCCGGCCTCCAGTCCGGAGACGGTCCTCGCCCAGGAGGTGCGCCTCCTTGATCAAATGTCCGCGGACTCGGATCGTCGGCACACCGAGTTCATGGGGGTTGTGGCACGGTCGCCTGAGGCCATTGAGTCCCTGGCTCATAGTGTGTCCGATTTCGGGGCCTCACAGGCCAGGGGTTTCGAACAACTCGCGGCAGCACAGGCCAGGGGTCTCGAACAATTCGGGGCATCACAGGACGCGAGTCGGGCACAATTCGTGGCATCACAGGACGCGAGTCGGTCCGAATTCGGGGCATCACAGGACGCGAGTCGGGCCGAATTCAGGGCAGCACAGGACGCGAGTCGGGACGACTTCAGGGCAGCACAGGCAGCGAGTGGACAGTTGATCAGTGGTGCCGTGCAGTCACTGGCTGGTCTGATGCGGGCACAGACCAGGGCAGTACGGGCACTCACTGCTGCCACACTCGCTGTGTCATGCATGCATCGCCAGGGCACCCGCCACGCTGCTGCAGCACAGCGGTCTGGCCTTCACCAGATTGCTGCGCTTGCTGCAGTGCCAGCCCGGCCGAGTGCCAGTGTCTCTGGCGACCAGCGAGCGCCTGGCATCAGCCAGCTTGCCCCCATTGCTGCAGCCGCCACTGCCACTCCCCCAGCAAAGCTGCGATGAGCTGCTGGAGAGACTGATGCTGGCCAGCCACAGCTGCAGCAGTCAGCAGCCGGCCCCTCGAGGGCCAGAGCTCGTCTAGGCCGACCCCCAAGGGCATCTGCCGTCACGCAATGTGCCCCTCAGGAGCCTTCCCCCAGCCTTGCAACACCCACAGGGCCCAGGTTGAGGCGGAGCAGCAGGTCGGCCAGGGGCCGGGAAAGGCTGGACAAGGACTTGCCCTCTCGGCGCACAAAGTAGAGTGTGTTGGCAAATGTTTTTTAATATGGGGGTGGTTGTGCTGTCTATGGGGGGGGGGGTTCTTTTGGTAAGGCCGAGGATGAAGGCAAATGTTTTTTTATATGGGGGTGCTTGTGCTGTCTATGGGGGGGGTTCTTTTGGTAAGGCCGAGGATGAAGGCCATTTGGATGGACAAGTTTTGTTATTCCTCCCCAGGTTGTGGGAGTGAGATATGTTTTTGACTGTTTATTGGGGGTGTTGTGTGTTTTGGGGTTTCATGTGGGAAGGGCCCTGAGTTTGTTCAATAAAGCTTTTTCTTTATTCAGCTTGCCCATGTGTGATGTTTCAAGTGGTTGTTGCGTTAACCGGCTGAGGGCTTGCGGAGCGGCTGCATTCATGTGCCTTCATTGCCACAAGCCATTCCCTGACAGGGGGCCTAGAAGTGTCGTTCAATAAGCCGCCGACGGACGGCCCTTGGACCTTGTGGCTCCCTCCTGGGCTGGTACTCCTCCTCCTCCTCCTCCTCCTCATGGTCCTCCTGCTCGTCCTCCTGAGGTGGTGGTCCAACGTGAGGTGGCAGTGCCTGAGTCCTGCGGATAGCCAGGTTGTGCAGCATGCAGCAAACGACGATGAACTGGGAGACTCTATCCGGCGAATACTGCAGAGATCCGCCGGAGCGATCCAGGCAGCGGAACCGTTGCTTGAGGACGCCAATCGTTTGCTCTATGATGTTCCTTGTGGCTTGATGGCTTTCGTTGTATGCCTCCTCAGCAGGGGTCCTGGGCGCGCGGAGCGGGGTCATGAGCCATGTACACAAAGGATAGCCTTTGTCCCCGATAAGCCATCCTCTTGGGGGAGGCTGTGCCTGGAACATGTCAGCCACAGTAGTCTGGCGCAGGATAAATGCATCGTGGCTGCTGCCTGGAAAGCGGGCATTGACAACTAGGATGCGCTGCCTGTGGTCACACACCAGCTGTACATTGAGGGAATGGTAGCCCTTCCGGTTGCGGTAATCCTCGGTATTGTCGATAGGTGCCCGCAAAGCCACATGCGTGCAGTCAATGGCGCCCTGCACCATGGGGAAGTCAGCGATCCTCGCAAATCCGATTGTACGCTGCTCCTGCCTCTCTAGGGTCATGGGGAAGGAGATGAATTGGTGTCTCCTTGTGAAAAGGGCATCGGTCACCTGCCAGATGCAGCGATGCACGGCGAACTGGGAGATGTTAGCTATGTCCCCAGCAGCGGCTTGGAAGGAGCCGCTTGCATAAAAGTTCAGAGCCACCGTGACCTTCACTTCCACCAACAGAGACGTCCTGGACATCAGCTGTGGACGCAGATCTCTGTGAAGCAGCTGGCAGATCTCTGCAACCACCTCCCTTCTGAAGCGCAGCCTCTTAACACACTGCGCAGCAGTCATGGTGAGATAGGACACCTGCTGGCAGTATTCCCTGAGTGGGTAAGGCCTACGTTGCTGATGCCTGATGGCCCCTCTGCGTCTAGGCATGGCTGCCCCTCTCACACAGCGTCTGCGATCCCTTCGCACATAATGCTGGAACTGAGGGTTGGAACCCCATGCAGCCCCCATAATATACTTGCAAACAGTGAAATCACAATGAGTCAAATTTCCAAGCTCTGGCCAGAAGCCAAAAATACCTCCCCTATGTTGGCCCAAATCAGTAAGGTCTCTTCCTTGGTCTCTGTCCAGAAATCCGTTGCACTAAAGTCATTGCAGCAAAATGGCTGGCCTTTATAGTTCAGTGTAAGTGCCCTTTAATTAGCGCTCCCCGAGGCCCGCAGGGCCTCTGCTGCGTTCCACTTCACAGTTCTTAACAGCGCCATGCCCACATTGGGCGGGCGCCACTGAAGTTCCGGTTTGGGGCGCACAAACGGCGTTGCACGACGAAATGACGTCATAAGTTGCGCGCGCAGCTGAGCGCGCGCAAACACTTTGCGCCGGCGCTAAATGTCTACTGAAGCTGGGCGTAGGCGCAGATCATTCTGCGCCCGGCCGCTAAGTGCCTAGCGCTCGAGATCTACTCCTCTTATGGCGCTAACGGCTGACGAACGCAACTGAATTTCTAGGCCCATAGGTCCAAAGTCAACTGTTCCCCCAAAGCAAAGAGGTGACTTCCAAAGTAATCCACTGGTTCTGATGCATGTGCGGATGATAAGGTGCTATAGAAATTAATATTCCTTTATTACTGTCTGTATCTATTACAAGGAATAACACGCACAGGAGCACTGGAAACACGTCTCATCAGCTCAGCTACGATTATGGTTTATACAAATGTACACACACTCTTAGAAAGGCCAAAAACTTGCTGCTGCAATATGTGGGAGCTGGTGGACACCATTGATGCTCACGGTGATCACATTTGCAGTAAGTGTTGGCTGCTCGAGGAATTCCGGCTCCGTGTTGAAGAGCTGGAGTCCGAGCTTCAAACACTGAGACACATCAGGGAGGGGGAGAGTTACCTGGACTCTGTGTATCAGGAGGTAGTCACACCAATTAGATTAATTAATTCAGATGTAGTCCGTGGTCAGGGTCAGGATGGTGTGACTAGAAGTGAGGCAGGTACGGGGATCCAGGAGGTAGTGTTGGAGGAGCCGCAGCCCTTGCACTTGTCCAACAGGTTCGAGGCTCTTACTCCCTGTGAGGATGGGAACAGGGACTGCGGGGAGGATGAGCAACCTGGCCACAGCACCATGGAGCAGGGGGCCATTCAAGTGGGGGGAGTTAAAAGAAATGTTGTAGTGGTAGGGGATAGTATCGTTAGGGGGATAGATAGAGTTCTTTGCAGCCAAGAGCGAGAGTCCCGAAGGCTGTGTTGCCTGCCCGGTGCCAGGGTTAAGGACATCTCCTCTGGACTGGAGAGAAACTTGGAGTGGGAGGGGGAGGATCCAGTTGTCGTGGTCCATGTTGGTACCAACGACATAGATAGGACAAGGAAGGAGGTTCTGCTGAGGGAGTTTGAGCAGCTAGGGGCCAAATTAAAAAGCAGAACCACAAGGGTAATAATCTCTGGATTATTACCTGAGTCATGAGCGAATTTGGCTAGGACAAATAAAATTAGAGAGTTAAATGCGTGGCTCAAAGACTGGTGTGGGAGAAATGGGTTTTGCTTCCTGGGACACTGGCACCAGTACTGGGGCAGGAGGGAGCTGTTCCATTGGGACGGGCTTCACTTGGCCAGTGCTGGGACTAGAGTCCTGGTGGATCATATAACTAGGGCTGTAGAGAGGGCTTCAAACTAACTAGTGGGGGGGAGGTTCCTAGAGAGCAAATAATAAAAATGACAACAGAGAAGGTCATAGACTTAGGTAGCAGTGGGGAAATTAAAAACCAGAGCATGTCAGGAAGGGGCAGAAGGTATGGGGTAAAAGGTAAAGTAATAAAAAGGGCAAAAGCAGGAACTAAGTGTCACAAATCATATTTGAAAGTTCTCTATCTGAATGCACGTAGCATTCGTAACAAAATAGATGAGTTAATGGCACAAATAACTACATATGGGTATGATCTTGTGGCCATTACAGAAACATGGCTGCAGGGTGACAATGCCTGGGAATTAAACATACCAGGTTATTTAACGATCAGGAAGGACAGGCAGGAAGGAAGGGGAGGTGGGGTGGCTACGTTAATAAAGGAAGGAATCACTGTAATACAGAGAAATGATATTGGGTCAAAAGATCAGGATAATGAAACAGTTTGGGTGGAGATAAGGAATAATAAGGGGAAAAAAACACTAGTGGGCGTAGTCTATCAGCCTCCGAACAGTTGCAACTCTGTTGGACAGAGTATCAATCAGGAAATAGTTGAGGCTTGTAATAAGGGAACATCTATAATTATGGGGGATTTTAACTATCATATTAATTGGACAAATCAAATTGGGCAGGGCTGCCTTGAGGATGAGTTCATAGAGTGTATTAGGGATGGGTTTCTTGAGCAGTATGTAACTGAACCGACCAGGGGGCAAGCAACCTTAGATCTGGTCCTGTGTAACGAGACAGGATTAATTAAAAATGTCCTAGTAAAGGATCCCCTTGGAATGAATGAATTCCATATTCAATTAGAGGGTGAGAAGGTTGGATCTCAAACAAGCGTGCTAAGCTTGAATAAAGGAGACTATGAAGGTATGAGAGTGGAATTGAGTAGAGTGGATTGGGAAAATAGATTAAAGGGTAAGACGATACATGATCAGTGGTGTACATTTAAGGAGTTATTTTACAACTTCCAAAAAATATATATTCCACTGAGAAGAAAAGGGTGTAAAAGAAAAGACAGCCATCCGTGGCTAAGTAAAGAAATTAAGGATAGTATTCGAATAAAAACAAGGGCATATAAGGTAGCCAAATCTAGTGGGAGGATAGAGGATTGGGAAAACTTTAAAAGACAGCAAAAAATAACAAAAAGATTGATTAAGAAAGGGAAGATAGATTATGAAAGTAAATGAGCAAAAAATATAAAAACAGATAGTAAGAGTTTTTATAGTTATATAAAAAGAAAAAGGGTGGCTAAAGTAAATGTTGGTCCCTTAGAGGATGAGACCGGGAAATTAATGGTGGGAAATATGGAGATGGCAAAAACACTGAATGAATATTTTATATCAGTCTTTACAGTAGAAGACACTAAGAATATCCCAACACTGGACAAACAGGGGGCTAAAGGCGGGGGGGGGGAGGAGCTAAACATGATCGAAATCACTAAGGAAGTGGTACTCGGTAAAATAATGGGACTCAAGGCGGATAAATCACCTGGACCTGATGGCTTACATCCTAGGGTCTTGAGGGAAGTGACGGTAGGGATTGTGGATGCATTGGTAATAATTTTCCAAAACTCCCTGGACTCAGCAAAGGTCCCGGCAGACTGGAAAACTGCTAATGTAACACCCTTATTTAAAAAGGGCAGTAGACAGAAGGCTGGAAACTATGAACCGGTTAGCCTAACATCTGTGGTAGGTAAAATTTTGGAGTCCATTATTAAGGAGACAGTAACAGGACATTTGGATAATCATAATTTAATAGGACAAAGTCAGCATGGTTTTATGAAGGGGAAGCCATGTTTGACAAATTTGCTGGAGTTCTTTGAGGAAGTAACATATAGGGTGGATAAAGGGGAACCAGTGGACGTAGTGTATTTAGACTTCCAAAAGGCATTTGACAAGATTATTGCTTAAGATAAAAAATCACGGGATTGGGGGTAATATTCTGGCATGGATAGAGGATTGGCTATCTAACAGAAGGCAGAGAGTTGGGATAAATGGTTCATTCTCAGACTGGCAATCAGTAACAAGTGGTGTTCCGCAGGGGTCAGTGCTGGGTCCCCAACTCTTTACAATCTATATTAACAATTTGGAGGAGGGGACCAAGTGTAACATATCAAAGTTTGCAGATGATACTAAGATGGGAGGGAAAGTAGTGAGTGAGGAGGACATAAAAAACCTGCAAGGGGACATAGACAGGCTAAGTAAGTGGGCAGAGATTTGGCAGATGGAATACAATACTGGAAAGTGTGAGGTTATGCACTTTGGCAGGAAAAATCGTAGAGCAAGTTATTATCTTAATGGCAAGAAACTGGAAAGTACTGAAGTACAAAGGGATCTGGGGGTCCTGGTGCACGAAACTCAAAAGGCTAGTATGCAGGTGCAGCAAGTGATTAAGAAGGCCAATGGAATGTTGGCTTTCATTGCTAGGGGGATAGAATATGAAAATAGGGAGGTATTGCTTCAGTTGTACAAGGTATTGGTGAGACCGCACCTGGAATACTGCGTACAGTTTTGGTGTCCATACTTAAGAAAAGACATACTTGCTCTCGAGTCAGTACAAAGAAGGTTCACTCGGTTAATCCCGGGGATGAGGGGATGGACATATGAGGAGAGGTTGAGTAGATTGGGACTCTACTCATTGGAGTTCAGAAGAATGAGAGGCGATCTTATTGAAACATATAAGATTGTGAAGGGGTTGGATCGGGTGGATGCGTGGAGGATGTTCCCGATGATGGGTGAAACTAGAACTAGGGGGCATAGTCTTAGAATAAGGGGCTGCTCTTTCAAAACTGAGATGAGGAGGAACTGCTTCACTCACAGGATGGTAGGTCCATGGAATATGCTGCCCCAAAAAGCTGTAGAAGCTACATCATTACATAAATTTAAAACAGAAATAGACAGTTTCCTAGAAGTAAAGGGAATTAAGGGTTACGGGGAGCGGGCAGGAATTTGGACATGAGTCTAGGTTCGGATCGGTCATGGCCCTGTGGGTAGCGGAGTGGGCCCAGGGGCCGTGTAGCCTGATCCTGCTCCTATTTCGTGTGTCTAATTCTGTTAGATTCAGGAGATGGTTCTGTGATAGTAGATTGGCGGTTAGGATCAGATCAGCCATGATCTTATTGAATGGCGGAGCAGGCTCGAGGGGCTGATTGGCCTACTCCTGCTCCTATTTCTTATGTTCTTATGTTCTTATGTTCTTAAAAACAGTGGTTTAGTTTATAAACTGATGATATTCACAAAACTTCAGTGAATGTTGTTTAGAAAGAGCCTGCATTTCTATAGCGCCTTTCACAACATCAGGGCATCCCAAAGCGCTTTACAGCCAATGAAGTACTTTTGAAGTGTAGGCATTGTTGTAATGTTGGTAATAAGGCAGCCAATTTGTGCACAACAAGCTCCCACAAACAGCAATGGGTTTGTAATGACAAGATAATCTATTTTTTTTAGTGATGTTGGTGGAGGGATGAATATTGGTATTGGCCAGGGCATCGGGGAGAACGCCCCCTGCTCTTCTTTGAAATAGCACCATGGGATCGTTTGCATCTGCCCGAGAGGGCAGCCGGGGCCTCGGTTTAACGTCTCATCCGAAAGACAGTGCAGCACTCCCTCAGTACTGTGCTGGAGTGTCAGCCTAGATTATGTGTTTAAGTCTCTGGAGTGGAACTTTAACCCACAACCTTCCAAGGCAAGAGTGCTACCAACTGAGCAATGACTGATACCTACAATTTGAATGTAACGGGCACCAAGACTTGTGGATAATATGATTACCAGTGACTGTATATTGCAGCACCCATAACTACATGGAACCAGTCGGCCAAGACTCATTTACAAAAAAATGTCCCCCACTAACTGCCGATGCCCTGAGGTGAACACTTGGGGAGCTGAGCAAAGGGTGGAGGTACACAGCAAGCCGATCAGCATCTGAAAGGGAATGACAAGTTAACATGAGACCCTTTATCAGAACTGGGTTACACCTGAAACATTAACTTGTACTTTTCAGATGTTGACTGTTGCACACTTACAGTATTTTCTTTCAGATTTCCAGTGTTCAGCTTCTTTCCTTTTATCACTGCATATGTGGCTTTGCAAGCCAAAGGAAATGGGGGATTCTTGGCAATCTGTTTCCTAATTTTGATGACTATCCTGTAAAAGCTGCAGTTAAGTCCAAATCAAAATGTCTTCAGCCAGCAGTTGCACTGGTTTAACACTTCGTTATCATGGTTTACCAACCAATCCCGTGTGTTATATGGTCTGTGTGCTTACTTGTGTTTATGTTTGTGGGGTGTGTTTGTGGGTGTGTGGGTGTGTTTGAGAGAGAGCCGTGATTAAGAACAGGTTTACAAGGCTTGCTTAAACACAGACCGATAATTATTAGGTAGTCCAGCAGCTAGAGTCCAGAAGGCTGAACAAAACCCATCTTCGCCCTGCAATTCCTGATCTGAACTCTAGGCGGTGCCGTTACCACGTTCGCACATTCTCCTGTCTGTTTGCAAAGTTCATCCACATTTAATGCACGGAGAAACTGTCAAATGACCCTTACATTTACATTGAGGATTTAGAGCCGAACACCTTTGCAGATATTGGGAATTGTGTTCAATTACGATTTAGACTTTCTGCTCACCCTGTCCCCAGTGAGAAAAATGGGACTCAGATAGCATTGCTGAGTTCGTTACCAGGTGATGGGAGGACTTGCAGCATTTGTAAACTCTACATTGTTCAGGTATAGTTGTTAAACAGAAATTCCAGGTTGGTTTGCACAATGCACAAGCCTGTGTTTAGTTTCAAATCACAATGAAACAGCTTCACCCCATGCAAACCACCGGAATGTTATTCTACAATGACCTCTGTGTTGCCTATGTGTATGTGTGTGTGTTTGTATCTGGTTTTATGTTTGTGGCTTGTCTGGACGTGTCTGTTTACATGTTTTCTATTTCGATACGTCCTGTATGTTGCGTTAATGGGGAATGTTTGTGGTTTTGTCTATTCTGTGTGGTGGGATCCCGTGTGTTATATGGTCTGTGTGCTTACTTGTGTTTATGTTTGTGGGGTGTGTTTGCGGGTGTGTGTGGGGTGTGTGTGGGTGTGTTTGTGTGTGGGTGTGTTTGTGTGTGTTTGTGGGTGTGTGTGGGTATGTGTGGGTGTAATTTCTCGCTGTGTATATAGTCTCTGTGTTTGCAGGTATGTGTGTATTTGTAGGTTTGTACATGGTCTGTATTTCACATGATAAACTTCCCCCAGGCCATGGAATTTCGTGTTCCGAACCGATTTCTTATTCGATCTGTTGAAGACCTGCCTCTGGGTTAAGCAGGCGCTGCTACGTAAACAGCAAGCACGACTACACCCGGATAGAACCGATTCTCAACATTTTCACTGGGTGCTGGGAATCGGTGTGTAAGTCTTCCAAATAGCCGCGGCATTTTCCAAACTGATCTAGAATTGAATGCACGACATCCAACAGACATGGCGTTCCAGGTTCCCTTAAAAACTTAGTTAGCGAAGAAAATGAGATTGAAATGGTTTGGTGATATTAAGTGGAGTGTTGACAGAGCCCAGCTGTGTGTGAAAACCCTGCCTGCTGCCCTGACACTGGCAGCCCAGTCCCTCCGGGTGTGGGGACTGTTCCGCACCTCACTGTCTGGGACAGTTGGACACGATGACTGCAGCAGAACAGCTGGGAGGGAGACGACGTTTTCTGGCTGTTAAAAAAGCCGATACATTTGTTAAAGGAAAGCTACTTTAAAAAAATAAAAATAAATCTTCTGCCTTCAATTTGAATTGATGTTTCTGCCCGTTCCATTGACTTCGTTTGGGAACCAGATCCCAGTTCTCGCATGAAACTGATGTAAAGCTGGAATGGGAGTCAGATTGAGGAAACCAATCTCGGGCTCCCACACTTTACATCAATGTGAAAACTTCTATCACAACGATTTTACTTACCTGGCCGATTTCATGATCAAAATGTTTTAAAAACAGATTTAATTTCTTTATTTCCCACTTCAGGATTGTTGGTTTTTGCAGCGAACAAATTGGCAATCCAGAGAATAGGCAGAACCCACACCTGATGGTCATTTTCAAAGGTTGCCTTGAGCCTTGAAGAATGCCCATACAAACCAGCTGGTGTTCAGTGACAACCCATAAAGTGGGGGGTCAAGAGAACGCGGGGAGGTTGGAAGGGTGGGGTGAGAGTGGAAGGTAAAAAAAGGGGCGAAAAGACAGAAAGCAGAACAGTGAAGGGGAATGCTGAAAGGCAACCCGAACTCAGGGGGGCAATGCGCCAGCTTTCAAGGTCTCCAGTCTGATCTTTCCGTGTAAGTCTGTTACCTGCCCGGTTACTGCTCAGTGGAGATTCGGGGGTGGGTGGGGGAAACCAGCTCGGTAAAAGGCTCTCTGAAAGAAAGCAATCGCCTCTTACCTGACGATCCCGTACATGACCAGGAAATTGCCAATGAGCCCGACCACACACACCACCGAGTAAAGCGCTGTGATGGCGATGGCGATGACCGTGGATGTGGTGCTCTTGACCGGGTCCAGCTCCGAGCTGTTATTCAGGCTGGCGTTGTGTCCATAAGTGTTCTGCTCATGCTGCCGGGTGGCGTTGAACGCCAGACCCCAGTACAGTTCAGCACTTTCCGCCGTGAACAGCTCCCGTTCAGCACTCGCACTGGTGGACAGCTCCATTCGCTCTTTCTATTTTGCAAAGTCCAAATGCAACTTCGGATTGATTTTTTCCCCCTCTCCAAAAACCAGAACAGCACTTTGCACTTGCTGCTTGTAATTCTGCTGCCCCTTGGCTGGGCTGGGATGCGCTCTGCGCACCAATATACCCTGGCAGTTGTAATAAGGCGAGGTGTGTTTGCTGCGCTGGGATCGGGATGAGGATCAGGGATTTGCAGCTTCTCACTCCCCACTCTGGTGATTTCTTATAAAATGTGACACCTCCATCGACGTCAAAGCCACGTGCTAGCCAAGACCTGGCTGTCAATCAAGGGTGCAAAAATGAAGCAGCACTTCACAACCCACTAACTTGCAATCAGAATACAACACATTCTCTCTCTCTCTCTCTCCCTCTCCAGATAGGTACTGTATAGTTAGCAGATAGAAAAGGCAAAAGATATATGAAGTGCAGAATAATTCCAAATATAGGTGCAATTAGAGGGTGCAAACCACTGCCTTAAAAAAACGAAAGATTGACGGATTTAAGTAGATCCGTTTCTCACCCTGAGCCTTATCGCTTCCTATATCGTGACCATAAATGATTAACAGCTCCATTTGGTATTCATTTTATGGACAAGTTGGATAATACATTCTTAAGGATTGGTCCCCAGTGTGACTAAACCCAGGCAGCTCCCAGCTTTATAAAAGATGCCTAGTTTCAGAAAGATGTGTTACTTTAGCGCGTTTGCTGTATGTGTATAGAGTTGAACGCCCTCCCTCCTCCTCCTCCTCCTCCAGTTTTGTCTCACGTTTTAATCAGAGAATGATACAGCACAGAAGGAGGCCATTCGGCCCACCGTGCCTGTGCCAACTCTGGGAACGAGCGGTCCAATTAGTCCCACCAGCACTCACCACTCTCCACCTCGAGGGCTGTCTCCTGCCAGGGTTGCCACCATCTCTCTATCCGTCACTTTCTCGCTCCGTCCGCTTGTCTTCACTTGGCCTCGCATGGGTCTACAATCCACATTATGGCCCCGCTTCCAAACCCCCTTAAACAGGAAAACTGCGACGGTAGCTGACTCTGAATTCCCTTCCGCATCATGCAAGAGTCTCGTCAAACACCAACAAAATAGCAAAACAGGAATGATTACAAAAACAGACTACAACATCTATCAGCTTTACAGACCGATAACGAGATTCAACGGTGTCAATGCTGAGCCAGTGGGGGAACGGTCCCATGCTCTGGAGAGGGTTAATCTGAGTTTCTGTGCAGAGTGTCCAGTGAGCACTGGCGGAGCCTGGGGTGGAGACCGTCTCTGAACCATTCCTCGGGACACCCACTTCACACCAAATGGTGTGGCTGAGGCCATCAGCGCTCACCGGGATCCGCCAGAAGGCTTTAGTTCAGTCACATACACAGTTCGAGGCACGGGAGGGGGAGTGGGGGGGATCACACTGAAATCCACTAAAATAAACCTTATACATGCAAGAAACCCTGACTGCGTGGAATATGTCGAATATTGAACTTTTATTCTCAGTTTCACGGAACATCAGAACAGATTTTAACAATGTCTAACTTAAAGCGTAACTTTTCTATTTAGAAATTCATGTTCCATATAGATTGGATGCTGTTTCAAAAAACATCTTTCCATCCCACACAACCCACACAGGAAACATACAGATACATACACAGACTCAGATACACACACACACACGGCCACACACAATTCCGTCTCCATTGGTCTCACTCTTCGGAATGAAAGCCGGTTCTCCAGTAAGGGGCGCCAGAGTTACATTGAGATTACTACAAAAAGTCAGAAAAACTTTCTTTTAAAATTCCTTGTCAGATATTTAAAAACAGTAGAAAATGCTGGAAATTCACAGTAGGTTTATCAGGACCAGAAAAGAGAAAACAGGTGACTATTGTAGAACTGCTACAACAGGAAGACAGGAGGCTCCTCGAGAATCATAGAATCATCGAATGGCTACAGCACAGAAGGAGGCCATTCGGCCCGTCGAGCCCGTGCCGGCTCTCTGCAAGAGCACTTAAGCTAGTCCCACTCCTCTGCCCTTTCCCTGTAGCCCTGCAAATTTTTTCCTTCAGGTACTTATCCAATTCCCTTTTGAAAGCCACGATTGAGTCTGCCTCCTCCACCCTTTCAGGCAGTGCATTCCAGATCCTAACCACTCGCTGCGTAAAAAAGTTTCCCCTCATGTCATCTTTGATTCTTTTGCCAATCACCTTGAATCTGTGTCCTCTGGTTCTCAACCCTTCCGCCAATGGGAACAGTTTCTCTCTCTCTACTCTGTCTAAACCCCTCATGATTTGAACACCTCTATCAAATCTCCTCTCAACCTTCTCTGCTCTAAGGAGAACAACCCCAGCTTCTCCAGTCTATCCATGTAAATGAAGTCCCTCATCCCAGGAATCATTCTCATAAATCTTTTCTGCACCCTCTCTAAGGCCTTCATGTCCTTCCTAAAGTGCGGTGCCCAGAATTGGACACAATACTCCAGTTGAGGCCGAACCAGTGTTTTATAAAGGTTCATCATAACTTCCTTGCTTTTGTACTCGGTGCCTCTATTTATGAAGCCCAGGATGCCATATGCTTTTTTAACCACCTTCTCAACCTGCCCTGCCACCTTCAGCGATTTGTGCACATATACCGCCAGGTCTCTCTGTTCATGCACCCCCTTTAGAATTGTACCCTTTAGTTTATATTGCCTCTCCTCATTCTTCCTACTAAAATGTATCACTTTACAGTTTTCTGCATTAAATTTCATCTGCCACGTGTCCGCCCATTCCACCAGCCTGTCTGTCTTCTTGATGTCTATCACTATCCTCCTCACTGTTCACTATACCTCCAAGTTTTGTGTCATCTGCAAATTTTGAAATTGTGCCCTGTACTCCCAAGTCCAAGTCATTAATATATATCAAAAAAAGCAGTGGTCCTAGTACCTCCAGTCCAAAAAACAACCATTCACCACTACTCTCTGTTTCCTGTCACTTAGCCAATTTTGTATCCATGCTGCCACTGTCCCTTTTATTCCATGGGCTTCAACTTTGCTGGCAAGCCTATTATCAAACGCCTTTTGGAAGTCCATATACACCATGGCAACCGCATTGCCCTCATCAACCCTCTCTGTTATCTCATCAAAAAACTCGATCAAGTTAGTTAAACATGGTTTGCCTTTAACAAATCCATGCTGGCTTGCCTTAATTAATCCACACTTGTCCAATTGACTGCTAACTTTGTCCCTGATTATCATTTCCAAAAGCTACCCCACTACCGAGGTTAAACTGACTGGCCTGTAGTTGCTGGGTTTATCCTTACACCCTTTTTTGAACAAGCGTGTAACATTTGCAATTCTCCAGTCTTCTGGCACCACCCCCGTATCTAAGGAGGATAGGAAGATTATGGTGTGTACCTCCGTGATTTCCTCCTTAACCTCCCTCAGCATTCTGGGATGCATCCCATCTGGTCCTGGTGACTTATCAACTTTAAGTTCAGACAACCTTTCTAGTACCTCCTCTTTAACAATTTTTATCTCATCCAGTAACTCCATTACCTCCTCTTTCACTATGACTTTGGCAGCATCTTTTTCCTTGGTGAAGACAGATACAAAGTACTCATTTAGTACCTCAGCCATGTCCTCTGCCTCCATGCATAGGTCTCCTTTTTGGTCCTTACCCCTCCTCTTACTACCCATTTATTATTTATATGCCTATAGAAGACTTTTGTATTCCTTTTATGTTAGCTGCCAATCTATTCTCATACTCTCTCTTTGCCCCTCTTATTTTCTTTTTCACTTCCCCTCTGAACTTTCTATATTCAGCCTGATTCTCACTTGTATTCTCAACCTGACACCTGTCATACGTGCCTGTTTTTTGCTTCATCTTACTCTCGATCTCTTTTGTCATCCAGGGAGCTCTGGCTTTTGTTGCCCTACCTTTCCCCCTCGTGGGAATCTACCTCGACTGTACCGGAACCATCTCCTCTTCAAAGGCAGCCCATTGTTCAATTACAGTTTTGCCTGCCAATCTTTGATTCCAGTTTACCTGGACCAGATCCGTTCTCAACCCACTGAAATTTGCCTTCCTCCAATTAAGTATTAATACTCTAGATTGCTCCCTGTCCTTTTTCATAGCTAATCTAAACCTTATGATACTATGACCACTGTTCCCTAAATGTTCCACTTGACCCACCTCATTCCCCAGAACCAGATCCAGCAATGCCTCCTTCCTCGTTGGGCTGGAAATGTATTGATCGAGAACGTTCTCCTGAACACACTTCAGAAATTCTTCCCCATCTCTGCCCTTTACACTATTATTATCCCAGTCTATATTAGGATAATTGAAGTCCCCCATTATTACTACTTTATAGTTCTTGCACCTCTCTGTAATTTGCCTGAAATGTTGCTCCTCTATATCTTTCCCACTAGTTGGTGGCCTATAGAATACACCTAGTAGTGTAATGGCACCTCTATTATTTTTTAACAATAACCAAATAGATTCTGTCCTTGACCCCCTCGAGGACGTCCTCTCTCCAGCACTGTAACATTCTTCTTAACCAATACTGCCATCCCACCTCCTTCCTTTCCTTCCCTATCTTTCCTGAACACCTTATATACAGGAATATTTAAAACCCAATCCTGCCCTTTTTTGAGCTGTTATCACCACAACATCATATTCCCATGTGACTATTTGCACCTGCAGCTCAACATCCTTATTTACTACACTTCGTGCATTTACACACATGCACTGTAAACCTGACTTAGACCTTCTTGTATTCTCTCTTAATCTAACCCTACCTAATACTCTACTATTTCTTACTCTAGTGCTATCTGTCTCTCCCAATCCTTTGTGCACCATGTTGCTCCTTTCTAATGCTACATTCTGGTGCCCATCCCCCTGCCAAATTAGTTTAAACCCTCCCCAACAGCACTAGCAATCCACCCACCCCCCTTCCCCCCACGAAGACATTGGTTCCGGCTCTGTTGAAGTGCAACCCGTCCGGACTGTACAGGTCTCACCTACCCCAGAACTGGTCCCAATGTCCCAGGAATCTGAAGCCCTCCCTCCTGCACCATCTCTGCAGCCAGGAATCTGTTCTATCCTCCTATTTCTATACTCACTAGCTCGTGGCACAGGGAGTAATCCAAAGATTACTACCTTTGAGGTCCTGCTTTTTAATCTCTTTCCTAGCTCCCTAAAATCTGCCTGCAGGACCTCTTCCCTTTTTCTACCTATGTCGTTGGTACCGATATGGACCATGACCTCTGGCTGTTCACCCACCCTCCTCAGAATGTTCTGCAGCTGCTCGGTGACATCTTTGACCCTGGCACCAGGGAGGCAACAAACCATCCTGGAGTCACGTCTGCGGCCACAGAAACACCTGTCCGTTTCCCTAACTATCGAATCCCCTACCACTATTGCCTTCCCGATCTTCCTCCTCCTCCCCCTGTACAGCTGAGCCACCTGTGGTGCTGTGGACTTGGCTCTGGCTGTACTCCCCAGAGAAACCATTGCCCTCACCAGTACTCAGAACAGAATACTGGTTGCAGAGCGAGATGTACTCAGGGGACTCTTGCACTACCTGCCTGATCCTCCTTGCCTGTCTGAGGGTCACCCATTCCCTCTCTGCCTGCATACTCTTACGCTGTGGGCTGACCACCTCCTGAAACGTGCTATCCACGAAGCTCTCAGCCTCGCGGATGCACCGCAGTGACTACTAGAATACGCCTACAGGCTGTCTTGCCTTCCTAAACTTAAATAATTTTCACCCCAAACTGAACCTATTCAGATGCTGAAAGGAGCTGCTATGCATTTCTAGCATTCGCTGTGTTTATTGCAGGTTTTTAGTCATTGTATAATTGCCAGATCTCTGGAAAGGAGGTTGTTTGGTTAAGATTAAAGTAATAAACACAAAGCTTTTATTGCAGTACGCAGTCGCCAAGGAGTTTGATATATTTTTCATTCTCGGGATGTGGACATCGCTGGCAAGGCCGGCATTTATTGCCCATCCCTAGTTGCCCTGTGGTGGTGGACCTTTTTCTTGAATCACGGCAGTCCGTGTGGTGATGGCGCTTCCATAGAACTGTTAGGTACAGAATGTAGCTTGATACAACTGAGTGACTTGCTAGGCCACTTCAGAGGGCAGTTAAGAACATAAGAACTAGGAGCAGGAGTAGGCCATACTGCCCTTCGAACCTGCTCCGCCATTCAATAAGATCATGACTGATCATCGACCTCAACTGCACTTTCCCGCCCGATCCCCATATCCCTTGATTCCCCTCGAGTCCAAAAATCTATCGCTCTCAGCCTTGAACATACTCAAAGACTCAGCATCCGCAGCCCTTTGGGGCAGAGCATTCCTAAGATTCACAACCCTCTGAGTGAAGAAATTAGAGTCACATATAGACCAGACTGTGTAAGAACAGCAGGTTTCCTTCCCTAACGGACATTAGTGAACCAGTTAGGTTTTTTTGACAATCTGAAAGCTTCAGCTTTTTATTTCCAGCTTTTTTTTAACTGAATTCAAATTCTCAAACTGCCATGGTGGGATTATAAACCCACTTTCTCTGGATTATGAGAATAAGATTCCTAGTCCAGTAACATAACCACTGCACTGCCGTACTTAACTTAGTTTCATTTTTAATATAAGCGAGTGTTAAAGAAGGGTTATTGCAAAGTGATTTCAAAGCTAGTTAAAAGTGCCTTAAAATACACATTGTTTTTGTGCTCCCAATGGAAAAAATATTGCTGAAATTATATTGAGAATCAATTGTAAGGTTTAATATGTATCAACAGCGTCAGCTGCCTCAAGGCCTTTTCTGAAATAAAAAGTTATTAGGGAATTTATTACATATAAATTCTGGCAACAATGTCCGTGGGTTACCTGAATCTTGTAAACTGGTCTGATCACCAGGTAATTAATATAGCAGCAGGCTATTATCATTGGTGTGTATCTCAGATAGGGAGCTGAAACTGACATTAATAATTTGCATAATTTGTTAGTCAAGTGTCATTAAAAATAACTAAATTATTATTGCAGCCTCAATTTAGTTGATATTGATTTTAAATAAAAATATTACTATAGTTCGTATGATCACTTCTGTGAAATCCAATGTTCTATATATGAGCAAGAATGGGGGATAATTTCTACTCTTCCCCAGCTCTAGAGATATCATGAACCCATTTCAAAATAACAACTTGAATTTTCATACTACCCTTAATGTCCTAAGGCATTTCACAGATTGATGTAAGGATTGGCTACCAAGCCAGGAAAAGAAAGACTAGGAAAGTAACTGATAGTTTGGTTGAAGACATGGGTTCTGAGGAGGTTTTCAGAGGTAACTCACCCATCCTTGAAAATCTGTATCCTGGCCTGACAGGGAACACTTTTCTAACACAAAGTTTGATCACTGTGGCAATGGTTCAGGTCTTACCCAGGAACAATGGGGGGTGGTGTGGGGAGGTGGGTGGGTGACCAGGGAGGGGGGGGGGCGGGTGAGAGATTTTTACTGATTGCTATATGTTAGTTGTATCTTAATCATATTAGCAGCCATGATCTCATTGAATGGCAGAGCAGGCTCGAGGGGCCGAATGGCCTACTCCTGCTCCTATCTTCTATGTTTCTATAAAATGAACAAGTTATCTGTTGTTTGAGGTAATGCATTTTAGTTATAAAGAGACTTGTGGCAGTGGCCTTAGCAGTCACGTGAGAAGGTAACTGGCTGCAGCAATAGCATCCTGTGGGACCATTTGGAGAATTGATGGTGAGTGACAATGTCAGTAACTCCTCTATTAAGACAATGTGTGCTGCTTGGCCTGATCCTGACCCTATTGCTTCTGTCACTGTCGAGTTTGTGTCACGATCTGACACGGAGTCTCAAACTCTTCCCTCAGTGTGACACCAGCTCACTTGTAAGCTGCCATCTCTGCTATCTGATTGGCAGGAGGTGGCATGGGACAGGTACTTTCATTCCCTCTGCTGCCTCCATTATGGATTCTTTGAAATTGAGGCAAAAATATACGGATGAATTTTATTGGACAATAATAGAAACCGAAGATGATGGAAACACAAGACATTCCTGTCAGTATCTGAATAATTAAAAAGACAGGCTACCCTTTCATGTGGAGACCTGGAAAAACAGTTTTGACAAAGGGTCTTACAGCCAAAACACTCCGTTCACCCATCACCCCTGTGCTTCTTGATCTACATTGGCTCCCGGTCCTACATTGCCTTGATTTTAAAATTCTCATTCATGCTTACAAACCCCTCCCCATTTCTGTAACCTCCTCCAGCCCTACAACATTCCAAGATCTCTGCGCTCCTCCAATTCTGGCCTCTCATGCATTGACGGCTGTGCCTTCAGCTGTCTAGGCCTAAGCTCTGGAATTCCCTCCCTAAACTTTTCCATCTCTCTACCTCTCTCTCCTCCTTTAAGACACTTCTTAAAACCTACCTCTTTGACCAAGCTTTTGGTCATCTGCCCTAATATGTGGCTCGGTGTCAAATTTTGTTTGATGACGCTCCTGTGAAGCACCTTGGGACGTTTTACTATGTTAAAGGCGCTATATAAATGCAAGTTGTTGTTTTCTGTTCTCTTTAGATGCTGACAGGCCTGTTTAGTATTTCCAGCACTTTATTATTTTTCTAGATATCCAGCATTCAAGAGGATTCGAGTACAGGAGCAAGGGTGTCTTGCTGCAGTTGTACAGGGCCTTGGTGAGACCACACCTTGAGTATTGTGTGCAGTTTTAGTCGCCTTATCTGAGGAAGGATGTTCTTGCCATGGAGAGAGTGCAGCAAAGATTCACCAGGCTGATACCTGGGATGGCAGGAATGACGTATGAGGAGAGATTGGGTCGATTGGGCTTATATTCGCTGGAGTTTAGAAGAATGAGAGGGGATCTCATTGAAACTTATAAAATTCTAACAGGACTAGACAGACTAGATGCAGGAAGGATTTCTTAAGGATAAAGGGATCAAGGGATATGGGGAGAAAGCAGGGACAGGGTACTGAATTTGGATGATCAGCCATGATCTCATTAAATGGTGGAACAGGCTCGAGGGGCCGAATGGCCTACTCCTGCTCCTATCTTCTATGTTTCTATGTTTCTATTCACAATTTAATTATGGTACAAAAATTGCAGTCAGCAGCGTTCCTGTGAAGTACGGCGCCGACCTGCAAAAAGAATACGCAGCTACCTGATGGCAGCCCTCCTTCGCAAATGTGCTCTCTGATGCTGCGTGCTGGAGGGCAGAGTAATGGCTCACGGATCCCAGGGGCGCAGCCTGCGTGGAAGCGTACCTGGGATCACGTGTACCCAGTCCTCCAATCAGAAAACAGGTTGTCTTTCATTCATTTAAATGACTACATTACTCTCGTCTTTAAAATACAAACAGATTTAACTTTTATCGTGGGAATCCAATTCATTGCTCATAATTCCCACTTCTAAACAAATACTGCATGCTGTGCAGAAAGTAATGAAATGTAAACGTTATTTTAATAAAACCTGCAGCTTTAGCATACACTGGGATTGCTTCTCATTGAAGCTTTTAATGTTCCTGGATGTCATTTAATTTAAAAAAAAAGCATTTTTCATTTTGGGTTATCCCCTTACGCAGTGGAAGCAGGCCCTGCATCTGTTTGCACCAGCCGTAAAATTTCCATGGGTAATTTGCTGGTCATTTGGGGGGCAAATAGCCCAACTCTGCGCCAGCAATTAGGTTTCTGGTGGCGGAGCGGATGACCTGTCAACGTGTACATTGACAAACCGTAAGTTTGGGATTTAGCGCATGTGCGAGCGCGTGTGGAAATCCTGAACTTGCGGTGGATTTCAAAGGCGGCGTGACGGTGTACTCTGAGAATACGCCATCATACACACCGCAAAATCCAGGCCTATATTTTTTACCAGTAGGCTCATGGCAATGAGGGGAAAGCAGTTAGTTTACACTGCAAGACAACGGTTAATAGAGGCACAGTGAGCTGACTTGGGACTCCATGCAGCAATAAGATGCCCACAATAGCCTGATGAACATTCTTGACACATAATGAATGATGTGAAAATATGTGATAAAGGAAGGGTTGAAAATGATCAATGGAACTAACGGCAGTGGTAAGTAGTGTGAATTGACTAAAATGAATGGCTTTAAAACACATTAGTGCACTTAGAATCATACAGCACAGAAGGAGACCATTTAGCCCATCCTGCCTGTGCCGGCACTTTGAAAGAGCGATCCCATTAGTCCCAGAGTCCCTGCTCTTTTCTCATAGTTATGCAAATGTTTCTTTTAAGTATCTTAGACAGATAGACAATGGAAGATGTCAGAGCAGGTACATACTGCGATTACAAATCTTGGTCCTTCCTTTAGAATAGGACAAGAACATAGGCTGAGCTATCGTAATAGGCTGAGCTTCTTTCTCTTTCCCTTCTGGCCTGAAGGTGCTCAGATGCCTCACCCAAGTGTCCATTCGTCACGTGTAAGCCTCTAAAGTGAGTATCAGGCCATTTGGCTGGGAGGGGAATCACAGCCTGACCCTGTCTTCACTCGACCTCCATTCACAGCAATGGGTCGATGGATAGCGATGATGAACAGGAACCTTGCGTCATTTCCCCCCTCCCCTCTCTAGCCCAGGGGTGCTGCAGCCAATTGTATTATCCCTTACTGCCATCTGACAATGCTCATACTGCGGATCGAAACAGGTCTTTCTGGCAGTATAACTCAGTTCCAAACAAAGGCAGTGTACTCACCAGGCAAACCATCAAGAGAAACTTCACATGCTGACAGTCTTGTTATGTGTTTGTTAGTATGGATCAGTTGGCGAGATTGGCATGATCACAGCATGACTGATCGCTCAAGGTTTGAAGGTGAGACAGCTTTGTCTTATCAATAATAAAAAAAACAGAAAATGCTGGAGAAACTCAGCAGGTCAGGCAGCATCTCTGAAGAGAGAAACAGAGTTAACGTTTCAGGTCGATGACTTTTCGTCAATGGTGGAGCGATGAAAATCGGGGATGCGCAGTACCATTTAACCTTGATACGAAAGAGCATTTCAAAGCAACAGTCCAGACGATCCATTCCCCACATTAGTTATCTCAACAAACCCAAACAGTCATCCTTCTTCCTATCCCTATTATATTCATTCTGACAGCCCTGGATTCCAAGAGCTAATTCTCCTGTAATGTCATTATTTTTTTTCAGGACGGTGCTGCACAGGATACTTTGTAATCCCATTACACCAAGGTTTCTATCCAATTCAGGACAGTTGGCAATTTGATGTTGCCAGTAGTGTGCTGTAGCGATGCTTATCAGGGCAATATTTTAACATTAGATCATTCTTACTGCTCTAGGGATGGAGACTCTCTGCTTCTCCGACCAGTAAGACCTTCACACGACTCTATTGTTTCATCCTCATTCATGCTGCAGCCCTGAAGAACTCCGTCATCATCTTGCTTCCACGTGATGTGTTGACCACCGCTCTTGTTTCTTGCTGTTATTAGGCACTTGGGCGATTGACTGTTTTGACAAAACGGTGGATCTCAACTACTGCAGTCTTTGTACAATCTACAAACTTGGTGTCATCTAACCAGTACTTCATGACTTGCCCCATTTTCTTTCCTAAGCTTTTCAACTTTGTGGTGTCCTACACTGTGGGCATTGGCCCTTCCCTGAGGGGTTTCACTAAGACAAAAAACCATTTGTATCTAAAACATCAGAGCCATCTGAGTTTTTTTAAAATTATGCCTTTCATAAGACACTCCTTAAAACCTACCTCTTTGACCAAGCTTTTGGTCATCTGCCCTAATATGTGGCTCGGTGTCAAATTTTGTTTGATAACGCTCCTGTGAAGCACCTTGGGACGTTTTACTATGTTAAAGGCGCTATATAAATGCAAGTTGTTGTTTTCTGTTCTCTTTAGATGCTGACAGGCCTGTTTATTATTTCCAGCACTTTATTATTTTTCTAGATATCCAGCATTCAAGAGGATTCGAGTACAGGAGCAAGGGTGTCTTGCTGCAGTTGTACAGGGCCTTGGTGAGACCACACCTTGAGTATTGTGTGCAGTTTTAGTCGCCTTATCTGAGGAAGGATGTTCTTGCCATGGAGAGAGTGCAGCAAAGATTCACCAGGCTGATACCTGGGATGGCAGGAATGACGTATGAGGAGAGATTGGGTCGATTGGGCTTATATTCGCTGGAGTTTAGAAGAATGAGAGGGGATCTCATTGAAACTTATAAAATTCTAACAGGACTAGACAGACTAGATGCAGGAAGGATTTCTTAAGGATAAAGGGATCAAGGGATATGGGGAGAAAGCAGGGACAGGGTACTGAATTTGGATGATCAGCCATGATCTCATTAAATGGTGGAACAGGCTCGAGGGGCCGAATGGCCTACTCCTGCTCCTATCTTCTATGTTTCTATGTTTCTATTCACAATTTAATTATGGTACAAAAATTGCAGTCAGCAGCGTTCCTGTGAAGTACGGCGCCGACCTGCAAAAAGAATACGCAGCTACCTGATGGCAGCCCTCCTTCGCAAATGTGCTCTCTGATGCTGCGTGCTGGAGGGCAGAGTAATGGCTCACGGATCCCAGGGGCGCAGCCTGCGTGGAAGCGTACCTGGGATCACGTGTACCCGGTCCTCCAATCAGAAAACAGGTTGTCTTTCATTCATTTAAATGACTACATTACTCTCGTCTTTAAAATACAAACAGATTTAACTTTTATCGTGGGAATCCAATTCATTGCTCATAATTCCCACTTCTAAACAAATACTGCATGCTGTGCAGAAAGTAATGAAATGTAAACGTTATTTTAATAAAACCTGCAGCTTTAGCATACACTGGGATTGCTTCTCATTGAAGCTTTTAATGTTCCTGGATGTCATTTAATTTTAAAAAAAAGCATTTTTCATTTCGGGTTATCCCCTTACGCAGTGGAAGCAGGCCCTGCATCTGTTTGCACCAGCCGTAAAATTTCCATGGGTAATTTGCTGGTCATTTGGGGGGCAAATAGCCCAACTCTGCGCCAGCAATTAGGTTTCTGGTGGCGGAGCGGATGACCTGTCAACGTGTACATTGACAAACCGTAAGTTTGGGATTTAGCGCATGTGCGAGCGCGTGTGGAAATCCTGAACTTGCGGTGGATTTCAAAGGCGGCGTGACGGTGTACTCTGAGAATACGCCATCATACACACCGCAAAATCCAGGCCTATATTTTTTACCAGTAGGCTCATGGCAATGAGGGGAAAGCAGTTAGTTTACACTGCAAGACAACGGTTAATAGAGGCACAGTGAGCTGACTTGGGACTCCATGCAGCAATAAGATGCCCACAATAGCCTGATGAACATTCTTGACACATAATGAATGATGTGAAAATATGTGATAAAGGAAGGGTTGAAAATGATCAATGGAACTAATGGCAGTGGTAAGTAGTGTGAATTGACTAAAATGAATGGCTTTAAAACACATTAGTGCACTTAGAATCATACAGCACAGAAGGAGACCATTTAGCCCATCCTGCCTGTGCCGGCACTTTGAAAGAGCGATCCCATTAGTCCCAGAGTCCCTGCTCTTTTCTCATAGCTATGCAAATGTTTCTTTTAAGTATCTTAGACAGATAGACAATGGAAGATGTCAGAGCAGGTACATACTGCGATTACAAATCTTGGTCCTTCCTTTAGAATAGGACAAGAACATAGGCTGAGCTATCGTAATAGGCTGAGCTTCTTTCTCTTTCCCTTCTGGCCTGAAGGTGCTCAGATGCCTCACCCAAGTGTCCATTTGTCACGTGTAAGCCTCTAAAGTGAGTATCAGGCCATTTGGCTGGGAGGGGAATCACAGCGGAGCCTGACCCTGTCCTCACTCGACCTCCATTCACAGCAATGGGTCGATGGATAGCGATGATGAACAGGAACCTTGCGTCATTTCCCCCCTCCCCTCTCTAGCCCAGGGGTGCTGCAGCCAATTGTATTATCCCTTACTGCCATCTGACAATGCTCATACAGCGGATCGAAACAGGTCTTTCTGGCAGTATAACTCAGTTCCAAACAAAGGCAGTGTACTCACCAGGCAAACCATCAAGAGAAACTTCACATGCTGACAGTCTTGTTATGTGTTTGTTAGTATGGATCAGTTGGCGAGATTGGCATGATCACAGCATGACTGATCGCTCAAGGTTTGAAGGTGAGACAGCTTTGTCTTATCAATAATAAAAAAAACAGAAAATGCTGGAGAAACTCAGCAGGTCAGGCAGCATCTCTGAAGAGAGAAACAGAGTTAACGTTTCAGGTCGATGACTTTTCGTCAATGGTGGAGCGATGAAAATCGGGGATGCGCAGTACCATTTAACCTTGATACGGAAGAGCATTTCAAAGCAACAGTCCAGACGATCCATTCCCCACATTAGTTATCTCAACAAACCCAAACAGTCATCCTTCTTCCTATCCCTATTATATTCATTCTGACAGCCCTGGATTCCAAGAGCTAATTCTCCTGTAATGTCATTATTTTTTTTCAGGACGGTGCTGCACAGGATACTTTGTAATCCCATTACACCAAGGTTTCTATCCAATTCAGGACAGTTGGCAATTTGATGTTGCCAGTAGTGTGCTGTAGCGATGCTTATCAGGGCAATATTTTAACATTAGATCATTCTTACTGCTCTAGGGATGGAGACTCTCTGCTTCTCCGACCAGTAAGACCTTCACACGACTCTATTGTTTCATCCTCATTCATGCTGCAGCCCTGAAGAACTCCGTCATCATCTTGCTTCCACGTGATGTGTTGACCACCGCTCTTGTTTCTTGCTGTTATTAGGCACTTGGGCGATTGACTGTTTTGACAAAACGGTGGATCTCAACTACTGCAGTCTTTGTACAATCTACAAACTTGGTGTCATCTAACCAGTACTTCATGACTTGCCCCATTTTCTTTCCTAAGCTTTTCAACTTTGTGGTGTCCTACACTGTGGGCATTGGCCCTTCCCTGAGGGGTTTCATTAAGACAAAAAACCATTTGTATCTAAAACATCAGAGCCATCTGAGTTTTTTTTAAATTATGCCTTTCATCTGTTATTTTCCAGATTCCCTTATTCGAGACAAAATGAATCAGTTTTATTTTTAAGATGTTTCTCATTTAATGAGAGTGTAAGTAATTTAATAATGTTCCTGTCTCTTTATGCCCTTGTCTCCATAGCGTATGACAGTGCTGCAATTATGCAGTTTTAATAAAGATGTTTTGACCACTTCACACTCTTCAAAGTTCTTGAAGCTGCCACCAGCTTCAACAACTCGGAGACTTCCTTCTTAGCACTATCATCCGTTGTCACTGTGCTGCCTACGTACTTGCATGCAATGTCTTCGATTATTAATACATTTTTAACATTGAAACTGTCCCATGATGTGAAGAGGCTTGGGAAGCTGAGATTGTTCTTGTTCGAGCAGAGACGGTTAAAGGGAGATTAAATTATGAAGGGCTTTGACAGAGTAAATAGGTGGGTTGGTAACCAGAGGACACAGAGTTAAGGTAATTGGCACAAGAATCAGAGGGGAGTTGAGGAGAATTTTTTTCCTTGCAGCAAGTTGTTATGATCTGGAACGCACTTCCTGAAAGGCTGGTGGAAGCAGATTCAATAGTAACTTTCAAAAGGGAATTGAAACGTTAACGTACTTGAAAGGAAAGATTTGCAGGGCAATGAGACAGAGCAGGGAAGTGGGACTCATTGGAGAGCTCTTTTAAAGAGCTGGCACAAGCATGGTGGGCCGAATGGCTTCCTTCAGTGTTGTAAGAGTCTATGGCCTAGAAATTCAGTGGGCTTTGCGCCCAGTTACCGCCCAAAGAGGGCTTCTGCGCCAGTCTGCAAACTTTGGGCGAACTTCATTGACGCGCTAATTGCGGCGGTAGCCGTTAACGCTGCGCCGCCACCGATGACTGTGCGCAGCGCCCCGGTACCACCCCAACACCGGCCCGACCCCCATCTTCAGTAGCGGCCACCTCTTCCATGGCGGCCGCTAATAACATTCGGAGACCGGGTCTGTACAACAGCCTTAGTGGGGCGCTTTAAGGTGGAGGTGTGGCCGGCCGCTTTTTCGGCGGCCGCCTGCCCGCACCTCCTTCCCTGGCCTCCTCCACCCCCCCCCCCCCCGCGGCATTGCTGGCTGGTTTCCGGGAGCCCGGCACTTCTCTGTTGTGCCGGGCTCTTTTGCCGGCACTCGCGATCGGGGCTCTGGCTGCTGCAGGCACCTCCCCCTTAAGAGAGGGAGGAAGGCCTGCAGTACCGCAGCCTGCCGCTCCGCTGCGGGTGGCGCTGCAGCCACTAGCGCGCCGATATTCAGTTTCAGCGCCCCAAGCGGGGGCGGCCACACCCTTGAACAGCGGCCGTCCTCGACTTTGGGCGCTGAAACTGAATATCGGCTGGGCGCGAGTGGCTCCGTGCCCAGCGGTAATTTCTGGCCGCCAGCGAGCTGGCGGAGCTATAGCTAATTTCTAGGCCTATGATTCTACCATTCTAAAACATGCACATTAGGTGCAATGGGCTTGACACTGTCCTTTCACATTTAGGAAATGGGTTTGAATCTAACCCAGGCTGTGAAAGTCTCCTCTCTCTGTGAGGGACCTGTGTGAAATGAGTTTAGACTGTCTCAGCCCAGTTCCTAATGGGCATGGGCCCACTGTACTAATGCAGCATTCTCATTGAAACCCAAGTGTGACAAGTGGAAAACATTACTCTGGCATAGTAGGTGTTATATTTCTGAGGTTGGCCAGGCTGGGACAGAGCAGAGGGAGGTTTGCACACGTGAAGAGCAGCCACTCGAGCACGGCACCAGAAGACTTTTGGTGCCCGTGGAGCAATGCTCTTGGGTAAGCCGTGGCTTCAGAGGAGGAGGGGAAAAAATGGCCTCAGTACTCCCAGCCATAACAAAAGTTGCCTGCCATGTGGACTACATGCAGGGCATCAAGCCTACTTCTCTTTATTTGCAACTTTCTGAGCTTTGTGTAATGTTTAAAAGAAAGAAAGAAAGAGTTGCATTTATATAGTGCCTTTCATTACCTCAGGACATCCCAAAGCGCTTTACATGCAAAGTACTTTTGAAATGTAGTCACTGTTATAATGTAGGAAACACAGCAGCCAATTTGCGCACAGCTAGGTCCCGCAAACAGCAGTGTGATAACGACCGGATAATCTGTTTTTTTAATGATGTTGGTTGAGGGGTCAATATGTCGGTTTAAAGTCTCATTCGAAAGACGGCACCTCCGTTAGTTCAGCACTCCCTCAGTACTGCACTGGAGTGTCAGCCTAGATTATGTTTATTACCTGTATTTATTTCCATTTATACACATACTAGCTGGGGTGAGCCCGGCGTTGCCGAGGCTTTTTCGAGGGCATGTTGTTGTTGGAAGAGAGAGAGAGAGCGACTGGGGGGGGGTGGGGGGGCGGCAGAGAGAGACTGGGGGGGGGAACAGAGAGAGACTGGGGGGGGAACAGAGACTGGGGGGGGGGACAGAGAGAGACTGGGGGGGGAACAGAGAGAGACGGGGGGGGAACAGAGAGAGACTGGGGGGAGGGGAGAAGAGAGAGAGACTGGGGGGAGGGGGGAACAGAGAGAGCCGGGGGGGGGGGGAACAGAGAGAGACTGGGGGGGGGGGGAACAGAGAAGCTCTCCCCCCCCCGCGATTTCCCGAGGCTCTCCCCCCCCCGCGATTTCCCGAGGCTCTCCCCCCCCCCCGCGATTTCCCGAGGCTCTCCCCCCCCCCCCCGCGATTTCCCGAGGCTCTCCCCACCCCCCCCCCGCGATTTCCCGAGGCTCTCCCCCCCGCGATTTCCCGACAGAGAGAGACTGGCGGGGGGGGGGGAACAGAGAGAGACTGGGGGGGGGGGGGAACAGAGAGAGACTGGGGGGAGGGGGGAACAGAGAGAGACGGGGGGGGGAACAGAGAGAGACGGGGGGGGGGGGGGAACAGAGAAGCTCTCCCCCCCCCGCGATTTCCACTGATCCTTTATTAGGCTAGCCCTACCTCTAGATAGCTGTTGTATCCATTGGGCTCCCCTATTCATGACAGCAGAGCAGGGCTGAAATATCAGTTCATGGTTTGTTGCAAAACAGTTAAAATTTACAGCTCTGAATCTCAATTGCATCTTAAAATTTCAACTGAAAATCTATTTAATGTATGTGTTTACAAGTGTTTGTAACTGAATGTATACTGAATCAACAGCACTTGTAAATCTTATACAAGTCAATAAATCAATAGCAAAATACTGCGGATGCTGGAAATCTGAAATAACAACAGAAAACGCTGGAAATACTCAGCAGGCCAGGCAGCATCTGCGGAGAGAGAAACCGAGTTAACGTTTCAGGTCTGGGACCCTTCATCAGAACTGGAAAAAGCTGGAGATGTAATAGATATTAAGCAGGTGCAGAGATGGGCGGGGGGGGGGGGGGGGGATGGGTGGAGAAATTGAAAGAACAATCTGTGCTTTTGTAAGAGGCAGGAAAGATAAAATGTTGCAAATGTTGAAACGTTAACTCTGTTTCTCTCTCCACGGATGCTGCCTGGCCTGCTGAGTTTTTCCAGCGTTTTCTGTTGTTACTTCAATAAATCAATCTCTGATTTCACTGCTTTTTTTCCAGTTTCCCTGCCATCATTCCACTGTTGCTCTTTGGCTTTCCCTGTGATTGGC